>NC_090933.1:1391037174-1391662174 GCF_040938575.1 Ambystoma mexicanum | reverse complement strand
AGATCCGTTACCTCTGCCAGCTGCTTAGTGTTATGACATCATAGCAAAAGGATACAGCCCCCCCATGGTATTAATAGGCTTCTTCAGAGCTGTTACCTCTGCTAGCTGCATAGTGTTATGATGTCATAGCACTAGGATAAATCACCCCATGGTGTTAATAGGCTTCTTCAGAGCCATTAACTCTGCCAGCTGCTTAGTGTTATGACATCATAGCACTAGGATAAAACCCCCCATGGTGTTAATAGGCATCTTAAGAGCTGTTACATCTGCTAGCTGCTTAGTGTTATTACGTCATAGCACTAGGATAAATCCCCCCATGGTGTTAATAGGCTTCTTCAGAGCCATTATCTCTGCTAGATGCTTAGTGTTATGACGTCATAGCACTAGGATAAAACCCCCCATGGCGTTAATAGGCTTCTTCAGAGCCGTTACCTCCTCTAGCTGCTTAGTATTATGACATGATAGCACTAGGATAAATCCCCCCACGGTGTTAATAGGCTTCTTCAGAGCTGTTACCTCTGCTATCTGCTTAGTGTTATGACGTCGTAGCACTGGGATAAATCCACCCATGGTGTTAATAGGCTTCTTCAGAGCTGTTACATCTGCTAGCTGCTTAGTGTTATTACGTCATAGCACTAGGATAAATCCCCCCATGGTGTTAATAGGCTTCTTCAGAGCCATTATCTCTGCTAGATGCTTAGTGTTATGACGTCATAGCACTAGGATAAAACCCCCCATGGCGTTAATAGGCTTCTTCAGAGCCGTTACCTCCTCTAGCTGCTTAGTGTTATGACATGATAGCACTAGGATAAATCCCCCCACGGTGTTAATAGGCTTCTTCAGAGCTGGTACCTCTGCTATCTGCTTAGTGTTATGATGTCGTAGCACTGGGATAAATCCACCCATGGTGTTAATAGGCTTCTTCAGAGCTGTTACCTCTGCTAGCTGCTTAGTGTTATGACATCATACCTGTAGGATAAATCCCCCCATGGTGTTAATAGTCTTCTTCAGAGCTGTTACCTCTGCCAGCTGCTCAGTGTTATGACATGACAGCACTAGGATAAATCCCCCCATGGTGTTAATAGGCTTCTTCAGAGCCGTTACTTCTGCTAGCTGCTTAGTGTTATGATGTCATAGCACTAGGATAAAACCCCCCATGGCGTTAATAGGCTTCTTCAGAGCCATTAACTCCGCCAGCTTCTTAGTGTTATGACATCATAGCACTAGGATAAATCCACCCAATGCGTTAATAGTGTTCTTCAAAGCTGTTACCTCTGCCACCTGCTTAGTTGTATGACATCATAGCACTAGGATAAATCCCCCATGGTGTTAATAGTGTTCTTCAGAGCTGTTACCTCTGCCATCTGCTCAGTGTTATGAAGTCATAGCACTAGGATAAATCCCCCCATGGTGTCAATAGTCTTCTTCAGAGCCGTCACCTCTGCCAGCTGCTTAGTTTTTATGACATCACAGCACTAGGATAAATCCCCCCATTTCGTTAATAGGCTTCTTCAGAGCTGTTACCTCTGCTAGCTGCTTAGTGTTATGACGTCATAGCACTAGGATAAATCCCCCCATGGTGTTAATAGTCTTCTTCAGAGCTGCTACCTCTACCAGCTGCTTAGTGTTATGACATCATAGCACTAGGATAAATCCCCCCATGTCGTTAATAGGCTTCTTCAGAGCTGTTACCTCTGCTAGCTGCTTAGTGTTATGATATCATAGTACTAGGATAAATCCCCCCATGTCATTAATAGGCTTCTTCAGAGCTGTTACCTCTGCTAGCTGCTCAGTGTTATGACGTCATAGCACTAGGCTAAATCCCCCATGGTGTTAATAGGCTTCTTCAGAGCCGTTACCTCTGCTAACTGCTCAGTGTTATGACATCATAGTGCTAGGATAAATCCCCCCATGGTGTTAATAGGCTTCTTCAGAGCCATTATCTCTGCTAGATGCTTAGTGTTATGACGTCATAGCACTAGGATAAAACCCCCCATGGCGTTAATAGGCTTCTTCAGAGCCGTTACCTCCTCTAGCTGCTTAGTGTTATGACATGATAGCACTAGGATAAATACCCCCACGGTGTTAATAGGCTTCTTCAGAGCTGTTACCTCTGCTATCAGCTTAGTGTTATGACTTTGTAGCACTGGGATAAATCCACCCATGGTGTAAATAGGCTTCTTCAGAGCTGTTACCTTTGGTAGCTGCTTAGTGTTATGATGTCATAGCAAAAGAATACATCCCCCCCCATGGTGTTAATAGGCTTCTTCAGAGCTGTTACCTCCGCTAACTGCTTAGTGTTATGACGTCATAGCACTAGGATAAATACCCCCATGGTATTAATAGGCTTCTTCAGAGCCGTTACCTCTGCTAGCTGCTTAGTGTTATAATGTCATAGCACTAGGATAAATCCCCCCATGTTGTTAATAGTCTTCTTCAGAGCTCTTACCTCTGCCAGCTGCTCAGTGTTATGACGTCATAGCACTAGGATAAATCCCCCCATGGTGTTAATAGTCTTCTTCAGAGCTGTTACCTCTGCCAGCTTCTTAATGTTATGACATCAAGGCACTAGGATAAATCCCACAAATAGTGTTGATAGTCTTCTTCAGAGCCGTTACCTTGCCAGATGCTTAGTGTAATGACATCATAGCACTAGGATAAATCCTACCATGGTGTTAATAGGCTTCTTGAGAGCTGTTACCTCTGCTAGATGCTTAGTGTTATGCCGTCATAGCACTAGGATAAATCACCCTATGGCATTAACAGTCATTTTCAGATCCGTTACCTCTGCCAGCTGCTTAGTGTTATGACATCATAGCAAAAGAATACATCCCCCCCATGGTGTTAATAGGCTTCTTCAGAGCTGTTACCTCTGCTAGCTGCTTAGTGTTATGATGTCATAGCGCTAGGATAAATCCCCCCATGTTGTTAATAGTCTTCTTCAGAGCTCTTACCTCTGCCAGCTGCTCAGTGTTATGACGTCATAGCACTAGGATAAATCCCCCCATGGTGTTAATAGTCTTCTTCAGAGCTGTTACCTCTGCCAGCTTCTTAATGTTATGACATCAAGGCACTAGGATAAATCCCACAAATAGTGTTGATAGTCTTCTTCAGAGCCGTTACCTTGCCAGATGCTTAGTGTAATGACATCATAGCACTAGGATAAATCCTACCATGGTGTTACTAGGCTTCTTCAGAGCTGCTACCTCTCCTAGCTGGTTAGTGTTATGACGTCGTAGCACTAGGATAAATCACCCCATGGTATTAATAGTATTCTTCAGAGCTGTTACCTCTGCCAGCTGCTTAATGTTATGACATCAAGGCACTAAGATAAATCCCCCCATGGTGTTAATACTCCTCTTCAGATCTGTTACCTACGCCAGCTGCTTAGTGTTATGACAAATTAGCACTAGGATAAATTCCCCATGATGTTAATAGTCTTCTTCAGAGTTGCTACCTCTCCTAGCTGCTTAGTGTTATGACGTCGTAGCACTAGGATAACGCCCCCCATGGTGTTAATAGGCTTCTTCAGAGCCGTTACTTCTGCCAGATGCTTAGTGTTATGATGTCATACCACTAGGATAAATTCCCCCATGGTGTTAATAGGCTTCTTCAGAGCTGTTACCTCTGCTTGCTGCTTAATGTTATGACGTCATAGCACTAGGATAAATCCCCCCATGGCGTCACTAGGCTTCATCAGAGCCGTTACCTCTGGTAGCTGCTTAGTGTTATGACGTCATAGCACTAGGAGAAATCCCCCCATGGTGTTAATAGGCTTCTTGAGAGCTGTAACCTCTGCTAGCTGCTTAGTGTTATGACGTCATAGCACTAGGATAAATCACCCCATGGCATTAACAGTCATCTTCAGATCCGTTACCTCTGCCAGCTGCTTAGTGTTATGACATCATAGCAAAAGGATACATCCCCCCCATGGTATTAATAGGCTTCTTCAGAGCTGTTACCTCTGCTAGCTGCATAGTGTTATGATGTCATAGCACTAGGATAAATCACCCCATGGTGTTAATAGGCTTCTTCAGAGCCATTAACTCTGCCAGCTGCTTAGTATTATGACATCATAGCACTAGGATAAAACCCCCCATGGTGTTAATAGGCTTCTTAAGAGCTGTTACATCTGCTAGCTGCTTAGTGTTATTAAGTCATAGCACTAGGATAAATCCCCCCATGGTGTTAATAGGCTTCTTCAGAGCCATTATCTCTGCTAGATGCTTAGTGTTATGACGTCATAGCACTAGGATAAAACCCCCCATGGCGTTAATAGGCTTCTTCAGAGCCGTTACCTCCTCTAGCTGCTTAGTATTATGACATGATAGCACTAGGATAAATCCCCCCACGGTGTTAATAGGCTTCTTCAGAGCTGTTACCTCTGCTATCTGCTTAGTGTTATGACGTCGTAGCACTGGGATAAATCCACCCATGGTGTTAATAGGCTTCTTCAGAGCTGTTACCTCTGCTAGCTGCTTAGTGTTATGACATCATACCTGTAGGATAAATCCCCCCATGGTGTTAATAGTCTTCTTCAGAGCTGTTACCTCTGCCAGCTGCTCAGTGTTATGACATGACAGCACTAGGATAAATCCCCCCATGGTGTTAATAGGCTTCTTCAGAGCCGTTACTTCTGCTAGCTGCTTAGTGTTATGATGTCATAGCACTAGGATAAAACCCCCATGGCGTTAATAGGCTTCTTCAGAGCCATTAACTCCGCCAGCTTCTTAGTGTTATGACATCATAGCACTAGGATAAATCCACCCAATGCGTTAATAGTGTTCTTCAAAGCTGTTACCTCTGCCACCTGCTTAGTTTTATGACATCATAGCACTAGGATAAATCCCCCATGGTGTTAATAGTGTTCTTCAGAGCTGTTACCTCTGCCATCTGCTCAGTGTTATGACGTCATAGCACTAGGATAAATCCCCCCATGGTGTCAATAGTCTTCTTCAGAGCCGTCACCTCTGCCAGCTGCTTAGTTTTTATGACATCACAGCACTAGGATAAATCCCCCCATTTCGTTAATAGGCTTCTTCAGAGCTGTTACCTCTGCTAGCTGCGTTTGTTGTTATGACGTCATAGCACTAGGATAAATCCCCCCATGGTGTTAATAGTCTTCTTCAGAGCTGCTACCTCTACCAGCTGCTTAGTGTTATGACATCATAGCACTAGGATAAATCCCCCCATGTCGTTAATAGGCTTCTTCAGAGCTGTTACCTCTGCTAGCTGCTTAGTGTTATGATATCATAGTACTAGGATAAATCCCCCCATGTCGTTAATAGGCTTCTTCAGAGCTGTTACCTCTGCTAGCTGCTCAGTGTTATGACGTCATAGCACTAGGCTAAATCCCCCATGGTGTTAATAGGCTTCTTCAGAGCCGTTACCTCTGCTAACTGCTCAGTGTTATGACATCATAGTGCTAGGATAAATCCCCCCATGGTGTTAATAGGCTTCTTCAGAGCCATTATCTCTGCTAGATGCTTAGTGTTATGACGTCATAGCACTAGGATAAAACCCCCCATGGTGTTAATAGGCTTCTTCAGAGCTGTTACCTCTGCTATCAGCTTAGTGTTATGACTTCGTAGCACTGGGATAAATCCACCCATGGTGTAAATAGGCTTCTTCAGAGCTGTTACCTCTGCTAGCTGCTTAGTGTTATGACATCATACCTGTGGGATAAATCCCCCCATGGTGTTAATAGTCTTCTTCAGAGCTGTTACCTCTGCCAGCTGCTCAGTGTTATGACATGACAGCACTAGGATAAATCCCCCCATGGTGTTAATAGGCTTCTTCAGAGCCGTTACTTCTGCTAGCTGCTTAGTGTTATGATGTCATAGCACTAGGATAAAACCCCCCATGGCGTTAATAGGCTTCTTCAGAGCCATTAACTCCGCCAGCTTCTTAGTGTTATGACATCATAGCACTAGGATAAATCCACCCAATGCGTTAGTAGTGTTCTTCAAAGCTGTTACCTCTGCCACCTGCTTATTTTTATGACATCATAGCACTAGGATAAATCCCCCATGGTGTTAATAGTCTTCTTCAGAGCTGTTACCTCTGCCATCTGCTCAGTGTTATGACGTCATAGCACTAGGATAAATCCCCCCATGGTGTCAATAGTCTTCTTCAGAGCCGTCACCTCTGCCAGCTGCTTAGTTTTTATGACATCACAGCACTAGGATAAATCCCCCCATTTCGTTAATAGGCTTCTTCATAGCTGTTACCTCTGCTAGCTGCTTAGTGTTATGACGTCATAGCACTAGGATAAATCCCCCCATGGTGTTAATAGTCTTCTTCAGAGCTGCTACCTCTACCAGCTGCTTAGTGTTATGACATCATAGCACTAGGATAAATCCCCCCATGTCGTTAATAGGCTTCTTCAGAGCTGTTACCTCTGCTAGCTGCTTAGTGTTATGATATCATAGTACTAGGATAAATCCCCCCATGTCGTTAATAGGCTTCTTCAGAGCTGTTACCTCTGCTAGCTGCTCAGTGTTATGACGTCATAGCACTAGGCTAAATCCCCCATGGTGTTAATAGGCTTCTTCAGAGCCGTTACCTGTCATGATCTCTGCTTCCAAAAGGTCAGGGTTTTCCCAACTCCCTTGGAAGCAGATCCATAACCCAGGTTCCGAGTGCCAACCAGTCCCAATTGGGACCTTTTGGACCCAGTCCTGGCGCCAGTGGCACCAGGCTCATAAATATGCCCAGTCCCAGCGCTGGAAGCGCCGGGCTCATAATGCTTGGGTGGACTTACCTGCAGCAGACCATGCTGCTTACTTGCCTACCAGTTGAGTCTCTGATCCTCTTCTGTTTGGAACTACTTTTCCTGTTGGGTGGGGCAGGAGCCACTCCCTAGATTCAGAACACTGGAACTCTTCTGGAAAGCAGGAACTCTTTTCTTAGGCGTGGCTGTGGAAGGAGACACCTAAGCACTACAGGAGGCTATTTAAACCACACCCGATGGATGAATCTTGCTTTGCGTTATTCTGCATCCTCAGCAGCAGAACGCTCATCGTGTCTTCTGCATCTGATCCTGGGCCTAAGGAAAAAGGCTTACCATTCTGAATCCAGTCTTCAGCAACACCTATCAAGACAAGAAAGAACAGGTTAGCATTACGGTCTTCAGTGACAGCTCTTCACTTACCTGGTCCATCGGCTGTCACCAACGCCTCGCGCTGCAATCCGGCATCTGAAAGACAAAGGCTTACCTACTCTTCATGCGCTCCGGAGGTCTTCACACTGCATTCCGGCATCTGAAAGACAACAGCTTACCAACTCTTCGCACGCTCCGGAGGCCTTCGGCGCTGCATCCCGCATCTGAAAGACAAAACAAGGTGCGTTTAAAGACATTGGGGAACTTTAATACTCACGTGCCATTACTCCTTTCCACATCTAACCCAGTGGGTATTCCGGCACCCTGCAGCCGCCCCGAACTTGTACCTGCAAAATAAAAAGACAGTTAGAGCGCATTGTGAAGCAGGCAACAAGCGCTTACTTACGTGCTTCCAGGCGCTTCTATTCATCACACGGGCTCCATCTTCAACTCACTTCAGCCCGCCATCCGCCATCGCCGGAACCCTGCAAAACAAGAGACATCATTACTAAAGACTTTAAAGACATTAGAATTACTCGAAACTTACCGTTCGTGCAGTAAACGACGGACAGCAGTCCTCTGAAGTCAAGAGGCCTGCTCCCCTTATCCATTGAAGAAACTGGTTACAGCACCCTGCCTCGAGGCAGATGGAGAGCACGGCATTCACTTACCTAAGTAAGTTGTCCTTTACTGCAAAGTCCTTTCCCTGCAGATGCCAATTCTGTATGTCTGCTGGAGTTACAAGTTGCCTTGCTTTATCCTTAACTTCCTCTATGGATTGTGTGGCGATTACACCCAGAATTCTTTGTTCGGGAATGATTGGTACAGGTTTAGGGTTGATCAAGTGTTCTTCCACTCCCATCCGAGAAAGGGCATCAGCTTTACCGTTTTTTGTACCAAGTCGATAGGTAATTATGAAGTCAAACTCGGCAAAGAATAATGCCCAACGGAGTTGTCTAGAGGATTGGGCTTTTGCGGTTTTCAAATATTGCAGGTTTCGGTGATCCGTAATCACAGTAACGGTGTGTCGGGCCCCCAGCAGATAATGCCGCCAAGCCTTAAAAGCAGACTTGATAGCCAGAAGTTCCTTGTCAGTAATCGTGTAATTGATTTCAGGAGGCGAGAATTTGCGGGACCAAAATGCCACGGGATGCAACTGATTGGTTACCGGGTCCTTTTGTGATAGAACTGCCCCCATGGCAAGGCTTGAAGCATCAGTTTCCACGATGTAGGGGAGTTCGGGGCGAGGGTGTTTTAAGATTGGTGCAGAGATAAATTTAGTCTTCAAATCCTGGAAAGCTTGTTCCGCCTCGGTAGACCATTCAAAACGTTTGTTTTTCTTTAACAAGGCAGTGATGGGCTGGACTATTTGAGAAAATTCGGGGATAAACCTGCGGTAAAAATTAGCGAAGCCTAACATGCTTTGCACACCTTTTACGGAGGATGGTGATGGCCATTTGAGAACTGCATCGACCTTCTTTGAATCCATACGCACTCCGCCAGGTGATAATATGAATCCCAAGAATTCAACTTCAGTCACGTTGAAAACACATTTTTCTAACTTAGCGAAAAGTTTGTATTGACGCAATCTTTCGAGGACCATTTTCACATGTTTCCGATGTTCAGATTCCGATGAAGAATAAACGAGGATGTCGTCAATGTAAACAACAACACACACATCTATGAGCTCTCTGAGGACATCGTTCATAAAATATTGAAAGGCGGCCGGGGCATTGCAAAGTCCGAAGGGCATGACCTGATATTCAAATAGCCCATATTTGGTGCGGAAGGCTGTCTTCCATTCATCGCCCTCTTTTACTCGTACCAAGTGGTAGGCTCCTCTAAGATCCAGCTTTGTATATTTGCATGCTTTTCTGACTTGGTCCAGGAGTTCAGGGATCAAAGGTAACGGATATCTATTCTTGACGGTGATCTGGTTCAGGGAGCGATAATCTATACAAGTTCTAAGGTCTCCTTCCTTTTTTGGAACGAAGAACAAAGCTGAAGAAGCAGGGGACTTGGAAGGACGAATAAACCCATTTGCCAGGTATTGATCCAGGTATTGTCGAAGGTGAAGGTTCTCAGGCTCGGTGAGGACATAAATTCTACTACAAGGAGGAGTAGATCCAGTTATCAGGTCTATCTGGAAGTCATAAGACCTATGAGGAGGTAGAGAGTTAGCCTGGTCCTTTCGGAAAACATCTTGGTATTCTAGGTATTCGGGAGGTAACTGGGGAGTCTCTGAAGAAATTGTTGCCAGTGCAACACCAGGTGGAGGGTGACAAGTAGAGACACATTCTGGAAACTGGACCGTTCTTGCTCGCCAATCGATCAGAGGATTGTGTTTCTCTAACCAAGGTATTCCTAGAATAATCTGAAACTGAGGAGCCTTGATCACATCGAACACGATCTTCTCATGGTGTCCATCTTGACTTACTAGCGTCACTTCTTGAGTGGTATGCGTTACTGGTCCGGAGGCTATCTCCGTTCCATCCACCGTAGTAATGACGTCCTTTACAGCCTTGGGACAAAGAGTTAGATTCATCCTCAAAACCATTTCATGATCCACATAATTGCCGATGGCACCGCTGTCGACGTAAGCTTCAATTGCATGTAATCGATCTGGATTATCAGGGCTAATGAGGACCATAGGTATCACGAAATGCGAGGTCACGGAACTGGTTTTCACGCTCGGCAAGAGGACCTCTATTCTTGTCGGGCGAGGTCGTTTCCCTGCTCAGAGTTTGTAACTTTGGTAACTGCAGCTCCTACTGCCTTCTTGGCAGGTTTCACCGGACAGTCTCGAAGAAAGTGCCCTGAGTTTCCGCAATAGAGGCATAATTGCAACTGTTTTCTCCTTTCCCGCTCCTTTTGTGTTAGAGGACCCTTCAGGCCCCCTATTTGCATGGGTTCCCCGGAGTCTACTCCTTTGGAAGGAGTTGGCGGTTTGGAAAATACTCGAGCATCAAACTTGGAACGATCGGCCTTCCTGTTCTGCAGTCTGTGATCTATTTGAACGACTAGGTCTATATAGTCTGAACAATCTTGTGGGGGATTCACTACTTGGGCTAACACATCTTTGAGCTCTCCACGTAGACCTCTATAAAACAGCGTAATCCTTTTGTCCTCAGGCCATTGAGTTTCCACTATCAGTCTGTTGAAAGACGCAATATAAGCCAAAAGGTCTTGATTACCTTGTCTCAACGAAAGAAGCTCATTGTCCAAGGCCTGCCCCTGTGAATGTCTTGCGAACAGTTTTTCCATACTGAGCTGAAAAGCTTGAAAATCATGGAGGACCGGATCATCTTGATTTACTAGAGGGATCGACCAGTCTGCCGCATTGCCACTAAGGTACGAAAGCACGAAAGCTACTTTAGCTTGATCAGTTGGAAAGGCTGCTGGCCGGCATAAGAAATGCAACCGGCACTGATTGATAAATACTGCAAACCTCTTTGGGTCACCAGAAAATCGTTCGGGCGGAGCCAGAGGTACATTCCCAGGTAGGTTGATCTGCACTGGATTCATAGAGGATGTAGAAGGAAGATTTCCCCCAGATGCGGGTAACGGGGTCTGTCCGGCTTGTGACTGTAGCAATTGCCTAGCGAGATCATCTGTTCGCTCCTTGGAAATAATCAGTTCCCTTCTTAGAGCGTTCGTTTCCTGGCGGGTTGCATGCACTTCTGCCCTTAGTTCCCCAAGTAACTGGGCTAGCTGGTCGGTATCCGAGGTTTCCATAGCGCCTGGACGGGAGTTTTGCGGTAGGCTTTGCGTTCTGTAACGCTCACCTGATTCCCGTAGAGGCGCTGTCTTGACTGGGCGTATACCGTATCTTCAAAGGTGATGTGTAACATACGGCTGGCTCTTTGGGCTGGACCTCTGTGCACTGTATGTCTGACTCGAAGGGTAAAATGTCTGCAGATAGAAAATATGGGATTAATGAACTGGGTTATTGAATGTCTCTCTCTTCTTCCCTTTCTCTTCTCCTGTAGAACCCCAAAGGTTAACGCTCTCACCTTAGGTAAGTGAACGCCGTGCTCTCCATCTGCCTAGGGGCAGGGTGCTGTAACCAGTTTCTTCACTGGATAAGGGGAGCAGGCCTCTTGACTTCAGAGGACTGCTGTCCGTCGTTTACTGCACGAACGGTAAGTTTCGAGTAATTCTAATGTCTTTAAAAGTCTTTAGTAATGATGTCTCTTGTTTTTGCAGGGTTCCGGCGATGGCGGATGACGGGCTGAAGTGAGTTGAAGATGGAGCCCGTGTGATGAATGGAAGCGCCTGGAAGCACGTAAGTAAGCGCTTGTTGCCTGATTCACGATGTGCTCTAACTGTCTTTTTATTTTGCAGGTACAAGTTCGGAGCGGCTGCAGGGTGCCCGAATACCCACTGGGTTAGATGTGGAAAGGAGTAATGGCACGTGAGTATTAAAGTTCTCCAATGTCTTTAAACGCACCTTGTTTTGTCTTTCAGATGCGGGATGCAGCGCCGAAGGCCTCCGGAGCGTGCGAAGAGCTGGTAAGCTTTTGTCTTTCAGATGCCGGAATGCAGTGCGAAGACCTCCGGAGCGCACGAAGAGTAGGTAAGCCTTTGTCTTTCAGATGCCGGAATGCAGCGCGAGGCGTTGGTGACAGCCGATGGACCAGGTAAGTGAAGCGCTGTCACTGAAGACCTTAATGCTAACCTGTTCTTTCTTGTCTTTATAGGTGTTGCTGAAGACTGGATTCAGGATGGTAAGCCTTTTTCCTTAGGCCCAGGATCAGATGCAGAAGACACGATGAGCGTTCTGCTGCAGAGGATGCAGAATAACGCAAAGCAAGATTCATCCATCGGGTGTGGTTTAAATAGCCTCCTGTAGTGCCTAGGTGTCTCCTTCCACAGCCACGCCTAGGTAAGAAAAGAGTTCCTGCTTTCCAGAAGAGTTCCAGTGTTCTGAACCTAGGGAGTGGCTGTGGAAGGAGACACCTAAGCACTACAGGAGGCTATTTAAACCACACCCGATGGATGAATCTTGCTTTGCGTTATTCTGCATCCTCTGCAGCAGAACGCTCATCGTGTCTTCTGCATCTGATCCTGGGCCTAAGGAAAAAGGCTTACCATCCTGAATCCAGTCTTCAGCAACACCTATAAAGACAAGAAAGAACAGGTTAGCATTCCAGCATCTGAAAGACAAAGGCTTACCTACTCTTCGTGCGCTCCGGAGGTCTTCACACTGCATTCCGGCATCTGGAAGACAAAAGCTTACCGACTCTTCGCATGCTCCGGAGGCCTTCGGCGCTGCATCCTGCATCTGAAAGACAAAACAAGGTGCGTTTAAAGACATTGGGGAACTTTAATACTCACGTGTCATTACTCCTTTCCACATCAACCCCAGTGGGTATTCTGGCACCCTGCAGCCGCTCCGAACTCGTACCTGCAAAATAAAAGACAGTTAGAGCGCATCGTGAAGCAGGCAATAAGCGCTTACTTACGTGCTTCCAGGCGCTTCTATTCATCATACGGACTCCATCTTCAACTCACTTCAGCCCGTCATCCGCCATCGCCGGAACCTGCAAAACAAGAGCCATCATTGCTAAAGACTTTAAAGACAATAGAATTACTCGAAACTTACCGTTCGTGCAGTAAACGACGGACAGCAGTCCTCTGAAGTCAAGAGGCCTGCGCTACCGATCCAGTGAAGAAACTGGTTACAGCACCCTGCCCCGAGGCAGATGGAGAGCTCGGCATTCACTTACCTAAGGTGAGAGCGTTAACCTTTGGGGGTCTACAGGAGAGCAAAAAAGGGAAGAGATAGGGACACCCCCAATAACCCCAGTTCATTAATCCCATATTTTCTGTCTGCAGACATCTTACTCTTGAAGTCAGGCATACAGTGCACAGCGGTCCAGCCCAAAGAGCCAACCGGGTGCTACACATCACCTTTGAAGATACGGCAGTCGCCCAGTCAAGACCGGCGCCTCTGCGAGAATCAGGTGAGCGTTACAGAACGCAAAGCCTACCGCAAAACTCTCGCCCAGGCGCTATGGAAACCTCGGATACTGACCACCTAGCCCGGTTACTTGGGGAACTAAGGGCAGAAGTGCATGCAGCTCGTCAGGAAACGAATGCTCTAAGAAGGGAACTAATTATTTCCAAGGAGAGAACAGACGGTCTTGCTAGACAATTGCTACAGTCACAAGCCGGACAAACCCCGTTACCCGCATCAGGGGCAAATCTTCCTTCAACATCCTCTATGAATCCAGTGCAGATCAACCTACCTGGGAATGTACCTCTGGCTCCGCCCGAACGATTTTCTGGTGACCCAAAGAGGTTTGCAGTATTTATCAATCAGTGCCAGTTGCACTTCTTATGCCGGCCAGCAGCCTTTCCAACTGATCAAGCTAAAGTATCTTTTGTACTTTCGTACCTTAGTGGCAATGCGGCAGACTGGTCGATCCCTCTAGTTAATCAAGATGATCCGGTTCTCCATGATTTTCAAGCCTTTCAGCTTAGTATGGAAAAACTGTTCGCAAGACATTCACAGGGGCAGGCCTTGGACAATGAGCTTCTTTCGTTGCGACAGGGTAATCAAGACCTTTTGGCTTATATTGCATCTTTCAATAGACTAATAGTGGAAACTCAATGGCCTGAGGACAAAAGGATTACGCTGTTTTACAGAGGTCTACGTGAAGAGCTCAAAGACGTTTTAGCCCAAGTAGTGAATCCCCCACAAGACTGTACGGATTATATAGACTTGGTCGTTCAAATAGATCATAGACTGCAGAACAGGAAGGCCGACCGTTCCAAGTTTGATGCTCGAGTATTTTCCAAACCGCCAACTCCTTCCAAAGGAGTAGACTCCGGGGAACCTATGCAAATTGGGGGTCTGAAAGGTCCTCTAACACAAAAGGAGCGGGAAAGGAAAAAACAGTTGCAATTATGCCTATATTGTGGAAACTCAGGGCACTTTCTTCGAGACTGTCCGGTGAAACCTGCCAAGAAGGCAGTAGGAGCTGCAGTTACCAAAGTTACAAACTCTGAACAGGGAAACGACCTTGCCCGACAAGAATAGAGGTCCTCTTGCCGAGCGTGAAAACCAGTTCCGTGAAGTCGCATTTCGTGATACCTATGGTCCTCATAAGCCCTGATAATCCAGATCGATTACATGCAATTGAAGCTTACGTCGACAGCGGTGCAATCGGCAATTATGTGGATCATGAAATGGTTTTGAGGATGAATCTAACTCTTTGTCCCAAGGCTGTAAAGGACGTCATTACTACAGTGGATGGTACGGAGATAGCCTCCGGGCCAGTAACGCATACCACTCAAGAGGTGACGCTAGTAAGTCAAGATGGACACCATGAGAAGATCGTGTTCGAGGTGATCAAGGCCCCTCAGTTTCAGATTATTCTAGGAATACCTTGGTTAGAGAAACACAATCCTCTGATCGATTGGCGAGCAAGAACGGTCCAGTTTCCAGAATGTGTCTCTACTTGTCACCTTCCACCTGGTGTTGCACTGGCAGCAATTTCTTCAGAGACTCCCCAGTTACCTCCCGAATACCTTGAATACCAAGATGTTTTCCGGAAGGATCAGGCTAACACTCTACCTCCTCATAGGTCTTATGACTGCCAGATAGACCTGATACCTGGATCTACTTCTCCTTGTAGTAGAATTTATGCTCTCACCGAGCCTGAGAACCTTCACCTTCGACAATACCTGGATCAATACCTGGCGAATGGGTTTATTCGTCCTTCCAAGTCCCCTGCTTCTTCAGCTTTGTTCTTCGTTCCAAAAAAGGAAGGAGACCTTAGAACTTGTATCGATTATCGCTCCCTGAACCAGATCACCGTTAAGAATAGATATCCGTTACCGTTGATCCCTGAACTCCTGGACCAAGTCAGAAAAGCATGCATATATGCAAAGCTGGATCTTAGAGGAGCTTACCACTTGGTACGAGTAAAAGAGGGCGATGAATGGAAGACTGCCTTCCGCACCAAGTATGGGCTATTTGAATATCAGGTCATGCCCTTCGGACTTTGCAATGCCCCGGCCGCCTTTCAATATTTTATGAACGATGTCCTCAGAGAGCTCATAGATGTGTGTGTTGTTGTTTACATTGACGACATCCTCGTTTATTCTTCATCGGAATCTGAACATCGGAAACACGTGAAAATGGTCCTCGAAAGATTGCGTCAACACAAGCTTTTCGCTAAGTTGGAAAAATGTGTTTTCAACGTGACTGAAGTTGAATTCTTGGGATTCATATTATCACCTGGCGGAGTACGTATGGATTCAAAGAAGGTCGATGCAGTTCTCAAATGGCCATCACCATCCTCCGTAAAAGGTGTGCAAAGCATGTTAGGCTTCGCTAACTTTTACCGCAGGTTTATCCCCGAATTCTCTCGAATAGTCCAGCCCATCACTGCCTTGTTAAAGAAAAACAAACGTTTTGAATGGTCTACCGAGGCGGAACAAGCTTTCCAGGATTTGAAGACTAAATTTATCTCTGCACCAATCTTAAAACACCCTCGCCCCGAACTCCCCTACGTCGTGGAAACTGATGCTTCAAGCCTTGCCATAGGGGCAGTTCTATCACAAAAGGACCCGGTAACCAATCAGTTGCATCCCGTGGCATTTTGGTCCCGCAAATTCTCGCCTCCGGAAATCAATTACACGATTACTGACAAGGAACTTCTGACTATCAAGTCTGCCTTTAAGGCTTGGCGGCATTATCTGCTGGGGGCCCGACACACCGTTACTGTGATTACGGATCACCGAAACCTGCAATATTTGAAAACCGCAAAAGCCCAATCCTCTAGACAACTCCGTTGGGCATTATTCTTTGCCGAGTTTGACTTCATAATTACCTATCGACCTGGTACAAAGAACGGTAAAGCTGATGCCCTTTCTCGGATGGGAGTGGAAGAACACTTGATCAACCCTAAACCTGTACCAATCATTCCCGAACAGAGAATTCTGGGTGTAATCGCCACAGAATCCATAGAGGAAGTTAAGGATAAAACCAGGCAACTTGTAACTCCAGCAGACATACAGAATTGGCATCTGCAGGGAAAGGACTTTGCAGTAAAGGACAACTTATTGTATTTCCAAGAACGATTATACCTACCCAGCACAGATTTACAGAAAAAAGAAATCTCCTGTTATCACGATTCTTTAATGGAAGGTCATCCCGGTATGGCCAAGACCTCAGAAAAGATCAAGCGCTACTTCTGGTGGCCGTCTTGGAAAAAAGATATCAGAGACTTTATAATGTCTTGTGGAGTATGCGCCCAAAACAAGAGTCAAAAGGAAAGACCAGCAGGCCTCTTACGCCCTATTGACATCCCACCTCGCCCGTGGCATACGCTTTCTATGGACTTCATCACCGATCTACCTCCATGCTCCGGATATAATACGATTCTAGTAATCGTGGACTTATTCTCCAAGATGGCGCATTTCATTCCGCTCAAAGGCTTGCCAACAGCAGCAACTCTGGCCCGAGAATTTCTCAAAAACATCGTCCGACTACACGGTTTTCCTTCGGTTCTAATTTCGGATCGAGGTAGTCAATTTATTTCTCATTTTTGGCGAAGTTGCTGTCGGTCGGCTCAAATTGATGTGAGACTATCGACCAGTCACCACCCTCAGACCGACGGACAAACCGAGAGGACCAATCAAACTCTGGAACAGTATTTACGCTGCATGCTGCAACATGCAAACCTTCCTCTTTGCTTCTGCTTTCTCTCTCCCTCTCCCCTGCTGAACAGCTAATTAAATTCTTCACTAAACTGCACTGATCCTGCAACTTGACCACTCTAAACTGCCTTCGGTCCTTGTCCCAGTCACTGATCCCCTGGAACCCCTCTGCACTATGGGACTGTCTCTGTATCCCTACAGCCCCCCCCCTTCCCCAGCACTTGCTCTGCACTTACCTTGCACTTGCCACTAGCTGGCCCTTTTTATTTATTACTTACGCCACTTACCTTTACTGCACTTCCCCCCCTCCCCTTCCCCTTGCACTTTTCCCCCCTCCCCCACCCCTGCACTTGCGCGATCTGAATGACACCTGGCCTAGTAGGATCGTTTGTTTTTGTCTCCCCTTTATCCTCCCCTCCCTGCCTCCTCGCGCCTTGAAACACCTGTGTATAGGCGCGTTACAAATACCATATCATATCATATCATATCATAACAAACTGAAAAAACTTGGAAAGACATCCTTTGGATAGCCGATTATGCCTACAATAACTCTGTCCATTCGGGAACTGGGAAAACCCCGTTTTTTCTTTTGTACGGCAGTCACCCTCAAACCTCTGAGTTGGATCCCCTCCAAGATCTTGAAACACCAGCAGTAGACTACCTGCATTCTACAATCACCCAAGCCTTTAAGGAAGCTGTTTCTCACCTTCAAAGGGCTAAAGAACAATACAAGAAAGGAGCTGATCAACATCGGAAGGAAGACCCTCAATATCAAGTAGGGGATCAAGTCTGGTTATCCACCAAATATCTACCTCTAAAAGGGCCACGCACATTCAACCCATGATACCTTGGTCCCTATTCCATCACTACCATAGTAAACCCAGTAGCGGTCAAGTTGGACTTGCCCCCGCACATGAAGATACATCCGGTCTTCCACGTCTCTCTATTAAAACCCGTGCAACCTCAAACCCGACTAACCAAATCTCCAAAACCTATCGTAGTTGATGGAGAACTCGAGTTTGAAGTCAAAAGCATTCTGGACTCCAAGATCTCCAAATCTAAACTATTCTACCTAATTGACTGGAAAGGCTACGGCCCCCAAGAGAGATCCTGGGAACCTGCTGAATATGTCCACGCTCCTCGCCTAATCAAAAGATTTCACCGAACATTTCCTGACAAGCCAAAACCCCCGGAGAAGCCCGGTTTGGGAGGGGCCTTGAGGGGGGGTACTGTCATGATCTCTGCTTCCAAAAGGTCAGGGTTTTCCCAACTCCCTTGGAAGCAGATCCATAACCCAGGTTCCGAGTGCCAACCAGTCCCAATTGGGACCTTTTGGACCCAGTCCTGGCGCCAGTGGCACCAGGCTCATAAATATGCCCAGTCCCAGCGCTGGAAGCGCCGGGCTCATAATGCTTGGGTGGACTTACCTGCAGCAGACCATGCTGCTTACTTGCCTGCCAGTTGAGTCTCTGATCCTCTTCTGTTTGGAACTACTTTTCCTGTTGGGTGGGGCAGGAGCCACTCCCTAGATTCAGAACACTGGAACTCTTCTGGAAAGCAGGAACTCTTTTCTTAGGCGTGGCTGTGGAAGGAGACACCTAAGCACTACAGGAGGCTATTTAAACCACACCCGATGGATGAATCTTGCTTTGCGTTATTCTACATCCTCAGCAGCAGAACGCTCATCGTGTCTTCTGCATCTGATCCTGGGCCTAAGGAAAAAGGCTTACCATTCTGAATCCAGTCTTCAGCAACACCTATCAAGACAAGAAAGAACAGGTTAGCATTACGGTCTTCAGTGACAGCTCTTCACTTACCTGGTCCATCGGCTGTCACCAACGCCTCGCGCTGCATTCCGGCATCTGAAAGACAAAGGCTTACCTACTCTTCGTGCGCTCCGGAGGTCTTCACACTGCATTCCGGCATCTGAAAGACAAAAGCTTACCAACTCTTCGCACGCTCCGGAGGCCTTCGGCGCTGCATCCCGCATCTGAAAGACAAAACAATGTGCGTTTAAAGACATTGGGGAACTTTAATACTCACGTGCCATTACTCCTTTCCACATCTAACACAGTGGGTATTCCGGCACCCTGCAGCCGCCCCGAACTTGTACCTGCAAAATAAAAAGACAGTTCGAGCGCATCGTGAAGCAGGCAACAAGCGCTTACTTACGTGCTTCCAGGCGCTTCTATTCATCACACGGGCTCCATCTTCAACTCACTTCAGCCCGCCATCCGCCATCGCCGGAACCCTGCAAAACAAGAGACATCATTACTAAAGACTTTAAAGACATTAGAATTACTCGAAACTTACCGTTCGTGCAGTAAACGACGGACAGCAGTCCTCTGAAGTCAAGAGGCCTGCTCCCCTTATCCAGTGAAGAAACTGGTTACAGCACCCTGCCTCGAGGCAGATGGAGAGCACGGCGTTCACTTACCTAAGACATCTTACCCTTTGAGCCAGACATACAGTGCACAGAGGTCCAGCCCAAAGAGCCAGCCGTGTGTTACACATCACCTTTGAAGATACGGTATACGCCCAGTCAAGACCGGCGCCTCTACGGGAATCAGGTGAGCGTTACATTACCTCTGCTAACTGCTCAGTGTTATGACATCATAGCACTAGGCTAAATCCCCCATGGTGTTAATAGGCTTCTTCAGAGCCGTTACATCTGCTAGCTGCTTAGTGTTATTACGTCATAGCACTAGGATAAATCCCCCCATGGTGTTAATAGGCTTCTTCGGAGCCGTTACCTCTGCCAGCTGCTCAGTTCTATGACGTCAAAGCACTAGGATAAATCCCCCCATGGTGTTAATAGGCTTCTTCAGATCCGTTACCTCTGCCATCTGCTTAGTGTTATGACATGATAGCACTAGGATAAATCCCCCCATGGTGTTAATAGGCTTCTTTAGAGCTGTTACATCTGACAGATGCTTAGTGTTATGACATCGTAGCACTAGGATAAATCTCCCCATGGCGTTAATAGTGTTCTTCAGAGCTGTTACCTCTGACAGATGCTTAGTGTTATGACATCGTAGCACTAGGATCAATCAACTTATGGCGTTAATAGTCTTCTTCAGAGCCGTTGCCTCTGCCAGCTACTTAGTGTTATGATGTCATAGCACTAGGATAAATCCCCCCATGGTGTTAATAGGCTTCTTCAGAGCCGTTACCTCTGCTAGCTTCTTAGTGTTATGACGTCATAGCACTAGGCTAAATCCCCCATGGTGTTAATAGACTTCTTCAGAGCTGTTACACCTGTTAGCTGCTTAGTGTTATGACATCATAGCACTAGGATAAATCCCCCCATGGTGTTAATAGTCTTCTTCAGAGCTGTTACCTCTGCCAGCTGCTCAGTGTTATGACATCATAGCACTAGGATAAATCCCCCATGGTGTTAATAGGCTTCTTCAGAGCCGTTACCTCGGCTAGCTGCTTAGTGTTATGACATCATAGCACTAGGATAAAACCCCCCATGGCGTTAATAGGCTTCTTCAGAGCCGTTAACTCTGCTAGCTGCTTAGTGTTATGACATCGTAGCACTAGGATAAATCCCCCCATGGCGTTAATAGTGTTCTTCAGAGCTGTTACCTCTGACAGATGCTTAGTGCTATGACGTCATAGCACTAGGATAAATACCCTCCATGGTGTTAATAGTCTTCTTCAGAGCTGTTACCTCTGCTAGCTGCTTAGTGTTATGACATCATAGCACTAGGATAAATCCCCCATGGGGTTAATAGTCTTCTTCAGAGCTGTTTCCTCTGCCAGCTGCTCAGTGTTATGACATGATAGCACTTGGATAAATCCCCCCATGGTGTTAATAGGCTTCTTCAAATCCGTTACCTCTGCCAGCTGCTTAGTGTTATGACATCATAGCACTATTATAAATCCCCCCATGGTGTTAATAGGCTTCTTCAGAGCCGTTACCTCCGCTAGCTGCTTAGTGTAATGATGTCATAGCACTAGGATAAATCCCCCCATGGTGTTAATAGGCTTCTTCAGAGCTATTACCTCTGCTAGCTGCTTAGTGTTATGACGTCATAGCACTAGGATAAATCCCCCCTTGGCGTTAATAGTCTTCTTCAGAGCTGTTACCTCTGCCAGCTGCACAGTGTTATGACATCATAGCACTAGGATAAATTGCCCCATGGTGTCAATAGGCTTCTTCAGAGCCGTTAACTCTGCTAGCTTCTTAGTGTTATGACGTCATAGCACTAGGGTAAATCCCCCATGGTGTTAATAGACTTCTTCAGAGCTGTTACATCTGTTAGCTGCTTAGTGTTATGATGTCATAGCACTAGGATAAATCCCCCCATGGTGTTAATAGTCTTCTTCAGAGCTGTTACCTCTGTCAGCTGCTCAGTGTTATGACATCATAGCACTAGGATAAATCCCCCCATGGTGTTAATAGGCTTCTTCGGAGCCGTTACCTCTGCTATCTGCTTAGTGTTATGACGTCGTAGCACTGGGATAAATCCACCCATGGTGTTAATAGGCTTCTTCAGAGCTGTTACCTCTGCTAGCTGCTTAGTGTTATTACATCATACCTGTAGGATAAATCCCCCCATGGTGTTAATAGTCTTCTTCAGAGCTGTTACCTCTGCCAGCTGCTCAGTGTTATGACATGACAGCACTAGGATAAATCCCCCCATGGTGTTAATAGGCTTCTTCAGAGCCGTTACTTCTGCTAGCTGCTTAGTGTTATGATGTCATAGCACTAGGATAAAACCCCCCATGGCGTTAATAGGCTTCTTCAGAGCCATTAACTCCGCCAGCTTCTTAGTGTTATGACATCATAGCACTAGGATAAATCCACCCAATGCGTTAATAGTGTTCTTCAAAGCTGTTACCTCTGCCACCTGCTTAGTTTTATGACATCATAGCACTAGGATAAATTCCCCATGGTGTTAATAGTGTTCTTCAGAGCTGTTACCTCTGCCATCTGCTCAGTGTTATGACGTCATAAATCCCCCCATGGTGTCAATAGTCTTCTTCAGAGCCGTCACCTCTGCCAGCTGCTTAGTTTTTATGACATCACAGCACTAGGATAAATCCCCCCATTTCGTTAATAGGCTTCTTCAGAGCTGTTACCTCTGCTAGCTGCTTAGTGTTATGACGTCATAGCACTAGGATAAATCCCCCCATGGTGTTAATAGTCTTCTTCAGAGCTGCTACCTCTACCAGCTGCTTAGTGTTATGACATCATAGCACTAGGATACATCCCCCCATGTCATTAATAGGCTTCTTCAGAGCTGTTACCTCTGCTAGCTGCTTAGTGTTATGATATCATAGTACTAGGATAAATCCCCCCATGTCGTTAATAGGCTTCTTCAGAGCTGTTACCTCTGCTAGCTGCTCAGTGTTATGACGTAATAGCACTAGGCTAAATCCCCCATGGTGTTAATAGGCTTCTTCAGAGCCGTTACCTCTGCTAACTGCTCAGTGTTATGACATCATAGTGCTAGGATAAATCCCCCCATGGTGTTAATAGGCTTCTTCAGAGCTGTTACCTCTGCTATCTGCTTAGTGTTATGACTTCGTAGCACTGGGATAAATCCACCCATGGTGTTAATAGGCTTCTTCAGAGCTGTTACCTCTGCTAGCTGCTTAGTGTTATGACATCATACCTGTGGGATAAATCCCCCCATGGTGTTAACAGTCTTCTTCAGAGCTGTTACCTCTGCCAGCTGCTCAGTGTTATGACATGACAGCACTAGGATAAATCCCCCCATGGTGTTAATAGGCTTCTTCAGAGCCGTTACTTCTGCTAGCTGCTTAGTGTTATGATGTCATAGCACTAAGATAAAACCCCCCATGGCGTTAATAGGCTTCTTCAGAGCCATTAACTCCGCCAGCTTCTTAGTGTTATGACATCATAGCACTAGGATAAATCCACCCAATGCGTTAATAGTGTTCTTCAAAGCTGTTGCCTCTGCCACCTGCTTAGTTTTATGACATCATAGCACTAGGATAAATCCCCCATGGTGTTAATAGTCTTCTTCAGAGCTGTTACCTCTGCCATCTGCTCAGTGTTATGACGTCATAGCACTAGGATAAATCCCCCCATGGTGTCAATAGTCTTCTTCAGAGCCGTCACCTCTGCCAGCTGCTTAGCTTTTATGACATCAGAGCACTAGGATAAATCCCCCCATTTCGTTAATAGGCTTCTTCAGAGCTGTTACCTCTGCTAGCTGCTTAGTGTTATGACGTCATAGCACTAGGATAAATCCCCCCATGGTGTTAATAGTCTTCTTCAGAGCTGCTACCTCTACCAGCTGCTTAGTGTTATGACATCATAGCACTAGGATAAATCCCCCCATGTCGTTAATAGGCTTCTTCAGAGTTGTTACCTCTGCTAGCTGCTTAGTGTTATGATATCATAGTACTAGGATAAATCCCCCCATGTCGTTAATAGGCTTCTTCAGAGCTGTTACCTCTGCTAGCTGCTCAGTGTTATGACGTCATAGCACTAGGCTAAATCCCCCATGGTGTTAATAGGCTTCTTCAGAGCCGTTACCTCTGCTAACTGCTCAGTGTTATGACATCATAGCACTAGGCTAAATCCCCCATGGTGTTAATAGGCTTCTTCAGAGCCGTTACATCTGCTAGCTGCTTAGTGTTATTACGTCATAGCACTAGGATAAATCCCCCCATGGTGTTAATAGGCTTCTTCGGAGCCGTTACCTCTGCCAGCTGCTCAGTTCTATGACGTTAAAGCACTAGGATAAATCCCCCCATGGTGTTAATAGGCTTCTTCAGATCCGTTACCTCTGCCATCTGCTTAGTGTTATGATGTCATACCTGTATGATAAATCCCTCCATGGTGTTAATAGTCTTCTTCAGAGCTGTTACCTCTGCCAGCTGCTCAGTGTTATGACATGATAGCACTAGGATAAATCCCCCCATGGTGTTAATAGGCTTCTTCAGAGCTATTAACTCTGCCAGCTGCTTAGTGTTATGACATCGTAGCACTAGGATAAATCTCCCCATGGCGTTAATAGTGTTCTTCAGAGCTGTTACCTCTGACAGATGCTTAGTGTTATGACATCGTAGCACTAGGATCAATCAACTTATGGCGTTAATAGTCTTCTTCAGAGCCGTTGCCTCTGCCAGCTGTTTAGTGTTATGATGTCATAGCACTATGATAAATCCCCCCATGGTGTTAATAGGCTTCTTCAGAGCCGTTACCTCTGCTAGCTTCTTAGTGTTATGACGTCATAGCACTAGGCTAAATCCCCCATGGTGTTAATAGACTTCTTCAGAGCTGTTACACCTGTTAGCTGCTTAGTGTTATGACATCATAGCACTAGGATAAATCCCCCCATGGTGTTGATAGTCTTCTTCAGAGCTGTTACCTCTGCCAGCTGCTCAGTGTTATGACATCATAGCACTAGGATAAATCCCCCATGGTGTTAATAGGCTTCTTCAGAGCCGTTACCTCTGCTAGCTGCTTAGTGTTATGACATCATAGCACTAGGATAAAACCCCCCATGGCATTAATAGGCTTCTTCAGAGCCGTTAACTCTGCTAGCTGCTTAGTGTTATGACATCGTAGCACTAGGATAAATCCCCCCATGGCGTTAATAGTGTTCTTCAGAGCTGTTACCTCTGACAGATGCTTAGTGTTATGACGTCATAGCACTAGGATAAATACCCTCCATGGTGTTAATAGTCTTCTTCAGAGCTGTTACCTCTGCTAGCTGCTTAGTGTTATGACATCATAGCACTAGGATAAATCCCCCATGGGGTTAATAGTCTTCTTCAGAGCTGTTTCCTCTGCCAGCTGCTCAGTGTTATGACATGATAGCACTAGGATAAATCCCCCCATGGTGTTAATAGGCTTCTTCAAATCCGTTACATCTGCCAGCTGCTTAGTGTTATGACATCATAGCACTATTATAAATCCCCCCATGGTGTTAATAGGCTTCTTCAGAGCCGTTACCTCCGCTAGCTGCTTAGTGTAATGATGTCATAGCACTAGGATAAATCCCCCCATGGTGTTAATAGGCTGCTTCAGAGCTATTACCTCTGCTAGCTGCTTAGTGTTATGACGTCATAGCACTAGGATAAATCCCCCCTTGGCGTTAATAGTCTTCTTCAGAGCTGTTACCTCTGCCAGCTGCTCAGTGTTATGATATCATAGCACTAGGATAAATTGCCCCATGGTGTTAATAGGCTTCTTCAGAGCCGTTAACTCTGCTAGCTTCTTAGTGTTATGACGTCATAGCACTAGGGTAAATCCACCATGGTGTTAATAGACTTCTTCAGAGCTGTTACATCTGTTAGCTGCTTAGTGTTATGATGTCATAGCACTAGGATAAATCCCCCCATGGTGTTAATAGTCTTCTTCAGAGCTGTTACCTCTGTCAGCTGCTCAGTGTTATGACATCATAGCACTAGGATAAATCCCCCCATGGTGTTAATAGGCTTCATCGGAGCCGTTACCTCTGCTAACTGCTTAGTGTTATGATGTCATAGCACTAGGATTAAACCCCCATGGCGTTAATAGGCTTCTTCAGAGCTGTTACCTCCTCTAGCTGCCTAGCGTTATGACATGATAGCACTAGGATAAATCCCCCCACAGTGTTAATAGTCTTCTTCAGAGCTGTTACCTCTGCCAGCTGCTTAGTGTTATGACATCGTGGCACTAGGATAAATCCCCCCATGGCGTTAATAGTGTTCTTCAGAGCTGTTACCTCTGACAGATGCTCAGTTTTATGACATCCTAGCACTAGGATAAATCCCCCCATGGTGTTAATAGTCTTCTTCAGACCTGTTACATCTGCTAGCTGCTCAGAGTTATGACATGATAGCACTAGGAAAAATCCCCCCATGGCGTTAATAGGCTTCTTCAGAGCTGTTACATCTGCCAGCTGCTTAGTGTTATGACATCATAGCACTTGGATAAATCCCCTCATGGTGTTAATAGGCTTCTTCAGAGCTATTAACTCTGCCAGCTGCTTAGTGTTATGACATCGTAGCAATAGGATCAATCCCCCCATGGCGTTAATAGTATTCTTCAGAGCTGTTACCTCTGACAGATGCTCAGTTTTATGACATCATAGCACTAGGATAAATCCCCCTATGGTGTTAATAGTGTTCTTCACATCTGTTACATCTGCTAGCTGCTCAGAGTTATGACATGATAGCACTGGGATAAATCCCCCATGGCGTTAATAGGCTTCTTCAGAGCTGTTACCTCTGCTAGCTGCTTAGTGTTATGACATCATAGCACTTGGATAAATCCCCCCATGGCGTTAATAGGCTTCTTCAGAGCTGTTACCTCTGCTAGCTGCTTAGTGTTATGACATCATAGCACTAGGATAAATCCCCCCATGGCGTTAATAGGCTTCTTCAGAGCTGTTACCTCTGCTAGCTGCTCAGTGTTATGACATGATAGCACTAGGATAAATCCCCCCATGGTGTTAATAGGCTTCTTCAGAGCTATTAACTCTGCCAGCTGCTTAGTGTTATGACATCATAGCACTAGGATAAATCCCCCCATGGCGTTAATAGTGTTCTTCAGAGCTGTTACCTTTGACAGCTGCTTAGTGTTATGACATCATAGTACTAGGATCAATCCCCCCATGGCGTTAATAGTCTTTTTCAGAGCTGTTACCTTTGCCAGCTGCTCAGTTCTATGACATCAAAGCACTAGGATAAATCCCCCCATGGTGTTAATAGGCTTCTTCGGAGCCGTTACCTCTGCTAGCTGCTTAGTGTTATGACGTCATAGCACTAGGATTAAACCCCCCATGGCGTTAATAGGCTTCTTTAGAGCCGTTACCTCCTCTAGCTGCTTAGCATTATGACATGATAGCACTAGGATGAATCCCCCCACGGTGTTAATAGTCTTCTTCAGAGCTGTTACCTCTGCTATCTGCTTAGTGTTATGATGTCATACCTGTATGATAAATCCCTCCATAGTGTTAATAGTCTTCTTCAGAGCTGTCACCTCTGCCAGCTGCTCAGTGTTATGACATGATAGCACTAGGATAAATCCCCCCATGGTGTTAATAGGCTTCTTCAGAGCTATTAACTCTGCCAGCTGCTTAGTGTTATGACATCGTAGCACTAGGATAAACCCCCCATGGTGTTAATAGTGTTCTTCAGAGCTGTTACCTCTGACAGATGCTTAGTGTTATGACATCGTAGCACTAGGATAAACCCCCCATGGCGTTAATAGTGTTCTTCAGAGCTGTTACATCTGCCAGCTGCTTAGTGTTATGATGTCATAGCACTAGGATAAATTCGCCCTTGGCATTGATAGTCTTCTTCAGAGCTGTTACCTCTGCCAGCTGCTCAGTGTTATGACATTATAGCCCTAGGATAAATACCCCCTTGGTTTTAATAGGCTTCTTGAGAGCTGTTAGCTCTGCTAGCTGCTTAGTGTTATGACATCATAGCACTAGGATAAATCCCCCCACGGTGTTAATAGGCTTCTTCAGAGCTGTTACCTCTGCTAGCTTCTTAGTGTTATGACGTCATAGCACTAGGCTAAATCCCCCATGGTGTTAATAGACTTCTTCAGAGCTGTTACACCTGTTAGCTGCTTAGTGTTATGACATCATAGCACTAGGATACATCCCCCCATGGTGTTAATAGTCTTCTTCAGAGCTGTAACCTCTGCGAGCTGCTCAGTGTTATGACATCATAGCACTAGGATAAATCCCCCCATGGTGTTAATAGGCTTCTTCAGAGCCGTTACCTCTGCTAGCTGCTTAGTGTTATGACATCATAGCACTAGGATAAATCCCCCCACGGTGTTAATAGTCTTCTTCAGAGCCGTCACCTCTGCCAGCTGCTTAGTGTTATGACATCACAGCACTAGGATAAACCCCCACATGGTGTTAATAGTCTTCTTAAGAGCTGTTACCTCTGCTACCTGCTTAGTGTTATGACATCATAGCACTAGGATAAATCCCCCCATGGTGTTAATAGGCTTCTTCAGAGCTATTAACTCTGCCAGCTGCTTAGTGTTATGACATCATAGCACTAGGCTAAATCCCCCATGGTGTTAATAGGCTTCTTCAGAGCCGTTACATCTGCTAGCTGCTTAGTGTTATTACGTCATAGCACTAGGATAAATCCCCCCATGGTGTTAATAGTCTTCTTCGGAGCCGTTACCTCTGCTAGCTGTTTAGTGTCATGATGTCATAGCACTAGTTTAAATCCCCCCACGGCGTTAATAGTCTTCTTCAGAGCTGTTACCTCGGCCATCTGCTCAGTGTTATGACATGATAGCACTAGGATAAATCCCCCCATGGTGTTAATAGGCTTCTTCAGAGCTATTAACTCTGCCAGCTGCTTAGTGTTATGACATCATAGCACTAGGAGAAATCCCCCCATGGCGTTAATAGGCTTCATCGGAGCCGTTACCTCTGCTAACTGCTTAGTGTTATGATGTCATAGCACTAGGATTAAACCCCCATGGCGTTAATAGGCTTCTTCAGAGCTGTTACCTCCTCTAGCTGCCTAGCGTTATGACATGATAGCACTAGGATAAATCCCCCCACAGTGTTAATAGTCTTCTTCAGAGCTGTTACCTCTGCCAGCTGCTTAGTGTTATGACATCGTGGCACTAGGATAAATCCCCCCATGGCGTTAATAGTGTTCTTCAGAGCTGTTACCTCTGACAGATGCTCAGTTTTATGACATCCTAGCACTAGGATAAATCCCCCCATGGTGTTAATAGTCTTCTTCAGACCTGTTACATCTGCTAGCTGCTCAGAGTTATGACATGATAGCACTAGGAAAAATCCCCCCATGGCGTTAATAGGCTTCTTCAGAGCTGTTACATCTGCCAGCTGCTTAGTGTTATGACATCATAGCACTTGGATAAATCCCCTCATGGTGTTAATAGGCTTCTTCAGAGCTATTAACTCTGCCAGCTGCTTAGTGTTATGACATCGTAGCAATAGGATCAATCCCCCCATGGCGTTAATAGTATTCTTCAGAGCTGTTACCTCTGACAGATGCTCAGTTTTATGACATCATAGCACTAGGATAAATCCCCCTATGGTGTTAATAGTGTTCTTCACATCTGTTACATCTGCTAGCTGCTCAGAGTTATGACATGATAGCACTGGGATAAATCCCCCATGGCGTTAATAGGCTTCTTCAGAGCTGTTACCTCTGCTAGCTGCTTAGTGTTATGACATCATAGCACTTGGATAAATCCCCCCATGGCGTTAATAGGCTTCTTCAGAGCTGTTACCTCTGCTAGCTGCTTAGTGTTATGACATCATAGCACTAGGATAAATCCCCCCATGGCGTTAATAGGCTTCTTCAGAGCTGTTACCTCTGCTAGCTGCTCAGTGTTATGACATGATAGCACTAGGATAAATCCCCCCATGGTGTTAATAGGCTTCTTCAGAGCTATTAACTCTGCCAGCTGCTTAGTGTTATGACATCATAGCACTAGGATAAATCCCCCCATGGCGTTAATAGTGTTCTTCAGAGCTGTTACCTTTGACAGCTGCTTAGTGTTATGACATCATAGTACTAGGATCAATCCCCCCATGGCGTTAATAGTCTTTTTCAGAGCTGTTACCTTTGCCAGCTGCTCAGTTCTATGACATCAAAGCACTAGGATAAATCCCCCCATGGTGTTAATAGGCTTCTTCGGAGCCGTTACCTCTGCTAGCTGCTTAGTGTTATGACGTCATAGCACTAGGATTAAACCCCCCATGGCGTTAATAGGCTTCTTTAGAGCCGTTACCTCCTCTAGCTGCTTAGCATTATGACATGATAGCACTAGGATGAATCCCCCCACGGTGTTAATAGTCTTCTTCAGAGCTGTTACCTCTGCTATCTGCTTAGTGTTATGATGTCATACCTGTATGATAAATCCCTCCATAGTGTTAATAGTCTTCTTCAGAGCTGTCACCTCTGCCAGCTGCTCAGTGTTATGACATGATAGCACTAGGATAAATCCCCCCATGGTGTTAATAGGCTTCTTCAGAGCTATTAACTCTGCCAGCTGCTTAGTGTTATGACATCGTAGCACTAGGATAAACCCCCCATGGTGTTAATAGTGTTCTTCAGAGCTGTTACCTCTGACAGATGCTTAGTGTTATGACATCGTAGCACTAGGATAAACCCCCCATGGCGTTAATAGTGTTCTTCAGAGCTGTTACATCTGCCAGCTGCTTAGTGTTATGACGTCATAGCACTAGGATAAATTCGCCCTTGGCATTGATAGTCTTCTTCAGAGCTGTTACCTCTGCCAGCTGCTCAGTGTTATGACATTATAGCCCTAGGATAAATACCCCCTTGGTTTTAATAGGCTTCTTGAGAGCTGTTAGCTCTGCTAGCTGCTTAGTGTTATGACATCATAGCACTAGGATAAATCCCCCCACGGTGTTAATAGGCTTCTTCAGAGCTGTTACCTCTGCTAGCTTCTTAGTGTTATGACGTCATAGCACTAGGCTAAATCCCCCATGGTGTTAATAGACTTCTTCAGAGCTGTTACACCTGTTAGCTGCTTAGTGTTATGACATCATAGCACTAGGATACATCCCCCCATGGTGTTAATAGTCTTCTTCAGAGCTGTAACCTCTGCCAGCTGCTCAGTGTTATGACATCATAGCACTAGGATAAATCCCCCCATGGTGTTAATAGGCTTCTTCAGAGCCGTTACCTCTGCTAGCTGCTTAGTGTTATGACATCATAGCACTAGGATAAATCCCCCCACGGTGTTAATAGTCTTCTTCAGAGCCGTCACCTCTGCCAGCTGCTTAGTGTTATGACATCACAGCACTAGGATAAACCCCCACATGGTGTTAATAGTCTTCTTAAGAGCTGTTACCTCTGCTACCTGCTTAGTGTTATGACATCATAGCACTAGGATAAATCCCCCCATGGTGTTAATAGGCTTCTTCAGAGCTATTAACTCTGCCAGCTGCTTAGTGTTATGACATCATAGCACTAGGCTAAATCCCCCATGGTGTTAATAGGCTTCTTCAGAGCCGTTACATCTGCTAGCTGCTTAGTGTTATTACGTCATAGCACTAGGATAAATCCCCCCATGGTGTTAATAGTCTTCTTCGGAGCCGTTACCTCTGCTAGCTGTTTAGTGTCATGATGTCATAGCACTAGTTTAAATCCCCCCACGGCGTTAATAGTCTTCTTCAGAGCTGTTACCTCGGCCATCTGCTCAGTGTTATGACATGATAGCACTAGGATAAATCCCCCCATGGTGTTAATAGGCTTCTTCAGAGCTATTAACTCTGCCAGCTGCTTAGTGTTATGACATCATAGCACTAGGAGAAATCCCCCCATGGCGTTAATAGTGTTCTTCAGAGCTGTTACCTTTGACAGATGCTTAGTGTTATGACATCATAGATCTAGGATCAATCCCCCCATGGCGTTAATAGTCTTTTTCAGAGCTGTTACCTTTGCCAGCTGCTCAGTTCTATGACGTCAAAGCACTAGGATAAATCCCCCCATGGTGTTAATAGGCTTCTTCAGAGCCGTTACCTCTGCTAGCTGCTTAGTGTTATGACGTCATAGCACTAGGCTAAATCCCCCATGGTGTTAATAGGCTTCTTCCGAGCCGTTACATCTGCTAGCTGCTTAGTGTTATTACGTCATAACACTAGGATAAATCCCCCCATGGTGTTAATAGGCTTCTTCGGAGCCGTTACCTCTGCTAGCTGCTTAGTGTTATGACGTCATAGCAGTAGGATTAAACCCCGCATGGCGTTAATAGGCTTCTTCAAAGCCGTTACCTCCTCTAGCTGCTTAGCGTTATGACATGATAGCACTAGGATAAATCCCCCCACTGTGTTAATAGTCTTCTTCAGAGCAGTTACCTCTGCTATCTGCTTAGTGTTATGATGCCATACCTGTATGATAAATCCCTCCATGGTGTTAATAGACTTCTTCAGAGCTGTTACCTCTGCTATCTGCTCAGTGTTATGAAATGATAGCACTATGATAAATCCCCCCATGGTGTTGATAGGCTTCTTCAGAGCTATTAACTCTGCCAGCTGCTTAGTGTTATGACATTGTAGCACTAGGATAAATCCCCCCATGGCGTTAATAGTCTTCTTCAGAGCCGTTGCCTCTGCCAGCTGCTTAGTGTTATGACGTCATAGCACTAGGATAAAAACCCCCATGGTGTTAATAGTCTTCTTCAGAGCTGTTACCTCTGCCTGCTGCTTAGTGTTATGACTTCATAGCACTAGGATAAATCCCCCCATGGTGTTAATAGGCTTCTTCAGAGCCGTTACCTCTGCTAGTTGCTTAGTGTTATGATGTCATAGCACTAGGCTAAATCCCCCATGGTGTTAATAGGCTTCTTCAGAGCCGTTACATCTGCTAGCTGCTTAGTGTTATTACGTCATAGCACTAGGATAAATCCCCCCATGGTGTTAATAGGCTTCTTCGAAGCCGTTACCTCTGCTAGCTGCTTAGTGTTATGATGTCATAGCACTAGGATTAAACCCCCCATGGCGTTAATAGGCTTCTTCAGAGCCGTTACCTCTGCTATCTGCTTAGTGTTATGACATCATACCTGTAGGATAAATCCCTCCATGATGTTAATAGTCTTCTTCAGAGCTATTAACTCTGCCAGCTGCTTAGTGTTATGACATCGTAGCACTAGGATAAATCCCCCCATGGCGTTAATAGTGTTCTTCAGAGCTCTTACCTCTGACAGATGCTCAGTTTTATGACATCATAGCACTAGGATAAATCCCCCCATGGTGTTAATAGTCTTCTTCAGAGCTGTTCCATCTGCTATCTGCTTAGTGTTATGATGTCATAGCACTAGGATAAATCCCCCCATGGCGTTAATAGTCTTCTTCAGAGTTATTAACTCTGCCAGCTGCTTAGTGTTATGACATCATAGCACTAGGATAAATCCCCCCATGGCGTTAATAGTGTTCTTCAGAGCTGTTACCTTTGACAGATGCTTAGTGTTATGACATCATAGATCTAGGATGAATCCCCCCCTAGCGTTAATAGTCTTTTTCAGAGCTGTTACCTTTGCCAGCTGCTCAGTTCTATGACGTCAAAGCACTAGGATAAATCCCCTCATGTTGTTAATAGGCTTCTTAAGAGCCGTTACCTCTGCTAGCTGCTTAGTGTTATGATGTCATAGCACTAGGCTAAATCCCCCATGGTGTTAATAGGCTTCTTCAGAGCCGTTACATCTGCTAGCTGCTTAGTGTTATTACGTCATAGCACTAGGATTAAACCCCCCATGGCGTTAATAGGCTTCTTCAGAGCCGTTACCTCTTCTACCTGCTTAGCGTTTTGACATGATAGCACTAGGATAAATCCCCCCACGGTGTTAATAGTCTTCTTCAGAGCCGTTACCTCTGCTATCTGCTTAGTGTTATGATGTCATACCTGTATGATAAATCCCTCCATGGTGTTAATAGTCTTCTTCAGAACTGTTACCTCTGCTAGCTGCTTAGTGTAATGACATCATAGCACTAGGATAAATCCCCCATGGTGTTAATAGGCTTTTTCAGAGCTGTTACCTCTGCCAGCTGCTTAGTGTTATGACATCATAGCACTAGGATAAATCCCCGTATGGCTTTAATAGTCTTCTTCAGAGCTGTTACGTCTGACAGGTGCTCAGTGTTATGACATCATAGCACTAGGATACATCCACCCATGGTGTTAATAGGCTTCTTCAGAGCCGTTACCTCTGCTAGTTGCTTAGTGTTATGATGTCATAGCACTAGGCTAAATCCCCCATGGTGTTAATAGGCTTCTTCAGAGCCGTTACATCTGCTAGCTGCTTAGTGTTATTACGTCATAGCACTAGGATAAATCCCCCCATGGTGTTAATAGGCTTCTTCGAAGCCGTTACCTCTGCTAGCTGCTTAGTGTTATGATGTCATAGCACTAGGATTAAACCCCCCATGGCGTTAATAGGCTTCTTCAGAGCCGTTACCTCTGCTATCTGCTTAGTGTTATGACATCATACCTGTAGGATAAATCCCTCCATGATGTTAATAGTCTTCTTCAGAGCTATTAACTCTGCCAGCTGCTTAGTGTTATGACATCGTAGCACTAGGATAAATCCCCCCATGGCGTTAATAGTGTTCTTCAGAGCTCTTACCTCTGACAGATGCTCAGTTTTATGACATCATAGCACTAGGATAAATCCCCCCATGGTGTTAATAGTCTTCTTCAGAGCTGTTCCATCTGCTATCTGCTTAGTGTTATGATGTCATAGCACTAGGATAAATCCCCCCATGGCGTTAATAGGCTTCTTCAGAGCTGTTACCTCTGCCAGCTGCTTAGTGTTATGATGTCATAGCACTAGGATAAATCCCCCCATGGCGTTAATAGTCTTCTTCAGAGTTATTAACTCTGCCAGCTGCTTAGTGTTATGACATCATAGCACTAGGATAAATCCCCCCATGGCGTTAATAGTGTTCTTCAGAGCTGTTACCTTTGACAGATGCTTAGTGTTATGACATCATAGATCTAGGATCAATCCCCCCCTAGCGTTAATAGTCTTTTTCAGAGCTGTTACCTTTGCCAGCTGCTCAGTTCTATGACGTCAAAGCACTAGGATAAATCCCCTAATGTTGTTAATAGGCTTCTTAAGAGCCGTTACCTCTGCTAGCTGCTTAGTGTTATGACGTCATAGCACTAGGCTAAATCCCCCATGGTGTTAATAGGCTTCTTCAGAGCCGTTACATCTGCTAGCTGCTTAGTGTTATTACGTCATAGCACTAGGATTAAACCCCCCATGGCGTTAATAGGCTTCTTCAGAGCCGTTACCTCTTCTACCTGCTTAGCGTTTTGACATGATAGCACTAGGATAAATCCCCCCACGGTGTTAATAGTCTTCTTCAGAGCCGTTACCTCTGCTATCTGCTTAGTGTTATGATGTCATACCTGTATGATAAATCCCTCCATGGTGTTAATAGTCTTCTTCAGAACTGTTACCTCTGCCCTGCTCAGTGTTATGACATGATAGCACTAGGATAAATCCCCCCATGGTGTTAATAGGCTTCTTCAGAGCTATTAACTCTGCCAGCTGCTTAGTGTTATGACATCGTAGCACTAGGATAAATCCCCCCATGGCGTTAATAGTGTTCTTCAGAGCTTTTACCTCTGACAGATGCTTAGTGTTATGACATCATAGCACTAGGATAAATCCCCCCATGGCGTTAATAGTCTGCTTCAAAGCTGTTACCTTTGCCAGCTGCTAAGTTTTATGACATCATAGCACTAGGATAAATCCCCCCATGGCGTTAATAGTCTTCTTCAGAGCTGTTACATCTGCTATCTGCTTAGTGTTATGATGTCATAGCACTAGGATAAATCCCCCCATGGCGTTAATAGGCTTCTTCAGAGCTGTTACCTCGGCCATCTGCTCAGTGTTATGACATGATAGCACTAGGATAAATCCCCCGTGGTGTTAATAGGCTTCTTCAGAGCTGTTAACTCTGCAGGCTGCTTAGTGTTATGACATCATAGCACTAGGATAAATCCACCCATGGCGTTAATAGTGTTCTTCAGAGCCGTTACCTCCGCCAGCTGCTTAGTGTTATGACAAAATAGCACTAGAATAAATCCCCACATGGTGTTACTAGGCTTCTTCAGAGTTGTTACCTCCGCTAGCTGCTTAGTGTTATGACGTCATAGCACTAGGATAAATCCCCCCATGGTGTTAATAGTGTTCTTCAGAGCTGCTACGTCTGCTAGCTGCTTAGTGTTATGACGTCGTAGCACTGAAATAAATCCCCCCATGGCGTTAATAGGCTTCTTCAGAGCTGTTACCTCTGCTAGCTGCTTAGTGTTATGACATCATAGCACTTGGATAAATCCCCACATGGCGTTAATAGTCTTCTTCAGAGCTGTTACCTCGGCCATCTGCTCAGTGTTATGACATGATAGCACTAAGATAAATCACTGATGGTGTTAATAAGCTTCTTAAGAGCTATTAACTCTGCCAGCTGCTTAGTGTTATGACATCATAGCACTAGGATAAATCCCCCATGGCGTTAATAGTGTTCTTCAGAGCTGTTACCTTTGACAGATGCTTAGTGTTATGACATCATAGATCTAGGATCAATCCCCCCATGGCGTTAATAGTCTTTTTCAGAGCTGTTACCTTTGCCAGCTGCTCAGTTCTATGATGTCAAAGCTCTAGGATAAATCCCCCCATGGTGTTAATAGGCATGTTCAGAGCCGTTACCTCTGCTAGCTGCTTAGTGTTATGACGTCATAGCACTAGGCTAAATCCCCCATGGTGTTAATAGGCTTCTTCAGAGCTGTTACATCTGATAGCTGCTTAGTGTTATTACGTCATAGCACTAGGATAAATCCCCCCATGGTGTTAATAGGCTTCTTGTTATGACTTGAGTGTCGTGTAGACCGATGAGACCTCCGTCCCCAAGTGATGCACAGGGGAACGAAATAGAAACCCGCTGTGCGACCCTTGAGGCCACAGGTGAGAGATGTCTTCCCAGATCCACGGAGCCTCTGGAACACCGATGCTGCTGTCAAGAAGGAAGGAGGTTAAGCACCAGGCAATCACAATACAGGCAGGTAAACAAAAGAATCTAAAGTGTCTTACCTATCTGGTGTAAGGGAGACCCAGGTAACCTAGTAGGGAGGTTCGAGGCTCATTAGATGCGGCGGTCCCTGGAATAGTAGAACCGCAGGTTAGCGTGGATGAAGGGTAGCCACCTGTGGGAGTCAGGGCTTGACTTGAATCCCCAGTAGGGAAAAAGGCGTAGATGATCAGCAGGGTACCAAGGGATGATCCAAAGACAAGTCGAGGTGCAGTCCAAATATCCGGCAACAGGTAAACAGTTCCAAGCAAAAGTACCAAGGGGTGTCCAAGGGAGTCCGAGATAGAGTTCCGTGATCAAGGTAACAAGGAGCAAGATGTAACGCCAAACAGTGTCCGAAGCCAGCTGAGAAGCAATGAGCGTTCTGTCTCTCAGACCTTTATACTGATCGCCCCTGGGTCACGTGACTCCTCTGGATCATGTGACGTCCACCAAGATCACATGGGGAACGCCATAGCGTATCACGTGACCGGCGTGGAGACGTAAGGCCGCCCTTTCTGCTATACGTTCTCCAAGGCAGTTGCCAATGCAGAAAGGGTTGCAATCGAGCCCGTACACTGGTATGGAGTTTTCGGTTCTGTGGTTTCACCGAATCACTTGAGCCTCGAAGCTTGGGAGGAGATGTTGAGGGAATGTGAGCAGTGTTCTGATGTGTCGTGGCCTGGTGTGCAGAGGATCGCCTAACATAGCCCCCCCAACGGCCCACGACCCCGTGGGCAGGACGGATGATCCCTATGGAAGCGGGCTACCAACCGCGGGGCGTTCACATCAGATGCGGAAACCCACGAACGCTCCTCCGGGCCGTAACCCGTCCAATCTACCAGAAACTGGAGCCTACCCCTAAACCATCTAGAACCCAAAATGGCCGACACCTCAAAAACATCAGGAGAGGTCAAGGACACCGGCGCAACAGGGGTACGAAGACGGACTGAGTCAGGACAGGGTTTGAGGAGGGAGACATGAAACACAGGATGGATACGCCAAGAGCTGGGGAGTACTAGACGGAAAGCCACCGGATTAACAACCTGTGAGATCACATACGGCCCGACAAAGCGAGGCAGCAATTTCCGGCAACCCACTAGGCGAAGATGTCGGGAAGATAACCAGACCCTAGAACCCACCACCAGAGGGGGAGCAGTACGACGTTTGCCATCCACACGGGCCTTCATAGAGGCCTTTGCTTCAGTGAGATGAACCACTGTACTCGCATGAATAGCAGAAAGATCCCTAAGACATGTCGTGGCCGCAGGATTCGAAGAACCAGAGGCATCAGGGACCGGCAAAACCTTGGGATGTTGACCATAGAGGGCGTAAAAAGGAGAATAACCAGTAGCTGAATGAGCCGCATTGTTATACGCAAACTCCGCAAGCCGCAAAACGGCCAACCAAGAGGACTGGTGTTGCAATATGAGGCAACGAAGGTACTGTTCCATCGATTGATTCGTCCTTTCGGTCTGACCATCGGTCTCCGGATGATAGGCCGAAGAATACCTCGTATCAATGCCCAATAGTTTCGTCAAGGATCTCCAAAACCGAGAGGTGAACTGTGAACCTCGATCGGAAACAACGACCGAAGGGAGGCCGAATAGCATAAACACATGTTCAAAAAACAAGTCCGCCAAGACAGGGGCCGAAGGGATACCTTTGCAAGGGACAAAACGGGCCATTTTTGTGAACGTGTCCACCACTACCCAGATGGTATCGAAGCCTTTCGACTTGGGGAGATCGGTAACGAAATCCATCGTCAATGTATGCCTGGGCCTGGGAGGTACCGGAAGCGGAAGCAACAACCCAATCGGTCGACCCCTTTGATGTTTGGCCTGAGCACATACCGCACAAGACCTGACGTAACACTCCACATCGCGCTTCATAGAAGGCCACCAACACCAACGCTTGAGTAGGTCTAAAGTGCGCTCTTGTCCGGGATGGGCATTAAAGGGGGCGTCATGAGACCACTCAAGGGCAAGATTACGTGTATCAGGTATAGGAAGGAACAGGCGTTCATGTACGAAAGGTAAACCATCAGAATATACCGGATCCCATTCTCGTAACTGGTCAGAATGATCGCTAGTCCAAGATCTAACCGAGTCTATCAGTGACAATGAGGGAGTACAGAGACAAATCACATGACTCTTTTCGAGAACAGTGTCGGGGAATGTAGGCAATTGGACCCCCCCCGGGGAACGTGACAAGGCATCCGCCTTCCCATGCGCCGTTCCAGGACGGTGCATAATACGGAAGTCAAAGGAGGAAAAGAAAAGATGCCATCGGACCTGTCTGCTATTAATGCATTTCAAGGAGGCCAAATCCTGTAGGTTCCGATGATCGGAGTATACTGTGACAGGATACTTAGCCCCCAGAAGATGATGACGCCAAACACGGAACGCGTCCATGACCGCCAAGAGTTCTTTTTCCGTAACGGTATAATGAGACTCAGTACTGGAAAACTTACGGGAGTGGAATGCCACTGGATGTAATTTGCCGGTATTAGGACACGTTTGTGACAGCACCGCCCCGAGGGCAAAGGAAGAGGCATCTGCCTCGACTATGAACGGAAGATCCGGATTGGGATGTTGGAGTACCGGTGCGGTAGTAAAGGCGGTTTTCAGAGTCTCAAAAGCCTCCTGCTGTTCTCTCTGCCACTGATATGGCACCCGAGGACTAGTCAGGGCCGTGAGTGGGGCTACAATCGTGGAAAAGGAAGAGATGAAACGCCTATAGAAGTTGGCGAATCCTAAAAAGGCCTGCAAGGACTTGAGTGTTTGAGGTACTGGCCAATCTAAGACTGCTTTGACCTTAGACTCGTTCATGGATACCGCCCCAGGGGTGATGTGGAAACCCAAAAACTCAACAGAGGTCTTATGGAACTGACATTTCTCAGGTTTGGCAAATAAGGAATGTTTGCTTAAACGGGTTAATACTTCTCGGACGTGTTTTACATGATCATCCAGATCACGAGAGAAGATCAGGATGTCGTCCAAATACACAACCATGTACACATCCAGAATATCCCTGAAAATGTCATTCATGAATCGTTGGAACGTGGCCGGGGCGTTACATAAGCCAAAGGGCATGACAAGATATTCGTACAATCCGTAACGTGTACAGAAAGCAGTTTTCCACTCGTCTCCCTCGCGAACGCGTACCAAATTGTATGCGCCGCGTAGATCAAGTTTGGTAAAAACGGTAGCATGTGTTAAATGATCTAAGAGTGGAGTGATTAACGGGATGGGATATCTATCCTTCTTGGTGATCGCGTTAAGACGCCGATAATCCACACAAGGACGTAAATCCCCCTCCTTCTTAGGTACGAAGAAGATAGGACTTGCCGCTGGTGAAGTGGAGGGGCGGATGTGTCCTAAACGCAGGGCGTTCTGTACATATTCTTTTAACACCAGTTCCTCCGAAGGAGACAGAGAGTAGATCCTGCCCGAAGGAACGGTGGAATTAGGAAGCAACTCGATTGGGCAGTCATTAGGTCTATGTGGAGGAAGTACCTCAGACGAGCCTCGATCGAAAACTGATTCGAAAGCCAGATATTCTGGCGGGATCCCAGACACCAACCCCCCAACAGTATGGGACTGTATGACTTCTGGATCGTCAACCGTCAGCGTGAGTTGTGCTAGGGCTCCCAAGACCCGAGAGGGTGTGTCAGGGGCTTGATGGATCGGGAGACAATAATTCTGACAAATATCGGACTCAAAGAGTACAGTGCCTGCTTGCCAATTGATCAATGGATTGTGTTCACGTAACCAGGGTATCCCTAGTATGATACCGAATTGAGGTGCGGTGATCAAATCAAAACTTAAGGTTTCCGTGTGTATGTCCTGTATGTTCAACAAGAGGGGTGCAGTTTGATGTCTAACAGGACCAGAAATCAATGCGGAGCCGTCTACGGCTTGGACAGGTTCCGGTCGTGTTTTTACCACTAAAGGTAGATTGAGGGAATGGGCCAAATCAATATCTATGTAATTACCAGTGGCACCAGAATCAATAATGATATTGACTGCATGTAGAAGGCCAGTAGAGGGACATAGAGTAGCCTTTACGGAGATAGGTTGAACACGAGCAAAGGTAAGAGGGGTTCCCGGAGAAGATGATGGGACACTCGACCTGGTCTCCGGTTCTAAGGTCGAGCCATCCGAAAAACCTGACTCTTCTTGGGACGTCGAGGACACTCTTTCACGAAATGTCCAGTGGTGCCACAGTAAAAGCACGCATTATCAACCCTTCTTCGTTCCCTCTCAGATGTTGTAATAGGACTGCGTACCCCTCCCACTTGCATAGGTTCTTCAGTAACGGAAACGGGAGTATTAACAAGAGGAAGAGAGGAGGAGGCCCCCGATTCAGCTCTACGCTCCGCTCGGCGTGCATCTACCTGCAGGACGAGATCAACCAATTCCTGGTACTGAGTAGGCATAGAAGGGATTAATGCTAAAGCGTCTTTCATGGTGTTACTCAACCCCCTATAAAAGACCACCGCCCGCTTATTTTCCGGCCATGATGTTTCCGCAACTAGCTGATTAAACCTGGTGATGTAATCTATCAGCGTTCTTTTGCCCTGAGTCAATTCCAACAACTCCAAATCCCTAGACTGTGCCTTGTGCCGAGTATCGAATACTCGGGACATTTCTAGGACCAACAAATCAAAGTCATAAAGAACCGGGCTATTGTTTTCTAACAGGGGATTAGCCCAAGCGGCAGCTGTTCCAGCTAAATGGGAAAGGGCGAAGGCGGCCTTAGCAGTGGACGTGGGAAAAGCCAAAGGCCTGCATAAGAAATGTAACTTGCACTGGTTAACAAAGGTTCTGAATGTCTTGGGATCACCCTGGTAACGTTCAGGAGCAGCCAGGGGGGAAGGAGTTGGGAGGACTATTGGAGTCGGTACTGGCGGTGTAGGGGAGGAGCTGCCCTCTCCAAACTCCGGGTCTGCAGGAAGGGAATGCTGACCGCTCTGTATGGTATCCAGCCTTTGGTGGATCACTGTGTTCGCGGCGGCCATATCTGCCCTTAGTATTGTAATTGCCTGAACTAAAGCAGTTATGGGTTCGTCCGTGGATCCCTGCATCGTCTAACACGACTATACGGCTTCTCAGTCTGTTATGACTTGAGTGTCGTGTAGACCGATGAGACCTCCGTCCCCAAGTGACGCACAGGGGAACGAAATAGAAACCCGCTGTGCGACCCTTGAGGCCACAGGTGAGAGATGTCTTCCCAGATCCACGGAGCCTCTGGAACACCGATGCTGCTGTCAAGAAGGAAGGAGGTTAAGCACCAGGCAATCACAATACAGGCAGGTAAACAAAAGAATCTAAAGTGTCTTACCTATCTGGTGTAAGGGAGACCCAGGTAACCTAGTAGGGAGGTTCGAGGCTCATTAGATGCGGCGGTCCCTGGAATAGTAGAACCGCAGGTTAGCGTGGATGAAGGGTAGCCACCTGTGGGAGTCAGGGCTTGACTTGAATCCCCAGTAGGGAAAAAGGCGTAGATGATCAGCAGGGTACCAAGGGATGATCCAAAGACAAGTCGAGGTGCAGTCCAAATATCCGGCAACAGGTAAACAGTTCCAAGCAAAAGTACCAAGGGGTGTCCAAGGGAGTCCGAGATAGAGTTCCGTGATCAAGGTAACAAGGAGCAAGATGTAACGCCAAACAGTGTCCGAAGCCAGCTGAGAAGCAATGAGCGTTCTGTCTCTCAGACCTTTATACTGATCGCCCCTGGGTCACGTGACTCCTCTGGATCATGTGACGTCCACCAAGATCACATGGGGAACGCCATAGCGTATCACATGACTGGCGTGGAGACGTAAGGCCGCCCTTTCTGCTATACGTTCTCCAAGGCAGTTGCCAATGCAGAAAGGGTTGCAATCGAGCCCGTACACTGGTATGGAGTTTTCGGTTCTGTGGTTTCACCGAATCACTTGAGCCTCGAAGCTTGGGAGGAGATGTTGAGGGAATGTGAGCAGTGTTCTGATGTGTCGTGGCCTGGTGTGCAGAGGATCGCCTAACACTTCTTCGGAGCCGTTACCTCTGCTAGCTGCTTAGTGTTATGACGTCATACCTGTGTGATAAATCCCTCCATGGTGTTAATAGTCTTCTTCAGAGCTGTTACCTCTGCCAGCTGCTCAGTGTTATGACATGATAGCACTAGGATAAATCCCCCCATGGTGTTAATAGGCTTCTTCAGAGCTTTTAACTCTGCCAGCTGCTTAGTGTTATGACATCGTAGCACTAGGATAAATCCCCCCATGGTGTTAATAGTCTTCTTCAGAGCTGTTACCTCTGCTAGCTGCTTAGTGTTATGACATCATAGCACTAGGATAAATCCCCCGATGGCGTTAATAGTGTTCTTCAGAGCTGTTACCTCTGACAGATGCTTAGTGTTATGACATCATAGATCTAGGATCAATCCCCCCAAGGTGTTAATAGTCTTCTTCAGATCCGTTACCTATGCAAGCTGCTTAGTGTTATGACAAAATAGCACTAGGATAAATCCCCCCATGGTGTTAATAGTGTTCTTCAGAGCTGCTACGTCTGCTAGCTGCTTAGTGTTATGACGTCGTAGCACTAGGATAAATCCCCCCATGGTGTTAATAGGCTTCTTCAGAGCCGTTACCACTGCCAGCTGCTTAGTGTTATGATGTCATACCACTAGGATAAATCCCCCCATGGTGTTAATAGGCTTCTTCAGAGCTGTTACCTCTGCTAGCTGCTTAGTGTTATGTCGTCGTAGCACTAGGAAAAATTCCCCCATGGTGTTACTAGGCTTCTTCAGCGCTGCTACCTCTGTTAGCTGCTTAGTGTTATGACGTCATAGCACTAGGATAAATCCTCCCATGGTGTTAATAGTCTTCTTCAGAGCTGTTACCTTTGCCAGCTACTTTGTTTTATGACATCATAGCACTAGGATAAATCCCTCCATGGTGTTAATAGTCTTCTTCAGATCCGTTACCTCTGCTAGCTGCTTAGTGTTATGACGTCATAGCGCTAGGATAAATCCCCCCATTGTGTTAATAGGCTTCTTCAGAGCTGTTACCTCTGCTAGCTGCTTAGTGTTATGACGTCATAGCACTAGGATAAATCCCCCCATGGTGTTAATAGGCTTCTTGAGAGCTGTTACCTCCGCTAGCTGCTTAGTGTTATGACTTCATAGCACTAGGATAAATCACCCCATGGTGGTCATAGGCTTCTTCAGAGCTGTTACCTCGGGTAGCTGCTTAGTGTTATGACGTCATAGCACTAGGATAAATCCCCCCTTGGTGTTAATAGGCTTCTTGAGAGCTGTTACCTCCGCTAGCTGCTTAGTGTTATGACGTCATAGCACTAAGATAAATCCCCCCATGGCGTTAATAGTCTTCTTCAGAGCCGTTGCCTCTGCCAGCTGCTTAGTGTTATGACGTCATATCACTAGGATAAATCCCCCCATGGTGTTAATAGTCATCTTCAGATCCGTTACCTCTGCCAGCTGCTTAGTGTTATGACATCATAGCACTATGATAAATCCCCCCATGGTGTTAATAGGCTTCTTCCGAGCTGTTACCTCTGCCAGCTGCTTAGTGTTATGACGTCATATCACTAGGATAAATTCCCCCTTGTCATTGATAGTCTTCTTCAGAGGTGTTACCTCTGCCAGCTGCTCAGTGTTATGACGTCATAGCCCTAGGATAAATCCCTTCCTGGTTTTAATAGGCTTCTCGAGAGCTGTTAGCTCTGCCAGCTGCTTAGTGTTATGAAGTCATAGCACTATGATAAATCCCCCCTGGTGTTAATAGGCTTCTTCAGAGCTGTTACCTCTGCTAGCTTCTTAGTGTTATGACGTCATAGCACTAGGCTAAATCCCCCATGGTGTTAATAGACTTCTTCAGAGCTGTTACCTCTACCAGCTGCTCAGTGTTATGACATCATAGCACTAGGATAAATCCCCCCATGCTGTTAATAGGCTTCTTCACAGCCGTTACCTCTGCTAGCTGATTAGTGTTATGACATGATAGCACTAAGATAAATCCCCCCATGGTGTTAATAGGCTTCTTCAAATCCGTTACCTCTGCCAGCTGCTTAGTGTTATGACATTTTAGCACTATTATAAATCCCCCCATGGTGTTAATGGGCTTCTTCAGAGCCGTTACCTCCGCTAGCTGCTTAGTGTAATGATGTCATAGCACTAGGATAAATCCCCCCATGGTGTTAATAGGCTTCTTCAGAGCTGTTACCTCTGCTAGCTGCTTAGTGTTATGATGTCATAGCACTAGGATAAATCCCCCCTTGGCATTAATAGTCTTCTTCAGAGCTGTTACCTCTGCCAGCTGCTCAGTGTTATGACATCATAGCACTAGGATAAATTGCCCCATGGTGTTAATAGGCTTCTTCACAGCCGTTAGCTCTGCTAGCTTCTTAGTGTTATGACGTCATAGCACTAGGCTAAATCCCCCATGGTGTTAATAGACTTCTTCAGAGCTGTTACATCTGTTAGCTGCTTAGTGTTATGATGTCATAGCACTAGGATAAATCCCCCCATGGTGTTAATAGTCTTCTTCAGAGCTGTTACCTCTGTCAGCTGCTCAGTGTTATAACATCATAGCACTAGGATAAATCCCCCCATGGTGTTAATAGACTTCTTCAGAGCCGTTACCTCTGCTAGCTGCTTAGTGTTATGACATCATAGCACTAGGATAAATCGCCCCATGGTGTTAATAGGCTTCTTCAGAGCCATTACCTCTGCTAGCTTCCTAGTGTTATGACATCATAGCACTAGGCTAAATCCCCCATGGTGTTAATAGACTTCTTCAGAGCTGTTACATCTGTTAGCTGCTTAGTGTTATGACGTCATAGCAATAGGATAAATCCCCACATGGTGTTAATAGTCTTCTTCAGAGCTGTTACCTCTGTCAGCTGCTCAGTGTTATGACATCATAGCACTAGGATAAATCTCCCCATGGTGTTAATAGGCTTCTTCAAAGCCGTTACCTCTGCTAGCTGCTTATTGTTATGACGTCATAGCACTAGGATAAATCCCCCTATGGTGTTAATGGGCTTCTTCGGAGCCGTTACCTCTGCTAGCTGCTTAGTGTTATGACGTCATAGCACGAGGATTAAACCCCCCATGGCGTTAATAGGCTTCTTCAGAGCTGTTACCTCGGCCATCTGCTCAGTGTTATGAAATGATAGCACTAGGATAAATCCCCCCATGGTGTTAATAGTCTTCTTCAAAGCTGTTACCTTTGCCAGCTGCTCAGTTTTATGACATCATAGCACTAGGATAAATCCCCCCATGGCGTTAATAGGCTTCTTCAGAGCTGTTACCTCTGCTAGCTTCTTAGTGTTATGACGTCATAGCACTAGGATAAATTCCCCATTGGCGTTAATACTCTTCTTCAGAGCTGTTACCTCGGCCATCTGCTCAGTCTTATGAAATGATAGCACTAGGATAAATCCCCCCATGGTGTTAATAGTCTTCTTCAGAGCCGTTACCTCTGCTATCTGCTTAGTGTTATGACATCATAGCACTAGGATAAATCCCCCCATGCCGTTAAAAGTGTTCTTCAGAGCCGTTACCTCTGCCAGCTGCTCAGTGTTATGACATCATAGCACTAGGATAAATCCCCCCATGGCGTTAATAGTGTTCTTCAGAGCTGTTACCTCTGCCAGCTGCTTAGTATTATGATATCATAGCACTAGGATAAATCCCCCCATGGCGTTAATAGTCTTCTTCAAAGCTGTTACCTTTGCCAGCTGCTCAGTTTTATGACATCATAGCACTAGGATAAATCCCCACATGGTGTTAAAAGTCTTCTTCAGAGCTGTTACATCTGCCAGCTGCTCAGTGTTATGACATCATAGCAAAAGGATAAATCCCCCCATGGTGTTAATAGGCTTCTTCAGAGCTGTTACCTCTGCCAGCTGCTTAGTGTTATGACGTCATAGCACTAGGATAAATCCCCCCATGGCGTTAATAGGCTTCTTCAGAGCCGTTACCTCTGCTAGCTTCTTAGTGTTATGACGTCATAGCACTAGGATAAATCCCCCCATGGCGTTATTAGGCTTCTTCAGAGCTGTTACCTCTGCTATCTGCTTAGTGTTATGACATCATAGCACTAGGATAAATCCCCACATGGTGTTAATAGTCTTCTTCAGAGCTGTTACATCTGCCAGCTGCTCAGTGTTATGACATCATAGCAAAAGGATAAATCCCCCCATGGTGTTAATAGGCTTCTTCAGAGCTGTTACCTCTGCCAGCTGCTTAGTGTTATGACGTCATAGCACTAGGATAAATCCCCCCATGGCGTTAATAGGCTTCTTCAGAGCCGTTACCTCTGCTAGCTTCTTAGTGTTATGACATCATAGCACAAGGATAAATCCCCCCATGGCGTTAATAGGCTTCTTCAGAGCCGTTACCTCTGCTAGCTTCTTAGTGTTATGACATCATAGCACAAGGATAAATCCCCCCATGGCGTTAATAGGCTTCTTCAGAGCTGTTACCTCTGCTAGCTTCTTAGTGTTATGACGTCATAGCACTAGGATAAATCCCCCCATGGCGTTAATAGGCTTCTTCAGAGCTATTAACTTTGCCAGCTGCTTAGTGTTATGACATCATAGCACTAGGATAAATCCCCCCATGGCGTTAATACTCTTCTTCAGAGCTGTTACCTCGGCCATCTGCTCAGTGTTATGAAATTATAGCACTAGGATAAATCCCCCCATGGTGTTAATAGGCTTCTTCAGAGCTATTAACTTTGCCAGCTGCATAGTGTTATGACATCATAGCACTAGGATAAATCCCCCCATGGTGTTAATAGTCTCCTTCAGAGCTGTTACCTCTGCCAGCTGCTTAGTGTTATGACATCATAGCACTAGGATAAATCCCCCCATGGCGTTAATACTCTTCTTCAGAGCTGTTACCTTGGCCATCTGCTCAGTGTTATGAAATGATAGCACTAGGATAAATCCCCCCATGGTGTTAATAGGCTTCTTCAGAGCTGTTACCTCTGCCAGCTGCTTAGTGTTATGACAAAATAGCACTAGGATAAATCCCCCCATGGTGTTACTAGGCTTCTTCAGAGTTGTTACCTCCGCTAGCTGCTTAGTGTTATGACGTCATAGCACTAGGATAAATCCCCCCATGGTGTTAATAGTGTTCTTCAGAGCTGCTACGTCTGCTAGCTGCTTAGTGTTATGACGTCGTAGCACTAGGATAAATCCCCCCATGGTGTTAATAGGCTTCTTCAGAGCCGTTACCTCTGCTAGCTGCTTAGTGTTATGACGTCATAGCACTAGGATAAATCCCCCCATGGTGTTAATAGTGTTCTTCAGAGCTGTTACCTCTGCTAGCTGCTTAGTGTTATTTCGTCGTAGCAATAGGATAAATCCCCCCATGGTGTTACTAGGCTTCTTCAGAGCTGTTACCTCTGCTAGCTGCTTAGTGTTATGACGTCGTAGCACTAGGATAAATCCCCCCATGGTGTTAATAGGCTTCTTCAGAGCTGTTACCTCTGCTAGCTGCTTAGTGTTATGACATCATAGCACTAGGATAAATCCTCCCATGGTGTTAATAGTCTTCTTCAAAGCTGTTACCTTTGCCAGCTACTTTGTTTTATGACATCATAGCACTCGGATCAATCCCCTCATGGTGTTTATAGGCTTCTTCAGAGCGTTTACCTCTGCTAGCTTCTTAGTGTTATGATGTCATAGCACTAGGATAAATACCCCCATCGTATTAATAGGCTTCTTCAGAGCCGTTACCTCTGCTAGTTGCTTAGTGTTATGATGTCATAGCACCAGGATAAATCCCCCCATGGTGTTAATAGTCTTCTTCAGAGCTGCTACCTCTGCTAGCTGCTTAGTGTTATGATGTCGTAGCACTAGGATAAATACCCCCATGGTGTTAATAGGCTTCTTCAGAGCTGTTACCTCTGCTAGCTGCTTAGTGTTATGACGTCGTAGCACTAGGATAAATCCCCCCATGGTGTTAATAGGCTTCTTCAGAGCCGTTACCTCTGCCAGCTGCTTAGTGTTATGACGTCATAGCACTAGGATAAATACCCCCATGGTGTTAATAGGCTTCTTCAGAGCTGTTACCTCTGCTAGCTGCTTAGTGTTATGACGTCGTAGCACTAGGATAAATCCCCCCATGGTGTTAATAGGCTTCTTCAGAGCTGTTACCTCTGCTAGCTACTTAGTGTTATGACGTCATAGCACTAGGATAAATCCCCCCATGGTGTTAATAGGCTTCTTGAGAGCTGTTACCTCCGCTAGCTGCTTAGTGTTATGACGTCATAGCACTAGGATAAATCCCCCCATGGTGTTAATAGGCTTCTTCAAAGCCGTTACCTCTGCTAGCTGCTTAGTGTTATGACGTCATAGCACTAGGATAAATCCCCCATCGGGTCAATAGTGTTTTTCAGAGCTGTTACCTCTGCCAGCTGCTCAGTGTTATGACATGATAGCAGTAGGATAAATCCCCCATGGTGTTAATAGGCTTCTTCAGAGCTGTTACTCTGCTAGCTGCTTAGTGTAATGACATCATAGCACTAGGATAAATCCCTCATGGTGTTAATAGGCTTTTTCAGAGCTGTTAACTCTGCCAGCTGCTTAGTGTTATGACATCACAGCACTAGGATAAATCCCCGCATGGCTTTAATAGTCTTCTTCAGAGCTGTTACGTCTGGCAGGTGCTCAGTGTTATGACATCATATCACTAGGATACATCCACCCATGGTGTTAATAGGCTTCTTCAGAGCCGTTACCTCTGCTAGTTGCTTAGTGTTATGACGTCATAGCACTAGGCTAAATCCCCCATGGTGTTAATAGGCTTCTTCAGAGCCGTTACATCTGCTAGCTGCTTAGTGTTATTACGTCATAGCACTAGGATAAATCCCCCCATGGTGTTAATAGGCTTCTTCGAAGCCGTTACCTCTGCTAGCTGCTTAGTGTTATGACGTCATAGCACTAGGATTAAACCCCCCATGGCGTTAATAGGCTTCTTCAGAGCCGTTACCTCTGCTATCTGCTTAGTGTTATGACATCATACCTGTAGGATAAATCCCTCCATGATGTTAATAGTCTTCTTCAGAGCTATTAACTCTGCCAGCTGCTTAGTGTTATGACATCGTAGCACTAGGATAAATCCCCCCATGGCGTTAATAGTGTTCTTCAGAGCTCTTACCTCTGACAGATGCTCAGTTTTATGACATCATAGCACTAGGATAAATCCCCCCATGGTGTTAATAGTCTTCTTCAGAGCTGTTCCATCTGCTATCTGCTTAGTGTTATGATGTCATAGCACTAGGATAAATCCCCCCATGGCGTTAATAGGCTTCTTCAGAGCTGTTACCTCTGCCAGCTGCTTAGTGTTATGATTTCATAGCACTAGGATAAATCCCCCCATGGCGTTAATAGTCTTCTTCAGAGTTATTAACTCTGCCAGCTGCTTAGTGTTATGACATCATAGCACTAGGATAAATCCCCCCATGGCGTTAATAGTGTTCTTCAGAGCTGTTACCTTTGACAGATGCTTAGTGTTATGACATCATAGATCTAGGATCAATCCCCCCCTGGCGTTAATAGTCTTTTTCAGAGCTGTTACCTTTGCCAGCTGCTCAGTTCTATGACGTCAAAGCACTAGGATAAATCCCCTCATGTTGTTAATAGGCTTCTTAAGAGCCGTTACCTCTGCTAGCTGCTTAGTGTTATGACGTCATAGCACTAGGCTAAATCCCCCATGGTGTTAATAGGCTTCTTCAGAGCCGTTACATCTGCTAGCTGCTTAGTGTTGTTACGTCATAGCACTAGGATTAAACCCCCCATGGCGTTAATAGGCTTCTTCAGAGCCGTTACCTCTTCTACCTGCTTAGCGTTTTGACATGATAGCACTAGGATAAATCCCCCCACGGTGTTAATAGTCTTCTTCAGAGCCGTTACCTCTGCTATCTGCTTAGTGTTATGATGTCATACCTGTATGATAAATCCCTCCATGGTGTTAATAGTCTTCTTCAGAACTGTTACCTCTGCCCTGCTCAGTGTTATGACATGATAGCACTAGGATAAATCCCCCCATGGTGTTAATAGGCTTCTTCAGAGCTATTAACTCTGCCAGCTGCTTAGTGTTATGACATCGTAGCACTAGGATAAATCCCCCCATGGCGTTAATAGTGTTCTTCAGAGCTTTTACCTCTGACAGATGCTTAGTGTTATGACATCATAGCACTAGGATAAATCCCCCCATGGCGTTAATAGTCTGCTTCAAAGCTGTTACCTTTGCCAGCTGCTAAGTTTTATGACATCATAGCACTAGGATAAATCCCCCCATGGCGTTAATAGTCTTCTTCAGAGCTGTTACATCTGCTATCTGCTTAGTGTTATGATGTCATAGCACTAGGATAAATCCCCCCATGGCGTTAATAGGCTTCTTCAGAGCTGTTACCTCAGCCATCTGCTCAGTGTTATGACATGATAGCACTAGGATAAATCCCCCCGTGGTGTTAATAGGCTTCTTCAGAGCTGTTAACTCTGCAGGCTGCTTAGTGTTATGACATCATAGCACTAGGATAAATCCACCCATGGCGTTAATAGTGTTCTTCAGAGCCGTTATCTCCGCCAGCTGCTTAGTGTTATGACAAAATAGCACTAGGATAAATCCCCACATGGTGTTACTAGGCTTCTTCAGAGTTGTTACCTCCGCTAGCTGCTTAGTGTTATGACGTCATAGCACTAGGATAAATCCCCCCATGGTGTTAATAGTGTTCTTCAGAGCTGCTACGTCTGCTAGCTGCTTAGTGTTATGAAATCGTAGCACTGAAATAAATCCCCCCATGGCGTTAATAGGCTTCTTCAGAGCTGTTACCTCTGCTAGCTGCTTAGTGTTATGACATCATAGCACTTGGATAAATCCCCACATGGCGTTAATAGTCTTCTTCAGAGCTGTTACCTCGGCCATCTGCTCAGTGTTATGACATGATAGCACTAAGATAAATCACTGATGGTGTTAATAAGCTTCTTAAGAGCTATTAACTCTGCCAGCTGCTTAGTGTTATGACATCATAGCACTAGGATAAATCCCCCATGGCGTTAATAGTGTTCTTCAGAGCTGTTACCTTTGACAGATGCTTAGTGTTATGACATCATAGATCTAGGATCAATCCCCCCATGGCGTTAATAGTCTTTTTCAGAGCTGTTACCTTTGCCAGCTGCTCAGTTCTATGATGTCAAAGCTCTAGGATAAATCCCCCCATGGTGTTAATAGGCATGTTCAGAGCCGTTACCTCTGCTAGCTGCTTAGTGTTATGACGTCATAGCACTAGGCTAAATCCCCCATGGTGTTAATAGGCTTCTTCAGAGCTGTTACATCTGATAGCTGCTTAGTGTTATTACGTCATAGCACTAGGATAAATCCCCCCATGGTGTTAATAGGCTTCTTCGGAGCCGTTACCTCTGCTAGCTGCTTAGTGTTATGACGTCATACCTGTGTGATAAATCCCTCCATGGTGTTAATAGTCTTCTTCAGAGCTGTTACCTCTGCCAGCTGCTCAGTGTTATGACATGATAGCACTAGGATAAATCCCCCCATGGTGTTAATAGGCTTCTTCAGAGCTTTTAACTCTGCCAGCTGCTTAGTGTTATGACATCGTAGCACTAGGATAAATCCCCCCATGGTGTTAATAGTCTTCTTCAGAGCTGTTACCTCTGCTAGCTGCTTAGTGTTATGACATCATAGCACTAGGATAAATCCCCCCATGGCGTTAATAGTGTTCTTCAGAGCTGTTACCTCTGACAGATGCTTAGTGTTATGACATCATAGATCTAGGATCAATCCCCCAAGGTGTTAATAGTCTTCTTCAGATCCGTTACCTATGCAAGCTGCTTAGTGTTATGACAAAATAGCACTAGGATAAATCCCCCCATGGTGTTAATAGTGTTCTTCAGAGCTGCTACGTCTGCTAGCTGCTTAGTGTTATGACGTCGTAGCACTAGGATAAATCCCCCCATGGTGTTAATAGGCTTCTTCAGAGCCGTTACCACTGCCAGCTGCTTAGTGTTATGATGTCATACCACTAGGATAAATTCCCCCATGGTGTTAATAGGCTTCTTCAGAGCTGTTACCTCTGCTAGCTGCTTAGTGTTATGTCGTCGTAGCACTAGGAAAAATCCCCCCATTGTGTTACTAGGCTTCTTCAGCGCTGCTACCTCTGTTAGCTGCTTAGTGTTATGACGTCATAGCACTAGGATAAATCCTCCCATGGTGTTAATAGTCTTCTTCAGAGCTGTTACCTTTGCCAGCTACTTTGTTTTATGACATCATAGCACTAGGATAAATCCCCCCATGGTGTTAATAGTCTTCTTCAGATCAGTTACCTCTGCTAGCTGCTTAGTGTTATGACGTCATAGCGCTAGGATAAATCCCCCCATTGTGTTAATAGGCTTCTTCAGAGCTGTTACCTCTGCTAGCTGCTTAGTGTTATGACGTCATAGCACTAGGATAAATCCCCCCATGGTGTTAATAGGCTTCTTGAGAGCTGTTACCTCCGCTAGCTGCTTAGTGTTATGACTTCATAGCACTAGGATAAATCCCCCCGTGGTGGTCATAGGCTTCTTCAGAGCTGTTACCTCGGGTAGCTGCTTAGTGTTATGACGTCATAGCACTAAGGTAAATCCCCCCATGGCGTTAATAGTCATCTTCAGATCCGTTACCTCTGCCAGCTGCTTAGTGTTATGACATCATAGCACTATGATAAATCCCCCCATGGTGTTAATAGGCTTCTTCCGAGCTGTTACCTCTGCCAGCTGCTCAGTTTTATGACGTCATAGCCCTAGGATAAATCCCTCCCTGGTTTTAATAGGCTTCTCGAGAGCTGTTAGCTCTGCCAGCTGCTTAGTGTTATGATGTCATAGCACTAGGATAAATCCCCCCTGGTGTTAATAGGCTTCTTCAGAGCTGTTACCTCTGCTAGCTTCTTAGTGTTATGACGTCATAGCACTAGGCTAAATCCCCCATGGTGTTAATAGACTTCTTCAGAGCTGTTACCTCTACCAGCTGCTCAGTGTTATGACATCATAGCACTAGGATAAATCCCCCCATGCTGTTAATAGGCTTCTTCACAGCCGTTACCTCTGCTAGCTGGTTAGTGTTATGACATGATAGCACTAAGATAAATCCCCCCATGGTGTTAATAGGCTTCTTCAAATCTTTTACCTCTGCCAGCTGCTTAGTGTTATGACATTTTAGCACTATTATAAATCCCCCCATGGTGTTAATGGGCTTCTTCAGAGCCGTTACCTCCGCTAGCTGCTTAGTGTAATGATGTCATAGCACTAGGATAAATCCCCCCATGGTGTTAATAGGCTTCTTCAGAGCTGTTACATCTGCTAGCTGCTTAGTGTTATGACGTCATAGCACTAGGATAAATCCCCCCTTGGCATTAATAGTCTTCTTCAGAGCTGTTACCTCTGCCAGCTGCTCAGTGTTATGACATCATAGCACTAGGATAAATTGCCCCATGGTGTTAATAGGCTTCTTCACAGCCGTTAGCTCTGCTAGCTTCTTAGTGTTATGACGTCATAGCACTAGGCTAAATCCCCCATGGTGTTAATAGACTTCTTCAGAGCTGTTACATCTGTTAGCTGCTTAGTGTTATGATGTCATAGCACTAGGATAAATCCCCCCATGGTGTTAATAGTCTTCTTCAGAGCTGTTACCTCTGTCAGCTGCTCAGTGTTATGACATCATAGCACTAGGATAAATCCCCCCATGGTGTTAATAGACTTCTTCAGAGCCGTTACCTCTGCTAGCTGCTTAGTGTTATGACATCATAGCACTAGGATAAATCGCCCCATGGTGTTAATAGGCTTCTTCAGAGCCATTACCTCTGCTAGCTTCTTAGTGTTATGACATCATAGCACTAGGCTAAATCCCCCATGGTGTTAATAGACTTCTTCAGAGCTGTTACATCTGTTAGCTGCTTAGTGTTATGACGTCATAGCACTAGGATAAATCCCCACATGGTGTTAATAGTCTTCTTCAGAGCTGTTACCTCTGTCAGCTGCTCAGTGTTATGACATCATAGCACTAGGATAAATCTCCCCATGGTGTTAATAGGCTTCTTCAAAGCCGTTACCTCTGCTAGCTGCTTATTGTTATGACGTCATAGCACTAGGATAAATCCCCCTATGGTGTTAATAGGCTTCTTCGGAGCCGTTACCTCTGCTAGCTGCTTAGTGTTATGACGTCATAGCACGAGGATTAAACCCCCCATGGCGTTAATAGGCTTCTTCAGAGCTGTTACCTCTGCCATCTGCTCAGTGTTATGAAATGATAGCACTAGGATAAATCCCCCCATGGTGTTAATAGTCTTCTTCAAAGCTGTTACCTTTGCCAGCTGCTCAGTTTTATGACATCATAGCACTAGGATAAATCCCCCCATGGCGTTAATAGGCTTCTTCAGAGCTGTTACCTCTGCTAGCTTCTTAGTGTTATGACGTCATAGCACTAGGATAAATTCCCCATTGGCGTTAATACTCTTCTTCAGAGCTGTTACCTCGGCCATCTGCTCAGTGTTAGGAAATGATAGCACTAGGATAAATCCCCCCATGGTGTTAATAGTCTTCTTCAGAGCCGTTACCTCTGCTATCTGCTTAGTGTTATGACATCATAGCACTAGGATAAATCCCCCCATGGCGTTAAAAGTGTTCTTCAGAGCCGTTACCTCTGCCAGCTGCTCAGTGTTATGACATCATAGCACTAGGATAAATCCCCCCATGGCGTTAATAGTGTTCTTCAGAGCTGTTACCTCTGCCAGCTGCTTAGTATTATGATATCATAGCACTAGGATAAATCCCCCCATGGCGTTAATAGTCTTCTTCAAAGCTGTTACCTTTGCCAGCTGCTCAGTTTTATGACATCATAGCACTAGGATAAATCCCCACATGGTGTTAAAAGTCTTCTTCAGAGCTGTTACATCTGCCAGCTGCTCAGTGTTATGACATCATAGCAAAAGGATAAATCCCCCCATGGTGTTAATAGGCTTCTTCAGAGCTGTTACCTCTGCCAGCTGCTTAGTGTTATGACGTCATAGCACTAGGATAAATACCCCCATGGCGTTAATAGGCTTCTTCAGAGCCGTTACCTCTGCTAGCTTCTTAGTGTTATGACATCATAGCACAAGGATAAATCCCCCCATGGCGTTAATAGGCTTCTTCAGAGCTGTTACCTCTGCTAGCTTCTTAGTGTTATGACGTCATAGCACTAGGATAAATCCCCCCATGGCGTTAATAGGCTTCTTCAGAGCTATTAACTTTGCCAGCTGCTTAGTGTTATGACATCATAGCACTAGGATAAATCCCCCCATGGCGTTAATACTCTTCTTCAGAGCTGTTACCTCGGCCATCTGCACAGTGTTATGAAATTATAGCACTAGGATAAATCCCCCAATGGTGTTAATAGGCTTCTTCAGAGCTATTAACTTTGCCAGCTGCATAGTGTTATGACATCATAGCACTAGGATAAATCCCCCCATGGTGTTAATAGTCTCCTTCAGAGCTGTTACCTCTGCCAGCTGCTTAGTGTTATGACATCATAGCACTAGGATAAATCCCCCCATGGCGTTAATACTCTTCTTCAGAGCTGTTACCTTGGCCATCTGCTCAGTGTTATGAAATGATAGCACTAGGATAAATCCCCCCATGGTGTTAATAGGCTTCTTCAGAGCTGTTACCTCTGCCAGCTGCTTAGTGTTATGACAAAATAGCACTAGGATAAATCCCCCCATGGTGTTACTAGGCTTCTTCAGAGTTGTTACCTCCGCTAGCTGCTTAGTGTTATGACGTCATAGCACTAGGATAAATCCCACCATGGTGTTAATAGTGTTCTTCAGAGCTGCTACGTCTGCTAGCTGCTTAGTGTTATGACGTCGTAGCACTAGGATAAATCCCCCCATGGTGTTAATAGGCTTCTTCAGAGCCGTTACCTCTGCTAGATGCTTAGTGTTATGACGTCATAGCACTAGGATAAATCCCCCCATGGTGTTAATAGTGTTCTTCAGAGCTGTTACCTCTGCTAGCTGCTTAGTGTTATTTCGTCGTAGCACTAGGATAAATCCCCCCATGGTGTTACTAGGCTTCTTCAGCGCTGCTACCTCTGTTAGCTGCTTAGTGTTATGACATCATAGCACTAGGATAAATCCTCCCATGGTGTTAATAGTCTTCTTCAAAGCTGTTACCTTTGCCAGCTACTTTGTTTTATGACATCATAGCACTCGGATCAATCCCCTCATGGTGTTTATAGGCTTCTTCAGAGCGTTTACCTCTGCTAGCTTCTTAGTGTTATGATGTCATAGCACTAGGATAAATACCCCCATAGTATTAATAGGCTTCTTCAGAGCCGTTACCTCTGCTAGTTGCTTAGTGTTATGATGTCATAGCACCAGGATAAATCCCCCCATGGTGTTAATAGTCTTCTTCAGAGCTGCTACCTCTGCTAGCTGCTTAGTGTTATGATGTCGTAGCACTAGGATAAATACCCCCATGGTGTTAATAGGCTTCTTCAGAGCTGTTACCTCTGCTAGCTGCTTAGTGTTATGACGTCGTAGCACTAGGATAAATCCCCCCATGGTGTTAATAGGCTTCTTCAGAGCCGTTACCTCTGCCAGCTGCTTAGTGTTATGACGTCATAGCACTAGGATAAATCCCCCCATGGTGTTAATAGGCTTCTTCAGAGCTGTTACCTTTGGTAGCTGCTTAGTGTTATGACGTCATAGCACTAGGATAAATCCCCCCTTGGTGTTAATAGGCTTCTTGAGAGCTGTTACCTCCGCTAGCTGCTTAGTGTTATGACGTCATAGCACTAGGATAAATCATCCTATGGCGTTAATAGTCTTCTTCAGAGCCGTGTCCTCTGCTAGCTTCTTAGTGTTGTGACGTCATAGCACTAGGCTAAATCCCCCATGGTGTTAATAGACTTCTTCAGAGCTGTTACATCTGTTAGCTGCTTAGTGTTATGACGTCATAGCACTAGGATAAATCCCCACATGGTGTTAATAGTCTTATTCAGAGCTGTTACCTCTGCCAGCTGCTCAGTGTTATGACATCATAGCACTAGGATAAATCCCCCCATGGCGTTAATAGGCTTCTTCAGAGCCGTTACCTCTGCTAGCTTCTTAGTGTTATGAAGTCATAGCACTAGGATAAATCCCCCCATGGCGTTAATAGGCTTCTTCAGAGCTGTTACCTCTGCTATCTGCTTAGTGTTATGACATCATAGCACTAGGATAAATCCCCACATGGTGTTAATAGTCTTCTTCAGAGCTGTTACATCTGCCAGCTGCTCAGTGTTATGACATCATAGCAAAAGGATAAATCCCCCCATGGTGTTAATAGGCTTCTTCAGAGCTGTTACCTCTGCCAGCTGCTTAGTGTTATGACGTCATAGCACTAGGATAAATCCCCCCATGGCGTTAATAGGCTTCTTCAGAGCCGTTACCTCTGCTAGCTTCTTAGTGTTATGACATCATAGCACAAGGATAAATCCCCCCATGGCGTTAATAGGCTTCTTCAGAGCTGTTACCTCTGCTAGCTTCTTAGTGTTATGACGTCATAGCACTAGGATAAATCCCCCCATGGCGTTTATAGGCTTCTTCAGAGCTATTAACTTTGCCAGCTGCTTAGTGTTATGACATCATAGCACTAGGATAAATCCCCCCATGGCGTTAATACTCTTCTTCAGAGCTGTTACCTCGGCCATCTGCTCAGTGTTATGAAATTATAGCACTAGGATAAATCCCCCCATGGTGTTAATAGGCTTCTTCAGAGCTATTAACTTTGCCAGCTGCTTAGTGTTATGACATCATAGCACTAGGATAAATCCCCCCATGGTGTTAATAGTCTCCTTCAGAGCTGTTACCTCTGCCAGCTGCTTAGTGTTATGACATCATAGCACTAGGATAAATCCCCCCATGGCGTTAATACTCTTCTTCAGAGCTGTTACCTTGGCCATCTGCTCAGTGTTATGAAATGATAGCACTAGGATAAATCCCCCCATGGTGTTAATAGGCTTCTTCAGAGCTGTTACCTCTGCCAGCTGCTTAGTGTTATGACAAAATAGGACTAGGATAAATCCCCCCATGGTGTTACTAGGCTTCTTCAGAGTTGTTACCTCCGCTAGCTGCTTAGTGTTATGACGTCATAGCACTAGGATAAATCCCCCATGGTGTTAATAGTGTTCTTCAGAGCTGCTACGTCTGCTAGCTGCTTAGTGTTATGATGTCGTAGCACTAGGATAAATCCCCCCATGGTGTTAATAGTGTTCTTCAGAGCTGTTACCTCTGCTAGCTGCTTAGTGTTATTTCGTCGTAGCACTAGGATAAATCCCCCCATGGTGTTACTAGGCTTCTTCAGCGCTGCTACCTCTGTTAGCTGCTTAGTGTTATGACATCATAGCACTAGGATAAATCCTCCCATGGTGTTAATAGTCTTCTTCAAAGCTGTTACCTTTGCCAGCTACTTTGTTTTATGACATCATAGCACTCGGATAAATCCCCTCATGGTGTTTATAGGCTTCTTCAGAGCGTTTACCTCTGCTAGCTTCTTAGTGTTATGATGTCAATACCACTAGGATAAATACCCCCATAGTATTAATAGGCTTCTTCAGAGCCGTTACCTCTGCTAGTTGCTTAGTGTTATGATGTCATAGCACCAGGATAAATCCCCCCATGGTGTTAATAGTCTTCTTCAGAGCTGCTACCTCTGCTAGCTGCTTAGTGTTATGACGTCGTAGCACTAGGATAAATACCCCCATGGTGTTAATAGGCTTCTTCAGAGCTGTTACCTCTGCTAGCTGCTTAGTGTTATGACGTCGTAGCACTAGGATAAATCCCCCCATGGTGTTAATAGGCTTCTTCAGAGCCATTACCTCTGCCAGCTGCTTAGTGTTATGACGTCATAGCACTAGGATAAATCCCCCCATGGTGTTAATAGGCTTCTTCAGAGCTGTTACCTTTGGTAGCTGCTTAGTGTTATGACGTCATAGCACTAGGATAAATCCCCCCTTGGTGTTAATAGGCTTCTTGAGAGCTGTTACCTCCGCTAGCTGCTTAGTGTTATGACGTCATAGCACTAGGATAAATCATCCTATGGCGTTAATAGTCTTCTTCAGAGCCGTGTCCTCTGCTAGATTCTTAGTGTTGTGAGGTCATAGCACTAGGCTAAATCCCCCATTTGTTAATACACTTCTTCAGAGCTGTTACATCTGTTAGCTGCTTAGTGTTATGACGTCATAGCACTAGGATAAATCCCCACATGGTGTTAATAGTCTTATTCAGAGCTGTTACCTCTGCCAGCTGCTCAGTGTTATGACATCATAGCACTAGGAAAAATCTCCCCATGGTGTTAATAGGCTTCTTCAAAGCGGTTACCTCTGCTAGCTGCTTAGTGTTATGACGTCATAGCACTAGGATAAATCCCCCATCGGGTTAATAGTGTTTTTCAGAGCTGTTACCTCTGCCAGCTGCTCAGTGTTATGACATGATAGCAGTAGGATAAATCCCCCATGGTGTTAATAGGCTTCTTCAAATCCGTTACCTCTGCCAGCATCTTAGTGTTATGACATCATAGCACTGTTGTAAATCCCCCCATGGTGTTAATAGGCTTCTTCAGAGCCGTTACTCTGCTAGCTGCTTAGTGTAATGACATCATAGCACTAGGATAAATCCCCCATGGTGTTAATAGGCTTCTTCAGAGCTGTTACCTCTGCCAGCTTCTTAGTGTTATGACATCATAGCACTAGGATAAATCCCCGCATGGCTTTAATAGTCTTCTTCAGAGCTGTTACGTCTGACAGGTGCTCAGTGTTATGACATCATAGCACTAGGCTACATCCACCCATGGTGTTAATAGGCTTCTTCAGAGCCCTTACCTCTGCTAGTTGCTTAGTGTTATGACATCATAGCACTAGGATAAATCCCCCCATGGCGTTGATAGGCTTCTTCAGAGCTGTTACCTCTGCCAGCTGCTTAGTGTTATGATGTCATAGCACTAGGATAAATCCCCCCATGGCGTTGATAGGCTTCTTCAGAGCTGTTACCTCTGCCAGCTGCTTAGTGTTATGATGTCATAGCACTAGGATAAATCCCCCCATGGCGTTAATAGTCTTCTTCAGAGCTATTAACTCTGCCAGTTGCTTAGTATTATGACATCATAGCACTAGGATAAATCCCCCCATGGCGTTAATAGTGTTCTTCAGAGCCGTTACCTTTGACAGATGCTTAGTGTTATGACATCATAGATCTAGGATCAATCCCCCCATGGCGTTAATAGTCTTTTTCAGAGCTGTTACCTTTGCTAGCTGCTCAGTTCTATGACGTCAAAGCACTAGGATAAATCCCCTCATGTTGTTAATAGGCTTCTTCAGAGCCGTTACCTCTGCTAGCTGCTTAGTGTTATGACGTCATAGCACTAGGCTAAATCCCACATGGTGTTAATAGGCTTCTTCAGAGCCATTACATCTGCTAGCTGCTTAGTGTTATTACGTCATAGCACTAGGATTAAACCCCCCATGGCGTTAATAGGCTTCTTCAGAGCCGTTACCTCTTCTAGCTGCTTAGCGTTTTGACATGATAGCACTAGGATAAATCCCCCCACGGTGTTAATAGTCTTCTTCAGAGCCGTTACCTCTGCTATCTGCTTAGTGTTATGATGTCATACCTGTATGATAAATCCCTCCATGGTGTTAATGGTCTTCTTCAGAACTGTTACCTCTGCCAGCTGCTCAGTGTTATGACATGATAGCACTAGGATAAATCCCCCCATGGCGTTAATAGTGTTCTTCAGAGCTTTTACCTCTGACAGATGCTTAGTGTTATGACATCATAGCACTAGGATAAATCCCCCCATGGCGTTAATAGTCTGCTTCAAAGCTCTTACCTTTGCCAGCTGCTCAGTTTTATGACATCATAGCACTAGGATAAATCCCCCCATGGCGTTAATAGTCTTCTTCAGAGCTGTTACATCTTCTATCTGCTTAGTGTTATGATGTCATAGCACTAGGATAAATCCCCCAATGGCGTTAATAGGCTTCTTCAGAGCTGTTACCTCGGCCATCTGCTCAGTGTTATGACATGATAGCACTAGGATAAATCCCCCCGTGGTGTTAATAGGCTTCTTCAGAGCTATTAACTCTGCCGGCTGCTTAGTGTTATGACATCATAGCACTAGGATAAATCCACCCATGGCGTTAATAGTGTTCTTCAGAGCCGTTACCTCCGCCAGCTGCTTAGTGTTATGACAAAATAGCACTAGGATAAATCCCCACATGGTGTTACTAGGCTTCTTCAGAGTTGTTACCTCCGCTAGCTGCTTAGTGTTATGACATCATAGCACTAGGATAAATCCCCCCATGGTGTTAATAGTGTTCTTCAGAGCTGCTACGTCTGCTAGCTGCTTAGTGTTATGACGTCGTAGCACTAGGATAAATCCCCCCATGGTGTTAATAGACTTCTTCAGAGCCGTTACCTCTGCTAGCTGCTTAGTGTTATGACATCATAGCACTAGGATAAATCGCCCCATGGTGTTAATAGGCTTCTTCAGAGCCATTACCTCTGCTAGCTTCTTAGTGTTATGACATCATAGCACTAGGCTAAATCCCCCATGGTGTTAATAGACTTCTTCAGAGCTGTTACATCTGTTAGCTGCTTAGTGTTATGACGTCATAGCACTAGGATAAATCCCCACATGGTGTTAATAGTCTTCTTCAGAGCTGTTACCTCTGTCAGCTGCTCAGTGTTATGACATCATAGCACTAGGATAAATCTCCCCATGGTGTTAATAGGCTTCTTCAAAGCCGTTACCTCTGCTAGCTGCTTATTGTTATGACGTCATAGCACTAGGATAAATCCCCCTATGGTGTTAATAGGCTTCTTCGGAGCCGTTACCTCTGCTAGCTGCTTAGTGTTATGACGTCATAGCACGAGGATTAAACCCCCCATGGCGTTAATAGGCTTCTTCAGAGCTGTTACCTCTGCCATCTGCTCAGTGTTATGAAATGATAGCACTAGGATAAATCCCCCCATGGTGTTAATAGTCTTCTTCAAAGCTGTTACCTTTGCCAGCTGCTCAGTTTTATGACATCATAGCACTAGGATAAATCCCCCCATGGCGTTAATAGGCTTCTTCAGAGCTGTTACCTCTGCTAGCTTCTTAGTGTTATGACGTCATAGCACTAGGATAAATTCCCCATTGGCGTTAATACTCTTCTTCAGAGCTGTTACCTCGGCCATCTGCTCAGTGTTAGGAAATGATAGCACTAGGATAAATCCCCCCATGGTGTTAATAGTCTTCTTCAGAGCCGTTACCTCTGCTATCTGCTTAGTGTTATGACATCATAGCACTAGGATAAATCCCCCCATGGCGTTAAAAGTGTTCTTCAGAGCCGTTACCTCTGCCAGCTGCTCAGTGTTATGACATCATAGCACTAGGATAAATCCCCCCATGGCGTTAATAGTGTTCTTCAGAGCTGTTACCTCTGCCAGCTGCTTAGTATTATGATATCATAGCACTAGGATAAATCCCCCCATGGCGTTAATAGTCTTCTTCAAAGCTGTTACCTTTGCCAGCTGCTCAGTTTTATGACATCATAGCACTAGGATAAATCCCCACATGGTGTTAAAAGTCTTCTTCAGAGCTGTTACATCTGCCAGCTGCTCAGTGTTATGACATCATAGCAAAAGGATAAATCCCCCCATGGTGTTAATAGGCTTCTTCAGAGCTGTTACCTCTGCCAGCTGCTTAGTGTTATGACGTCATAGCACTAGGATAAATCCCACCATGGTGTTAATAGTCTCCTTCAGAGCTGTTACCTCTGCCAGCTGCTTAGTGTTATGACATCATAGCACTAGGATAAATCCCCCCATGGCGTTAATACTCTTCTTCAGAGCTGTTACCTTGGCCATCTGCTCAGTGTTATGAAATGATAGCACTAGGATAAATCCCCCCATGGTGTTAATAGGCTTCTTCAGAGCTGTTACCTCTGCCAGCTGCTTAGTGTTATGACAAAATAGCACTAGGATAAATCCCCCCATGGTGTTACTAGGCTTCTTCAGAGTTGTTACCTCCGCTAGCTGCTTAGTGTTATGACGTCATAGCACTAGGATAAATCCCACCATGGTGTTAATAGTGTTCTTCAGAGCTGCTACGTCTGCTAGCTGCTTAGTGTTATGACGTCGTAGCACTAGGATAAATCCCCCCATGGTGTTAATAGGCTTCTTCAGAGCCGTTACCTCTGCTAGATGCTTAGTGTTATGACGTCATAGCACTAGGATAAATCCCCCCATGGTGTTAATAGTGTTCTTCAGAGCTGTTACCTCTGCTAGCTGCTTAGTGTTATTTCGTCGTAGCACTAGGATAAATCCCCCCATGGTGTTACTAGGCTTCTTCAGCGCTGCTACCTCTGTTAGCTGCTTAGTGTTATGACATCATAGCACTAGGATAAATCCTCCCATGGTGTTAATAGTCTTCTTCAAAGCTGTTACCTTTGCCAGCTACTTTGTTTTATGACATCATAGCACTCGGATCAATCCCCTCATGGTGTTTATAGGCTTCTTCAGAGCGTTTACCTCTGCTAGCTTCTTAGTGTTATGATGTCATAGCACTAGGATAAATACCCCCATAGTATTAATAGGCTTCTTCAGAGCCGTTACCTCTGCTAGTTGCTTAGTGTTATGATGTCATAGCACCAGGATAAATCCCCCCATGGTGTTAATAGTCTTCTTCAGAGCTGCTACCTCTGCTAGCTGCTTAGTGTTATGATGTCGTAGCACTAGGATAAATACCCCCATGGTGTTAATAGGCTTCTTCAGAGCTGTTACCTCTGCTAGCTGCTTAGTGTTATGACGTCGTAGCACTAGGATAAATCCCCCCATGGTGTTAATAGGCTTCTTCAGAGCCGTTACCTCTGCCAGCTGCTTAGTGTTATGACGTCATAGCACTAGGATAAATCCCCCCATGGTGTTAATAGGCTTCTTCAGAGCTGTTACCTTTGGTAGCTGCTTAGTGTTATGACGTCATAGCACTAGGATAAATCCCCCCTTGGTGTTAATAGGCTTCTTGAGAGCTGTTACCTCCGCTAGCTGCTTAGTGTTATGACGTCATAGCACTAGGATAAATCATCCTATGGCGTTAATAGTCTTCTTCAGAGCCGTGTCCTCTGCTAGCTTCTTAGTGTTGTGACGTCATAGCACTAGGCTAAATCCCCCATGGTGTTAATAGACTTCTTCAGAGCTGTTACATCTGTTAGCTGCTTAGTGTTATGACGTCATAGCACTAGGATAAATCCCCACATGGTGTTAATAGTCTTATTCAGAGCTGTTACCTCTGCCAGCTGCTCAGTGTTATGACATCATAGCACTAGGATAAATCCCCCCATGGCGTTAATAGGCTTCTTCAGAGCCGTTACCTCTGCTAGCTTCTTAGTGTTATGAAGTCATAGCACTAGGATAAATCCCCCCATGGCGTTAATAGGCTTCTTCAGAGCTGTTACCTCTGCTATCTGCTTAGTGTTATGACATCATAGCACTAGGATAAATCCCCACATGGTGTTAATAGTCTTCTTCAGAGCTGTTACATCTGCCAGCTGCTCAGTGTTATGACATCATAGCAAAAGGATAAATCCCCCCATGGTGTTAATAGGCTTCTTCAGAGCTGTTACCTCTGCCAGCTGCTTAGTGTTATGACGTCATAGCACTAGGATAAATCCCCCCATGGCGTTAATAGGCTTCTTCAGAGCCGTTACCTCTGCTAGCTTCTTAGTGTTATGACATCATAGCACAAGGATAAATCCCCCCATGGCGTTAATAGGCTTCTTCAGAGCTGTTACCTCTGCTAGCTTCTTAGTGTTATGACGTCATAGCACTAGGATAAATCCCCCCATGGCGTTTATAGGCTTCTTCAGAGCTATTAACTTTGCCAGCTGCTTAGTGTTATGACATCATAGCACTAGGATAAATCCCCCCATGGCGTTAATACTCTTCTTCAGAGCTGTTACCTCGGCCATCTGCTCAGTGTTATGAAATTATAGCACTAGGATAAATCCCCCCATGGTGTTAATAGGCTTCTTCAGAGCTATTAACTTTGCCAGCTGCTTAGTGTTATGACATCATAGCACTAGGATAAATCCCCCCATGGTGTTAATAGTCTCCTTCAGAGCTGTTACCTCTGCCAGCTGCTTAGTGTTATGACATCATAGCACTAGGATAAATCCCCCCATGGCGTTAATACTCTTCTTCAGAGCTGTTACCTTGGCCATCTGCTCAGTGTTATGAAATGATAGCACTAGGATAAATCCCCCCATGGTGTTAATAGGCTTCTTCAGAGCTGTTACCTCTGCCAGCTGCTTAGTGTTATGACAAAATAGGACTAGGATAAATCCCCCCATGGTGTTACTAGGCTTCTTCAGAGTTGTTACCTCCGCTAGCTGCTTAGTGTTATGACGTCATAGCACTAGGATAAATCCCCCCATGGTGTTAATAGTGTTCTTCAGAGCTGCTACGTCTGCTAGCTGCTTAGTGTTATGATGTCGTAGCACTAGGATAAATCCCCCCATGGTGTTAATAGTGTTCTTCAGAGCTGTTACCTCTGCTAGCTGCTTAGTGTTATTTCGTCGTAGCACTAGGATAAATCCCCCCATGGTGTTACTAGGCTTCTTCAGCGCTGCTACCTCTGTTAGCTGCTTAGTGTTATGACATCATAGCACTAGGATAAATCCTCCCATGGTGTTAATAGTCTTCTTCAAAGCTGTTACCTTTGCCAGCTACTTTGTTTTATGACATCATAGCACTCGGATAAATCCCCTCATGGTGTTTATAGGCTTCTTCAGAGCGTTTACCTCTGCTAGCTTCTTAGTGTTATGATGTCAATACCACTAGGATAAATACCCCCATAGTATTAATAGGCTTCTTCAGAGCCGTTACCTCTGCTAGTTGCTTAGTGTTATGATGTCATAGCACCAGGATAAATCCCCCCATGGTGTTAATAGTCTTCTTCAGAGCTGCTACCTCTGCTAGCTGCTTAGTGTTATGACGTCGTAGCACTAGGATAAATACCCCCATGGTGTTAATAGGCTTCTTCAGAGCTGTTACCTCTGCTAGCTGCTTAGTGTTATGACGTCGTAGCACTAGGATAAATCCCCCCATGGTGTTAATAGGCTTCTTCAGAGCCATTACCTCTGCCAGCTGCTTAGTGTTATGACGTCATAGCACTAGGATAAATCCCCCCATGGTGTTAATAGGCTTCTTCAGAGCTGTTACCTTTGGTAGCTGCTTAGTGTTATGACGTCATAGCACTAGGATAAATCCCCCCTTGGTGTTAATAGGCTTCTTGAGAGCTGTTACCTCCGCTAGCTGCTTAGTGTTATGACGTCATAGCACTAGGATAAATCATCCTATGGCGTTAATAGTCTTCTTCAGAGCCGTGTCCTCTGCTAGATTCTTAGTGTTGTGAGGTCATAGCACTAGGCTAAATCCCCCATGGTGTTAATACACTTCTTCAGAGCTGTTACATCTGTTAGCTGCTTAGTGTTATGACGTCATAGCACTAGGATAAATCCCCACATGGTGTTAATAGTCTTATTCAGAGCTGTTACCTCTGCCAGCTGCTCAGTGTTATGACATCATAGCACTAGGAAAAATCTCCCCATGGTGTTAATAGGCTTCTTCAAAGCGGTTACCTCTGCTAGCTGCTTAGTGTTATGACGTCATAGCACTAGGATAAATCCCCCATCGGGTTAATAGTGTTTTTCAGAGCTGTTACCTCTGCCAGCTGCTCAGTGTTATGACATGATAGCAGTAGGATAAATCCCCCATGGTGTTAATAGGCTTCTTCAAATCCGTTACCTCTGCCAGCATCTTAGTGTTATGACATCATAGCACTGTTGTAAATCCCCCCATGGTGTTAATAGGCTTCTTCAGAGCCGTTACTCTGCTAGCTGCTTAGTGTAATGACATCATAGCACTAGGATAAATCCCCCATGGTGTTAATAGGCTTCTTCAGAGCTGTTACCTCTGCCAGCTTCTTAGTGTTATGACATCATAGCACTAGGATAAATCCCCGCATGGCTTTAATAGTCTTCTTCAGAGCTGTTACGTCTGACAGGTGCTCAGTGTTATGACATCATAGCACTAGGCTACATCCACCCATGGTGTTAATAGGCTTCTTCAGAGCCGTTACCTCTGCTAGTTGCTTAGTGTTATGACATCATAGCACTAGGATAAATCCCCCCATGGCGTTGATAGGCTTCTTCAGAGCTGTTACCTCTGCCAGCTGCTTAGTGTTATGATGTCATAGCACTAGGATAAATCCCCCCATGGCGTTGATAGGCTTCTTCAGAGCTGTTACCTCTGCCAGCTGCTTAGTGTTATGATGTCATAGCACTAGGATAAATCCCCCCATGGCGTTAATAGTCTTCTTCAGAGCTATTAACTCTGCCAGTTGCTTAGTATTATGACATCATAGCACTAGGATAAATCCCCCCATGGCGTTAATAGTGTTCTTCAGAGCCGTTACCTTTGACAGATGCTTAGTGTTATGACATCATAGATCTAGGATCAATCCCCCCATGGCGTTAATAGTCTTTTTCAGAGCTGTTACCTTTGCTAGCTGCTCAGTTCTATGACGTCAAAGCACTAGGATAAATCCCCTCATGTTGTTAATAGGCTTCTTCAGAGCCGTTACCTCTGCTAGCTGCTTAGTGTTATGACGTCATAGCACTAGGCTAAATCCCACATGGTGTTAATAGGCTTCTTCAGAGCCATTACATCTGCTAGCTGCTTAGTGTTATTACGTCATAGCACTAGGATTAAACCCCCCATGGCGTTAATAGGCTTCTTCAGAGCCGTTACCTCTTCTAGCTGCTTAGCGTTTTGACATGATAGCACTAGGATAAATCCCCCCACGGTGTTAATAGTCTTCTTCAGAGCCGTTACCTCTGCTATCTGCTTAGTGTTATGATGTCATACCTGTATGATAAATCCCTCCATGGTGTTAATGGTCTTCTTCAGAACTGTTACCTCTGCCAGCTGCTCAGTGTTATGACATGATAGCACTAGGATAAATCCCCCCATGGCGTTAATAGTGTTCTTCAGAGCTTTTACCTCTGACAGATGCTTAGTGTTATGACATCATAGCACTAGGATAAATCCCCCCATGGCGTTAATAGTCTGCTTCAAAGCTGTTACCTTTGCCAGCTGCTCAGTTTTATGACATCATAGCACTAGGATAAATCCCCCCATGGCGTTAATAGTCTTCTTCAGAGCTGTTACATCTTCTATCTGCTTAGTGTTATGATGTCATAGCACTAGGATAAATCCCCCAATGGCGTTAATAGGCTTCTTCAGAGCTGTTACCTCGGCCATCTGCTCAGTGTTATGACATGATAGCACTAGGATAAATCCCCCCGTGGTGTTAATAGGCTTCTTCAGAGCTATTAACTCTGCCGGCTGCTTAGTGTTATGACATCATAGCACTAGGATAAATCCACCCATGGCGTTAATAGTGTTCTTCAGAGCCGTTACCTCCGCCAGCTGCTTAGTGTTATGACAAAATAGCACTAGGATAAATCCCCACATGGTGTTACTAGGCTTCTTCAGAGTTGTTACCTCCGCTAGCTGCTTAGTGTTATGACATCATAGCACTAGGATAAATCCCCCCATGGTGTTAATAGTGTTCTTCAGAGCTGCTACGTCTGCTAGCTGCTTAGTGTTATGACGTCGTAGCACTAGGATAAATCCCCCCATGGCGTTAATAGGCTTCTTCAGAGCTGTTACCTCTGCTAGCTTCTTAGTGTTATGACATCATAGCACTTGGATAAATCCCCACATGGCGTTAATAGTCTTCTTCAGAGCTGTTACCTCGGCCATCTGCTCAGTGTTATGACATGATAGTACTAAGATAAATCACTGATGGCGTTAATAAGCTTCTTAAGAGCTATTAACTCTGTCAGCTGCTTAGTGTTATGACATCATAGCACTAGGATAAATCCCCCCATGGCGTTAATAGTGTTCTTCAGAGCTGTTACCTTTGACAGATGCTTAGTGTTATGACATCATAGATCTAGGATCAATCCCCCCATGGCGTTAATAGTCTTTTTCAGAGCTGTTACCTTTGCCAGCTGCTCAGTTCTATGACGTCAAAAAACTAGGATAAATCCCCCCATGGTGTTAATAGGCATCTTCAGAGCCGTTACCTCTGCTAGCTGCTTAGTGTTATGACGTCATAGCACTAGGATAAATCCCCCCATGGTGTTAATAGTCTTCTTCAGAGCTGTTCCATCTGCTATCTGCTTAGTGTTATGATGTCATAGCACTAGGATAAATCCCCCCATGGCGTTAATAGGCTTCTTCAGAGCTGTTACTTCTGCCAGCTGCTTAGTGTTATGATGTCATAGCACTAGGATAAATCCCCCCATGGCGTTAATAGTCTTCTTCAGAGCTATTAACTCTGCCAGCTGCTTAGTGTTATGACATCATAGCACTAGGATAAATCCCCCCATGGCGTTAATAGTGTTCTTCAGAGCTGTTACCTTTGACAGATGCTTAGTGTTATGACATCATAGATCTAGGATCAATCCCCCCATGGCGTTAATAGTCTTTTTCAGAGCTGTTACCTTTGCCAGCTGCTCAGTTCTATGACGTCAAAGCACTAGGATAAATCCCCCCATGGTGTTAATAGGCTTCTTCAGAGCCGTTACCTCTGCTAGCTTCTTAGTGTTATGACATCATAGCACTAGGATAAATCCCCGCATGGCTTTAATAGTCTTCTTCAGAGCTGTTACGTCTGACAGGTGCTCAGTGTTATGACATCATAGCACTAGGCTACATCTGTCAGAGGTAAAAGCTCTGAAGAACACTATTAACGCTAGCGGCTTAGTGCTAGCAGATGTAACGGCTCTGAAGAAGCCTATTAACACCATGGGGGATTTAGTCTAGTGCTATGACGTCATAGAACTGAGCAGCTGGCAAAGGTAACAGCTCTGAAAAAGACTATTAACACCATGGGTGGATGTAGCCTAGTGCTATGATGTCATAACACTGAGCACCTGTCAGACGTAACAGCTCTGAAGAAGACTATTAAAGCCATGCGGGGATTTATCCTAGTGCTATGATGTCATAACACTAAGCAGATAGCAGATGGAACAGCTCTGAAGATGCCTATTAACACCATGGGGGGATTTATCCTAGTGCTTTGACGTCATAGAACTGAGCAGCTGGCAAAGGTAACAGCTCTGAAAAAGACTATTAACGCCATGGGGGGATTGATCCTAGATCTATGATGTCATAACACTAAGCATCTGTCAAAGGTAACAGCTCTGAAGAACACTATTAACGCCATGGGGGGATTTATCCTAGTGCTATGATGTCATAACACTAAGCAGCTGGCAGAGTTAATAGCTCTGAAGAAGACTATTAACGCCATGGGGGGATTTATCCTAGTGCTATGACATCATAACACTAAGCAGCTGGCAGAGGTAACAGCTCTGAAGAAGCCTATTAACGCCATGGGGGGATTTATCCTAGTGCTATGACATCATAACACTAAGCAGATAGCAGATGGAACAGCTCTGAAGAAGACTATTAACACCATGGGGGGATTTATCCTAGTGCTATGACGTCATAACACTAAGCAGCTAGCAGAGGTAACGGCTCTGAAGATGCCTATTAACACCATGGGGGGATTTATCCTAGTTTTTTGACGTCATAGAACTGAGCAGCTGGCAAAGGTAACAGCTCTGAAAAAGACTATTAACGCCATGGGGGGATTGATCCTAGATCTATGATGTCATAACACTAAGCATCTGTCAAAGGTAACAGCTCTGAAGAACACTATTAACGCCATGGGGGGATTTATCCTAGTGCTATGATGTCATAACACTAAGCAGCTGGCAGAGTTAATAGCTCTTAAGAAGCTTATTAACGCCATCAGTGATTTATCTTAGTACTATCATGTCATAACACTGAGCAGATGGCCGAGGTAACAGCTCTGAAGAAGACTATTAACGCCATGTGGGGATTTATCCAAGTGCTATGATGTCATAACACTAAGAAGCTAGCAGAGGTAACAGCTCTGAAGAAGCCTATTAACGCCATGGGGGGATTTATCCTAGTGCTACGACGTCATAACACTAAGCAGCTAGCAGACGTAGCAGCTCTGAAGAACACTATTAACACCATGGGGGGATTTATCCTAGTGCTATGATGTCATAACACTAAGCAGCTAGCGGAGGTAACAACTCTGAAGAAGCCTAGTAACACCATGTGGGGATTTATCCTAGTGCTATTTTGTCATAACACTAAGCAGCTGGCGGAGGTAACGGCTCTGAAGAACACTATTAACGCCATGGGTGGATTTATCCTAGTGCTATGATGTCATAACACTAAGCAGCCGGCAGAGTTAATAGCTCTGAAGAAGCCTATTAACACCAGGGGGGGATTTATCCTAGTGCTATCATGTCATAACACTGAGCAGATGGCCGAGGTAACAGCTCTGAAGAAGCCTATTAACGCCATTGGGGGATTTATCCTAGTGCTATGACATCATAACACTAAGCAGATAGAAGATGTAACAGCTCTGAAGAAGACTATTAACGCCATGGGGGGATTTATCCTAGTGCTATGATGTCATAAAACTGAGCAGCTGGCAAAGGTAACAGCTTTGAAGCAGACTATTAACGCCATGGGGGGATTTATCCTAGTGCTATGATGTCATAACACTAAGCATCTGTCAGAGGTAAAAGCTCTGAAGAACACTATTAACGCCATGGGGGGATTTATCCTAGTGCTATCATGTCATAACACTGAGCAGCTGGCAGAGGTAACAGTTCTGAAGAAGACCATTAACACCATGGAGGGATTTATCATACAGGTATGACATCATAACACTAAGCAGATAGCAGAGGTAACGGCTCTGAAGAAGACTATTAACACCGTGGGGGGATTTATCCTAGTGCTATCATGTCAAAACGCTAAGCAGCTAGAAGAGGTAACGGCTCTGAAGAAGCCTATTAACGCCATGGGGGGTTTAATCCTAGTGCTATGACGTAATAACACTAAGCAGCTAGCAGATGTAATGGCTCTGAAGAAGCCTATTAACACCATGTGGGATTTAGCCTAGTGCTATGACGTCATAACACTAAGCAGCTAGCAGAGGTAATGGCTCTGAAGAAGCCTATTAACAACATGAGGGGATTTATCCTAGTGCTTTGACGTCATAGAACTGAGCAGCTGGCAAAGGTAACAGCTCTGAAAAAGACTATTAACGCCATGGGGGGATTGATCCTAGATCTATGATGTCATAACACTAAGCATCTGTCAAAGGTAACGGCTCTGAAGAACACTATTAACGCCATGGGGGGATTTATCCAAGTGCTATGATGTCATAATACTAAGAAGCTAGCAGAGGTAACAGCTCTGAAGAAGCCTATTAACGCCATGGGGGGATTTATCCTAGTGCTACGACGTCATAACACTAAGCAGCTAGCAGACGTAGCAGCTCTGAAGAACACTATTAACACCATGGGGGGATTTATCCTAGTGCTATGATGTCATAACACTAAGCAGCTAGCGGAGGTAACAACTCTGAAGAAGCCTAGTAACACCATGTGGGGATTTATCCTAGTGCTATTTTGTCATAACACTAAGCAGCTGGCGGAGGTAACGGCTCTGAAGAACACTATTAACGCCATGGGTGGATTTATCCTAGTGCTATGATGTCATAACACTAAGCAGCCGGCAGAGTTAATAGCTCTGAAGAAGCCTATTAACACCACGGGGGGATTTATCCTAGTGCTATCATGTCATAACACTGAGCAGATGGCCGAGGTAACAGCTCTGAAGAAGCCTATTAACGCCATTGGGGGATTTATCCTAGTGCTATGACATCATAACACTAAGCAGATAGAAGATGTAACAGCTCTGAAGAAGACTATTAACGCCATGGGGGGATTTATCCTAGTGCTATGATGTCATAAAACTGAGCAGCTGGCAAAGGTAACAGCTTTGAAGCAGACTATTAACGCCATGGGGGGATTTATCCTAGTGCTATGATGTCATAACACTAAGCATCTGTCAGAGGTAAAAGCTCTGAAGAACACTATTAACGCCATGGGGGGATTTATCCTAGTGCTATCATGTCATAACACTGAGCAGCTGGCAGAGGTAACAGTTCTGAAGAAGACCATTAACACCATGGAGGGATTTATCATACAGGTATGACATCATAACACTAAGCAGATAGCAGAGGTAACGGCTCTGAAGAAGACTATTAACACCGTGGGGGGATTTATCCTAGTGCTATCATGTCAAAACGCTAAGCAGCTAGAAGAGGTAACGGCTCTGAAGAAGCCTATTAACGCCATGGGGGGTTTAATCCTAGTGCTATGACGTAATAACACTAAGCAGCTAGCAGATGTAATGGCTCTGAAGAAGCCTATTAACACCATGTGGGATTTAACCTAGTGCTATGACGTCATAACACTAAGCAGCTAGCAGAGGTAACGGCTCTGAAGAAGCCTATTAACAACATGAGGGGATTTATCCTAGTGCTTTGACGTCATAGAACTGAGCAGCTGGCAAAGGTAACAGCTCTGAAAAAGACTATTAACGCCATGGGGGGATTGATCCTAGATCTATGATGTCATAACACTAAGCATCTGTCAAAGGTAACGGCTCTGAAGAACACTATTAACGCCATGGGGGGATTTATCCTAGTGCTATGATGTCATAATACTAAGCAACTGGCAGAGTTAATAGCTCTGAAGAAGACTATTAACGCCATGGGGGGATTTATCCTAGTGCTATGACATCATAACACTAAGCAGCTGGCAGAGGTAACAGCTCTGAAGAAGCCTATCAACGCCATGGGGGGATTTATCCTAGTGCTATGACATCATAACACTAAGCAGATAGCAGATGGAACAGCTCTGAAGAAGACTATTAACACCATGGGGGGATTTATCCTAGTGCTATGATGTCATAAAACTGAGCATCTGTCAGAGGTAACAGCTCTGAAGAACACTATTAACGCCATGGGGGATTTATCCTAGTGCTACGATGTCATAACACTAAGCAGCTGGCAGAGTTCATAGCTCTGAAGAAGACTATTAACATCATGGAGGGATTTATCCTACAGGTATGATGTCATAACACTAAGCAGATAGCAGAGGTAACGGCTCTGAAGAAGACTATTAACATCGTGGGGGGATTTATCCTAGTGCTATCATGTCATAACGCTAAGCAGCTAGAGGAGGTAACGGCTCTGAAGAAGCCTATTAACGCCATGGGGGGTTTAATCCTAGTGCTATGACGTCATAACACTAAGCAGCTAGCAGAGGTAACGGCTCCGAAGAAGCCTATTAACACCATGGGGGGATTTATCCTAGTGCTATGACGTAATAACACTAAGCCGCTAGCAGATGTAACGGCTCTGAAGAAGCCTATTAACACCTTGGGGGATTTAGTCTAGTGCTATGACGTCATAACACTAAGCAACTAGCAGAGGTAACGGCTCTGAAGAAGCCTATTAACACCATGGGTGGATGTAGCCTAGTGCTATGATGTCATAACACTGAGCACCTGTCAGACGTAACAGCTCTGAAGAAGACTATTAAAGCCATGCGGGGATTTATCCTAGTGCTATGATGTCATAACACTAAGAAGCTAGCAGAGGTAACGGCACTAGGCTAAATCCCCCATGGTGTTAATAGGCTTCTTCAGAGCTGTTACATCTGCTAGCTGCTTAGTGTTATTACGTCATAGCACTAGGATAAATCCCCCCATGGTGTTAATAGGCTTCTTCGGAGCCGTTACCTCTGCTAGCTGCTTAGTGTTATGACGTCATAGCACTAGGATTAAACCCCCCATGCCGTTAATAGGCTTCTTCAGAGCCGTTACCTCCTCTAGCTGCTTAGCGTTATGACATGATAGCACTAGGATAAATCCCCCCATGGTGTTAATAGGCTTCTTCAGAGCTATTAACTCTGCCAGCTGCTTAGTGTTATGACATCGTAGCACTAGGATAAATCCCCCCATGGCGTTAATAGTGTTCTTCAGAGCTTTTACCTCTGACAGATGCTTAGTGTTATGACATCATAGCACTAGGATAAATCCCCCCATGGCGTTAATAGTCTGCTTCAAAGCTGTTACCTTTGCCAGCTGCTCAGTTTTATGACATCATAGCACTAGGATAAATCCCCCCATGGCGTTAATAGTCTTCTTCAGAGCTGTTACATCTGCTATCTGCTTAGTGTTATGATGTCATAGCTCTAGGATAAATCCCCCCATGGCGTTAATAGGCTTCTTCAGAGCTGTTACCTCGGCCATCTGCTCAGTGTTATGACATGATAGCACTAGGATAAATCCCCCCGTGGTGTTAATAGGCTTCTTCAGAGCTATTAACTCTGCCGGCTGCTTAGTGTTATGACATCATAGCACTAGGATAAATCCACCCATGGCGTTAATAGTGTTCTTCAGAGCCGTTACCTCCGCCAGCTGCTTAGTGTTATGACAAAATAGCACTAGGATAAATCCCCACATGGTGTTACTAGGCTTCTTCAGAGTTGTTACCTCCGCTAGCTGCTTAGTGTTATGACGTCATAGCACTAGGATAAATCCCCCCATGGTGTTAATAGTGTTCTTCAGAGCTGCTACGTCTGCTAGCTGTTTAGTGTTATGACGTCGTAGCACTAAAATAAATCCCCCCATGGCGTTAATAGGCTTCTTCAGAGCTGTTACCTCTGCTAGCTGCTTAACGTTATGACATGATAGCACTAAGATAAATCACTGATGGTGTTAATAAGCTTCTTAAGAGCTATTAACTCTGCCAGCTGCTTAGTGTTATGACATCATAGCACTAGGATAAATCCCCCCATGGCGTTAATAGTGTTCTTCAGAGCGGTTACCTTTGACAGATGCTTAGTGTTATGACATCATAGATCTAGGAACAATCCCCCCATGGCGTTAATAGTCTTTTTCAGAGCTGTTACCTTTGCCAGCTGCTCAGTTCTATGACGTCAAACCACTAGGATAAATCCCCCCATGGTGTTAATAGGCATCTTCAGAGCCGTTACCTCTGCTAGCTGCTTAGTGTTATGACGTCATAGCACTAGGCTAAATCCCCCATGGTGTTAATAGGCTTCTTCAGAGCTGTTACATCTGCTAGCTGCTTAGTGTTATTACGTCATAGCACTAGGATAAATCCCCCCATGGTGTTAATAGGCTTCTTCGGAGCCGTTACCTCTGCTAGCTGCTTAGTGTTATGACGTCATAGCACTAGGATTAAACCCCCCATGCCGTTAATAGGCTTCTTCAGAGCCGTTACCTCCTCTAGCTGCTTAGCGTTATGACATGATAGCACTAGGATAAATCCCCCCACGATGTTAATAGTCTTCTTCAGAGCCGTTACCTCTGCTATCTGCTTAGTGTTATGATGTCATACCTGTATGATAAATCCCTCCATGGTGTTAATAGTCTTCTTCAGAGCTGTTACCTCTGCCAGCTGCTCAGTGTTATGACATGATAGCACTAGGATAAATCCCCCCGATGGTGTTAATAGGCTTCTTCAGAGCTATTAACTCTGCCAGCTGCTTAGTGTTATGACATCGTAGCACTAGGATAAACCCCCCCCATGGTGTTAATAGTCTTCTTCAGAGCTGTTACCTCTGCTAGCTGCTTAGTGTTATGACATCATAGCACTAGGATAAATCCCCCCATGGCATTAATAGTGTTCTTCAGAGCTGTTACCTCTGACAGATGCTTAGTGTTATGACATCATAGATCTAGGATCAATCCCCCCATGGTGTTAATAGTCTTCTTCAGATCCGTTACCTATGCAAGCTGCTTAGTGTTATGACAAAATAGCACTAGGATAAATCCCCCCATGGTGTTAATAGTCTTCTTCAGAGCTGGTACCTCTGCTAGCTGCTTAGTGTTATGACGTCGTAGCACTAGGATTAATCCCCCCATGGTGTTAATATGCTTCTTCAGAGCCGTTACCTCTACCAGCTGCTTAGTGTTATGACGTCATAGCACTAGGATAAATCCCCCCATGGTGTTAATAGGCTTCTTCAGAGCTGTTACCTCCGCTAGCTGCTTAGTGTTATGACTTCATAGCACTAGGATAAATCCCCCCATGGTGGTCATAGGCTTCTTCAGAGCTGTTACCTCTTGTAGCTGCTTAGTGTTATGACGTCATAGCACTAGGTTAAATCCACCCTTGGTGTTAATAGGCTTATTGAGAGCTGTTAACTCCGCTAGCTGCTTAGTGTTATGACGTCATAGCACTAGGATAAATCCCCCCATGGCGTTAATAGTCTTCTTCAGAGCCGTTGCCTCTGCCAGCTGCTTAGTGTTATGACGACATATCACTAGGATAAATCCCCCCATGGTGTTAATAGTCATCTTCAGATCCGTTACCTCTGCCAGCTGCTTAGTGTTATGACATCATAGCACTATGATAAATCCCCCCATGGTGTTAATAGGCTTCTTCCGAGCTGTTACCTCTGCCAGCTGCTTAGTGTTATGACGTCATAGCCCTAGGATAAATCCCTCCCTGGTTTTAATAGGCTTATCGAGAGCTGTTAGCTCTGCCAGCTGCTTAGTGTTATGAAGTCATAGCACTATGATAAATCCCCCCTGGTGTTAATAGGCTTCTTCAGAGCTGTTACCTCTGCTAGCTTCTTAGTGTTATGATGTCATAGCACTAGGATAAATCCTCCCATGGTGTTAATAGTCTTCTTTAGAGCTGTTACCTTTGCCAGCTACTTTGTTTTATGACATCATAGCACTAGGATAAATCCCCCCATGGTGTTAATAGTCTTCTTCAGATCCGTTACCTACGCCAGCTGCTTAGTGTTATGACAAAATAGCACTAGGATAAATCCCCCCATGGTGTTAATAGTCTTCTTCAGAGCTGGTACCTCTGCTAGCTGCTTAGTGTTATGACGTCGTAGCACTAGGATTAATCCCCCCATGGTGTTAATATGCTTCTTCAGAGCCGTTACCTCTACCAGCTGCTTAGTGTTATGACGTCATAGCACTAGGATAAATCCCCCCATGGTGTTAATAGGCTTCTTCAGAGCTGTTACCTCCGCTAGCTGCTTAGTGTTATGACTTCATAGCACTAGGATAAATCCCCCCATGGTGGTCATAGGCTTCTTCAGAGCTGTTACCTCTTGTAGCTGCTTAGTGTTATGACGTCATAGCACTAGGATAAATCCACCCTTGGTGTTAATAGGCTTATTGAGAGCTGTTAACTCCGCTAGCTGCTTAGTGTTATGACGTCATAGCACTAGGATAAATCCCCCCATGGCGTTAATAGTCATCTTCAGAGCCGTTGCCTCTGCCAGCTGCTTAGTGTTATGACGACATATCACTAGGATAAATCCCCCCATGGTGTTAATAGTCATCTTCAGATCCGTTACCTCTGCCAGCTGCTTAGTGTTATGACATCATAGCACTATGATAAATCCCCCCATGGTGTTAATAGGCTTCTTCCGAGCTGTTACCTCTGCCAGCTGCTTAGTGTTATGACGTCATAGCCCTAGGATAAATCCCTCCCTGGTTTTAATAGGCTTCTCGAGAGCTGTTAGCTCTGCCAGCTGCTTAGTGTTATGAAGTCATAGCACTATGATAAATCCCCCCTGGTGTTAATAGGCTTCTTCAGAGCTGTTACCTCTGCTAGCTTCTTAGTGTTATGACGTCATAGCACTAGGCTAAATCCCCCATGGTGTTAATAGACTTCTTCAGAGCTGTTACACCTGTTAGCTGCTTAGTGTTATGACATCATAGCACTAGGATAAATCCCCCCATGGTGTTAATAGTCTTCTTCAGAGCTGTTACCTCTACCAGCTGCTCAGTGTTATGACATCATAGCACTAGGATAAATCCCCCCATGCTGGGAATAGGCTTCTTCACAGCCGTTACCTCTGCTAGCTGCTTAGTGTTATGACATGATAGCACTAAGATAAATCCCCCCATGGTGTTAATAGGCTTCTTCAAATCCGTTACCTCTGCCAGCTGCTTAGTGTTATGACATTTTAGCACTAATATAAATCCCCCCATGGTGTTAATGGGCTTCTTCAGAGCCGTTACCTCCGCTAGCTGCTTAGTGTAATGATGTCATAGCACTAGGATAAATCCCCCCATGGTGTTAATAGGCTTCTTCAGAGCTGTTACCTCTGCTAGCTGCTTAGTGTTATGACGTCATAGCACTAGGATAAATCCCCCCTTGGCATTAATAGTCTTCTTCAGAGCTGTTACCTCTGCCAGCTGCTCAGTGTTATGACATCATAGCACTAGGATAAATTGCCCCATGGTGTTAATAGGCTTCTTCACAGCCGTTAGCTCTGCTAGCTTCTTAGTGTTATGACGTCATAGCACTAGGCTAAATCCCCCATGGTGTTAATAGACTTCTTCAGAGCTGTTACATCTGTTAGCTGCTTAGTGTTATGATGTCATAGCACTAGGATAAATCCCCCCATGGTGTTAATAGTCTTCTTCAGAGCTATGAACGCTGCCAGCTGCTTAGTGTTATGACATCGTAGCACTAGGATAAATCCCCCATGGCGTTAATAGTGTTCTTCAGAGCTGTTACCTTTGACAGATGCTTAGTGTTATGACATCATAGATCTAGGATCAATCCCCCCATGGCGTTAATAGTCTTTTTCAGAGCTGTTACCTTTGCCAGCTGCTCAGTTCTATGACGTCAAAGCACTAGGATAAATCCCCCCATGGTGTTAATAGGCATCTTCAGAGCTGTTCCATCTGCTATCTGCTTAGTGTTATGATGTCATAGCACTAGGATAAATCCCCCCATGGTGTTAATAGTGTTCTTCAGAGCTGTTACCTTTGACAGATGCTTAGTGTTATGACATCATAGATCTAGGATCAATCCCCCCATGGCGTTAATAGTCTTTTTCAGAGCTGTTACCTTTGCCAGCTGCTCAGTTCTATGACGTCAAAGCACTAGGATAAATCCCCTCATGTTGTTAATAGGCTTCTTCAGAGCCGTTACCTCTGCTAGCTGCTTAGTGTTATGACGTCATAGCACTAGGCTAAATCCCCCATGGTGTTAATAGGCTTCTTCAGAGCTGTTACATCTGCTAGCTGCTTAGTGTTATTACGTCATAGCACTAGGATTAAACCCCCCATGGCATTAATAGGCTTCTTCAGAGCCGTTACCTCTTCTAGCTGCTTAGCGTTTTGACATGATAGCACTAGTATAATTCCCCTCACGGTGTTAATAGTCTTCTTCAGAGCCGTTACCTCTGCTATTTGCTTGGTGTTATGATGTCATACCTGTATGATAAATCCCTCCATGGTGTTAATAGTCTTCTTCAGAACTGTTACCTCTGCCAGCTGCTCAGTGTTATGACATGATAGCACTAGGATAAATCCCCCCATGGTGTTAATAGGCTTCTTCAGAGCTATTAACTCTGCCAGCTGCTTAGTGTTATGACATCGTAGCACTAGGATAAATCCCCCCATGGCGTTAATAGTGTTCTTCAGAGCTTTTACCTCTGACAGATGCTTAGTGTTATGACATCATAGCACTAGGATAAATCCCCCCATGGCGTTAATAGTCTGCTTCAAAGCTGTTACCTTTGCCAGCTGCTCAGTTTTATGACATCATAGCACTAGGATAAATCCCCCCATGGCGTTAATAGTCTTCTTCAGAGCTGTTACATCTGCTATCTGCTTAGTGTTATGATGTCATAGCTCTAGGATAAATCCCCCCATGGCGTTAATAGGCTTCTTCAGAGCTGTTACCTCGGCCATCTGCTCAGTGTTATGACATGATAGCACTAGGATAAATCCCCCCGTGGTGTTAATAGGCTTCTTCAGAGCTATTAACTCTGCCGGCTGCTTAGTGTTATGACATCATAGCACTAGGATAAATCCACCCATGGCGTTAATAGTGTTCTTCAGAGCCGTTACCTCCGCCAGCTGCTTAGTGTTATCACAAAATAGCACTAGGATAAATCCCCACATGGTGTTACTAGGCTTCTTCAGAGTTGTTACCTCCGCTAGCTGCTTAGTGTTATGACGTCATAGCACTAGGATAAATCCCCCCATGGTGTTAATAGTGTTCTTCAGAGCTGCTACGTCTGCTAGCTGTTTAGTGTTATGACGTCGTAGCACTAAAATAAATCCCCCCATGGCGTTAATAGGCTTCTTCAGAGCTGTTACCTCTGCTAGCTGCTTAACGTTATGACATGATAGCACTAAGATAAATCACTGATGGTGTTAATAAGCTTCTTAAGAGCTATTAACTCTGCCAGCTGCTTAGTGTTATGACATCATAGCACTAGGATAAATCCCCCCATGGCGTTAATAGTGTTCTTCAGAGCTGTTACCTTTGACAGATGCTTAGTGTTATGACATCATAGATCTAGGAACAATCCCCCCATGGCGTTAATAGTCTTTTTCAGAGCTGTTACCTTTGCCAGCTGCTCAGTTCTATGACGTCAAACCACTAGGATAAATCCCCCCATGGTGTTAATAGGCATCTTCAGAGCCGTTACCTCTGCTAGCTGCTTAGTGTTATGACGTCATAGCACTAGGCTAAATCCCCCATGGTGTTAATAGGCTTCTTCAGAGCTGTTACATCTGCTAGCTGCTTAGTGTTATTACGTCATAGCACTAGGATAAATCCCCCCATGGTGTTAATAGGCTTCTTCGGAGCCGTTACCTCTGCTAGCTGCTTAGTGTTATGACGTCATAGCACTAGGATTAAACCCCCCATGCCGTTAATAGGCTTCTTCAGAGCCGTTACCTCCTCTAGCTGCTTAGCGTTATGACATGATAGCACTAGGATAAATCCCCCCACGATGTTAATAGTCTTCTTCAGAGCCGTTACCTCTGCTATCTGCTTAGTGTTAGGATGTCATACCTGTATGATAAATCCCTCCATGGTGTTAATAGTCTTCTTCAGAGCTGTTACCTCTGCCAGCTGCTCAGTGTTATGACATGATAGCACTAGGATAAATCCCCCCGATGGTGTTAATAGGCTTCTTCAGAGCTATTAACTCTGCCAGCTGCTTAGTGTTATGACATCGTAGCACTAGGATAAACCCCCCCATGGTGTTAATAGTCTTCTTCAGAGCTGTTACCTCTGCTAGCTGCTTAGTGTTATGACATCATAGCACTAGGATAAATCCCCCCATGGCATTAATAGTGTTCTTCAGAGCTGTTACCTCTGACAGATGCTTAGTGTTATGACATCATAGATCTAGGATCAATCCCCCCATGGTGTTAATAGTCTTCTTCAGATCCGTTACCTATGCAAGCTGCTTAGTGTTATGACAAAATAGCACTAGGATAAATCCCCCCATGGTGTTAATAGTGTTCTTCAGAGCTGCTACGTCTGCTAACTGCTTAGTGTTATGACGTCGTAGCACTAGGATAAATCGCCCCATGGTGTTACTAGGCTTCTTCAGCGCTGCTACCTCTGTTAGCTTCTTAGTGTTATGATGTCATAGCACTAGGATAAATCCTCCCATGGTGTTAATAGTCTTCTTTAGAGCTGTTACCTTTGCCAGCTACTTTGTTTTATGACATCATAGCACTAGGATAAATCCCCCCATGGTGTTAATAGTCTTCTTCAGATCCGTTACCTACGCCAGCTGCTTAGTGTTATGACAAAATAGCACTAGGATAAATCCCCCCATGGTGTTAATAGTCTTCTTCAGAGCTGGTACCTCTGCTAGCTGCTTAGTGTTATGACGTCGTAGCACTAGGATTAATCCCCCCATGGTGTTAATATGCTTCTTCAGAGCCGTTACCTCTACCAGCTGCTTAGTGTTATGACGTCATAGCACTAGGATAAATCCCCCCATGGTGTTAATAGGCTTCTTCAGAGCTGTTACCTCCGCTAGCTGCTTAGTGTTATGACTTCATAGCACTAGGATAAATCCCCCCATGGTGGTCATAGGCTTCTTCAGAGCTGTTACCTCTTGTAGCTGCTTAGTGTTATGACGTCATAGCACTAGGATAAATCCCCCCTTGGTGTTAATAGGCTTATTGAGAGCTGTTAACTCCGCTAGCTGCTTAGTGTTATGACGTCATAGCACTAGGATAAATCCCCCCATGGCGTTAATAGTCTTCTTCAGAGCCGTTGCCTCTGCCAGCTGCTTAGTGTTATGACGACATATCACTAGGATAAATCCCCCCATGGTGTTAATAGTCATCTTCAGATCCGTTACCTCTGCCAGCTGCTTAGTGTTATGACATCATAGCACTATGATAAATCCCCCCATGGTGTTAATAGGCTTCTTCCGAGCTGTTACCTCTGCCAGCTGCTTAGTGTTATGACGTCATAGCCCTAGGATAAATCCCTCCCTGGTTTTAATAGGCTTCTCGAGAGCTGTTAGCTCTGCCAGCTGCTTAGTGTTATGAAGTCATAGCACTATGATAAATCCCCCCTGGTGTTAATAGGCTTCTTCAGAGCTGTTACCTCTGCTAGCTTCTTAGTGTTATGACGTCATAGCACTAGGCTAAATCCCCCATGGTGTTAATAGACTTCTTCAGAGCTGTTACACCTGTTAGCTGCTTAGTGTTATGACATCATAGCACTAGGATAAATCCCCCCATGGTGTTAATAGTCTTCTTCAGAGCTGTTACCTCTACCAGCTGCTCAGTGTTATGACATCATAGCACTAGGATATATCCCCCCATGCTGGGAATAGGCTTCTTCACAGCCGTTACCTCTGCTAGCTGCTTAGTGTTATGACATGATAGCACTAAGATAAATCCCCCCATGGTGTTAATAGGCTTCTTCAAATCCGTTACCTCTGCCAGCTGCTTAGTGTTATGACATTTTAGCACTAATATAAATCCCCCCATGGTGTTAATGGGCTTCTTCAGAGCCGTTACCTCCGCTAGCTGCTTAGTGTAATGATGTCATAGCACTAGGATAAATCCCCCCATGGTGTTAATAGGCTTCTTCAGAGCTGTTACCTCTGCTAGCTGCTTAGTGTTATGACGTCATAGCACTAGGATAAATCCCCCCTTGGCATTAATAGTCTTCTTCAGAGCTGTTACCTCTGCCAGCTGCTCAGTGTTATGACATCATAGCACTAGGATAAATTGCCCCATGGTGTTAATAGGCTTCTTCACAGCCGTTAGCTCTGCTAGCTTCTTAGTGTTATGACGTCATAGCACTAGGCTAAATCCCCCATGGTGTTAATAGACTTCTTCAGAGCTGTTACATCTGTTAGCTGCTTAGTGTTATGATGTCATAGCACTAGGATAAATCCCCCCATGGTGTTAATAGTCTTCTTCAGAGCTGTTACCTCTGTCAGCTGCTCAGTGTTATGACATCATAGCACTAGGATAAATCCCCCCATGGTGTTAATAGACTTCTTCAGAGCCGTTACCTCTGCTAGCTGCTTAGTGTTATGACATCATAGCACTAGGATAAATCGCCCCATGGTGTTAATAGGCTTCTTCAGAGCCATTACCTCTGCTAGCTTCTTAGTGTTATGACATCATAGCACTAGGCTAAATCCCCCATGGTGTTAATAGACTTCTTCAGAGCTGTTACATCTGTTAGCTGCTTAGTGTTATGACGTCATAGCACTAGGATAAATCCCCACATGGTGTTAATAGTCTTCTTCAGAGCTGTTACCTCTGTCAGCTGCTCAGTGTTATGACATCATAGCACTAGGATAAATCTCCCCATGGTGTTAATAGGCTTCTTCAAAGCCGTTACCTCTGCTAGCTGCTTATTGTTATGACGTCATAGCACTAGGATAAATCCCCCCATGGTGTTAATAGGCTTCTTCGGAGCCGTTACCTCTGCTAGCTGCTTAGTGTTATGACGTCATAGCACGAGGATTAAACCCCCCATGGCGTTAATAGGCTTCTTCAGAGCTGTTACCTCTGCTAGCTGCTTAGTGTTATGACGTCATAGCACGAGGATTAATCCCCCCATGGCGTTAATAGGCTTCTTCAGAGCTGTTACCTCGGCCATCTGCTCAGTGTTATGAAATGATAGCACTAGGATAAATCCCCCCATGGTGTTAATAGTCTTCTTCAAAGCTGTTACCTTTGCCAGCTGCTCAGTTTTATGACATCATAGCACTAGAATAAATCCCCCCATGGCGTTAATAGGCTTCTTCAGAGCTGTTACCTCTGCTAGCTTCTTAGTGTTATGACGTCATAGCACTAGGATAAATTCCCCATTGGCGTTAATACTCTTCTTCAGAGCTGTTACCTCGGCCATCTGCTCAGTGTTATGAAATGATAGCACTAGGATAAATCCCCCCATGGTGTTAATAGTCTTCTTCAGAGCCGTTACCTCTGCTATCTGCTTAGTGTTATGACATCATAGCACTAGGATAAATCCCCCCATGGCGTTAAAAGTGTTCTTCAGAGCCGTTACCTCTGCCAGCTGCTCAGTGTTATGAGAACAACAGCACTAGGATAAATCCCCCCATGGCGTTATTAGTGTTCTTCAGAGCTGTTACCTCTGCCAGCTGCTTAGTATTATGATATCATAGCACTAAGATAAATCCCCCCATGGCGTTAATAGTCTTCTTCAAAGCTGTTACCTTTGCCAGCTGCTCAGTTTTATGACATCATAGCACTAGGATAAATCCCCACATGGTGTTAATAGTCTTCTTCAGAGCTGTTACATCTGCCAGCTGCTCAGTGTTATGACATCATAGCAAAAGGATAAATCCCCCCATGGTGTTAATAGGCTTCTTCAGAGCTGTTACCTCTGCCAGCTGCTTAGTGTTATGACATCATAGCACTAGGATAAATCCCCCCATGGTGTTAATAAGCTTCTTCAGAGCTGTTACCTCTGCCAGCTGCTTAGTGTTATGACGTCATAGCACTAGGATAAATCCCCCCATGGCGTTAATAGGCTTCTTCAGAGCCGTTACCTCTGCTAGCTTCTTAGTATTATGACATCATGGCACAAGGATAAATCCCCCCATGGCGTTAATAGGCTTCTTCAGAGCTGTTACCTCTGCTAGCTTCTTAGTGTTATGACGTCATAGCACTAGGATAAATCCCCCCATGGCGTTAATAGGCTTCTTCAGAGCTATTAACTTTGCCAGCTGCTTAGTGTTATGACATCATAGCACTAGGATGAATCCCCCCATGGCGTTAATACTCTTCTTCAGAGCTGTTACCTCGGCCATCTGCTCAGTGTTATGAAATTATAGCACTAGGATAAATCCCCCCATGGTGTTAATAGGCTTCTTCAGAGCTATTAACTTTGCCAGCTGCTTAGTGTTATGACATCATAGCACTAGGATAAATCCCCCCATGGTGTTAATAGTCTCCTTCAGAGCTGTTACCTCTGCCAGCTGCTTAGTGTTATGACATCATAGCACTAGGATAAATCCCCCCATGGTGTTAATAGGCTTCTTCAGAGCTATTAACTTTGCCAGCTGCTTAGTGTTATGAAATGATAGCACTAGGATAAATCCCCCCATGGTGTTAATAGGCTTCTTCAGAGCTGTTACCTCTGCCAGCTGCTTAGCGTTATGACAAAATAGCACTAGGATAAATCCCCCCATGGTGTTACTAGGCTTCTTCAGAGTTGTTACCTCCGCTAGCTGCTTAGTGTTATGACGTCATAGCACTAGGATAAATCCCCCCATGGTGTTAATAGTGTTCTTCAGAGCTGGTACCTCTGCTAGCTGCTTAGTGTTATGACGTCGTAGCACTAGGATTAATCCCCCCATGGTGTTAATATGCTTCTTCAGAGCCGTTACCTCTACCAGCTGCTTAGTGTTATGACGTCATAGCACTAGGATAAATCCCCCCATGGTGTTAATAGGCTTCTTCAGAGCTGTTACCTCCGCTAGCTGCTTAGTGTAATGACTTCATAGCACTAGGATAAATCCCCCCATGGTGGTCATAGGCTTCTTCAGAGCTGTTACCTCTTGTAGCTGCTTAGTGTTATGACGTCATAGCACTAGGATAAATCCCCCCTTGGTGTTAATAGGCTTATTGAGAGCTGTTAACTCCGCTAGCTGCTTAGTGTTATGACGTCATAGCACTAGGATAAATCCCCCCATGGCGTTAATAGTCTTCTTCAGAGCCGTTGCCTCTGCCAGCTGCTTAGTGTTATGACGACATATCACTAGGATAAATCCCCCCATGGTGTTAATAGTCATCTTCAGATCCGTTACCTCTGCCAGCTGCTTAGTGTTATGACATCATAGCACTATGATAAATCCCCCCATGGAGTTAATAGGCTTCTTCCGAGCTGTTACCTCTGCCAGCTGCTTAGTGTTATGACGTCATAGCCCTAGGATAAATCCCTCCCTGGTTTTAATAGGCTTCTCGAGAGCTGTTAGCTCTGCCAGCTGCTTAGTGTTATGAAGTCATAGCACTATGATAAATCCCCCCTGGTGTTAATAGGCTTCTTCAGAGCTGTTACCTCTGCTAGCTTCTTAGTGTTATGACGTCATAGCACTAGGCTAAATCCCCCATGGTGTTAATAGACTTCTTCAGAGCTGTTACCTCTACCAGCTGCTCAGTGTTATGACATCATAGCACTAGGATAAATCCCCCCATGCTGGGAATAAGCTTCTTCAGAGCTGTTACCTCTGCCAGCTGCTTAGTGTTATGACGTCATAGCACTAGGATAAATCCCCCCATGGCGTTAATAGGCTTCTTCAGAGCCGTTACCTCTGCTAGCTTCTTAGTGTTATGACATCATAGCACAAGGATAAATCCCCCCATGGCGTTAATAGGCTTCTTCAGAGCTGTTACCTCTGCTAGCTTCTTAGTGTTATGACGTCATAGCACTAGGATAAATCCCCCCATGGCGTTAATAGGCTTCTTCAGAGCTATTAACTTTGCCAGCTGCTTAGTGTTATGACATCATAGCACTAGGATGAATCCCCCCATGGCGTTAATACTCTTCTTCAGAGCTGTTACCTCGGCCATCTGCTCAGTGTTATGAAATTATAGCACTAGGATAAATCCCCCCATGGTGTTAATAGGCTTCTTCAGAGCTATTAACTTTGCCAGCTGCTTAGTGTTATGACATCATAGCACTAGGATAAATCCCCCCATGGTGTTAATAGTCTCCTTCAGAGCTGTTACCTCTGCCAGCTGCTTAGTGTTATGACATCATAGCACTAGGATAAATCCCCCCATGGCGTTAATACTCTTCTTCAGAGCTGTTACCTTGGCCATCTGCTCAGTGTTATGAAATGATAGCACTAGGATAAATCCCCCCATGGTGTTAATAGGCTTCTTCAGAGCTGTTACCTCTGCCAGCTGCTTAGCGTTATGACAAAATAGCACTAGGATAAATCCCCCCATGGTGTTACTAGGCTTCTTCAGAGTTGTTACCTCCGCTAGCTGCTTAGTGTTATGACGTCATAGCACTAGGATAAATCCCCCCATGGTGTTAATAGTGTTCTTCAGAGCTGGTACCTCTGCTAGCTGCTTAGTGTTATGACGTCGTAGCACTAGGATTAATCCCCCCATGGTGTTAATATGCTTCTTCAGAGCCGTTACCTCTACCAGCTGCTTAGTGTTATGACGTCATAGCACTAGGATAAATCCCCCCATGGTGTTAATAGGCTTCTTCAGAGCTGTTACCTCCGCTAGCTGCTTAGTGTTATGACTTCATAGCACTAGGATAAATCCCCCCATGGTGGTCATAGGCTTCTTCAGAGCTGTTACCTCTTGTAGCTGCTTAGTGTTATGACGTCATAGCACTAGGATAAATCCCCCCTTGGTGTTAAAAGGCTTATTGAGAGCTGTTAACTCCGCTAGCTGCTTAGTGTTATGACGTCATAGCACTAGGATAAATCCCCCCATGGCGTTAATAGTCTTCTTCAGAGCCGTTGCCTCTGCCAGCTGCTTAGTGTTATGACGACATATCACTAGGATAAATCCCCCCATGGTGTTAATAGTCATCTTCAGATCCGTTACCTCTGCCAGCTGCTTAGTGTTATGACATCATAGCACTATGATAAATCCCCCCATGGAGTTAATAGGCTTCTTCCGAGCTGTTACCTCTGCCAGCTGCTTAGTGTTATGACGTCATAGCCCTAGGATAAATCCCTCCCTGGTTTTAATAGGCTTCTCGAGAGCTGTTAGCTCTGCCAGCTGCTTAGTGTTATGAAGTCATAGCACTATGATAAATCCCCCCTGGTGTTAATAGGCTTCTTCAGAGCTGTTACCTCTGCTAGCTTCTTAGTGTTATGACGTCATAGCACTAGGCTAAATCCCCCATGGTGTTAATAGACTTCTTCAGAGCTGTTACCTCTACCAGCTGCTCAGTGTTATGACATCATAGCACTAGGATAAATCCCCCCATGCTGGGAATAGGCTTCTTCACAGCCATTACCTCTGCTAGCTGCTTAGTGTTATGACATGATAGCACTAAGATAAATCCCCCCATGGTGTTAATAGGCTTCTTCAAATCCGTTACCTCTGCCAGCTGCTTAGTGTTATGACATTTTAGCACTAATATAAATCCCCCCATGGTGTTAATGGGCTTCTTCAGAGCCGTTACCTCCGCTAGCTGCTTAGTGTAATGATGTCATAGCACTAGGATAAATCCCCCCATGGTGTTAATAGGCTTCTTCAGAGCTGTTACCTCTGCTAGCTGCTTAGTGTTATGACGTCATAGCACTAGGATAAATCCCCCCTTGGCATTAATAGTCTTCTTCAGAGCTGTTACCTCTGCCAGCTGCTCAGTGTTATGACATCATAGCACTAGGATAAATTGCCCCATGGTGTTAATAGGCTTCTTCACAGCCGTTAGCTCTGCTAGCTTCTTAGTGTTATGACGTCATAGCACTAGGCTAAATCCCCCATGGTGTTAATAGACTTCTTCAGAGCTGTTACATCTGTTAGCTGCTTAGTGTTATGATGTCATAGCACTAGGATAAATCCCCCCATGGTGTTAATAGTCTTCTTCAGAGCTATGAACGCTGCCAGCTGCTTAGTGTTATGAGATCGTAGCACTAGGATAAATCCCCCATGGCGTTAATAGTGTTCTTCAGAGCTGTTACCTTTGACAGATGCTTAGTGTTATGACATCATAGATCTAGGATCAATCCCCCCATGGCGTTAATAGTCTTTTTCAGAGCTGTTACCTTTGCCAGCTGCTCAGTTCTATGACGTCAAAGCACTAGGATAAATCCCCCCATGGTGTTAATAGGCATCTTCAGAGCTGTTCCATCTGCTATCTGCGTAGTGTTATGATGTCATAGCACTAGGATAAATCCCCCCATGGTGTTAATAGTGTTCTTCAGAGCTGTTACCTTTGACAGATGCTTAGTGTTATGACATCATAGATCTAGGATCAATCCCCCCATGGCGTTAATAGTCTTTTTCAGAGCTGTTACCTTTGCCAGCTGCTCAGTTCTATGACGTCAAAGCACTAGGATAAATCCCCTCATGTTGTTAATAGGCTTCTTCAGAGCCGTTACCTCTGCTAGCTGCTTAGTGTTATGACATCATAGCACTAGGCTAAATCCCCCATGGTGTTAATAGGCTTCTTCAGAGCTGTTACATCTGCTAGCTGCTTAGTGTTATTACGTCATAGCACTAGGATTAAACCCCCCATGGCATTAATAGGCTTCTTCAGAGCCGTTACCTCTTCTAGCTGCTTAGCGTTTTGACATGATAGCACTAGTATAATTCCCCTCACGGTGTTAATAGTCTTCTTCAGAGCCGTTACCTCTGCTATTTGCTTGGTGTTATGATGTCATACCTGTATGATAAATCCCTCCATGGTGTTAATAGTCTTCTTCAGAACTGTTACCTCTGCCAGCTGCTCAGTGTTATGACATGATAGCACTAGGATAAATCCCCCCATGGTGTTAATAGGCTTCTTCAGAGCTATTAACTCTGCCAGCTGCTTAGTGTTATGACATCGTAGCACTAGGATAAATCCCCCCATGACGTTAATAGTGTTCTTCAGAGCTTTTACCTCTGACAGATGCTTAGTGTTATGACATCATAGCACTAGGATAAATCCCCCCATGGCGTTAATAGTCTGCTTCAAAGCTGTTACCTTTGCCAGCTGCTCAGTTTTATGACATCATAGCACTAGGATAAATCCCCCCATGGCGTTAATAGTCTTCTTCAGAGCTGTTACATCTGCTATCTGCTTAGTGTTATGATGTCATAGCTCTAGGATAAATCCCCCCATGGCGTTAATAGGCTTCTTCAGAGCTGTTACCTCGGCCATCTGCTCAGTGTTATGACATGATAGCACTAGGATAAATCCCCCCGTGGTGTTAATAGGCTTCTTCAGAGCTATTAACTCTGCCGGCTGCTTAGTGTTATGACATCATAGCACTAGGATAAATCCACCCATGGCGTTAATAGTGTTCTTCAGAGCCGTTACCTCCGCCAGCTGCTTAGTGTTATGACAAAATAGCACTAGGATAAATCCCCACATGGTGTTACTAGGCTTCTTCAGAGTTGTTACCTCCGCTAGCTGCTTAGTGTTATGACGTCATAGCACTAGGATAAATCCCCCCATGGTGTTAATAGTTTTCTTCAGAGCTGCTACGTCTGCTAGCTGTTTAGTGTTATGACGTCGTAGCACTAAAATAAATCCCCCCATGGCGTTAATAGGCTTCTTCAGAGCTGTTACCTCTGCTAGCTGCTTAACGTTATGACATGATAGCACTAAGATAAATCACTGATGGTGTTAATAAGCTTCTTAAGAGCTATTAACTCTGCCAGCTGCTTAGTGTTATGACATCATAGCACTCGGATAAATCCCCCCATGGCGTTAATAGTGTTCTTCAGAGCTGTTACCTTTGACAGATGCTTAGTGTTATGACATCATAGATCTAGGAACAATCCCCCCATGGCGTTAATAGTCTTTTTCAGAGCTGTTACCTTTGCCAGCTGCTCAGTTCTATGACGTCAAACCACTAGGATAAATCCCCCCATGGTGTTAATAGGCATCTTCAGAGCCGTTACCTCTGCTAGCTGCTTAGTGTTATGACGTCATAGCACTAGGCTAAATCCCCCATGGTGTTAATAGGCTTCTTCAGAGCTGTTACATCTGCTAGCTGCTTAGTGTTATTACGTCATAGCACTAGGATAAATCCCCCCATGGTGTTAATAGGCTTCTTCGGAGCCGTTACCTCTGCTAGCTGCTTAGTGTTATGACGTCATAGCACTAGGATTAAACCCCCCATGCCGTTAATAGGCTTCTTCAGAGCCGTTACCTCCTCTAGCTGCTTAGCGTTATGACATGATAGCACTAGGATAAATCCCCCCACGATGTTAATAGTCTTCTTCAGAGCCGTTACCTCTGCTATCTGCTTAGTGTTATGATGTCATACCTGTATGATAAATCCCTCCATGGTGTTAATAGTCTTCTTCAGAGCTGTTACCTCTGCCAGCTGCTCAGTGTTATGACATGATAGCACTAGGATAAATCCCCCCGTTGGTGTTAATAGGCTTCTTCAGAGCTATTAACTCTGCCAGCTGCTTAGTGTTATGACATCGTAGCACTAGGATAAACCCCCCCCATGGTGTTAATAGTCTTCTTCAGAGCTGTTACCTCTGCTAGCTGCTTAGTGTTATGACATCATAGCACTAGGATAAATCCCCCCATGGCATTAATCGTGTTCTTCAGAGCTGTTACCTCTGACAGATGCTTAGTGTTATGACATCATAGATCTAGGATCAATCCCCCCATGGTGTTAATAGTCTTCTTCAGATCCGTTACCTATGCAAGCTGCTTAGTGTTATGACAAAATAGCACTAGGATAAATCCCCCCATGGTGTTAATAGTGTTCTTCAGAGCTGCTACGTCTGCTAACTGCTTAGTGTTATGACGTCGTAGCACTAGGATAAATCCCCCCATGGTGTTACTAGGCTTCTTCAGCGCTGCTACCTCTGTTAGCTTCTTAGTGTTATGATGTCATAGCACTAGGATAAATCCTCCCATGGTGTTAATAGTCTTCTGTAGAGCTGTTACCTTTGCCAGCTACTTTGTTTTATGACATCATAGCACTAGGATAAATCCCCCCATGGTGTTAATAGTCTTCTTCAGATCCGTTACCTACGCCAGCTGCTTAGTGTTATGACAAAATAGCACTAGGATAAATCCCCCCATGGTGTTAATAGTCTTCTTCAGAGCTGGTACCTCTGCTAGCTGCTTAGTGTTATGACGTCGTAGCACTAGGATTAATCCCCCCATGGTGTTAATATGCTTCTTCAGAGCCGTTACCTCTACCAGCTGCTTAGTGTTATGACGTCATAGCACTAGGATAAATCCCCCCATGGTGTTAATAGGCTTCTTCAGAGCTGTTACCTCCGCTAGCTGCTTAGTGTTATGACTTCATAGCACTAGGATAAATCCCCCCATGGTGGTCATAGGCTTCTTCAGAGCTGTTACCTCTTGTAGCTGCTTAGTGTTATGACGTCATAGCACTAGGATAAATCCCCCCTTGGTGTTAATAGGCTTATTGAGAGCTGTTAACTCCGCTAGCTGCTTAGTGTTATGACGTCATAGCACTAGGATAAATCCCCCCATGGCGTTAATAGTCTTCTTCAGAGCCGTTGCCTCTGCCAGCTGCTTAGTGTTATGACGACATATCACTAGGATAAATCCCCCCATGGTGTTAATAGTCATCTTCAGATCCGTTACCTCTGCCAGCTGCTTAGTGTTATGACGTCATAGCCCTAGGATAAATCCCTCCCTGGTTTTAATAGGCTTCTCGAGAGCTGTTAGCTCTGCCAGCTGCTTAGTGTTATGAAGTCATAGCACTATGATAAATCCCCCCTGGTGTTAATAGGCTTCTTCAGAGCTGTTACCTCTGCTAGCTTCTTAGTGTTATGACGTCATAGCACTAGGCTAAATCCCCCATGGTGTTAATAGACTTCTTCAGAGCTGTTACACCTGTTAGCTGCTTAGTGTTATGACATCATAGCACTAGGATAAATCCCCCCATGGTGTTAATAGTCTTCTTCAGAGCTGTTACCTCTACCAGCTGCTCAGTGTTATGACATCATAGCACTAGGATAAATCCCCCCATGCTGGGAATAGGCTTCTTCACAGCCGTTACCTCTGCTAGCTGCTTAGTGTTATGACATGATAGCACTAAGATAAATCCCCCCATGGTGTTAATAGGCTTCTTCAAATCCGTTACCTCTGCCAGCTGCTTAGTGTTATGACATTTTAGCACTAATATAAATCCCCCCATGGTGTTAATGGGCTTCTTCAGAGCCGTTACCTCCGCTAGCTGCTTAGTGTAATGATGTCATAGCACTAGGATAAATCCCCCCATGGTGTTAATAGGCTTCTTCAGAGCTGTTACCTCTGCTAGCTGCTTAGTGTTATGACGTCATAGCACTAGGATAAATCCCCCCTTGGCATTAATAGTCTTCTTCAGAGCTGTTACCTCTGCCAGCTGCTCAGTGTTATGACATCATAGCACTAGGATAAATTGCCCCATGGTGTTAATAGGCTTCTTCACAGCCGTTAGCTCTGCTAGCTTCTTAGTGTTATGACGTCATAGCACTAGGCTAAATCCCCCATGGTGTTAATAGACTTCTTCAGAGCTGTTACATCTGTTAGCTGCTTAGTGTTATGATGTCATAGCACTAGGATAAATCCCCCCATGGTGTTAATAGTCTTCTTCAGAGCTGTTACCTCTGTCAGCTGCTCAGTGTTATGACATCATAGCACTAGGATAAATCCCCCCATGGTGTTAATAGACTTCTTCAGAGCCGTTACCTCTGCTAGCTGCTTAGTGTTATGACATCATAGCACTAGGATAAATCGCCCCATGGTGTTAATAGGCTTCTTCAGAGCCATTACCTCTGCTAGCTTCTTAGTGTTATGACATCATAGCACTAGGCTAAATCCCCCATGGTGTTAATAGACTTCTTCAGAGCTGTTACATCTGTTAGCTGCTTAGTGTTATGACGTCATAGCACTAGGATAAATCCCCACATGGTGTTAATAGTCTTCTTCAGAGCTGTTACCTCGGTCAGCTGCTCAGTGTTATGACATCATAGCACTAGGATAAATCTCCCCATGGTGTTAATAGGCTTCTTCAAAGCCGTTACCTCTGCTAGCTGCTTATTGTTATGACGTCATAGCACTAGGATAAATCCCCCCATGGTGTTAATAGGCTTCTTCGGAGCCGTTACCTCTGCTAGCTGCTTAGTGTTATGACGTCATAGCACGAGGATTAAACCCCCCATGGCGTTAATAGGCTTCTTCAGAGCTGTTACCTCTGCTAGCTGCTTAGTGTTATGACGTCATAGCACGAGGATTAATCCCCCCATGGCGTTAATAGGCTTCTTCAGAGCTGTTACCTCGGCCATCTGCTCAGTGTTATGAAATGATAGCACTAGGATAAATCCCCCCATGGTGTTAATAGTCTTCTTCAAAGCTGTTACCTTTGCCAGCTGCTCAGTTTTATGACATCATAGCACTAGAATAAATCCCCCCATGGCGTTAATAGGCTTCTTCAGAGCTGTTACCTCTGCTAGCTTCTTAGTGTTATGACGTCATAGCACTAGGATAAATTCCCCATTGGCGTTAATACTCTTCTTCAGAGCTGTTACCTCGGCCATCTGCTCAGTGTTATGAAATGATAGCACTAGGATAAATCCCCCCATGATGTTAATAGTCTTCTTCAGAGCCGTTACCTCTGCTATCTGCTTAGTGTTATGACATCATAGCACTAGGATAAATCCCCCCATGGCGTTAAAAGTGTTCTTCAGAGCCGTTACCTCTGCCAGCTGCTCAGTGTTATGACATCATAGCACTAGGATAAATCCCCCCATGGCGTTAATAGTGTTCTTCAGAGCTGTTACCTCTGCCAGCTGCTTAGTATTATGATATCATAGCACTAAGATAAATCCCCCCATGGCGTTAATAGTCTTCTTCAAAGCTGTTACCTTTGCCAGCTGCTCAGTTTTATGACATCATAGCACTAGGATAAATCCCCACATGGTGTTAATAGTCTTCTTCAGAGCTGTTACATCTGCCAGCTGCTCAGTGTTATGACATCATAGCAAAAGGATAAATCCCCCCATGGTGTTAATAGGCTTCTTCAGAGCTGTTACCTCTGCCAGCTGCTTAGTGTTATGACGTCATAGCACTAGGATAAATCCCCCCATGGTGTTAATAAGCTTCTTCAGAGCTGTTACCTCTGCCAGCTGCTTAGTGTTATGACGTCATAGCACTAGGATAAATCCCCCCATGGCGTTAATAGGCTTCTTCAGAGCCGTTACCTCTGCTAGCTTCTTAGTGTTATGACATCATAGCACAAGGATAAATCCCCCCATGGCGTTAATAGGCTTCTTCAGAGCTGTTACCTCTGCTAGCTTCTTAGTGTTATGACGTCATAGCACTAGGATAAATCCCCCCATGGCGTTAATAGGCTTCTTCAGAGCTATTAACTTTGCCAGCTGCTTAGTGTTATGACATCATAGCACTAGGATGAATCCCCCCATGGCGTTAATACTCTTCTTCAGAGCTGTTACCTCGGCCATCTGCTCAGTGTTATGAAATTATAGCACTAGGATAAATCCCCCCATGGTGTTAATAGGCTTCTTCAGAGCTATTAACTTTGCCAGCTGCTTAGTGTTATGACATCATAGCACTAGGATAAATCCCCCCATGGTGTTAATAGTCTCCTTCAGAGCTGTTACCTCTGCCAGCTGCTTAGTGTTATGACATCATAGCACTAGGATAAATCCCCCCATGGCGTTAATACTCTTCTTCAGAGCTGTTACCTTGGCCATCTGCTCAGTGTTATGAAATGATAGCACTAGGATAAATCCCCCCATGGTGTTAATAGGCTTCTTCAGAGCTGTTACCTCTGCCAGCTGCTTAGCGTTATGACAAAATAGCACTAGGATAAATCCCCCCATGGTGTTACTAGGCTTCTTCAGAGTTGTTACCTCCGCTAGCTGCTTAGTGTTATGACGTCATAGCACTAGGATAAATCCCCCCATGGTGTTAATAGTGTTCTTCAGAGCTGGTACCTCTGCTAGCTGCTTACTGTTATGACGTCGTAGCACTAGGATTAATCCCCCCATGGTGTTAATATGCTTCTTCAGAGCCGTTACCTCTACCAGCTGCTTAGTGTTATGACGTCATAGCACTAGGATAAATCCCCCCATGGTGTTAATAGGCTTCTTCAGAGCTGTTACCTCCGCTAGCTGCTTAGTGTTATGACTTCATAGCACTAGGATAAATCCCCCCATGTTGGTCATAGGCTTCTTCATAGCTGTTACCTCTTGTAGCTGCTTAGTGTTATGACGTCATAGCACTAGGATAAATCCCCCCTTGGTGTTAATAGGCTTATTGAGAGCTGTTAACTCCGCTAGCTGCTTAGTGTTATGACGTCATAGCACTAGGATAAATCCCCCCATGGCGTTAATAGTCTTCTTCAGAGCCGTTGCCTCTGCCAGCTGCTTAGTGTTATGACGACATATCACTAGGATAAATCCCCCCATGGTGTTAATAGTCATCTTCAGATCCGTTACCTCTGCCAGCTGCTTAGTGTTATGACATCATAGCACTATGATAAATCCCCCCATGGTGTTAATAGGCTTCTTCCGAGCTGTTACCTCTGCCAGCTGCTTAGTGTTATGACGTCATAGCCCTAGGATAAATCCCTCCCTGGTTTTAATAGGCTTCTCGAGAGCTGTTAGCTCTGCCAGCTGCTTAGTGTTATGAAGTCATAGCACTATGATAAATCCCCCCTGGTGTTAATAGGCTTCTTCAGAGCTGTTACCTCTGCTAGCTTCTTAGTGTTATGACGTCATAGCACTAGGCTAAATCCCCCATGGTGTTAATAGACTTCTTCAGAGCTGTTACACCTGTTAGCTGCTTAGTGTTATGACATCATAGCACTAGGATAAATCCTCCCATGGTGTTAATAGTCTTCTTCAGAGCTGTTACCTCTACCAGCTGCTCAGTGTTATGACATCATAGCACTAGGATAAATCCCCCCATGCTGGGAATAGGCTTCTTCACAGCCGTTACCTCTGCTAGCTGCTTAGTGTTATGACATGATAGCACTAAGATAAATCCCCCCATGGTGTTAATAGGCTTCTTCAAATCCGTTACCTCTGCCAGCTGCTTAGTGTTATGACATTTTAGCACTAATATAAATCCCCCCATGGTGTTAATGGGCTTCTTCAGAGCCGTTACCTCCGCTAGCTGCTTAGTGTAATGATGTCATAGCACTAGGATAAATCCCCCCATGGTGTTAATAGGCTTCTTCAGAGCTGTTACCTCTGCTAGCTGCTTAGTGTTATGACGTCATAGCACTAGGATAAATCCCCCCTTGGCATTAATAGTCTTCTTCAGAGCTGTTACCTCTGCCAGCTGCTCAGTGTTATGACATCATAGCACTAGGATAAATTGCCCCATGGTGTTAATAGGCTTCTTCACAGCCGTTAGCTCTGCTAGCTTCTTAGTGTTATGACGTCATAGCACTAGGCTAAATCCCCCATGGTGTTAATAGACTTCTTCAGAGCTGTTACATCTGTTAGCTGCTTAGTGTTATGATGTCATAGCACTAGGATAAATCCCCCCATGGTGTTAATAGTCTTCTTCAGAGCTATGAACGCTGCCAGCTGCTTAGTGTTATGACATCGTAGCACTAGGATAAATCCCCCATGGCGTTAATAGTGTTCTTCAGAGCTGTTACCTTTGACAGATGCTTAGTGTTATGACATCATAGATCTAGGATCAATCCCCCCATGGCGTTAATAGTCTTTTTCAGAGCTGTTACCTTTGCCAGCTGCTCAGTTCTATGACGTCAAAGCACTAGGATAAATCCCCCCATGGTGTTAATAGGCATCTTCAGAGCTGTTCCATCTGCTATCTGCTTAGTGTTATGATGTCATAGCACTAGGATAAATCCCCCCATGGTGTTAATAGTGTTCTTCAGAGCTGTTACCTTTGACAGATGCTTAGTGTTATGACATCATAGATCTAGGATCAATCCCCCCATGGCGTTAATAGTCTTTTTCAGAGCTGTTACCTTTGCCAGCTGCTCAGTTCTATGACGTCAAAGCACTAGGATAAATCCCCTCATGTTGTTAATAGGCTTCTTCAGAGCCGTTACCTCTGCTAGCTGCTTAGTGTTATGACGTCATAGCACTAGGCTAAATCCCCCATGGTGTTAATAGGCTTCTTCAGAGCTGTTACATCTGCTAGCTGCTTAGTGTTATTACGTCATAGCACTAGGATTAAACCCCCCATGGCATTAATAGGCTTCTTCAGAGCCGTTACCTCTTCTAGCTGCTTAGCGTTTTGACATGATAGCACTAGTATAATTCCCCTCACGGTGTTAATAGTCTTCTTCAGAGCCGTTACCTCTGCTATTTGCTTGGTGTTATGATGTCATACCTGTATGATAAATCCCTCCATGGTGTTAATAGTCTTCTTCAGAACTGTTACCTCTGCCAGCTGCTCAGTGTTATGACATGATAGCACTAGGATAAATCCCCCCATGGTGTTAATAGGCTTCTTCAGAGCTATTAACTCTGCCAGCTGCTTAGTGTTATGACATCGTAGCACTAGGATAAATCCCCCCATGGCGTTAATAGTGTTCTTCAGAGCTTTTACCTCTGACAGATGCTTAGTGTTATGACATCATAGCACTAGGATAAATCCCCCCATGGCGTTAATAGTCTGCTTCAAAGCTGTTACCTTTGCCAGCTGCTCAGTTTTATGACATCATAGCACTAGGATAAATCCCCCCATGGCGTTAATAGTCTTCTTCAGAGCTGTTACATCTGCTATCTGCTTAGTGTTATGATGTCATAGCTCTAGGATAAATCCCCCCATGGCGTTAATAGGCTTCTTCAGAGCTGTTACCTCGGCCATCTGCTCAGTGTTATGACATGATAGCACTAGGATAAATCCCCCCGTGGTGTTAATAGGCTTCTTCAGAGCTATTAACTCTGCCGGCTGCTTAGTGTTATGACATCATAGCACTAGGATAAATCCACCCATGGCGTTAATAGTGTTCTTCAGAGCCGTTACCTCCGCCAGCTGCTTAGTGTTATGACAAAATAGCACTAGGATAAATCCCCACATGGTGTTACTAGGCTTCTTCAGAGTTGTTACCTCCGCTAGCTGCTTAGTGTTATGACGTCATAGCACTAGGATAAATCCCCCCATGGTGTTAATAGTGTTCTTCAGAGCTGCTACGTCTGCTAGCTGTTTAGTGTTATGACGTCGTAGCACTAAAATAAATCCCCCCATGGCGTTAATAGGCTTCTTTAGAGCTGTTACCTCTGCTAGCTGCTTAACGTTATGACATGATAGCACTAAGATAAATCACTGATGGTGTTAATAAGCTTCTTAAGAGCTATTAACTCTGCCAGCTGCTTAGTGTTATGACATCATAGCACTAGGATAAATCCCCCCATGGCGTTAATAGTGTTCTTCAGAGCTGTTACCTTTGACAGATGCTTAGTGTTATGACATCATAGATCTAGGAACAATCCCCCCATGGCGTTAATAGTCTTTTTCAGAGCTGTTACCTTTGCCAGCTGCTCAGTTCTATAACGTCAAACCACTAGGATAAATCCCCCCATGGTGTTAATAGGCATCTTCAGAGCCGTTAACTCTGCTAGCTGCTTAGTGTTATGACGTCATAGCACTAGGCTAAATCCCCCATGGTGTTAATAGGCTTCTTCAGAGCTGTTACATCTGCTAGCTGCTTAGTGTTATTACGTCATAGCACTAGGATAAATCCCCCCATGGTGTTAATAGGCTTCTTCGGAGCCGTTACCTCTGCTAGCTGCTTAGTGTTATGACGTCATAGCACTAGGATTAAACCCCCCATGCCGTTAATAGTCTTCTTCAGAGCCGTTACCTCCTCTAGCTGCTTAGCGTTATGACATGATAGCACTAGGATAAATCCCCCCACGATGTTAATAGTCTTCTTCAGAGCCGTTACCTCTGCTATCTGCTTAGTGTTATGATGTCATACCTGTATGATAAATCCCTCCATGGTGTTAATAGTCTTCTTCAGAGCTGTTACCTCTGCCAGCTGCTCAGTGTTATGACATGATAGCACTAGGATAAATCCCCCCGATGGTGTTAATAGGCTTCTTCAGAGCTATTAACTCTGCCAGCTGCTTAGTGTTATGACATCGTAGCACTATGATAAACCCCCCCATGGTGTTAATAGTCTTCTTCAGAGCTGTTACCTCTGCTAGCTGCTTAGTGTTATGACATCATAGCACTAGGATAAATCCCCCCATGGCATTAATAGTGTTCTTCAGAGCTGTTACCTCTGACAGATGCTTAGTGTTATGACATCATAGATCTAGGATCAATCCCCCCATGGTGTTAATAGTCTTCTTCAGATCCGTTACCTATGCAAGCTGCTTAGTGTTATGACAAAATAGCACTAGGATAAATCCCCCCATGGTGTTAATAGTGTTCTTCAGAGCTGCTACGTCTGCTAACTGCTTAGTGTTATGACGTCGTAGCACTAGGATAAATCCCCCCATGGTGTTACTAGGCTTCTTCAGCGCTGCTACCTCTGTTAGCTTCTTAGTGTTATGATGTCATAGCACTAGGATAAATCCTCCCATGGTGTTAATAGTCTTCTTTAGAGCTGTTACCTTTGCCAGCTACTTTGTTTTATGACATCATAGCACTAGGATAAATCCCCCCATGGTGTTAATAGTCTTCTTCAGATCCGTTACCTACGCCAGCTGCTTAGTGTTATGACAAAATAGCACTAGGATAAATCCCCCCATGGTGTTAATAGTCTTCTTCAGAGCTGGTACCTCTGCTAGCTGCTTAGTGTTATGACGTCGTAGCACTAGGATTAATCCCCCCATGGTGTTAATATGCTTCTTCAGAGCCGTTACCTCTACCAGCTGCTTAGTGTTATGACGTCATAGCACTAGGATAAATCCCCCCATGGTGTTAATAGGCTTCTTCAGAGCTGTTACCCCCGCTAGCTGCTTAGTGTTATGACTTCATAGCACTAGGATAAATCCCCCCATGGTGGTCATAGGCTTCTTCAGAGCTGTTACCTCTTGTAGCTGCTTAGTGTTATGACGTCATAGCACTAGGATAAATCCCCCCTTGTTGTTAATAGGCTTATTGAGAGCTGTTAACTCCACTAGCTGCTTAGTGTTATGACGTCATAGCACTAGGATAAATCCCCCCATGGCGTTAATAGTCTTCTTCAGAGCCGTTGCCTCTGCCAGCTGCTTAGTGTTATGACGACATATCACTAGGATAAATCCCCCCATGGTGTTAATAGTCATCTTCAGATCTGTTACCTCTGCCAGCTGCTTAGTGTTATGACATCATAGCACTATGATAAATCCCCCCATGGTGTTAATAGGCTTCTTCCGAGCTGTTACCTCTGCCAGCTGCTTAGTGTTATGACGTCATAGCCCTAGGATAAATCCCTCCCTGGTTTTAATAGGCTTCTCGAGAGCTGTTAGCTCTGCCAGCTGCTTAGTGTTATGAAGTCATAGCACTATGATAAATCCCCCCTGGTGTTAATAGGCTTCTTCAGAGCTGTTACCTCTGCTAGCTTCTTAGTGTTATGACGTCATAGCACTAGGCTAAATCCCCCATGGTGTTAATAGACTTCTTCAGAGCTGTTACACCTGTTAGCTGCTTAGTGTTATGACATCATAGCACTAGGATAAATCCCCCCATGGTGTTAATAGTCTTCTTCAGAGCTGTTACCTCTACCAGCTGCTCAGTGTTATGACATCATAGCACTAGGATAAATCCCCCCATGCTGGGAATAGGCTTCTTCACAGCCGTTACCTCTGCTAGCTGCTTAGTGTTATGACATGATAGCACTAAGATAAATCCCCCCATGGTGTTAATAGGCTTCTTCAAATCCGTTACCTCTGCCAGCTGCTTAGTGTTATGACATTTTAGCACTAATATAAATCCCCCCATGGTGTTAATGGGCTTCTTCAGAGCCGTTACCTCCGCTAGCTGCTTAGTGTAATGATGTCATAGCACTAGGATAAATCCCCCCATGGTGTTAATAGTCTTCTTCAGAGCTGTTACCTCTGTCAGCTGCTCAGTGTTATGACATCATAGCACTAGGATAAATCCCCCCATGGTGTTAATAGACTTCTTCAGAGCCGTTACCTCTGCTAGCTGCTTAGTGTTATGACATCATAGCACTAGGATAAATCGCCCCATGGTGTTAATAGGCTTCTTCAGAGCCATTACCTCTGCTAGCTTCTTAGTGTTATGACATCATAGCACTAGGCTAAATCCCCCATGGTGTTAATAGACTTCTTCAGAGCTGTTACATCTGTTAGCTGCTTAGTGTTATGACGTCATAGCACTAGGATAAATCCCCACATGGTGTTAATAGTCTTCTTCAGAGCTGTTACCTCTGTCAGCTGCTCAGTGTTATGACATCATAGCACTAGGATAAATCTCCCCATGGTGTTAATAGGCTTCTTCAAAGCCGTTACCTCTGCTAGCTGCTTATTGTTATGACGTCATAGCACTAGGATAAATCCCCCCATGGTGTTAATAGGCTTCTTCGGAGCCGTTACCTCTGCTAGCTGCTTAGTGTTATGACGTCATAGCACGAGGATTAAACCCCCCATGGCGTTAATAGGCTTCTTCAGAGCTGTTACCTCTGCTAGCTGCTTAGTGTTATGACGTCATAGCACGAGGATTAATCCCCCCATGGCGTTAATAGGCTTCTTCAGAGCTGTTACCTCGGCCATCTGCTCAGTGTTATGAAATGATAGCACTAGGATAAATCCCCCCATGGTGTTAATAGTCTTCTTCAAAGCTGTTACCTTTGCCAGCTGCTCAGTTTTATGACATCATAGCACTAGAATAAATCCCCCCATGGCGTTAATAGGCTTCTTCAGAGCTGTTACCTCTGCTAGCTTCTTAGTGTTATGACGTCATAGCACTAGGATAAATTCCCCATTGGCGTTAATACTCTTCTTCAGAGCTGTTACCTCGGCCATCTGCTCAGTGTTATGAAATGATAGCACTAGGATAAATCCCCCCATGGTGTTAATAGTCTTCTTCAGAGCCGTTACCTCTGCTATCTGCTTAGTGTTATGACATCATAGTGTAAGAGGATTCAATTCAGCACTACAGCTAAGTTAACGCCTAGTCTAGAATACTGAATGAAAACCCTTATTGATATATCTTTAGGTCCAGTTCATGCGTTCTGGATGACTACCCTTATATAACACCCCTCTCTTGGAATCCCCCTGACCCCACTGAGCCAAGAAGTAGTTCTGTTTTGCAAGTTAAAAGGGTTTATTTGATAATTTAAAATAGATATATATATATGATACTTTATAATAAATTAATAATTGAATAGCACACTTAATCTGATATGATAAAGATCAACAACGGAGAATCTGGCACTAGCACACTTCTTATAATCACTAATGAGTTGAGATGAAATGGATAAGATAGCACACAGGTGAATAGGAACAAAAGAAGAAGGTGGTACAGAATGCTTTATGTAAGCTCAGGTGGATGCAATATTCAATGAATGCAGTACAGAAAATACGCAATATGATTTCAACCAAACAATGTAATCACTTTTCTCTGGCTACTCCCCTCCCCCCCTTGATGCAAGGCAAGGAAATGGAAGGAAAACACACAGTTCTCAGAAATGCAATCAACTGTAATTCAGTTCAATCCAGCAAGCTTAAACAGAAGTTTGAAAACACAGGCAAATGCTTTGATAGGTGCTAGCAATGAATGAGAAATATGCTGGAAACGCTCTTAATTCCCTTTTAGAGGTTCAGGATGAGTGGTATCTAGTTAATATTAGTCCAGGCTCACACTAGCAATGATGCAGGAATGATTAGCAGGTTAAACGAATTTCTGGCAATGAAATCAGGCAGCAGCAGTTTTTTTACATGTGAAGAAATTGCAAATCGCGGCAAAATTCGCGGATGCGCCGAGCGCTATTACAGAGGAACCGCAAGGACTATCTCTACCGTTTTGGGGTCCTAGGAAAGCCTGGGATCTCAGCTTCCAAATGAAAGTTATTGCAAGTCTCTAGCCCAAACGGTCGCGGAGATATGAGTAATTTAGTAAAGGTCGTTTTTGGTTTTGTAAATTTTAAACGCACACTTTTTCAAAATGACAAATTTTACTAGAAATGACAGGTGACAGATAGGAGGCAGTTCTACTTAGGTTAAATAGATTGAATTAGATGAATTTAACTAAGAGATGTGTTCTGAGTTTTGCTAAGTACTCACAAGAGATTTTGAACAGGAAAGCGACTTGGTCACGATCTGGTCAACAGTCTGGTCAGGTCTTTCCGGGTTCTGCTCACAGCGCCTGGTCTGGTCTCTGCTAGGCACAGCACTGCTTTCTCTCTGGTCTGGTCTCTGCTAGGCACAGCACTGCTTTCTCTCTGGTCTGGTCTCTGCTCTGGATAGATTGAAGTCTCTAGTTTGGCTTTCTGGAGTTTGATGGAGGTAAGTATGGATTTTTCCGGCAGGGCTTCCAGCGGCAGATGAAATTGAATGTCTCTATGTGTCCTGACTCTCTGCTTTTATCTGTTTCTTGAGAATGGGTGTGGGTGTTGCATCACTAGACTTGCCCCTCTCATTCGTCATTGGTCAGGCTTCCATTCCTCCGCTTGATTGGGGGAATGAAATGAAGTGTCATCATGATGAGGTCTGTTTATGATACAGAGAACCCACCCCTGTCAACTTTACACACAATCTATATCTGACCTAAAAACATATTTGCACAGGTACACATTTGTTTAAAATTACATATACATGGTGTGGCTGAATTTAGCCATGTCTATGTCCAAATCTGCTCATTCTAGGAGCTCGCATTCAAAGAGTGTACATAATTGAATTTTTAACTGCTTTTTCAATTTCCGACATGGACCCAACTTTACATACATGTGTGCAGGGGGTAGGGACATTAACTGATGAAGTTTCAGATTTTTAACATGCACACCTTTATAGTAATATCCACTTTTCCGCTAAAACCCCCCTGAACATACCACCGGTTCCTACCACGTCTTAAACTGTGGGCAGAAAAATCACAAGAATTATGGTATCATTTATAAAATTTTCACATGTCCGCACTATGAGTTATCCACCTTTTTATAAAACCATATCCTTGCTGCAGGGGTGTGTCTTTTCAGGTCACATGGTACAGAAACCAGTCTTTCCAGTTTCTGCCAAGCCAGCTTGCTTCTCACAGGCAGTGCCCGTCCCAGCTTCTCCAGGAGGAAGCCACTTTTTACGACGTCTGTAATAAAAACCTTTGCCTGAGTGGAGAGGGCTTTGTTCACTCTCTGGCAGAGCACAGGAAATTCCATTATCAGATAGGTGGCATATCCTTAGTGTGGGCAGCAAAAGGAACATTGGCCTGGGAACATAGTTGTGACTCAAGTTTCACTCCTGATGGGATCCGTTGCTAGGCAAAATCAAGTTCCTTAAGCCAGACCTTCAGCTAACTTTTTGTTGCTTTTAAAATAACTTGTAATTTTACACATGCAGCTAGAATGCTGATTCTAAGTGCAAAACTAGGACATTTCAACAGTTACAAAGGCATGTGACACCAAGCATAGGTCACTCATTTAATTTAACATTTTTGATTTTGGTGGTTTTAAATCCAGTTTCAGTTAGGCTTAAGCTGCTGACTCCATAGCATTTTTGTTATAAGCATTGTTTTTGGGCTCTTCATTTCCCAGATTTTGTAGGCACACAAAACTCCATTCTGCCAAATGTCTGCTGGTGTTCAGTGAATATTTTGCACATGTTGCAAGGTTTGAAATAGGCATTTTGCTTGCCTTCAGAAAAACACACAGTGGGTTTTAAAACGCCGGCTTTTGGATAGTGGTGAGTACTGGTACTGCACCCATTTTTGGGATTTTCTTGGATTAATGCATTCTAAACAGGAATGGTTCTTACATGGTAGTAAATCCTTGCTTAACATTGTTTTGATGGGGCTCCTTACAGTAAGATGGTTATGTGGAACCCCACAAAAAGGGTTGAATCTTTAAAGTGGTCCAATGAGTCACGATTTCAGCAACTTTTTGACATCAGTAAAAGTGGATTTTGTTAACAAAGACCTTTCTTTACCCTGGTGGGTGGCAAGTTAGGTAACCATTTTGGTGTGCGCACAACTGCGCAGCTTTCCTGGATTTCGGCGCACATGTGGGTTTTCCGCCATCTTGAATTTCCTAAGCCCACAGCACCAAATGTTGTAGCAGGGTAGCTTAAACGTGGGTCAGGACACCCTACAATAGCACTAGGATAAATCCCCCCATGGCGTTAAAAGTGTTCTTCAGAGCCGTTACCTCTGCCAGCTGCTCAGTGTTATGACATCATAGCACTAGGATAAATCCCCCCATGGCGTTAATAGTGTTCTTCAGAGCTGTTACCTCTGCCAGCTGCTTAGTATTATGATATCATAGCACTAAGATAAATCCCCCCATGGCGTTAATAGTCTTCTTCAAAGCTGTTACCTTTGCCAGCTGCTCAGTTTTATGACATCATAGCACTAGGATAAATCCCCACATGGTGTTAATAGTCTTCTTCAGAGCTGTTACATCTGCCAGCTGCTTAGTGTTATGACATCATAGCAAAAGGATAAATCCCCCCATGGTGTTAATAGGCTTCTTCAGAGCTGTTACCTCTGCCAGCTGCTTAGTGTTATGACGTCATAGCACTAGGATAAATCCCCCCATGGTGTTAATAAGCTTCTTCAGAGCTGTTACCTCTGCCAGCTGCTTAGTGTTATGACGTCATAGCACTAGGATAAATCCCCCCATGGCGTTAATAGGCTTCTTCAGAGCCGTTACCTCTGCTAGCTTCTTAGTGTTATGACATCATAGCACAAGGATAAATCCCCCCATGGCGTTAATAGGCTTCTTCAGAGCTGTTACCTCTGCTAGCTTCTTAGTGTTATGACGTCATAGCACTAGGATAAATCCCCCCATGGTGTTAATAGGCTTCTTCAGAGCTATTAACTTTGCCAGCTGCTTAGTGTTATGACATCATAGCACTAGGATGAATCCCCCCATGGCCTTAATACTCTTCTTCAGAGCTGTTACCTCGGCCATCTGCTCAGTGTTATGAAATTATAGCACTAGGATAAATCCCCCCATGGTGTTAATAGGCTTCTTCAGAGCTATTAACTTTGCCAGCTGCTTAGTGTTATGACATCATAGCACTAGGATAAATCCCCCCATGGTGTTAATAGTCTCCTTCAGAGCTGTTACCTCTGCCAGCTGCTTAGTGTTATGACATCATAGCACTAGGATAAATCCCCCCATGGCGTTAATACTCTTCTTCAGAGCTGTTACCTTGGCCATCTGCTCAGTGTTATGACGTCATAGCACTAGGATAAATCCCCCCATGGTGTTAATAGTGTTCTTCAGAGCTGCTACGTCTGCTAGCTGCTTAGTGTTATGACGTCGTAGCACTAGGATAAATCCCCCCATGGTGTTAATAGGCTTCTTCAGAGCCGTTACCTCTGCTAGCTGCTTAGTGTTATGACGTCATAGCACTAGGATAAATCCCCCCATGGTGTTAATAGTGTTCTTCAGAGCTGTTACCTCTGCTAGCTGCTTAGTGTTATTTCGTCGTAGCACTAGGATAAATCCCCCCATGGTGTTACTAGGCTTCTTCAGCGCTGCTACCTCTGTTAGCTGCTTAGTGTTATGACATCATAGCACTAGGATAAATCCTCCCATGGTGTTAATAGTCTTCTTCAAAGCTGTTACCTTTGCCAGCTACTTTGTTTTATGACATCATAGCACTCGGATAAATCCCCTCATGGTGTTTATAGGCTTCTTCAGAGCGTTTACCTCTGCTAGCTTCTTAGTGTTATGATGTCATAGCACTAGGATAAATACCCCCATAGTATTAATAGGCTTCTTCAGAGCCGTTACCTCTGCTAGTTGCTTAGTGTTATGATGTCATAGCACCAGGATAAATCCCCCCATGGTGTTAATAGTCTTCTTCAGAGCTGCTACCTCTGCTAGCTGCTTAGTGTTATGACGTCGTAGCACTAGGATAAATACCCCCATGGTGTTAATAGGCTTCTTCAGAGCTGTTACCTCTGCTAGCTGCTTAGTGTTATGACGTCGTAGCACTAGGATAAATCCCCCCATGGTGTTAATAGGCTTCTTCAGAGCCGTTACCTCTGCCAGCTGCTTAGTGTTATGACGTCATAGCTCTAGGATAAATCCCCCCATGGTGTTAATAGGCTTCTTCAGAGCTGTTACCTTTGGTAGCTGCTTAGTGTTATGACGTCATAGCACTAGGATAAATCCCCCCTTGGTGTTAATAGGCTTCTTGAGAGCTGTTACCTCCGCTAGCTGCTTAGTGTTATGACGTCATAGCACTAGGATAAATCATCCTATGGCGTTAATAGTCTTCTTCAGAGCCGTGTCCTCTGCTAGCTTCTTAGTGTTGTGACGTCATAGCACTAGGCTAAATCCCCCATGGTGTTAATAGACTTCTTCAGAGCTGTTACATCTGTTAGCTGCTTAGTGTTATGACGTCATAGCACTAGGATAAATCCCCACATGGTGTTAATAGTCTTATTCAGAGCTGTTACCTCTGCCAGCTGCTCAGTGTTATGACATCATAGCACTAGGATAAATCCCCCCATGGCGTTAATAGGCTTCTTCAGAGCCGTTACCTCTGCTAGCTTCTTAGTGTTATGACGTCATAGCACTAGGATAAATCCCCCCATGGCGTTAATAGGCTTCTTCAGAGCTGTTACCTCTGCTATCTGCTTAGTGTTATGACATCATAGCACTAGGATAAATCCCCACATGGTGTTAATAGTCTTCTTCAGAGCTGTTACATCTGCCAGCTGCTCAGTGTTATGACATCATAGCAAAAGGATAAATCCCCCCATGGTGTTAATAGGCTTCTTCAGAGCTGTTACCTCTGCCAGCTGCTTAGAGTTATGACGTCATAGCACTAGGATAAATCCCCCCATGGCGTTAATAGGCTTCTTCAGAGCCGTTACCTCTGCTAGCTTCTTAGTGTTATGACATCATAGCACAAGGATAAATCCCCCCATGGCGTTAATAGGCTTCTTCAGAGCTGTTACCTCTGCTAGCTTCTTAGTGTTATGACGTCATAGCACTAGGATAAATCCCCCCATGGCGTTAATAGGCTTCTTCAGAGCTATTAACTTTGCCAGCTGCTTAGTGTTATGACATCATAGCACTAGGATAAATCCCCCCATGGCGTTAATACTCTTCTTCAGAGCTGTTACCTCGGCCATCTGCTCAGTGTTATGAAATTATAGCACTAGGATAAATCCCCCCATGGTGTTAATAGGCTTCTTCAGAGCCGTTACCTCTGCCAGCTGCTTAGTGTTATGACGTCATAGCTCTAGGATAAATCCCCCCATGGTGTTAATAGGCTTCTTCAGAGCTGTTACCTTTGGTAGCTGCTTAGTGTTATGACGTCATAGCACTAGGATAAATCCCCCCTTGGTGTTAATAGGCTTCTTGAGAGCTGTTACCTCCGCTAGCTGCTTAGTGTTATGACGTCATAGCACTAGGATAAATCATCCTATGGCGTTAATAGTCTTCTTCAGAGCCGTGTCCTCTGCTAGCTTCTTAGTGTTGTGACGTCATAGCACTAGGCTAAATCCCCCATGGTGTTAATAGACTTCTTCAGAGCTGTTACATCTGTGAGCTGCTTAGTGTTATGACGTCATAGCACTAGGATAAATCCCCACATGGTGTTAATAGTCTTATTCAGAGCTGTTACCTCTGCCAGCTGCTCAGTGTTATGACATCATAGCACTAGGATAAATCCCCCCATGGCGTTAATAGGCTTCTTCAGAGCCGTTACCTCTGCTAGCTTCTTAGTGTTATGACGTCATAGCACTAGGATAAATCCCCCCATGGCGTTAATAGGCTTCTTCAGAGCTGTTACCTCTGCTATCTGCTTAGTGTTATGACATCATAGCACTAGGATAAATCCCCACATGGTGTTAATAGTCTTCTTCAGAGCTGTTACATCTGCCAGCTGCTCAGTGTTATTACATCATAGCAAACGGATAAATCCCCCCATGGTGTTAATAGGCTTCTTCAGAGCTGTTACCTCTGCCAGCTGCTTAGAGTTATGACGTCATAGCACTAGGATAAATCCCCCCATGGCGTTAATAGGCTTCTTCAGAGCCGTTACCTCTGCTAGCTTCTTAGTGTTATGACATCATAGCACAAGAATAAATCCCCCCATGGCGTTAATAGGCTTCTTCAGAGCTGTTACCTCTGCTAGCTTCTTAGTGTTATGACGTCATAGCACTAGGATAAATCCCCCCATGGCGTTAATAGGCTTCTTCAGAGCTATTAACTTTGCCAGCTGCTTAGTGTTATGACATCATAGCACTAGGATAAATCCCCCCATGGCGTTAATACTCTTCTTCAGAGCTGTTACCTCGGCCATCTGCTCAGTGTTATGAAATTATAGCACTAGGATAAATCCCCCCATGGTGTTAATAGGCTTCTTCAGAGCTATTAACTTTGCCAGCTGCTTAGTGTTATGACATCATAGCACTAGGATAAATCCCCCCATGGTGTTAATAGTCTCCTTCAGAGCTGTTACTTCTGCCAGCTGCTTAGTGTTATGACATCATAGCACTAGGATAAATCCCCCCATGGCGTTAATACTCTTCTTCAGAGCTGTTACCTTGGCCATCTGCTCAGTGTTATGAAATGATAGCACTAGGATAAATCCCCCCATGGTGTTAATAGGCTTCTTCAGAGCTGTTACCTCTGCCAGCTGCTTAGTGTTATGACAAAATAGCACTAGGATAAATCCCCCCATGGTGTTACTAGGCTTCTTCAGAGTTGTTACCTCCGCTAGCTGCTTAGTGTTATGACGTCATAGCACTAGGATAAATCCCCCCATGGTGTTAATAGTTTTCTTCAGAGCTGCTACGTCTGCTAGCTGCTTAGTGTTATGACGTCGTAGCACTAGGATAAATCCCCCCATGGTGTTAATAGGCTTCTTCAGAGCCGTTACCTCTGCTAGCTGCTTAGTGTTATGACGTCATAGCACTAGGATAAATCCCCCCATGGTGTTAATAGTGTTCTTCAGAGCTGTTACCTCTGCTAGCTGCTTAGTGTTATTTCGTCGTAGCACTAGGATAAATCCCCCCATGGTGTTACTAGGCTTCTTCAGCGCTGCTACCTCTGTTAGCTGCTTAGTGTTATGACATCATAGCACTAGGATAAATCCTCCCATGGTGTTAATAGTCTTCTTCAAAGCTGTTACCTTTGCCAGCTACTTTGTTTTATGACATCATAGCACTCGGATAAATCCCCTCATGGTGTTTATAGGCTTCTTCAGAGCGTTTACCTCTGCTAGCTTCTTAGTGTTATGATGTCATAGCACTAGGATAAATACCCCCATAGTATTAATAGGCTTCTTCAGAGCCGTTACCTCTGCTAGTTGCTTAGTGTTATGATGTCATAGCACCAGGATAAATCCCCCCATGGTGTTAATAGTCTTCTTCAGAGCTGCTACCTCTGCTAGCTGCTTAGTGTTATGACGTCGTAGCCCTAGGATAAATCCCCTCATGGTGTTTATAGGCTTCTTGAGAGCTGTTACCTCCGCTAGCTGCTTAGTGTTATGACGTCATAGCACTAGGATAAATCATCCTATGGCGTTAATAGTCTTCTTCAGAGCCGTGTCCTCTGCTAGCTTCTTAGTGTTGTGATGTCATAGCACTAGGCTAAATCCCCCATGGTGTTAATAGACTTCTTCAGAGCTGTTACATCTGTTAGCTGCTTAGTGTTATGACGTCATAGCACTAGGATAAATCCCCACATGGTGTTAATAGTCTTATTCAGAGCTGTTACCTCTGCCAGCTGCTCAGTGTTATGACATCATAGCACTAGGATAAATCCCCCCATGGCGTTAATAGGCTTCTTCAGAGCCGTTACCTCTGCTAGCTTCTTAGTGTTATGACGTCATAGCACTAGGATAAATCCCCCCATGGCGTTAATAGGCTTCTTCAGAGCCGTTACCTCTGCTATCTGCTTAGTGTTATGACATCATAGCACTAGGATAAATCCCCACATGGTGTTAATAGTCTTCTTCAGAGCTGTTACATCTGCCAGCTGCTCAGTGTTATGACATCATAGCACTAGGATAAATCCCCCCATGGCGTTAATAGTGTTCTTCAGAGCTGTTACCTCTGCCAGCTGCTTAGTATTATGATATCATAGCACTAAGATAAATCCCCCCATGGCGTTAATAGTCTTCTTCAAAGCTGTTACCTTTGCCAGCTGCTCAGTTTTATGACATCATAGCACTAGGATAAATCCCCACATGGTGTTAATAGTCTTCTTCAGAGCTGTTACATCTGCCAGCTGCTCAGTGTTATGACATCATAGCAAAAGGATAAATCCCCCCATGGTGTTAATAGGCTTCTTCAGAGCTGTTACCTCTGCCAGCTGCTTAGTGTTATGACGTCATAGCACTAGGATAAATCCCCCCATGGTGTTAATAATCTTCTTCAGAGCTGTTACCTCTGCCAGCTGCTTAGTGTTATGACGTCATAGCACTAGGATAAATCCCCCCATGGCGTTAATAGGCTTCTTCAGAGCCGTTACCTCTGCTAGCTTCTTAGTGTTATGACATCATAGCACAAGGATAAATCCCCCCATGGCGTTAATAGGCTTCTTCAGAGCTGTTACCTCTGCTAGCTTCTTAGTGTTATGACGTCATAGCACTAGGATAAATCCCCCCATGGCGTTAATAGGCTTCTTCAGAGCTATTAACTTTGCCAGCTGCTTAGTTTTATGACATCATAGCACTAGGATGAATCCCCCCATGGCGTTAATACTCTTCTTCAGAGCTGTTACCGCGGCCATCTGCTCAGTGTTATGAAATTATAGCACTAGGATAAATCCCCCCATGGTGTTAATAGGCTTCTTCAGAGGTATTAACTTTGCCAGCTGCTTAGTGTTATGACATCATAGCACTAGGATAAATCCCCCCATGCTGTTAATAGTCTCCTTCAGAGCTGTTACCTCTGCCAGCTGCTTAGTGTTATGACATCATAGCACTAGGATAAATCCCCCCATGGCGTTAATACTCTTCTTCAGAGCTGTTACCTTGGCCATCTGCTCAGTGTTATGAAATGATAGCACTAGGATAAATCCCCCCATGGTGTTAATAGGCTTCTTCAGAGCTGTTACCTCTGCCAGCTGCTTAGCGTTATGACAAAATAGCACTAGGATAAATCCCCCCATGGTGTTACTAGGCTTCTTCAGAGTTGTTACCTCCGCTAGCTGCTTAGTGTTATGACGTCATAGCACTAGGATAAATCCCCCCATGGTGTTAATAGGCTTCTTCAGAGCCGTTACCTCTGCTAGCTGCTTAGTGTTATGACGTCATAGCACTAGGATAAATCCCCCCATGGTGTTAATAGTGTTCTTCAGAGCTGTTACCTCTGCTAGCTGCTTAGTGTTATTTCGTCGTAGCACTAGGATAAATCCCCCCATGGTGTTAATAGGCTTCTTCAGAGCTGTTACCTCTGCTAGCTGCTTAGTGTTATGACGTCGTAGCACTAGGATAAATCCCCCCATGGTGTTAATAGGCTTCTTCAGAGCCGTTACCTCTGCCAGCTGCTTAGTGTTATGACGTCATAGCTCTAGGATAAATCCCCCCATGGTGTTAATAGGCTTCTTCAGAGCTGTTACCTTTGGTAGCTGCTTAGTGTTATGACGTCATAGCACTAGGATAAATCCCCCCATGGTGTTACTAGGCTTCTTCAGCGCTGCTACCTCTGTTAGCTGCTTAGTGTTATGACATCATAGCACTAGGATAAATCCTCCCATGGTGTTAATAGTCTTCTTCAAAGCTGTTACCTTTGCCAGCTACTTTGTTTTATGACATCATAGCACTCGGATAAATCCCCTCATGGTGTTTATAGGCTTCTTCAGAGCGTTTACCTCTGCTAGCTTCTTAGTGTTATGATGTCATAGCACTAGGATAAATACCCCCATAGTATTAATAGGCTTCTTCAGAGCCGTTACCTCTGCTAGTTGCTTAGTGTTATGATGTCATAGCACCAGGATAAATCCCCCCATGGTGTTAATAGTCTTCTTCAGAGCTGCTACCTCTGCTAGCTGCTTAGTGTTATGACGTCGTAGCACTAGGATAAATACCCCCATGGTGTTAATAGGCTTCTTCAGAGCTGTTACCTCTGCTAGCTGCTTAGTGTTATGACGTCGTAGCACTAGGATAAATCCCCCCATGGTGTTAATAGGCTTCTTCAGAGCCGTTACCTCTGCCAGCTGCTTAGTGTTATGACGTCATAGCTCTAGGATAAATCCCCCCATGGTGTTAATAGGCTTCTTCAGAGCTGTTACCTTTGGTAGCTGCTTAGTGTTATGACGTCATAGCACTAGGATAAATCCCCCCTTGGTGTTAATAGGCTTCTTGAGAGCTGTTACCTCCGCTAGCTGCTTAGTGTTATGACGTCATAGCACTAGGATAAATCATCCTATGGCGTTAATAGTCTTCTTCAGAGCTGTGTCCTCTGCTAACTTCTTAGTGTTGTGACGTCATAGCACTAGGCTAAATCCCCCATGGTGTTAATAGACTTCTTCAGAGCTGTTACATCTGTTAGCTGCTTAGTGTTATGACGTCATAGCACTAGGATAAATCCCCACATGGTGTTAATAGTCTTATTCAGAGCTGTTACCTCTGCCAGCTGCTCAGTGTTATGACATCATAGCACTAGGATAAATCCCCCCATGGCGTTAATAGGCTTCTTCAGAGCCGTTACCTCTGCTAGCTTCTTAGTGTTATGACGTCATAGCACTAGGATAAATCCCCCCATGGCGTTAATAGGCTTCTTCAGAGCTGTTACCTCTGCTATCTGCTTAGTGTTATGACATCATAGCACTAGGATAAATCCCCACATGGTGTTAATAGTCTTCTTCAGAGCTGTTACATCTGCCAGCTGCTCAGTGTTATGACATCATAGCAAAAGGATAAATCCCCCCATGGTGTTAATAGGCTTCTTCAGAGCTGTTACCTCTGCCAGCTGCTTAGAGTTATGACGTCATAGCACTAGGATAAATCCCCCCATGGCATTAATAGGCTTCTTCAGAGCCGTTACCTCTGCTAGCTTCTTAGTGTTATGACATCATAGCACAAGGATAAATCCCCCCATGGCGTTAATAGGCTTCTTCAGAGCTGTTACCTCTGCTAGCTTCTTAGTGTTATGACGTCATAGCACTAGGATAAATCCCCCCATGGCATTAATAGGCTTCTTCAGAGCCGTTACCTCTGCTAGCTTCTTAGTGTTATGACATCATAGCACAAGGATAAATCCCCCCATGGCGTTAATAGGCTTCTTCAGAGCTGTTACCTCTGCTAGCTTCTTAGTGTTATGACATCATAGCACTCGGATAAATCCCCTCATGGTGTTTATAGGCTTCTTCAGAGCGTTTACCTCTGCTAGCTTCTTAGTGTTATGATGTCATAGCACTAGGATAAATACCCCCATAGTATTAATAGGCTTCTTCAGAGCCGTTACCTCTGCTAGTTGCTTAGTGTTATGATGTCATAGCACCAGGATAAATCCCCCCATGGTGTTAATAGTCTTCTTCAGAGCTGCTACCTCTGCTAGCTGCTTAGTGTTATGACGTCGTAGCACTAGGATAAATACCCCCATGGTGTTAATAGGCTTCTTCAGAGCTGTTACCTCTGCTAGCTGCTTAGTGTTATGACGTCGTAGCACTAGGATAAATCCCCCCATGGTGTTAATAGGCTTCTTCAGAGCCGTTACCTCTGCCAGCTGCTTAGTGTTATGACGTCATAGCTCTAGGATAAATCCCCCCATGGTGTTAATAGGCTTCTTCAGAGCTGTTACCTTTGGTAGCTGCTTAGTGTTATGACGTCATAGCACTAGGATAAATCCCCCCTTGGTGTTAATAGGCTTCTTGAGAGCTGTTACCTCCGCTAGCTGCTTAGTGTTATGACGTCATAGCACTAGGATAAATCATCCTATGGCGTTAATAGTCTTCTTCAGAGCTGTGTCCTCTGCTAACTTCTTAGTGTTGTGACGTCATAGCACTAGGCTAAATCCCCCAAGGTGTTAATAGACTTCTTCAGAGCTGTTACATCTGTTAGCTGCTTAGTGTTATGACGTCATAGCACTAGGATAAATCCCCACATGGTGTTAATAGTCTTATTCAGAGCTGTTACCTCTGCCAGCTGCTCAGTGTTATGACATCATAGCACTAGGATAAATCCCCCCATGGCGTTAATAGGCTTCTTCAGAGCCGTTACCTCTGCTAGCTTCTTAGTGTTATGACGTCATAGCACTAGGATAAATCCCCCCATGGCGTTAATAGGCTTCTTCAGAGCTGTTACCTCTGCTATCTGCTTAGTGTTATGACATCATAGCACTAGGATAAATCCCCACATGGTGTTAATAGTCTTCTTCAGAGCTGTTACATCTGCCAGCTGCTCAGTGTTATGACATCATAGCAAAAGGATAAATCCCCCCATGGTGTTAATAGGCTTCTTCAGAGCTGTTACCTCTGCCAGCTGCTTAGAGTTATGACGTCATAGCACTAGGATAAATCCCCCCATGGCATTAATAGGCTTCTTCAGAGCCGTTACCTCTGCTAGCTTCTTAGTGTTATGACATCATAGCACAAGGATAAATCCCCCCATGGCGTTAATAGGCTTCTTCAGAGCTGTTACCTCTGCTAGCTTCTTAGTGTTATGACGTCATAGCACTAGGATAAATCCCCCCATGGCGTTAATAGGCTTCTTCAGAGCTATTAACTTTGCCAGCTGCTTAGTGTTATGACATCATAGCACTAGGATAAATCCCCCCATGGCGTTAATACTCTTCTTCAGAGCTGTTACCTCGGCCATCTGCTCAGTGTTATGAAATTATAGCACTAAGATAAATCCCCCCATGGTGTTAATAGGCTTCTTCAGAGCTATTAACTTTGCCAGCTGCTTAGTGTTATGACATCATAGCACTAGTATAAATCCCCCCATGGTGTTAATAGTCTCCTTCAGAGCTGTTACTTCTGCCAGCTGCTTAGTGTTATGACATCATAGCACTAGGATAAATCCCCCCATGGCGTTAATACTCTTCTTCAGAGCTGTTACCTTGGCCATCTGCTCAGTGTTATGAAATGATAGCACTAGGATAAATCCCCCCATGGTGTTAATAGGCTTCTTCAGAGCTGTTACCTCTGCCAGCTGCTTAGTGTTATGACAAAATAGCACTAGGATAAATCCCCCCATGGTGTTACTAGGCTTCTTCAGAGTTGTTACCTCCGCTAGCTGCTTAGTGTTATGACGTCATAGCACTAGGATAAATCCCCCCATGGTGTTAATAGTTTTCTTCAGAGCTGCTACGTCTGCTAGCTGCTTAGTGTTATGACGTCGTAGCACTAGGATAAATCCCCCCATGGTGTTAATAGGCTTCTTCAGAGCCGTTACCTCTGCTAGCTGCTTAGTGTTATGACGTCATAGCACTAGGATAAATCCCCCCATGGTGTTAATAGTGTTCTTCAGAGCTGTTACCTCTGCTAGCTGCTTAGTGTTATTTCGTCGTAGCACTAGGATAAATCCCCCCATGGTGTTACTAGGCTTCTTCAGCGCTGCTACCTCTGTTAGCTGCTTAGTGTTATGACATCATAGCACTAGGATAAATCCTCCCATGGTGTTAATAGTCTTCTTCAAAGCTGTTACCTTTGCCAGCTACTTTGTTTTATGACATCATAGCACTCGGATAAATCCCCTCATGGTGTTTATAGGCTTCTTCAGAGCGTTTACCTCTGCTAGCTTCTTAGTGTTATGATGTCATAGCACTAGGATAAATACCCCCATAGTATTAATAGGCTTCTTCAGAGCCGTTACCTCTGCTAGTTGCTTAGTGTTATGATGTCATAGCACCAGGATAAATCCCCCCATGGTGTTAATAGTCTTCTTCAGAGCTGCTACCTCTGCTAGCTGCTTAGTGTTATGACGTCGTAGCACTAGGATAAATCCCCTCATGGTGTTTATAGGCTTCTTGAGAGCTGTTACCTCCGCTAGCTGCTTAGTGTTATGACGTCATAGCACTAGGATAAATCATCCTATGGCGTTAATAGTCTTCTTCAGAGCCGTGTCCTCTGCTAGCTTCTTAGTGTTGTGATGTCATAGCACTAGGCTAAATCCCCCATGGTGTTAATAGACTTCTTCAGAGCTGTTACATCTGTTAGCTGCTTAGTGTTATGACGTCATAGCACTAGGATAAATCCCCACATGGTGTTAATAGTCTTATTCAGAGCTGTTACCTCTGCCAGCTGCTCAGTGTTATGACATCATAGCACTAGGATAAATCCCCCCATGGCGTTAATAGGCTTCTTCAGAGCCGTTACCTCTGCTAGCTTCTTAGTGTTATGACGTCATAGCACTAGGATAAATCCCCCCATGGCGTTAATAGGCTTCTTCAGAGCCGTTACCTCTGCTATCTGCTTAGTGTTATGACATCATAGCACTAGGATAAATCCCCACATGGTGTTAATAGTCTTCTTCAGAGCTGTTACATCTGCCAGCTGCTCAGTGTTATGACATCATAGCAAAAGGATAAATCCCCCAATGGTGTTAATAGGCTTCTTCAGAGCTGTTACCTCTGCCAGCTGCTTAGTGTTATGACGTCATAGCACTAGGATAAATCCCCCCATGGCGTTAATAGGCTTCTTCAGAGCCGTTACCTCTGCTAGCTTCTTAGTGTTATGACGTCATAGCACTAGGATAAATCCCCCCATGGCGTTAATAGGCTTCTTCGGAGCCGTTACCTCTGCTAGCTGCTTAGTGTTATGACGTCATAGCACTAGGATTAAACCCCCCATGGCGTTAATAGGCTTCTTCAGAGCCGTTACCTCCTCTAGCTGCTTAGCGTTATGACATGATAGCACTAGGATAAATCCCCCCACGATGTTAATAGTCTTCTTCAGAGCCGTTACCTCTGCTATCTACTTAGTGTTATGACATCATACCTGTAGGATAAATCCCTCCATGATGTTAATAGTCTTCTTCAGAGCTATGAACGCTGCCAGCTGCTTAGTGTTATGACATCGTAGCACTAGGATAAATCCCCCATGGCGTTAATAGTGTTCTTCAGAGCTGTTACCTCTGACAGATGCTCAGTTTTATGACATCATAGCACTAGGATAAATCCCCCCATGGTGTTAATAGTCTTCTTCAGAGCTGTTCCATCTGCTATATGCTTAGTGTTATGATGTCATAGCACTAGGATAAATCCCCCCATGGCGTTGATAGGCTTCTTTAGAGCTGTTACCTCTGCCAGCTGCTTAGTGTTATGATGTCATAGCACTAGGATAAATCCCCCCATGGCGTTAATAGTCTTCTTCAGAGCTATTAACTCTGCCAGCTGCTTAGTGTTATGACATCATAGCACTAGGATAAATCCCCCCATGGCGTTAATAGTCTTTTTCAGAGCTGTTACCTTTGCCAGCTGCTCAGTTCTATGACGTCAAAGCACTAGGATAAATCCCCTCATGTTGTTAATAGGCTTCTTCAGAGCTGTTACCTCTGCCAGCTGCTTAGTGTTATGACATCATAGCACTAGGATAAATCCCCCCATGGCGTTAATACTCTTCTTCAGAGCTGTTACCTTGGCCATCTGCTCAGTGTTATGAAATGATAGCACTAGGATAAATCCCCCCATGGTGTTAATAGGCTTCTTCAGAGCTGTTACCTCTGCCAGCTGCTTAGCGTTATGACAAAATAGCACTAGGATAAATCCCCCCATGGTGTTACTAGGCTTCTTCAGAGTTGTTACCTCCGCTAGCTGCTTAGTGTTATGACGTCATAGCACTAGGATAAATCCCCCCATGGTGTTAATAGGCTTCTTCAGAGCCGTTACCTCTGCTAGCTGCTTAGTGTTATGACGTCATAGCACTAGGATAAATCCCCCCATGGTGTTAATAGTGTTCTTCAGAGCTGTTACCTCTGCTAGCTGCTTAGTGTTATTTCGTCGTAGCACTAGGATAAATCCCCCCATGGTGTTAATAGGCTTCTTCAGAGCTGTTACCTCTGCTAGCTGCTTAGTGTTATGACGTCGTAGCACTAGGATAAATCCCCCCATGGTGTTAATAGGCTTCTTCAGAGCCGTTACCTCTGCCAGCTGCTTAGTGTTATGACGTCATAGCTCTAGGATAAATCCCCCCATGGTGTTAATAGGCTTCTTCAGAGCTGTTACCTTTGGTAGCTGCTTAGTGTTATGACGTCATAGCACTAGGATAAATCCCCCCATGGTGTTACTAGGCTTCTTCAGCGCTGCTACCTCTGTTAGCTGCTTAGTGTTATGACATCATAGCACTAGGATAAATCCTCCCATGGTGTTAATAGTCTTCTTCAAAGCTGTTACCTTTGCCAGCTACTTTGTTTTATGACATCATAGCACTCGGATAAATCCCCTCATGGTGTTTATAGGCTTCTTCAGAGCGTTTACCTCTGCTAGCTTCTTAGTGTTATGATGTCATAGCACTAGGATAAATACCCCCATAGTATTAATAGGCTTCTTCAGAGCCGTTACCTCTGCTAGTTGCTTAGTGTTATGATGTCATAGCACCAGGATAAATCCCCCCATGGTGTTAATAGTCTTCTTCAGAGCTGCTACCTCTGCTAGCTGCTTAGTGTTATGACGTCGTAGCACTAGGATAAATACCCCCATGGTGTTAATAGGCTTCTTCAGAGCTGTTACCTCTGCTAGCTGCTTAGTGTTATGACGTCGTAGCACTAGGATAAATCCCCCCATGGTGTTAATAGGCTTCTTCAGAGCCGTTACCTCTGCCAGCTGCTTAGTGTTATGACGTCATAGCTCTAGGATAAATCCCCCCATGGTGTTAATAGGCTTCTTCAGAGCTGTTACCTTTGGTAGCTGCTTAGTGTTATGACGTCATAGCACTAGGATAAATCCCCCCTTGGTGTTAATAGGCTTCTTGAGAGCTGTTACCTCCGCTAGCTGCTTAGTGTTATGACGTCATAGCACTAGGATAAATCATCCTATGGCGTTAATAGTCTTCTTCAGAGCTGTGTCCTCTGCTAACTTCTTAGTGTTGTGACGTCATAGCACTAGGCTAAATCCCCCATGGTGTTAATAGACTTCTTCAGAGCTGTTACATCTGTTAGCTGCTTAGTGTTATGACGTCATAGCACTAGGATAAATCCCCACATGGTGTTAATAGTCTTATTCAGAGCTGTTACCTCTGCCAGCTGCTCAGTGTTATGACATCATAGCACTAGGATAAATCCCCCCATGGCGTTAATAGGCTTCTTCAGAGCCGTTACCTCTGCTAGCTTCTTAGTGTTATGACGTCATAGCACTAGGATAAATCCCCCCATGGCGTTAATAGGCTTCTTCAGAGCTGTTACCTCTGCTATCTGCTTAGTGTTATGACATCATAGCACTAGGATAAATCCCCACATGGTGTTAATAGTCTTCTTCAGAGCTGTTACATCTGCCAGCTGCTCAGTGTTATGACATCATAGCAAAAGGATAAATCCCCCCATGGTGTTAATAGGCTTCTTCAGAGCTGTTACCTCTGCCAGCTGCTTAGAGTTATGACGTCATAGCACTAGGATAAATCCCCCCATGGCATTAATAGGCTTCTTCAGAGCCGTTACCTCTGCTAGCTTCTTAGTGTTATGACATCATAGCACAAGGATAAATCCCCCCATGGCGTTAATAGGCTTCTTCAGAGCTGTTACCTCTGCTAGCTTCTTAGTGTTATGACGTCATAGCACTAGGATAAATCCCCCCATGGCATTAATAGGCTTCTTCAGAGCCGTTACCTCTGCTAGCTTCTTAGTGTTATGACATCATAGCACAAGGATAAATCCCCCCATGGCGTTAATAGGCTTCTTCAGAGCTGTTACCTCTGCTAGCTTCTTAGTGTTATGACATCATAGCACTCGGATAAATCCCCTCATGGTGTTTATAGGCTTCTTCAGAGCGTTTACCTCTGCTAGCTTCTTAGTGTTATGATGTCATAGCACTAGGATAAATACCCCCATAGTATTAATAGGCTTCTTCAGAGCCGTTACCTCTGCTAGTTGCTTAGTGTTATGATGTCATAGCACCAGGATAAATCCCCCCATGGTGTTAATAGTCTTCTTCAGAGCTGCTACCTCTGCTAGCTGCTTAGTGTTATGACGTCGTAGCACTAGGATAAATACCCCCATGGTGTTAATAGGCTTCTTCAGAGCTGTTACCTCTGCTAGCTGCTTAGTGTTATGACGTCGTAGCACTAGGATAAATCCCCCCATGGTGTTAATAGGCTTCTTCAGAGCCGTTACCTCTGCCAGCTGCTTAGTGTTATGACGTCATAGCTCTAGGATAAATCCCCCCATGGTGTTAATAGGCTTCTTCAGAGCTGTTACCTTTGGTAGCTGCTTAGTGTTATGACGTCATAGCACTAGGATAAATCCCCCCTTGGTGTTAATAGGCTTCTTGAGAGCTGTTACCTCCGCTAGCTGCTTAGTGTTATGACGTCATAGCACTAGGATAAATCATCCTATGGCGTTAATAGTCTTCTTCAGAGCTGTGTCCTCTGCTAACTTCTTAGTGTTGTGACGTCATAGCACTAGGCTAAATCCCCCAAGGTGTTAATAGACTTCTTCAGAGCTGTTACATCTGTTAGCTGCTTAGTGTTATGACGTCATAGCACTAGGATAAATCCCCACATGGTGTTAATAGTCTTATTCAGAGCTGTTACCTCTGCCAGCTGCTCAGTGTTATGACATCATAGCACTAGGATAAATCCCCCCATGGCGTTAATAGGCTTCTTCAGAGCCGTTACCTCTGCTAGCTTCTTAGTGTTATGACGTCATAGCACTAGGATAAATCCCCCCATGGCGTTAATAGGCTTCTTCAGAGCTGTTACCTCTGCTATCTGCTTAGTGTTATGACATCATAGCACTAGGATAAATCCCCACATGGTGTTAATAGTCTTCTTCAGAGCTGTTACATCTGCCAGCTGCTCAGTGTTATGACATCATAGCAAAAGGATAAATCCCCCCATGGTGTTAATAGGCTTCTTCAGAGCTGTTACCTCTGCCAGCTGCTTAGAGTTATGACGTCATAGCACTAGGATAAATCCCCCCATGGCATTAATAGGCTTCTTCAGAGCCGTTACCTCTGCTAGCTTCTTAGTGTTATGACATCATAGCACAAGGATAAATCCCCCCATGGCGTTAATAGGCTTCTTCAGAGCTGTTACCTCTGCTAGCTTCTTAGTGTTATGACGTCATAGCACTAGGATAAATCCCCCCATGGCGTTAATAGGCTTCTTCAGAGCTATTAACTTTGCCAGCTGCTTAGTGTTATGACATCATAGCACTAGGATAAATCCCCCCATGGCGTTAATACTCTTCTTCAGAGCTGTTACCTCGGCCATCTGCTCAGTGTTATGAAATTATAGCACTAAGATAAATCCCCCCATGGTGTTAATAGGCTTCTTCAGAGCTATTAACTTTGCCAGCTGCTTAGTGTTATGACATCATAGCACTAGTATAAATCCCCCCATGGTGTTAATAGTCTCCTTCAGAGCTGTTACTTCTGCCAGCTGCTTAGTGTTATGACATCATAGCACTAGGATAAATCCCCCCATGGCGTTAATACTCTTCTTCAGAGCTGTTACCTTGGCCATCTGCTCAGTGTTATGAAATGATAGCACTAGGATAAATCCCCCCATGGTGTTAATAGGCTTCTTCAGAGCTGTTACCTCTGCCAGCTGCTTAGTGTTATGACAAAATAGCACTAGGATAAATCCCCCCATGGTGTTACTAGGCTTCTTCAGAGTTGTTACCTCCGCTAGCTGCTTAGTGTTATGACGTCATAGCACTAGGATAAATCCCCCCATGGTGTTAATAGTTTTCTTCAGAGCTGCTACGTCTGCTAGCTGCTTAGTGTTATGACGTCGTAGCACTAGGATAAATCCCCCCATGGTGTTAATAGGCTTCTTCAGAGCCGTTACCTCTGCTAGCTGCTTAGTGTTATGACGTCATAGCACTAGGATAAATCCCCCCATGGTGTTAATAGTGTTCTTCAGAGCTGTTACCTCTGCTAGCTGCTTAGTGTTATTTCGTCGTAGCACTAGGATAAATCCCCCCATGGTGTTACTAGGCTTCTTCAGCGCTGCTACCTCTGTTAGCTGCTTAGTGTTATGACATCATAGCACTAGGATAAATCCTCCCATGGTGTTAATAGTCTTCTTCAAAGCTGTTACCTTTGCCAGCTACTTTGTTTTATGACATCATAGCACTCGGATAAATCCCCTCATGGTGTTTATAGGCTTCTTCAGAGCGTTTACCTCTGCTAGCTTCTTAGTGTTATGATGTCATAGCACTAGGATAAATACCCCCATAGTATTAATAGGCTTCTTCAGAGCCGTTACCTCTGCTAGTTGCTTAGTGTTATGATGTCATAGCACCAGGATAAATCCCCCCATGGTGTTAATAGTCTTCTTCAGAGCTGCTACCTCTGCTAGCTGCTTAGTGTTATGACGTCGTAGCACTAGGATAAATCCCCTCATGGTGTTTATAGGCTTCTTGAGAGCTGTTACCTCCGCTAGCTGCTTAGTGTTATGACGTCATAGCACTAGGATAAATCATCCTATGGCGTTAATAGTCTTCTTCAGAGCCGTGTCCTCTGCTAGCTTCTTAGTGTTGTGATGTCATAGCACTAGGCTAAATCCCCCATGGTGTTAATAGACTTCTTCAGAGCTGTTACATCTGTTAGCTGCTTAGTGTTATGACGTCATAGCACTAGGATAAATCCCCACATGGTGTTAATAGTCTTATTCAGAGCTGTTACCTCTGCCAGCTGCTCAGTGTTATGACATCATAGCACTAGGATAAATCCCCCCATGGCGTTAATAGGCTTCTTCAGAGCCGTTACCTCTGCTAGCTTCTTAGTGTTATGACGTCATAGCACTAGGATAAATCCCCCCATGGCGTTAATAGGCTTCTTCAGAGCCGTTACCTCTGCTATCTGCTTAGTGTTATGACATCATAGCACTAGGATAAATCCCCACATGGTGTTAATAGTCTTCTTCAGAGCTGTTACATCTGCCAGCTGCTCAGTGTTATGACATCATAGCAAAAGGATAAATCCCCCAATGGTGTTAATAGGCTTCTTCAGAGCTGTTACCTCTGCCAGCTGCTTAGTGTTATGACGTCATAGCACTAGGATAAATCCCCCCATGGCGTTAATAGGCTTCTTCAGAGCCGTTACCTCTGCTAGCTTCTTAGTGTTATGACGTCATAGCACTAGGATAAATCCCCCCATGGCGTTAATAGGCTTCTTCGGAGCCGTTACCTCTGCTAGCTGCTTAGTGTTATGACGTCATAGCACTAGGATTAAACCCCCCATGGCGTTAATAGGCTTCTTCAGAGCCGTTACCTCCTCTAGCTGCTTAGCGTTATGACATGATAGCACTAGGATAAATCCCCCCACGATGTTAATAGTCTTCTTCAGAGCCGTTACCTCTGCTATCTACTTAGTGTTATGACATCATACCTGTAGGATAAATCCCTCCATGATGTTAATAGTCTTCTTCAGAGCTATGAACGCTGCCAGCTGCTTAGTGTTATGACATCGTAGCACTAGGATAAATCCCCCATGGCGTTAATAGTGTTCTTCAGAGCTGTTACCTCTGACAGATGCTCAGTTTTATGACATCATAGCACTAGGATAAATCCCCCCATGGTGTTAATAGTCTTCTTCAGAGCTGTTCCATCTGCTATATGCTTAGTGTTATGATGTCATAGCACTAGGATAAATCCCCCCATGGCGTTGATAGGCTTCTTTAGAGCTGTTACCTCTGCCAGCTGCTTAGTGTTATGATGTCATAGCACTAGGATAAATCCCCCCATGGCGTTAATAGTCTTCTTCAGAGCTATTAACTCTGCCAGCTGCTTAGTGTTATGACATCATAGCACTAGGATAAATCCCCCCATGGCGTTAATAGTCTTTTTCAGAGCTGTTACCTTTGCCAGCTGCTCAGTTCTATGACGTCAAAGCACTAGGATAAATCCCCTCATGTTGTTAATAGGCTTCTTCAGAGCCGTTACCTCTGCTAGCTGCTTAGTGTTATGATGTCATAGCACTAGGCTAAATCCCACATGGTGTTAATAGGCTTCTTCAGAGCCATTACATCTGCTAGCTGCTTAGTGTTATTACGTCATAGCACTAGGATTAAACCCCCCATGGCGTTAATAGGCTTCTTCAGAGCCGTTACCTCTTCTAGCTGTTTAGCGTTTTGACATGATAGCACTAGGATAAATCCCCCCACGGTGTTAATAGTGTTCTTCAGAGCCGTTACCTCTGCTATCTGCTTAGTGTTATGATGTCATACCTGTATGATAAATCCCTCCATGGTGTTAATAGTCTTCTTCAGAACTGTTACCTCTGCCAGCTGCTCAGTGTTATGACATGATAGCACTAGGATAAATCCCCCCATGGCGTTAATAGTGTTCTTCAGAGCTTTTACCTCTGACAGATGCTTAGTGTTATGACATCATAGCACTAGGATAAATCCCCCCATGGCGTAAATAGTCTGCTTCAAAGCTGTTACCTTTGCCAGCTGCTCAGTTTTATGACATCATAGCACTAGGATAAATCCCCCCATGGCGTTAATAGTCTTCTTCAGAGCTGTTACATCGGCTATCTGCTTAGTGTTATGATGTCATAGCACTAGGATAAATCCCCCCATGGCGTTAATAGGCTTCTTCAGAGCTGTTACCTCGGCCATCTGCTCAGTGTTATGACATGATAGCACTATGATAAATCCCCCCGTGGTGTTAATAGGCTTCTTCAGAGCTATTAACTCTGCCGGCTGCTTAGTGTTATGACATCATAGCACTAGGACAAATCCACCCATGGCGTTAATAGTGTTCTTCAGAGCCGTTACCTCCGCCAGCTGCTTAGTGTTATGACAAAATAGCACTAGGATAAATCCCTACATGGTGTTACTAGGCTTCTTCAGAGTTGTTACCTCCGCTAGCTGCTTAGTGTTATGACGTCATAGCACTAGGATAAATCCCCCCATGGTGTTAATAGTGTTCTTCAGAGCTGCTACGTCTGCTAGCTGCTTAGTGTTATGACGTCGTAGCACTAGGATAAATCCCCCCATGGCGTTAATAGGCTTCTTCAGAGCTGTTACCTCTGCTAGCTGCTTAGTGTTATGACATCATAGCACTTGGATAAATCCCCACATGGCGTTAATAGTCTTCTTCAGAGCTGTTACCTCGGCCATCTGCTCAGTGTTATGACATGATAGCACTAAGATATGTAAGAGGATTCAATTCAACTCTACAGCTAAGTCAATGCCTAGTCTGGGATACTGAATGGAAACCCTTATTGATATATCTTTATGTCCAGTTCATGCGTTCTGGATGACTACCCCTATATAACACCCCTCTCTTGGAATCCTCCTGACCCCACTGAGCCAAGAAGTAGTTCTGTTTTGCAAGTTAAAAGGTTTATTTGATAATTTAAACAATAGATATATATATGTCACACCTTATAATAAATTAATAATTGAATATCACACTTAATCTGATATGATAAAGATTAACAACAGAGAATCTGGCACTAACACGCTTCTCTATAATCAATAAGGAGTTGACATGAAATGGATAAGGTAGCACACAGGTGAATAGGAACAAAAGAAGAAGGTGGTACAGAATGCTTTATGTAAGCTCAGGTGGATGCAATATTCAATGAATGCAGTACAGAAAATACTCAATATGATTTCAACCAAACAATGTAATCACTTTTCTCTGGCTATTCACTCCCCCCCTCTTTATGCAATGCAAGGAAATGGAAGGAAAACACACAGTTCTCAGAAATGCAATCAAATGTGGTTCAGTTCACCCCAGCAAGCTTAGACTACAGAAGTTTGAAAACACAGGCAAAATTGCTTTGATATGTGCTGGCAATGAATTAAAAAAATATGCTAAAATGCTTTTAATTCCCTTTCAGAGGTTCAGGGTGAATGGTATCTAGTTAATATTAGCTCAGGCTCACTCTTGCAATGATTCAGGAATGATTAGCAGGTTAAACGAATTTCTGGCAAATGGAAGGCAAGCAGCAGCTGTTTTTACACGAGGAGAAATTTGCAAATCGCGGTAAAATTCGTGGAATTCTTAGTGCGATTAAAAGCTTAGATTCTCAACTTTCAGATGAAAGTTACTGCAAGTCTCTAGCACAAACGGTTGCGGAGATATGAGCGATTGAATAAAGGTCGTTTTTCAGATTTGAAATTTTAAAAGCTCAAAAAGACAAGTGCAGCTTGCAACTAGAAAATGACAAGTGACAGATTTGGAGCTATCAGGCAGTTCTACTTAGGTTAAATAGATTGAATTAGATGAATTTAAACTAAGAGCTTTGGTTTGGTACAGTTTGGCGGTACTCACAAGAGATTTTAAACAGGAAGGCGGCTTTGTCACGATCTGGTCAACAGGTCTGGACTTCGGACGGTCTCTGGGCACAGCGTCTGGTCTCTGGAACTGCTCACAGCATCGGGGTCAGCACTCTGGATACAATGGCCTGGTCTCTGCTAGGCACCGGTTCTCTGGGTCGGGTCCTGCCTTCTCTTTGGATATTTCTGTCACCGGGTTCTTGCAAAAGTTCTTGGCAAAATTCAGACGGCTCGCCCGGCTGTCTGAAGAGTTCAGTTGCAAAAATATTTTGAGGCCTGCTGACAAATACTCTTGCTGGCAGTGGCCTTTTTGGTTAAGGTTCTGAAGTCTCTGTTTATCTTGGAGTCTAAGTGTTGGCTCTTTGAAATTTGATGGAGGTAAGTATGGATTTTTCCGGCAGAGCTTCCAGCGGCAGATGGAATTGAAGGTCCCTATCTGTCCTGTCTCTCTGCTTTTATGTGTTTTTAAAATGGGTGTGTGTGAGCAGCATCACTAGCCAGCCCCTCTCCACTTATCATTGGTCAAATTTCCATTCCTCACTTGATTGGGGAAGGAACTGTGAGTCAGAGTGATGTCATTTTATGGCTTGCAGATAGGACACTCCCCTGTCAGATTGCACATATTCTATATTTGATAACAAAAGACATATTTCACAGTTACACAGTTGCTTGAAATTACATATACATGGTGTGGCTGAATTTAGCCATGTCTCTGTCCAAATCTGCTGTTTCTAAGAGCTTGCATTCAGAAATGGCAGATAATTGACTTTTTAACTGATTTTTCAATTTCTGACATTGACCCAACTTTACATACATGTGCGCAGGGAGTATGGACATTAGCTGATGAAGTTTCAGATTTTTAACATGCATACATTTAGAGTAATATCCACTTTTCCGCTAACACCCCCCTGAACATACCACCGGTTCTAAAAACCTCTTAAACTGTGGGCAGAAAAATCACAATAATTATGGTATCATTTATAAAATTTTCACATGTCCGCACCATGAGTTATTCATCTTTTTCTAAACAATATTCTGGCTACAAAGGGGTGTGGTTTCCCAGGTCACATGGTGGAAATACTGGTTTATCCAGTTCTGCCAAGCCAGCTTGCTCTCACAGGCAGTGCCCCTCCCAGCTTCTGCCAAGAGGAAGCTACATTTTACGACCGCTGTAATAAAACCTTTGCCTGAGTCAAGACAGGCTTTGTTCAGAGCTCCTGTAGAGCACAGGTAATTCAATTATCAGATAGATGGCATATCCTTAGTGTGGCCAGCAAAAAGGCAGATGGGCCTGGGAACACAGCTGTGACTCAAGTTTCACTCCTGATGGGGGTAGTTGCCAGGCAGAATTCAGTTCCTTAAGCCAGACTTTCAGCTAACTGTCATGTTTTTTTTTTGTTGCTTTTTAAATTAACTTGCAATTTTACACATGCAGCTAGAATGCTGATTCTAAGTGCAAAACTATGACATTTCAACAGTTACAAAGGCATGTGACACCAAACATAGGTCACTCATTTAATCTAAACATTTTCGATTTTAGTGTCTTTAAATCCAGTGCAACTTAAACTGCTGACTCCATAGCAGTTTTGTTATAAGCATTGTTTTGGGCTCTTCATTTCCCAGATTTTGTAAGCACACAAAACTCCATTCTACCAAATGTCTGCTGGTGTCCAGTGAGTTTTTAGATGTGTTGCAATGTTTAAAATAGACATTTTGAGCCTGCCTTCAGAGAAACACAGGGTGGTTTTAAACTGCCGGCTTTTGGATAGTGGTGAGTACTGGTACTGCACCCATTTTTGGGATTTAAGAAAATGAATTCTCCACAGTTATGGGTTTGCATTTGGCAATCAGCATTGCCATTCCCAATGGTTTCAGACTACTGTGCGGGTAGTCCAATGGTGGTTTTAAAGCGCTTTGAAGCTAACCGGCGCTACTGTTTTTCCTTTGGCAACCCATTTCCCTCATGGCAACCCGGCCTTTCATTCTCGCACTGGTGGGTGGCAAGTGAGGCAACCATTTTGGTGTGCGCACAAACTGCGCAGCTTTCCTGGATTTCGGCGCACATGTGGGTTTTCCGCCATCTTGAATTTTCTAAGCCCACAGCACCAAATGTTGTGGCATGATAGCTTAAACGTGGGTCAGGACACCCAACAAGCCCCCCCACGCGACTGCACTTTGAATTTGAGTCGATGGGGAGTCGCGTGCCCAAGGGTTTTGACCCACGCACCGGTCTGTCCGCATAATCTTCTTCCTACTCTGTAGATGGCACAGTTCAGCATCTTCTTCTCCATCCGGTACTGATCGATCGGTCCTCCTCGCCGGTCCTGATGGGAATATTGGGCGGTCCACTGGGCCCATTGGATCTTCGTTCCCGGTCTCCGGATCGTCCTCCTTGGCCCATCTCCAGGTTTTCTTTCTCCTAGGACGACAAAGGAAGAGCGGCAATACCTACTCATAGACGTTTTTTCCACCACTGTTGAGATAGTGGGGCAGCATATGCATTTCATCATGACGAAACATTACATTCTTATTTTGATAAAAAAAACAGTATAACTAAGAGACAGTTTCATGCAAATCACAATATTTAGAGACTAGATGTGGTATGTTTTATGATTGGAACTGAATTAGTCTGAGACAGTACCCGCTAGGATTCCAGAGGATTCCTCCAGTTGTTGCAGAGTGTGCCTGGGATGGCAACATTTCAACTGGTTTATGTGGACCCACTTGTCTTCCCCCGCTGCCAAAGGACCTTTGGGGATGTGGATTTTGTAGGCCACAGGGGAGATCTTGTCGATGATCTCAAAGGGTCCCTTCCATGTAGGCAAAAATTTGCGCTGCTTGGCCTGGTTCCTTTGGAAGTTGTATAGATAGACCCGGTCCCCCACCTGATATTCCTTCCTGGAAGTTTTCAGGTCATAGTGGGTCTTCATGCTATCAGCTGATCTTTCTAGATTCCGCTGAGCGTAAGCAAAAGCATGTTGGAGGTGTTTCCTTAAATTCTCCACATACTCATGAGTAGTGGAGGCATTTATCAGTGTCTGCTCTTGGGTCCTATAGAGCAAATGCTGCGGAAGCACCATCTTGCGCCCAGTCATCAACTCAAATGGTGACATTTTGGTTGCAGATGAAGGGGTAGATCTGATGGCCATTAGGACCAGAGGTAATCGGATATCCCAACTTGGCCCAGAATCTGCCACAAACTTCTTTAATATGCTCACAATTGTCCGGTTATATCTCTCTACTGCCCCAGAAGAAGCTGGTCTATAAGCAATATGCAGCTTTCTCTTGACCCCCAGTATCTCCCACATCTTTGTCCTTACTTCACTGGTGAAGTGGCTACCTCTGTCTGACTCAATCCTTTGAGGTAGACCAAAACGGGAAAAGATGTGGTTAATCATCAAGGCAGCTGCAGTTTCTGCCTTGCAATTTGGGGCTGGGAGACATTTCACCCACTTGGTAAACAAGCATGTCACAGTCAACATGTACTTATTCCCCCTAGCCGAGCGAATCACAGGGCCTACAAAGTCGATTTGTAAATCTGACCATGGCAGTGTCATTCCCCTCTTTTGTAAAGGCGCCCGGTGCGTAAGGGATGATGGCTGAAATTGTGCACACACAAGACACCCCTTCAAGTATTGGTCGAGGTCCTGCCCCATGTGTGGCCAGTATGCAACCTCTCTTAAGATTTCCAATGTTGTGTGAAACCCCCTATGACCGGCGGTGGCCGCATCATGGGCGTGACTTAACATCAGGCTTCGGAATGAGGTAGGAACCACCCACTGATCGTGGCCAGCTTTGGATTTCCTTACCAACAAACCGTCTTAGATTCGGAACATTTTTGGACATTTCATCAACACTCTTAGGTCCTCTTTCCCAATGTAATCGGTATCCGTCAGGGGAAAGTTCTCAGGGTCCTCAAGGTGCTGGTAAAATTTACCAATAATTGGATCCCCCTTCTGAGCAGTAATCAAATCAGCATCAGGGGTCTCCTTACTCCATTGTGCAATTGAAAGGTCGTTGTGAGCATTTGTCTGGGACCTAGTGATGGCAGTGACCTGGATTTCCCCCAACAGGGACTCAATCTCAATTAGATCCCCTTGGATGGCCCCGGTTTTGGCCAGCTGATCAGCTAAGTCATTTCCAGTTTTGTCTGGTCCCTCTACTTTGGAATGACCCTTGATCTTTTTCCAATAGATGGTCATCTCATTCGAGGTGACCAGATCATCAATGTTTTGGATCAACTTCCCATGTTTCAAGGGTTTGTTGTTAGCACATAACATGCCTCTGGTTTTCCAATTAACCAGGTGCTCCACGAACCCGTTCCGTACATAATCCAAATCTGTGATTATGACCAGTTCGTGGAGTTGATGCTGGACAGCAGTGAGGATGGCCTGATGCACAGCCATCAATTCTGCCACCTGACTACTTCGGGGACCAATTTTGTATCCAGCGGAGGGTTCTGGGGACTCATTCACCCATGCATTCCCTACGCCGGCCACCAGTTCTTTCTCCCCGTTGTTGTCAACATGGTACGAGCATCCATCCACATACACAGTGGGCATTCCCTCACACTTGTCTTCTTCAAAGACTTTGTGTGGGGAATTAAGGTATGCCTCCATGTTGTCCTTGGTTTTTAGACTTTCGTCCTCGAGACAGTTTTCTCTGGCACAATCATGCAAGTCAGCCAGACCTTGCGCGAGGGGACTCTTCTTGTTTTGGCCATATCTGACCTCCACAGGAAAGCCTTGCATTGACAGAATCCAGGAAGTAATTCGGGAATTACTCACATTTCCGGCCCGAATTCTGTCACTTTGGAGATATTGCAGGGGCTGGTGTGGAGTCTCCACTATGATGTGTTCCCCATGGATAAACGGGCGGTAATTCTTCAATGCCCACACCGTTGCCAGGAGTGCCTTCTCACAATCGTTGAATTTTTCCTCCACAGAGGATAAAGTTTTGCTCGCATAGGAGATTACTTTATTGACCTTGTCATGCTTTTGGTATAATACGGCCGTCAAGCACGTATTAGAGAACCCTGTCTCCAGGAAGAACTCCTTGTTTCTGACAGGGTAAGCTAGGCAAGGCGCTTGTGAGAGGCTTCTCTTGAGTTGTCTTACTGCCTCGGATTGTTCTGGACCCCATTCCCACTTGACCCCCCCCTTTAGGAGATGAATCAGGGGTCTGGTGATCTCTGCGTAGCCCTCAATGAACTTTCTGCTGTAATTAGTCAGTCCAAGGAGGCTCCTTAGTTCCCGCAGAGTTGTGGGGTCTTTCAGTTTCTGAAGTGCTTCCACTTTCTTTTCCTGGGGACAGAGGCCCTGAGGAGTAATCTCATGCCCCAAGAAATTAACACGGGTTCTACACCACTGCGCTTTCTGAAAGGAAAGTTTTGCTCCGGCGGCCCTCAACTGTGTCAGAACATAACGGATCTCCGCTATGTGTTCCTCCACAGATGAACTTTTGATGAGGACATCATCTACATAAGCCAGGTTACCCCTCGCACCCAGGTCGGGCATGGCCTTATGTAGGAAAATGTTGAATTCATTGCCGGAGTTGAGGTATCCGAAGGGAGTCCGGGTCCATGTGTACTGCTGGCCCCCAAAGGTAAAAGCCAGTTTGTATTGGTCCTCCCTGCTGACAGGCACGGTCCAGTATCCATTGGTCAGGTCTATTGCAGTGAATACCTGTGACCCCTGAATCTGGGCCAGCCCTTGGTCAATGTAGGGCAGAGGCCATCGGGAAGTATGGACCCGTTTGTTGAGCTCCCTAAGGTCGGCGCAGAGTCTCCACTGGCCGTTTGGCTTCAATATTCCCAGCACCGGATTATTGAAGGTGCTGTGGATGGGACGGATTATTCCCCGGGACTCAAGGTTCTTAATTATTTCGGTAAGGGACTCCATTGATGCGAGAGGCAAGCGATATTGCTTCACAAACACAGGAGTCATGCCAGGGTCCGTGGGGATTGTTGTTGTGTGGATGTCAGTGCGACCACAGTCATATGAGTCTACCGCAAAGAGATCTTGGAAATCCAAGAAAACTTGTTTCAACTTTTGCTTTTGTTCCAGAGTCACACAGGCATCAGCTAGGTTGACTCTCTCTTCCACCATCTGCCCGAAGCCTGGAAAGACTTCTGGTTTGGCTATTTCAGCGGCCTCCTCCAGCTGGGTGGAGAAGTCCCTGGTTAGAGTGTTGATTTGGACCGGAGGCTTCAGGTGAGAAAGGCAGCCCTCATGGACCTGGAAAATCACCTCATCCCTCCTGAAGTCACAAGTCACATCTTCCTTACCATAGGGGCAGGAAGTGTACACCAGGAAGTTCCCCCCATGCCGGGTAAAAATCCTGTCTGGTGTTGTGTTGTCCTCACTGTCACTGTCAAAACAGCCCTTGGGGATTGGTCCTAACAGTTCATTACCTAAATCAATGGAAAAATGTCGGTCATCAACCGCCATTCCAATAATGGTGCCTGCGGCTAGAGTAATACTCTTTAAGTCGCTGTTATCCACCTCTATTAGAATGGTGTCATGTTCTATGTTGACTAATGGAGTTGGGTTTACCCCCAACCCTTGCTGTTGTAGAGAAGCGTTTAGATGTATGTAAGCATCAGGGTTTTTCAACTCTTGTCCCCTTTTAACTTTCACTTCCAGGGAGAATTGTCGGGTCCTTTCTGGGATGGTGACTTCCTCTTTAATCTGAATTTCAACTGCATAAGGTAGCAATTGAGCTGACCTAAATGCTTTTTCTGGATCATCAAAGCCCATGGGATTATCCGCTAATCGGGACCAAGCTTTGAAGTTTATTAGGTCCAAACTAATGGCAAAGCGATTGAGAATGTCACTGCCTAAGTAAAAGGCGGCAGGGACGTCTCGCACGACCCAACAATTGTGGACTATGCTCTTGTTGCCAATGGAGATTTTGAGCATACACCTGCTTGGCAGGAGATGTTTGGAATTGGGTGCTTCCAGGTCCATTTCCCATTTGTCTATCAGTTTGAATGTGGGAATGGCTGGATCTTTTGGGAGTTGGCGAAACATGGCTTCGCTGATGAAGCTCTTACCGTTGTTCACACACACTCGAGCGAGAACAGAGTCCTTCCCATCATTTAACTGAACAGGGATGAACAACTGCCCTCCAATTTGCTGAATATCAGCCAGGCTCTGAGCTGATTTCACATCTTTCTGGACTATAGGAGTGGGAGTTTCTGATTGTGGATTAGTATAGAATTTCAGAGTGTTTCCTTCCAGCGTGGAATACCACCTTAAACTGGAAGGAAGGTTGATTTTCAGACATAGAGAGGACCCCCCATCACCAGTCTGTTGTCCTACTGCTATTACTGTCACGTCTGGAATTTGGCTATTCTGGAAGTGAAATTCTACTTGGTCAGATTTTTGTTCAACCATGTGGCATGTGCCGTTTAAACTAACATGGTTGACACTCTGTCTTAATTTTATTGGTCGGCTAGTCTGGGTCCAGAGGACCTTGTTTACGCAATCTATTAGGGGTGACAACCTTCTCAGGAGGTCATTCCCTAGTAAACAAGGGGTGCCCTCTGGAGTCACAACTATGACTGGGTGTTTCAACTTGTGTCGCCCAATTTTAATGTCCAAATCTGCAGTCCCCTCAACGGGAATTTCCTTCCCGTCAAAGTTCTGGAGTTGTCCAGGAAGTGAGGTGAGAGGAATTTGGTAATTCTCTCCCCTTCCTGCATTCAGTTCGTCAAAGGCCCTTCTGGACAGAAGGGTAGCTTGAGATCCAGTGTCCACCAGTGCCAAAATTGTACCCTGCCCCTGTACTTGTACCGGGGCATAGTATCTTCCCTCCTTCTCCTCAAGGGGGCACAGATAATGTACATTTTTGGACAACTGGTGGGCTAACTTTCTGGTTTTGGACATCGCTAGCGAAGAGATTTGGGCAGAATTCTGTGGAGAGCCTTGGGAATCTGAAAGAAAAAGTTGGCAACTGGAGATCAGAGCCATTGTGGGTTCCCCTGGCTCTGGTTCTGGGCCGCCCCCCCCTTTTTGGAGGCAGTCACCAGGATGGGTTTGAACCAGGGGATTTTCTTGCTGTTGGTTCTGGGATGAGATGGTGGGCGGCGGTAGCTCAGTCTCCACATCTCCCCAGTCTGGATTTGCATCCCTAGGGACCCATTTTTCTTTGGGAGGAGTTCCCCCCTCTCTGAAGGAGAAGATCCTTTTCCCAGGACCTTCTGAGGATCCCTCCCCCTCAAATTGGAAGATCTGTACCTCCTCCTCAAACTGAGTCTGTTTGGGTCTTTTGTTTCTCCTACCCCCCCTCTGCTCCTTAGGAGGCAGACTTTCAGGGGCAAGAGATTTTTTTTCCGGTTCCTGGGTTTCCAGGGGCTGTTTACAAGTGAGGAACGAAGCTTCCTCCAAGGCTTTACACCCCCCTTCCCTTTGTGCCTCCTCCCTGGGAACCGGTGAGTTATCGGGGTGCTGCCCCCGTCATTGTTCTGGAGCACCAGGTCCAGAGTTGGGTGCGTTCTGCGCCGGCATGCCGATCTGAGGGTTCTGCTGAGCCCTCAGTATGTGACCCAGATCCCGCGCCATGTTTTGAACCTGGCGCTCTAACTGGGAAACCCGCTCAGGCTGATACGGGGCCCTGTTTTCTCCCCTGGGCTGATCCCGGGAAGGGTAGCTGTCCCTCCTCTGGTAATACCCCGGGTTGGGAAGATTTGGGTACCCCTCCACCCTTGGCCTCCCCTCTCCCGGATTCAGTGGTCTGGGCTCAGGGAATTGGGGAAAGAAGGATGGATGGTTTTGGGGCTGAAAGTCGGGTGGATATCTGGGGAAAAAGTTCTGCCCAGGGTTTGGAGAGTTTCTGCCCTCCGGTGGGAAGTTAGGAGGGAAGTTCCCTGGGTTAGGTGCTTGGCTGGATCCCCCCCCTTGGGCTGGAGGAGTCCACACATAACCCAGGATGGGTCTGTTTCCCTTGTAACGGGGACTTACATAATCAGGAGAGCGAGGGACCCCATTTGTGGGGCTGCCTCCCTGGCTCCCTGTCTGTGACTGGCCCGAGGACCTTCTGGGCCTAGCATTATTAGGTGCAGGTAGGTTTTTAGGCCCCCCCATCTCCAAATCTAAAACGGGGGTGACCTTTACCTCTGCCACCTTGGCAGCAGCAGGGGTGGTGTTGGCTTTGGGGTTTTTCTGGGCATTACTTTTGCTATCTACCGGTTTCTGCACCTCATAGATCCGGGTAGCCTGTTCAATGACCCAGTCTAAAGATCTTTTCTTGTGAAAATCCCTCACGAGCTGGGTCATTATGTATTTGGGCAAGGCATGAAAAAATGTATTAATGAATTCTCTACTGTCTGTGCGCACCCTTCTGGTGGTCTGCGCAAAAGCACGCTTTAACTCCTGCACAAATTCTTGTGGGGCCTGATCCTCCCCACATTGCAAATTGTAGGCTGCCTTGCGAGCCTCTTGAGGATTTCTGTGAACAGAAAAATGTTTCAAGATGGCCGCCTTATAGGTGGACCATCTTAAATGATTTTGGTGCTCCAGCCCCGCAAAGAAACTGGAGTATTCCGGGGAGAAGGTCCACTTTACATATTGAATACAGCTTTGGCTGTCCTTCATATGGAAAGTCTCCATCATTTGCTCAAACAACTCTAAGTGCTCCCAAACAGAATACTTAGCGTTCTTATGGTAAGGCGTGATGACGCTCCTGATCGCCTTAATCTGCTTTAAAGGGTCCTTAAGCAAGGCCCTTTTTGTCTTATTGGCCCTTTTGGTCCGGGTAACCCTGGTCCAATCGTCCTCGGACTCGGAGGCACTGCTCCCAGAGGTTCCCGTCTGTTCTTCCAGGTTTTCCCGGATTCTGCGAGCCTGGGAATGGCTGGCAGCATGTGGGGACCTGGTCTCCTGTGTCCTGCGCAGTTCAGAGGAGTCTTCAGATTCCTCCTTGCTGCCAGGATTTGATGGGTACCCCCTGCACTGACCTAACTGGGCAGAGGTTTTCAGGATGCCCTTAATGGGCCTACTCTCCTGGGGTTCCCCATTGAACTGTACTGTACTTGGGTGCCCATACCCGGATGCCCACCCCTCCATTCCTGGGTGGTACTGGCCTATGAGCCCCATGCTTCTGGCTGGATAGTAATCTGCCATCCCTGTGGTCCTGTGCTCACGTGCGCCAGGGGACATGGGGGTGGCAGAGTCCAGGGACTGAGAGGTATGAGGGCCTCTGGTACTAGGGCTCCTGAGGTTATGCTCCGGAGTTTCCATTTCCCAGCGAACCTCATCTATATCCGCCCCTGCTCCCTGTTGCAATGCAAGAGCCTGCATTTGTGCCTTCAGTTCCTCAGTTAAGGCCTTACTGGACTCTATCAGTCTCTCCTGCGTCGCTACCTGTTGTTGGAGCCTATCATTGTGCTGGCAGAGAGCCTCATTCTCTCTCTGTGTTTCCTGATTGGTCCTGGAGCACTGGGCCAGTCTTTGCTGCAGGAGGGTTACCTCCTGAGCTGTGTCCCTATTGGCCTGCTCCTTTCTTGCTAGAGCATCCTCCACCCTCCTGGTGTGCTCTAACAAGTTCTGGTTTTCTTTTTGGAGGTCACCCAGCCCCTGGAGGGCCAGGTGATTTTCTTCCATTTTCCTTTTTAAATGGCAGACTTCCTGGCCTATGGCGTCTCTTTCCTGACTAAGAGCCTGCTTTTGTGCCGCCAGGTCGTCCCTCTGCCTTTGGAAGGCACCAGCTTTCTGGCGCTCCTGATCAAACTCTGCCTGGGTATCCAGGTCTTTCAGAATCAGTTTATTGCTCTCCTCTTTCTCTCTATCTAGCTGGCTTTGCAGGGTGACTACCTGCTCCGCGCATGCCCTGTTGAAATTGATCTGTTGCTCCAACTTTTTCTGGTTCTGCAGTAAGGAGTCCAAACTGTCTTGGTGCTCCTTCTGCAGGGCCAGAAATCTGGTATCCTGGTCTGTCTTTTCCTGTTGTAGGATGCCCATATCCTCTTTTATTTTAATGATGTACTGCCTGCTGTCATTTTCTGACTCCTGGCTCCCCTGCAGCCTCTGCTCAGAAGAGACCAGGTCAGATTGGACCTTCTCTAACACCACCTGTTGCCTATTTGCCAGATTTTGGCTTTCAGCACATCTATCCTGCATGTCTACCATATATAGGTACAGGTATGCTGCTATCCTGGCAATCTTATTGTGTTCCTCTTTGGCTTTAGGCGCCATATATAGTTCACTCAGGGCCACATGTAATGGACCCTGATCTCTCCATAAGTCTGACCCTGTTTCAGTGACCTGTCGCGTGATGGCCTGCAACCAGGCATCCTGGCCCTGCTCAGCCCATTCACCTCTCACAAATAGTTTATGTAAGAAGTGCTCTCTGGCTATTTTCATATCTACCAAGGTCGTCATTCTAGAGATTGGTCTCTGTCCTGACTTACAGAAGTTAGTATTTTATTTTTGCAGAACAGAACTTTTCTTGGAGTGTCCCTTTTGAGGAATGCTTCACAGCGTAATGCAGCGTGGTGATCCGACCGGATGTATGTATCCCGTCAGTTAGCACACTGTATTAAGCTGCACAAGTGGTATTCTAACCCAAACGTCCGGCCGAGCCCCCAGTTTGTAAGAGGATTCAATTCAACACTACAGCTAAGTCAATGCCTAGTCTGGGATACTGAATGGAAACCCTTATTGATATATCTTTATGTCCAGTTCATGCGTTCTGGATGACTACCCCTATATAACACCCCTCTCTTGGAATCCTCCTGACCCCACTGAGCCAAGAAGTAGTTCTGTTTTGCAAGTTAAAAGGTTTATTTGATAATTTAAACAATAGATATATATATGTCACACCTTATAATAAATTAATAATTGAATATCACACTTAATCTGATATGATAAAGATTAACAACGGAGAATCTGGCACTAACACGCTTCTCTATAATCAATAAGGAGTTGACATGAAATGGATAAGGTAGCACACAGGTGAATAGGAACAAAAGAAGAAGGTGGTACAGAATGCTTTATGTAAGCTCAGGTGGATGCAATATTCAATGAATGCAGTACAGAAAATACTCAATATGATTTCAACCAAACAATGTAATCACTTTTCTCTGGCTATTCACTCCCCCCCTCTTTATGCAATGCAAGGAAATGGAAGGAAAACACACAGTTCTCAGAAATGCAATCAAATGTGGTTCAGTTCACCCCAGCAATCTTAGACTACAGAAGTTTGAAAACACAGGCAAAATTGCTTTGATATGTGCTGGCAATGAATTAAAAAAATATGCTAAAATGCTTTTAATTCCCTTTCAGAGGTTCAGGGTGAATGGTATCTAGTTAATATTAGCTCAGGCTCACTCTTGCAATGATTCAGGAATGATTAGCAGGTTAAACGAATTTCTGGCAAATGGAAGGCAAGCAGCAGCTGTTTTTACACGAGGAGAAATTTGCAAATCGCGGTAAAATTCGCGGATGCGTGTTTCACGATTACGGCAAAACTATAGGGGGTAGGAATGCGGTTCTTAGTGCGATTAAAAGCCTAGATTCTCAACTTTCAGATGAAAGTTACTGCAAGTCTCTAGCACAAACGGTTGCGGAGATATGAGCGATTGAATAAAGGTCGTTTTTCAGATTTGAAATTTTAAAAGCTCAAAAAGACAAGTGCAGCTTGCAACTAGAAAATGACAAGTGACAGATTTGGAGCTATCAGGCAGTTCTACTTAGGTTAAATAGATTGAATTAGATGAATTTAAACTAAGAGCTTTGGTTTGGTACAGTTTGGCGGTACTCACAAGAGATTTTAAACAGGAAGGCGGCTTTGTCACGATCTGGTCAACAGGTCTGGACTTCGGACGGTCTCTGGGCACAGCGTCTGGTCTCTGGAACTGCTCACAGCATCGGGGTCAGCACTCTGGATACAATGGCCTGGTCTCTGCTAGGCACCGGTTCTCTGGGTCGGGTCCTGCCTTCTCTTTGGATATTTCTGTCACCGGGTTCTTGCAAAAGTTCTTGGCAAAATTCAGACGGCTCGCCCGGCTGTCTGAAGAGTTCAGTTGCAAAAATATTTTGAGGCCTGCTGACAAATACTCTTGCTGGCAGTGGCCTTTCTGGTTAAGGTTCTGAAGTCTCTGTTTATCTTGGAGTCTAAGTGTTGGCTCTTTGAAATTTGATGGAGGTAAGTATGGATTTTTCCCGCAGAGCTTCCAGCGGCAGATGGAATTGAAGGTCCCTATCTGTCCTGTCTCTCTGCTTTTATGTGTTTTTAAAATGGGTGTGTGTGAGCAGCATCACTAGCCAGCCCCTCTCCACTTATCATTGGTCAAATTTCCATTCCTCACTTGATTGAGGAAGGAACTGTGAGTCAGAGTGATGTCATTTTATGGCTTGCAGATAGGACACTCCCCTGTCAGATTGCACATATTCTATATTTGATAACAAAAGACATATTTCACAGTTACACAGTTGCTTGAAATTACATATACATGGTGTGGCTGAATTTAGCCATGTCTCTGTCCAAATCTGCTGTTTCTAAGAGCTTGCATTCAGAAATGGCAGATAATTGACTTTTTAACTGATTTTTCAATTTCTGACATTGACCCAACTTTACATACATGTGCGCAGGGAGTATGGACATTAGCTGATGAAGTTTCAGATTTTTAACATGCATACATTTAGAGTAATATCCACTTTTCCGCTAACACCCCCCTGAACATACCACCGGTTCTAAAAACCTCTTAAACTGTGGGCAGAAAAATCACAAGAATTATGGTATCATTTATAAAATTTTCACATGTCCGCACCATGAGTTATTCATCTTTTTCTAAACAATATTCTGGCTACAAAGGGGTGTGGTTTCCCAGGTCACATGGTGGAAATACTGGTTTATCCAGTTCTGCCAAGCCAGCTTGCTCTCACAGGCAGTGCACCTCCCAGCTTCTGCCAAGAGGAAGCTACATTTTACGACCGCTGTAATAAAACCTTTGCCTGAGTCAAGACAGGCTTTGTTCAGAGCTCCTGTAGAGCACAGGTAATTCAATTATCAGATAGATGGCATATCCTTAGTGTGGCCAGCAAAAAGGCAGATGGGCCTGGGAACACAGCTGTGACTCAAGTTTCACTCCTGATGGGGGTAGTTGCCAGGCAGAATTCAGTTCCTTAAGCCAGACTTTCAGCTAACTGTCATGTTTTTTTTTGTTGCTTTTTAAATTAACTTGCAATTTTACACATGCAGCTAGAATGCTGATTCTAAGTGCAAAACTATGACATTTCAACAGTTACAAAGGCATGTGACACCAAACATAGGTCACTCATTTAATCTAAACATTTTCGATTTTAGTGTCTTTAAATCCAGTGCAACTTAAACTGCTGACTCCATAGCAGTTTTGTTATAAGCATTGTTTTGGGCTCTTCATTTCCCAGATTTTGTAAGCACACAAAACTCCATTCTACCAAATGTCTGCTGGTGTCCAGTGAGTTTTTAGATGTGTTGCAATGTTTAAAATAGACATTTTGGGCCTGCCTTTAGAGAAACACAGGGTGGTTTTAAACTGCCGGCTTTTGGATAGTGGTGAGTACTGGTACTGCACCCATTTTTGGGATTTAAGAAAATGAATTCTCCACAGTTATGGGTTTGCATTTGGCAATCAGCATTGCCATTCCCAATGGTTTCAGACTACTGTGCGGGTAGTCCAATGGTGGTTTTAAAGCGCTTTGAAGCTAACCGGCGCTACTGTTTTTCCTTTGGCAACCCATTTCCCTCATGGCAACCCGGCCTTTCATTCTCGCACTGGTGGGTGGCAAGTGAGGCAACCATTTTGGTGTGCGCACAAACTGCGCAGCTTTCCTGGATTTCGGCGCACATGTGGGTTTTCTGCCATCTTGAATTTTCTAAGCCCACAGCACCAAATGTTGTGGCATGATAGCTTAAACGTGGGTCAGGACACCCAACAGATAAATCACTGATGGTGTTAATAAGCTTCTTAAGAGCTATTAACTCTGCCAGCTGCTTAGTGTTATGACATCATAGCACTAGGATAAATCCCCCCATGGCGTTAATAGTGTTCTTCAGAGCTGTTACCTTTGACAGATGCTTAGTGTTATGACATCATAGATCTAGGATCAATCCCCCCATGGCGTTAATAGTCTTTTTCAGAGCTGTTACCTTTGCCAGCTGCTCAGTTCTATGACGTCAAAGCACTAGGATAAATCCCCCCATGGTGTTAATAGGCATCTTCAGAGCCGTTACCTCTGCTAGCTGCTTAGTGTTATGACGTCATAGCACTAGGATAAATCCCCCCATGGTGTTAATAGTCTTCTTCAGATCTGTCCCATCTGCTATCTGCTTAGTGTTATGATGTCATAGCACTAGGATAAATCCCCCCATGGCGTTAATAGGCTTCTTCAGAGCTGTTACCTCTGCCAGCTGCTTAGTGTTATGATGTCATAGCACTAGGATAAATCCCCCCATGGCGTTAATAGTCTTCTTCAGAGCTATTAACTCTGCCAGCTGCTTAGTGTTATGACATCATAGCACTAGGATAAATCCCCCCATGGCGTTAATAGTGTTCTTCAGAGCTGTTACCTTTGACAGATGCTTAGTGTTATGACATCATAGATCTAGGATCAATCCCCCCATGGCGTTAATAGTCTTTTTCAGAGCTGTTACCTTTGCCAGCTGCTCAGTTCTATGACGTCAAAGCACTAGGATAAATCCCCTCATGTTGTTAATAGGCTTCTTCAGAGCCGTTACCTCTGCTAGCTGCTTAGTGTTATGACGTCATAGCACTAGGCTAAATCCCCCATGGTGTTAATAGGCTTCTTCAGAGCTGTTACATCTGCTAGCTGCTTAGTGTTATTACGTCATAGCACTAGGATTAAACCCCCCATGGCATTAATAGGCTTCTTCAGAGCCGTTACCTCTTCTAGCTGCTTAGCGTTTTGACATGATAGCACTAGGATAATTCCCCTCACGGTGTTAATAGTCTTCTTCAGAGCCGTTACCTCTGCTATTTGCTTAGTGTTATGATGTCATACCTGTATGATAAATCCCTCCATGGTGTTAATAGTCTTCTTCAGAACTGTTACCTCTGCCAGCTGCTCAGTGTTATGACATGATAGCACTAGGATAAATCCCCCCATGGTGTTAATAGGCTTCTTCAGAGCTATTAACTCTGCCAGCTGCTTAGTGTTATGACATCGTAGCACTAGGATAAATCCCCCCATGGCGTTAATAGTGTTCTTCAGAGCTTTTACCTCTGACAGATGCTTAGTGTTATGACATCATAGCACTAGGATAAATCCCCCCATGGCGTTAATAGTCTGCTTCAAAGCTGTTACCTTTGCCAGCTGCTCAGTTTTATGACATCATAGCACTAGGATAAATCCCCCCATGGCGTTAATAGTCTTCTTCAGAGCTGTTACATCTGCTATCTGCTTAGTGTTATGATGTCATAGCTCTAGGATAAATCCCCCCATGGCGTTAATAGGCTTCTTCAGAGCTGTTACCTCGGCCATCTGCTCAGTGTTATGACATGATAGCACTAGGATAAATCCCCCCGTGGTGTTAATAGGCTTCTTCAGAGCTATTAACTCTGCCGGCTGCTTAGTGTTATGACATCATAGCACTAGGATAAATCCACCCATGGCGTTAATAGTGTTCTTCAGAGCCGTTACCTCCGCCAGCTGCTTAGTGTTATGACAAAATAGCACTAGGATAAATCCCCACATGGTGTTACTAGGCTTCTTCAGAGTTGTTACCTCCGCTAGCTGCTTAGTGTTATGACATCATAGCACTAGGATAAATCCCCCCATGGTGTTAATAGTGTTCTTCAGAGCTGCCACGTCTGCTAGCTGCTTAGTGTTATGACGTCGTAGCACTAAAATAAATCCCCCCATGGCGTTAATAGGCTTCTTCAGAGCTGTTACCTCTGCTAGCTGCTTAGTGTTATGACATGATAGCACTAAGATAAATCACTGATGGTGTTAATAAGCTTCTTAAGAGCTATTAACTCTGCCAGCTGCTTAGTGTTATGACATCATAGCACTAGGATAAATCCCCCCATAGCGTTAATAGTGTTCTTCAGAGCTGTTACCTTTGAAAGATGCTTAGTGTTATGACATCATAGATCTAGGAACAATCCCCCCATGGCGTTAATAGTCTTTTTCAGAGCTGTTACCTTTGCCAGCTGCTCAGTTCTATGACGTCAAACCACTAGGATAAATCCCCCCATGGTGTTAATAGGCTTCTTCGGAGCCGTTACCTCTGCTAGCTGCTTAGTGTTATGACGTCATAGCACTAGGATTAAACCCCCCATGCCGTTAATAGGCTTCTTCAGAGCCGTTACCTCCTCTAGCTGCTTAGCGTTATGACATGATAGCACTAGGATAAATCCCCCCACGATGTTAATAGTCTTCTTCAGAGCCGTTACCTCTGCTATCTGCTTAGTGTTATGATGTCATACCTGTATGATAAATCCCTCCATGGTGTTAATAGTCTTCTTCAGAGCTGTTACCTCTGCCAGCTGCTCAGTGTTATGACATGAAAGCACTAGGATAAATCCCCCCGATGGTGTTAATAGGCTTCTTCAGAGCTATTAACTCTGCCAGCTGCTTAGTGTTATGACATCGTAGCACTAGGATAAATCCCCCCATGGTGTTAATAGTCTTCTTCAGAGCTGTTACCTCTGCTAGCTGCTTAGTGTTATGACATCATAGCACTAGGATAAATCCCCCCATGGCATTAATAGTGTTCTTCAGAGCTGTTACCTCTGACAGATGCTTAGTGTTATGACATCATAGATCTAGGATCAATCCCCCCATGGTGTTAATAGTCTTCTTCAGATCCGTTACCTATGCAAGCTGCTTAGTGTTATGACAAAATAGCACTAGGATAAATCCCCCCATGGTGTTAATAGTGTTCTTCAGAGCTGCTACGTCTGCTAACTGCTTAGTGTTATGACGTCGTAGCACTAGGATAAATCCCCCAAGGGTGTTACTAGGCTTCTTCAGCGCTGCTACCTCTGTTAGCTTCTTAGTGTTATGACGTCATAGCACTGGGATAAATCCTCCCATGGTGTTAATAGTCTTCTTTAGAGCTGTTACCTTTGCCAGCTACTTTGTTTTATGACATCATAGCACTAGGATAAATCCCCCCATGGTGTTAATAGTCTTCTTCAGATCCGTTACCTACGCCAGCTGCTTAGTGTTATGACAAAATAGCACTAGGATAAATCCCCCCATGGTGTTAATAGTCTTCTTCAGAGCTGGTACCTCTGCTAGCTGCTTAGTGTTATGACGTCGTAGCACTAGGATAAATCCCCCCATGGTGTTAATAGGCTTCTTCAGAGCCGTTACCTCTACCAGCTGCTTAGTGTTATGACGTCATAGCACTAGGATAAATCCCCCCATGGTGTTAATAGGCTTCTTCAGAGCTGTTACCTCCGCTAGCTGCTTAGTGTTATGACTTCATAGCACTAGGATAAATCCCCCCTTGGTGTTAATAGGCTTCTTGAGAGCTGTTAACTCCGCTAGCTGCTTAGTGTTATGACGTCATAGCACTAGGATAAATCCCCCCATGGCGTTAATAGTCTTCTTCAGAGCCGTTGCCTCTGCCAGCTGCTTAGTGTTATGACGACATATCACTAGGATAAATCCCCCCATGGTGTTAATAGTCATCTTCAGATCCGTTACCTCTGCCAGCTGCTTAGTGTTATGACATCATAGCACTATGATAAACCCCCCCATGGTGTTAATAGGCTTCTTCCGAGCTGTTACCTCTGCCAGCTGCTTAGTGTTATGACGTCATAGCACTAGGATAAATTCCCCCTTGGCATTGATAGTCTTCTTCAGAGCTGTTACCTCTGCCAGCTGCTCAGTGTTATGACGTCATAGCCCTAGGATAAATCCCTCCTTGGTTTTAATAGGCTTCTCGAGAGCTGTTAGCTCTGCCAGCTGCTTAGTGTTATGAAGTCATAGCACTAGGATAAATCAACCTGTGGCGTTAATAGTCTTCTTCAGAGCCGTTGCCTCTGCCAGCTGCTTAGTGTTATGACATCATAGCACTAGGATAAATCGCCCCATGGTGTTAATAGGCTTCTTCAGAGCCATTACCTCTGCTAGCTTCTTAGTGTTATGACGTCATAGCACTAGGCTAAATCCCCCATGGTGTTAATAGACTTCTTCAGAGCTGTTACATCTGTTAGCTGCTTAGTGTTATGACGTCATAGCACTAGGATAAATCCCCACATGGTGTTAATAGTCTTCTTCAGAGCTGTTACCTCTGCCAGCTGCTCAGTGTTATGACATCATAGCACTAGGATAAATCTCCCATGGTGTTAATAGGCTTCTTCAAAGCCGTTACCTCTGCTAGCTGCTTATTGTTATGACGTCATAGCACTAGGATAAAAAACCCCATGTCGTTAATAGGCTTCTTCAGAGCCGTTAACTCTGCTAGCTGCTTAGTGTTATGACATCATAGCACTAGGATAAATCCCCCATCGGGTTAATAGTCTTTTTCAGAGCTGTTACCTCTGCCAGCTGCTCAGTGTTATGACATGATAGCACTAGGATAAATCCCCCATGGTGTTAATAGGCTTCTTCAGAGCTGTTACCTCTGCCAGCTGCTTAGTGTTATGACATCATAGCACTAGGATAAATCCCCCCATGGCGTTAATAGTCTTCTTCAGAGCTGTTACATCTGACAGGTGCTCAGTGTTATGACATCATAGCACTGGGATAAACCCCCCCATGGCGTTAATATTCTTCTTCAGAGCCATTAACTCTGCTACCTGCTTAGTGTTATTACGTCATAGCACTAGGATAAATCCCCCCATGGTGTTAATAGGCTTCTTCGGAGCCGTTACCTCTGCTAGCTGCTTAGTGTTATGACATCATAGCACGAGGATTAAACCCCCCATGGCGTTAATAGGCTTCTTCAGAGCTGTTACCTCGGCCATCTGCTCAGTGTTATGAAATGATAGCACTAGGATAAATCCCCCCATGGTGTTAATAGTCTTCTTCAAAGCTGTTACCTTTGCCAGCTGCTCAGTTTTATGACATCATAGCACTAGGATAAATCCCCCCATGGCGTTAATAGGCTTCTTCAGAGCTGTTACCTCTGCTAGCTTCTTAGTGTTATGACGTCATAGCACTAGGATAAATCCCCCCATGGCGTTCATACTCTTCTTCAGAGCTGTTACCTCGGCCATCTGCTCAGTGTTATGAAATGATAGCACTTGGATAAATCCCCCCATGGTGTTAATAGTCTTCTTCAGAGCCGTTACCTCTGCTATCTGCTTAGTGTTATGACATCATAGCACTAGGATAAATCCCCCCATGGCGTTAAAAGTGTTCTTCAGAGCCGTTACCTCTGCCAGCTGCTCAGTGTTATGACATCATAGCACTAGGATAAATCCCCCCATGGCGTTAATAGTGTTCTTCAGAGCTGTTACCTCTGCCAGCTGCTTAGTATTATGATATCATAGCACTAGGATAAATCCCCCCATGGCGTTAATAGTCTTCTTCAAAGCTGTTACCTTTGCCAGCTGCTCAGTTTTATGACATCATAGCACTAGGATAAATCCCCACATGGTGTTAATAGTCTTCTTCAGAGCTGTTACATCTGCCAGCTGCTCAGTGTTATGACATCATAGCAAAAGGATAAATCCCCCCATGGTGTTAATAGGCTTCTTCAGAGCTGTTACCTCTGCCAGCTGCTTAGTGTTATGACGTCATAGCACTAGGATAAATCCCCCCATGGCGTTAATAGGCTTCTTCAGAGCCGTTACCTCTGCTAGCTTCTTAGTGTTATGACGTCATGGCACTAGGATAAATCCCCCATGGCGTTAATAGGCTTCTTCAGAGCTGTTACCTCTGCAATCTGCTTAGTGTTATGACGTCATAGCACTAGGATAAATCCCCCCATGGCGTTAATAGTCTTCTTTAGAGCCGTTACCTCTGCTATCTGCTTAGTGTTATGACGTCATAGCACTAGGATAAATCCCACCATGGTGTTAATAGGCTTCTTCAGAGCTGTTACGTCTGCTAGCTTCTTAGTGTTATGACGTCATAGCACTAGGATAAATCCCCCCATGGCGTTAATAGGCTTCTTCAGAGCTATTAACTTTGCCAGCTGCTTAGTGTTATGACATCATAGCACTAGGATAAATCCCCCCATGGCGTTAATACTCTTCTTCAGAGCTGTTACCTCGGCCATCTGCTCAGTGTTATGAAATGATAGCACTAGGATAAATCCCCCCATGGTGTTAATAGGCTTCTTCAGAGCTATTAACTTTGCCAGCTGCTTAGTGTTATGACATCATAGCACTAGGATAAATCCCCCCATGGTGTTAATAGTCTCCTTCAGAGCTGTTACCTCTGCCAGCTGCTTAGTGTTATGACATCATAGCACTAGGATAAATCCCCCCATGGCGTTAATACTCTTCTTCAGAGCTGTTACCTCGGCCATCTGCTCAGTGTTATGAAATGATAGCACTAGGATAAATCCCCCCATGGTGTTAATAGGCTTCTTCAGAGTTGTTACCTCCGCTAGCTGCTTAGTGTTATGACATCATAGCACTAGGATAAATCCCCCCATGGTGTTAATAGTGTTCTTCAGAGCTGCTACGTCTGCTAGCTGCTTAGTGTTATGACGTCGTAGCACTAGGATAAATCCCCCCATGGCGTTAATACTCTTCTTCAGAGTTGTTACCTCTGCTAGCTGCTTAGTGTTATGACGTCATAGCACTAGGATAAATCCCCCCATGGTGTTACTAGGCTTCTTCAGAGTTGTTACCTCCGCTAGCTGCTTAGTGTTATGACGTCATAGCACTAGGATAAATCCCCCCATGGTGTTAATAGTGTTCTTCAGAGCTGCTACGTCTGCTAGCTGCTTAGTGTTATGACGTCGTAGCACTAGGATAAATCCCCCCATGGTGTTAATAGGCTTCTTGAGAGCCGTTACCTCTGCTAGCTGCTTAGTGTTATTTCGTCGTAGCACTAGGATAAATCCCCCCATGGTGTTACTAGGCTTCTTCAGCGCTGCTACCTCTGTTAGCTGCTTAGTGTTATGACGTCATAGCACTAGGATAAATCCTCCCATGGTGTTAATAGTCTTCTTCAGAGCTGTTACCTTTGCCAGCTACTTTATTTTATGACATCATAGCACTCGGATAAATCCCCTCATGGTGTTAATAGGCTTCTTCAGAGCGTTTACCTCTGCTAGCTGCTTAGTGTTATGATGTCAAAGCACTAGGATAAATACCCCCATAGTATTAATAGGCTTCTTCAGAGCCGTTACCTCTGCTAGTTGCTTAGTGTTATGATGTCATAGCACCAGGATAAATCCCCCCATGGTGTTAATAGTCTTCTTCAGAGCTGCTACCTCTGCTAGCTGCTTAGTGTTATGACGTCGTAGCACTAGCATAAATACCCCCATGGTGTTAATAGGCTTCTTCAGAGCTGTTACCTCTGCTAGCTGCTTAGTGTTATGACGTCGTAGCACTAGGATAAATCCCCCCATGGTGTTAATAGGCTTCTTCAGAGCCGTTACCTCTGCCAGCTGCTTAGTGTTATGATGTCATACCACTAGGATAAATCCCCCCATGGTGTTAATAGGCTTCTTCAGAGCTGTTACCTCTGCTAGCTGCTTAGTGTTATGACGTTATAGCACTAGGATAAATCCCCCCATGGTGTTAATAGGCTTCTTCAGAGCTGTTACCTCTGGTAGCTGCTTAGTGTTATGATGTCATAGCACTAGGATAAATCCCCCCTTGGTGTTAATAGGCTTCTTGAGAGCTGTTACCTCCGCTAGCTGCTTAGTGTTATGACGTCATAGCACTAGGATAAATCATCCTATGGCGTTAATAGTCTTCTTCAGAGCCGTTGCCTCTGCTAGCTTCTTAGTGTTATGACGTCATAGCACTAGGATAAATCCCCTATCGGGTTAATAGTGTTTTTCAGAGCTGTTACCTCTGCCAGCTGCTCAGTGTTATGACATGATAGCAGTAGGATAAATCCCCCATGGTGTTAATAGGCTTCTTCAAATCCGTTACCTCTGCCAGCAGCTTAGTGTTATGACATCATAGCACTGTTGTAAATCCCCCCATGGTGTTAATAGGCTTCTTCAGAGCCGTTACTCTGCTAGCTGCTTAGTGTAATGACATCATAGCACTAGGATAAATCCCCCATGGTGTTAATAGGCTTCTTCAGAGCTGTTACCTCTGCCAGCTGCTTAGTGTTATGACATCATAGCACTAGGATAAATCCCCGCATGGCTTTAATAGTCTTCTTCAGAGCTGTTACGTCTGACAGGTGCTCAGTGTTATGACATCATAGCACTAGGATACATCCACCCATGGTGTTAATAGGCTTCTTCAGAGCCGTTACCTCTGCTAGTTGCTTAGTGTTATGACATCATAGCACTAGGCTAAATCCCCCATGGTGTTAATAGGCTTCTTCAGAGCCGTTACATCGGCTAGCGGCTTAGTGTTATTACGTCATAGCACTAGGATAAATCCCCCCATGGTGTTAATAGGCTTCTTCGGAGCCGTTACCTCTGCTAGCTGCTTAGTGTTATGACGTCATAGCACTAGGATTAAACCCCCCATGGCGTTAATAGGCTTCTTCAGAGCCGTTACCTCCTCTAGCTGCTTAGCGTTATGACATGATAGCACTAGGATAAATCCCCCCACGGTGTTAATAGTCTTCTTCAGAGCCGTTACCTCTGCTATCTGCTTAGTGTTATGACATCATACCTGTAGGATAAATCCCTCCATGATGTTAATAGTCTTCTTCAGAGCTATTAACTCTGCCAGCTGCTTAGTGTTATGACATCGTAGCACTAGGATAAATCCCCCCATGGCGTTAATAGTGTTCTTCAGAGCTGTTACCTCTGACAGATGCTCAGTTTTATGACATCATAGCACTAGGATAAATCCCCCCATGCTGTTAATAGTCTTCTTCAGAGCTGTTCCATCTGCTATCTGCTTAGTGTTATGATGTCATAGCAGTAGGATAAATCCCCCCATGGCGTTGATAGGCTTCTTCAGAGCTGCTACCTCTGCCAGCTGCTTAGTGTTATGATGTCATAGCACTAGGATAAATCCCCCCATGGCGTTAATAGTCTTCTTCAGAGCTATTAACTCTGCCAGCTGCTTAGTGTTATGACATCATAGCACTAGGATAAATCCCCCCATGGCGTTAATAGTGTTCTTCAGAGCTGTTACCTTTGACAGATGCTTAGTGTTATGACATCATAGATCTAGGATCAATCCCCCCATGGCGTTAATAGTCTTTTTCAGAGCTGTTACCTTTGCCAGCTGCTCAGTTCTATGACGTCAAAGCACTAGGATAAATCCCCTCATGTTGTTACTAGGCTTCTTCAGAGCCGTTACCTCTGCTAGCTGCTTAGTGCTATGACGTCATAGCACTAGGCTAAATCCCACATGGTGTTAATAGGCTTCTTCAGAGCCGTTACCTCTGCTAGCTGCTTAGTGTTATTACGTCATAGCACTAGGATTAAACCCCCCATGGCGTTAATAGGCTTCTTCAGAGCCGTTACCTCTTCTAGCTGCTTAGCGTTTTGACATGATAGCACTAGGATAAATCCCCCCACGGTGGTAATAGTCTTCTTCAGAGCCGTTACCTCTGCTATCTGCTTAGTGTTATGATGTCATCCCTGTATGATAAATCCCTCCATGGTGTTAATAGTCTTCTTCAGAACTCTTACCTCTGCCAGCTGCTCAGTGTTATGACATCATAGCACTAGGATAAATCCCCCCATGGCGTTAATAGTGTTCTTCAGAGCTTTTACCTCTGACAGATGCTTAGTGTTATGACATCATAGCACTAGGATAAATCCCCCCATGGCGTTAATAGTCTGCTTCAAAGCTGTTACCTTTGCCAGCTGCTCAGTTTTATGACATCATAGCACTAGGATAAATCCCCCCATGGCGTTAATAGTCTTCTTCAGAGCTGTTACATCTGCTATCTGCTTAGTGTTGTGATGTCATAGCACTAGGATAAATCCCCCCATGGCGTTAATAGGCTTCTTTAGAGCTGTTACCTCGGCCATCTGCTCAGTGTTATGACATGATAGCACTAGGATAAATCCCCCCGTGGTGTTAATAGGCTTCTTCAGAGCTATTAACTCTGCCGGCTGCTTAGTGTTATGACATCATAGCACTAGGATAAATCCACCCATGGTGTTAATAGTGTTCTTCAGAGCCGTTACCTCCGCCAGCTGCTTAGTGTTATGACAAAATTGCACTAGGATAAATCCCCACATGGTGTTACTAGGCTTCTTCAGAGTTGTTACCTCCGCTAGCTGCTTAGTGTTATGACGTCATAACACTAGGATAAATCCCCCATGGTGTTAATAGTGTTCTTCAGAGCTGCTACGTCTGCTAGCTGCTTAGTGTTATGACGTCGTAGCACTAGGATAAATCCCCCCATGGCGTTAATAGGCTTCTTCAGAGCTGTTACCTCTGCTAGCTGCTTAGTGTTATGACATCAAAGCACTTGGATAAATCCCCACATGGCGTTAATAGTCTTCTTCAGAGCTGTTACCTCTGCCAGCTGCTCAGTGTTATGACATGATAGCACTAGGATAAATCCCCCCATGGTTTTAATAGGCTTCTTCAGAGCTATTAACTCTGCCAGCTGCTTAGTGTTATGACTTCGTAGCACTAGGATAAATCCCCCCATGGTGTTAATAGTCTTCTTCAGAGCTGTTACCTCTGCTAGCTGCTTAGTGTTATGACATCATAGCACTAGGATAAATCCCCCCATGGCGTTAATAATGTTCTTCAGAGCTGTTACCTCTGACAGATGCTTAGTGTTATGACATCATAGATCTAGGATCAATCCCCCCATGGTGTTAATAGTGTTCTTCAGAGCTGCTACGTCTGCTAGCTGCTTAGAGTTATGACGTCGTAGCACTAGGATAAATCCCCCCATGGTGTTAATAGGCTTCTTCAGAGCCGTTACCACTGCCAGCTGCTTAGAGTTATGATGTCATACCACTAGGATAAATCCCCCCATGGTGTTAATAGGCTTCTTCAGAGCTGTTACCTCTGCTAGCTGCTTAGTGTTATGACGTCATAGCACTAGGATAAATCCTCCCATGGTGTTAATAGTCTTCTTCAGAGCTGTTACCTTTGCCAGCTACTTTGTTTTATGACATCATAGCACTAGGATAAATCCCCCCATGGTGTTAATAGTCTTCTTCAGATCCGTTACCTACGCCAGCTGCTTAGTGTTATGACGTCATAGCACTAGGATAAATCCTCCCATGGTGTTAATAGTCTTCTTCAGAGCTGTTACCTTTTCCAGCTACTTTGTTTTATGACATCATAGCACTAGGATAAATCCCCCCATGGTGTTAATAGTCTTCTTCAGATCCGTTACCTACGCCAGCTGCTTAGTGTTATGACAAAATAGCACTAGGATAAATCCCCCCATGGTGTTAATAGTCTTCTTCAGAGCTGCTACCTTCGCTAGATGCTTAGTGTTATGACATCATAGCACTAGGATAAATCCCCCCATGGTGTTAATAGGCTTCTTCAGAGCCGTTACCTCTACCAGCTGCTTAGTGTTATGACGTCATAGCACTAGGATAAATCCCCCCATGGTGTTAATAGGCTTCTTGAGAGCTGTTACCTCCGCTAGCTGCTTAGTGTTATGACTTCATAGCACTAGGATAAATCCCCCCATGGTGGTCATAGGCTTCTTCAGAGCTGTTACCTCTGGTAGCTGCTTAGTGTTATGATGTCATAGCACTAGGATAAATCCCCCCTTGGTGTTAATAGGCTTCTTGAGAGCTGTTACCTCCGCTAGCTGCTTAGTGTTATGACTTCATAGCACTAGGATAAATCCCCCCATGGTGGTCATAGGCTTCTTCAGAGCTGTTACCTCTGGTAGCTGCTTAGTGTTATGATGTCATAGCACTAGGATAAATCCCCCCTTGGTGTTAATAGGCTTCTTGAGAGCTGTTACCTCCGCTAGCTGCTTAGTGTTATGACATCATAGCACTAGGATAAATCCCCCCATGGCTTTAATAGTCTTCTTCAGAGCTGTTACCTCTGGTAGCTGCTTAGTGTTATGATGTCATAGCACTAGGATAAATCCCCCCTTGGTGTTAATAGGCTTCTTGAGAGCTGTTACCTCTGCCAGCTGCTTAGTGTTATGACGTCATATCACTAGGATAAATCCCCCCATGGTGTTAATAGTCATCTTCAGATCCGTTACCTCTGCCAGCTGCTTAGTGTTATGACATCATAGCACTATGATAAATCCCCCCATGGTGTTAATAGGCTTCTTCCGAGCTGTTACCTCTGCCAGCTGCTTAGTGTTATGATGTCATAGCACTAGGATAAATTCCCCCTTGGCATTGATAGTCTTCTTCAGAGCTGTTACCTCTGCCAGCTGCTCAGTGTTATGACGTCATAGCCCTAGGATAAATCCCTCCTTGGTTTTAATAGGCTTCTCGAGAGCTGTTAGCTCTGCCAGCTGCTCAGTGTTATGACATCATAGCACTAGGATAAATCCCCCCATGGTGTTAATAGGCTTCTTCAGAGCTGTTACCTCTGCTAGCTTCTTAGTGTTATGACGTCATAGCACTAGGCTAAATCCCCCATGGTGTTAATAGACTTCTTCAGAGCTTTTACACCTGTTAGCTGCTTAGTGTTATGACATCATAGCACTAGGATAAATCCCCCCATGGTGTTAATAGTCTTCTTCAGAGCTGTTACCTCTGCCAGCTGCTCAGTGTTATGACATCATAGCACTAGGATAAATCCCCCCATGGTGTTAATAGGCTTCTTCAGAGCCGTTACCTCTGCTAGCTGCTTAGTGTTATGACATGATAGCACTAGGATAAATCCCCCCATGGTGTTAATAGGCTTCTTCAAATCCTTTACCTCTGCCAGCTGCTTAGTGTTATGACATCTTAGCACTATTATAATTCCCCCCATGGTGTTAATGGGCTTCTTCAGAGCCGTTACCTCCGCTAGCTTCTTAGTGTAATGATGTCATAGCACTAGGATAAATACCCCCATGGTGTTAATAGGCTTCTTCAGAGCTGTTACCTCTGCTAGCTGCTTAGTGTTATGATGTCATAGCACTAGGATAAATCCCCCCTTGGCATTAATAGTCTTCTTCAGAGCTGTTACCTCTGCCAGCTGCTCAGTGTTATGACATCATAGCACTAGGATAAATTGCCCCATGGTGTTAATAGGCTTCTTCACAGCCGTTAGCTCTGCTAGCTTCTTAGTGTTATGACGTCATAGCACTAGGCTAAATCCCCCATGGTGTTAATAGACTTCTTCAGAGCTGTTACATCTGTTAGCTGCTTAGTGTTATGATGTCATAGCACTAGGATAAATCCCCCCATGGTGTTAATAGTCTTCTTCAGAGCTGTTACCTCTGTCAGCTGCTCAGTGTTATGACATCATAGCACTAGGATAAATCCCCCCATGGTGTCAATAGACTTCTTCAGAGCCGTTACCTCTGCTAGCTGCTTAGTGTTATGACATCATAGCACTAGGATAAATCGCCCCATGGTGTTAATAGGCTTCTTCAGAGCCATTACCTCTGCTAGCTTCTTAGTGTTATGACGTCATAGCACTAGGCTAAATCCCCCATGGTGTTAATAGACTTCTTCAGAGCTGTTACATCTGTTAGCTGCTTAGTGTTATGACGTCATAGCACTAGGATAAATCCCCACATGGTGTTAATAGTCTTCTTCAGAGCTGTTACCTCTGCCAGCTGCTCAGTGTTATGACATCATAGCACTAGGATAAATCTCCCCATGGTGTTAAGAGGCTTCTTCAAAGCCGTTACCTCTGCTAGCTGCTTATTGTTATGACGTCATAGCACTAGGATAAAAAACCCCATGGCGTTAATAGGCTTCTTCAGAGCCGTTAACTCTGCTAGCTGCTTAGTGTTATGACATCATAGCACTAGGATAAATCCCCCATCGGGTTAATAGTCTTTTTCAGAGCTGTTACCTCTGCCAGCTGCTCAGTGTTATGACATGATAGCACTAGGATAAATCCCCCATGGTGTTAATAGGCTTCTTCAGAGCTGTTACCTCTGCCAGCTGCTTAGTGTTATGACATCATAGCACTAGGATAAATCCCCCCATGGTGTTAATAGGCTTCTTCAGAGCTGTTACCTCTGCTAGCTGCTTATTGTTATGACGTCATAGCACTAGGATAAATCCCCCCATGGTGTTAATAGGCTTCTTGAGAGCTGTTACCTCCGCTAGCTGCTTAATGTTATGACTTCATAGCACTAGGATGAATTCCCCTATGGTGGTCATAGGCTTCTTCAGAGCTGTTACCTCTGGTAGCTGCTTAGTGTTATGACGTCATAGCACTAGGATAAATCCCCCCTTGGTGTTAATAGGCTTCTTGAGAGCTGTTACCTCCGCTAGCTGCTTAGTGTTATGACGTCATAGCACTAGGATAAATCCCCCCATGGCGTTAATAGCTCTTCAGAGCCGTTGCCTCTGCCAGCTGCTTAGTGTTATGACGTCATATCACTAGGATAAATCCCCCCATGGTGTTAATAGTCATCTTCAGATCCGTTACCTCTGCCAGCTGCTTAGTGTTATGACATCATAGCACTATGATAAATCCCCCCATGGTGTTAATAGGCTTCTTCCGAGCTGTTACCTCTGCCAGCTGCTTAGTGTTATGACGTCATAGCACTAGGATAAATTCCCCCTTGGCATTGATAGTCTTCTTCAGAGCTGTTACCTCTGCCAGCTGCTCAGTGTTATGACGTCATAGCCCTAGGATAAATCCCTCCTTGGTTTTAATAGGCTTCTCGAGAGCTGTTAGCTCTGCCAGCTGCTTAGTGTTATGAAGTCATAGCACTAGGATAAATCAAACTATGGCGTTAATAGGCTTCCTCAGAGCTGTTACCTCTGCTAGCTTCTTAGTGTTATGACATCATAGCACTAGGCTAAATCCCCCATGGTGTTAATAGACTTCTTCAGAGCTGTTACACCTGTTAGCTGCTTAGTGTTATGACATCATAGCACTAGGATAAATCCCCCCATGGTGTTAATAGTCTTCTTCAGAGCTGTTACATCTGCTAGCTGCTCAGTGTTATGACATCATAGCACTAGGATAAATCCCCCCATGGTGTTAATAGGCTTCTTCAGAGCCGTTACCTCTGCTAGCTGCTTAGTGTTATGACATGATAGCACTAGGATAAATCCCCCCATGGTGTTAATAGTCTTCTTCAGAGCTGTTACATCTGCTAGCTGCTCAGTGTTATGACATCATAGCACTAGGATAAATCCCCCCATGGTGTTAATAGGCTTCTTCAGAGCCGTTACCTCTGCTAGCTGCTTAGTGTTATGACATGATAGCACTAGGATAAATCCCCCATGGTGTTAATAGACTTCTTCAGAGCTTTTACACCTGTTAGCTGCTTAGTGTTATGACATCATAGCACTAGGATAAATCCCCCCATGGTGTTAATAGTCTTCTTCAGTTCTGTTACCTCTGCCAGCTGCTCAGTGTTATGACATCATAGCACTAGGATAAATCCCCCCATGGTGTTAATAGGCTTCTTCAGAGCCGTTACCTCTGCTAGCTGCTTAGTGTTATGACATGATAGCACTAGGATAAATCCCCCCATGGTGTTAATAGGCTTCTTCAAATCCTTTACCTCTGCCAGCTGCTTAGTGTTATGACATCTTAGCACTATTATAATTCCCCCCATGGTGTTAATGGGCTTCTTCAGAGCCGTTACCTCCGCTAGCTTCTTAGTGTAATGATGTCATAGCACTAGGATAAATACCCCCATGGTGTTAATAGGCTTCTTCAGAGCTGTTACCTCTGCTAGCTGCTTGGTGTTATGATGTCATAGCACTAGGATAAATCCCCCCTTGGCATTAATAGTCTTCTTCAGAGCTGTTACCTCTGCCAGCTGCTCAGTGTTATGACATCATAGCACTAGGATAAATTGCCCCATGGTGTTAATAGGCTTCTTCACAGCCGTTAGCTCTGCTAGCTTCTTAGTGTTATGACGTCATAGCACTAGGCTAAATCCCCCATGGTGTTAATAGACTTCTTCAGAGCTGTTACATCTGTTAGCTGCTTAGTGTTATGATGTCATAGCACTAGGATAAATCCCCCCATGGTGTTAATAGTCTTCTTCAGAGCTGTTACCTCTGTCAGCTGCTCAGTGTTATGACATCATAGCACTAGGATAAATCCCCCCATGGTGTCAATAGACTTCTTCAGAGCCGTTACCTCTGCTAGCTGCTTAGTGTTATGACATCATAGCACTAGGATAAATCGCCCCATGGTGTTAATAGGCTTCTTCAGAGCCATTACCTCTGCTAGCTTCTTAGTGTTATGACGTCATAGCACTAGGCTAAATCCCCCATGGTGTTAATAGACTTCTTCAGAGCTGTTACATCTGTTAGCTGCTTAGTGTTATGACGTCATAGCACTAGGATAAATCCCCACATGGTGTTAATAGTCTTCTTCAGAGCTGTTACCTCTGCCAGCTGCTCAGTGTTATGACATCATAGCACTAGGATAAATCTCCCCATGGTGTTAATAGGCTTCTTCAAAGCCGTTACCTCTGCTAGCTGCTTATTGTTATGACGTCATAGCACTAGGATAAAAAACCCCATGGCGTTAATAGGCTTCTTCAGAGCCGTTAACTCTGCTAGCTGCTTAGTGTTATGACATCATAGCACTAGGATAAATCCCCCATCGGGTTAATAGTCTTTTTCAGAGCTGTTACCTCTGCCAGCTGCTCAGTGTTATGACATGATAGCACTAGGATAAATCCCCCATGGTGTTAATAGGCTTCTTCAGAGCTGTTACCTCTGCCAGCTGCTTAGTGTTATGACATCATAGCACTAGGATAAATCCCCCCATGGTGTTAATAGGCTTCTTCAGAGCTGTTACCTCTGCTAGCTGCTTATTGTTATGACGTCATAGCACTAGGATAAATCCCCCCATGGTGTTAATAGGCTTCTTGAGAGCTGTTACCTCCGCTAGCTGCTTAATGTTATGACTTCATAGCACTAGGATAAATTCCCCTATGGTGGTCATAGGCTTCTTCAGAGCTGTTACCTCTGGTAGCTGCTTAGTGTTATGACGTCATAGCACTAGGATAAATCCCCCCTTGGTGTTAATAGGCTTCTTGAGAGCTGTTACCTCCGCTAGCTGCTTAGTGTTATGACGTCATAGCACTAGGATAAATCCCCCCATGGCGTTAATAGCTCTTCAGAGCCGTTGCCTCTGCCAGCTGCTTAGTGTTATGACGTCATATCACTAGGATAAATCCCCCCATGGTGTTAATAGTCATCTTCAGATCCGTTACCTCTGCCAGCTGCTTAGTGTTATGACATCATAGCACTATGATAAATCCCCCCATGGTGTTAATAGGCTTCTTCCGAGCTGTTACCTCTGCCAGCTGCTTAGTGTTATGACGTCATAGCACTAGGATAAATTCCCCCTTGGCATTGATAGTCTTCTTCAGAGCTGTTACCTCTGCCAGCTGCTCAGTGTTATGACGTCATAGCCCTAGGATAAATCCCTCCTTGGTTTTAATAGGTTTCTCGAGAGCTGTTAGCTCTGCCAGCTGCTTAGTGTTATGAAGTCATAGCACTAGGATAAATCAAACTATGGCGTTAATAGGCTTCTTCAGAGCTGTTACCTCTGCTAGCTTCTTAGTGTTATGACGTCATAGCACTAGGCTAAATCCCCCATGGTGTTAATAGACTTCTTCAGAGCTGTTACACCTGTTAGCTGCTTAGTGTTATGACATCATAGCACTAGGATAAATCCCCCCATGGTGTTAATAGTCTTCTTCAGAGCTGTTACATCTGCTAGCTGCTCAGTGTTATGACATCATAGCACTAGGATAAATCCCCCCATGGTGTTAATAGGCTTCTTCAGAGCCGTTACCTCTGCTAGCTGCTTAGTGTTATGACATGATAGCACTAGGATAAATCCCCCCATGGTGTTAATAGGCTTCTTCAAATCCGTTACCTCTGCTAGCTGCTTAGTGTTATGACGTCATAGCACTAGGATAAATCCCCCCCATGGTGTTAATAGACTTCTTCAGAGCCGTTACCTCTGCTAGCTGCTTAGTGTTATGACCTCATAGCACTAGGATAAATCGCCCCATGGTGTTAATAGGCTTCTTCAGAGCTGTTACCTCTGCTAGCTGCTCAGTGTTATGACATGATAGCACTAGGATAAATCCCCCCATGGTGTTAATAGGCTTCTTCAGAGCTATTAACTCTGACAGCTGCTTAGTGTTATGACATCATAGCACTAGGATAAATCCCCCCATGGCGTTAATAGTGTTCTTCAGAGCTGTTACCTCTGCTAGCTGCTTAGTGTTATGACATCATAGCACTAGGATAAATTGCCCCATGGTGTTAATAGGCTTCTTCACAGCCGTTAGCTCTGCTAGCTTCTTAGTGTTATGACGTCATAGCACTAGGCTAAATCCCCCATGGTGTTAATAGACTTCTTCAGAGCTGTCACATCTGTTAGCTGCTTAGTGTTATGATGTCATAGCACTAGGATAAATCCCCCCATGGTGTTAATAGTCTTCTTCAGAGCTGTTACCTCTGTCAGCTGCTCAGAGTTATGACATCATAGCACTAGGATAAATCCCCCCCATGGTGTTAATAGACTTCTTCAGAGCCGTTACCTCTGCTAGCTGCTTAGTGTTATGACCTCATAGCACTAGGATAAATCGCCCCATGGTGTTAATAGGCTTCTTCAGAGCCATTACCTCTGCTAGCTTCTTAGTGTTATGACGTCATAGCACTAGGCTAAATCCTCCATGGTGTTAATAGACTTCTTCAGAGCTGTTACATCTGTTAGCTGCTTAGTGTTATGATGTCATAGCACTAGGATAAATCCCCACATGGTGTTAATAGTCTTCTTCAGAGCTGTTACCTCTGCCAGCTGCTCAGTGTTATGACATCATAGCACTAGGATAAATCTCCCCATGGTGTTAATAGGCTTCTTCAAAGCCGTTACCTCTGCTAGCTGCTTATTGTTATGACGTCATAGCACTAGGATAAAAAACCCCATGGCGGAGGGCGCTAGAGGGCCATCCAAGATGGCCGACCAGGTCTAAAGCTCCAGCTTCGCCCCGTATTAATCCTGCAGAATCCTACAAGTCCCGGCAGATCAGTGCAGCGGCCCACAGATCCTTGTCCTCCCGGTCTCCCCAGCGACCAGTCTGCGAAAATCTGGAGCCGAATCGGTGCCGCCAAGTCGGAGCACGGCCCACGCGGCTCTGTCCCCGAGCCTCGCGTAGCTGGCTGGCGGGGCACCGACCAGCCAATACCCCGCCTCCTCGCCAGCGGTAACCCCCCCCCCACCAGAAGCCGAGCCGGGACAAGGGCGCCAGGAGGGCAGACGACAACTCCGGGTGGGCACCCGCCAGAAGACTGAGTGTCGACGTGGACACAGGTGCCCCCCCTTCCCCCCTCCAGCCTCCTTCGCCACCAGTCCCCGGCAGCCGTGCAACAAACGCGGCCACAAGCTACCCCAGCGCCCGGCGTCGGCCTCAGGGGAGTCGAGACAGGAACAGCGGCTCCTTCACGGCGTCACCGCCCACCTCTGCCGCGCCCGCTCCGGCGCCCGGCTCCAGGGCCGAGGGCCGTGGGGCGAGGGCCGCAGCAGCAGTCAGAGGCCGGCACCTTCCCCCACCTCCGGTGCCCGTACAGCCCCTGCTGAGTTCGCAGAGACCATCGCTGCCCAGGCGTCATCACAGAACCTGGAACCACGACCCCCCCCTCTCCCCAAGGCCCGAGTGCGCCCAGCGTGGAACGCGACCGGGACAAAGAAGAGGCTGAGCGGGTGTGGAGGTAAGGAGTCGGGGGGAAGACTTCATCACTCCCCGTAGAACGCCGGACCAACACGCGGCTGCCCCCTCCCCTCAGACAGCCGGGACCTCCATAGAGCAAGGAAGCAGCCCATCAAGACCCTGCTCCGGCTGTGCCCAGAACATCGCTGCCCGAACACTTTACGCCACCCCGCAGCAAGAGTGTCATATACCCCGAATTGCAGAGCCCACCCCACAGAAGCTCTCTGAGCCCTTCCCCACTGCCCGTGATCACCGGTTGGTGACGCTTCAACCTGCGCTACCCACAAGATCACCAGACACTTCAGCCTGCGACCAGGCCAGCCCCGGGAAGGGTCCCGCTGGCGCCCCTGGTAGAGTCTGGTCAGAAGTTGCCGACAACTGCCATCCCCACTCCCGCTACCGTCACCAGTCATTCCCACATCCGTGGTCACGATGGGGAAGGCCGACAAGTACCAGAGGAAGTTAAACTTTGAAAGCGGCTCAACACCCAGAGCACCACTCCCCCAGGATGACCTTGCATCAATGTCAGTCGACCCGCAACAAGAAGATCCTAGTGGTAACCCCTCCGAAATCAAAGAAATCCTCCTCGACCTGAAAGCTGGAATCGGCAATTTGAGCAATAAAATGGATGGTCTTGCATCTAAGGTCGACCTACTACAACATCGGATGGACTCGCAAACTGAACGCTTGAACGACATAGAGCAGAGAGTCTCAAATCTCGACGACAGCTCAACGACTCTAACCAACAAAGTCTCCCTACTAGAATCGCAACTCAAAACAACAATTGCTAAGTGTGAAGACTTGGAAGGTCGATCAAGAAGGAACAACCTTCGGATAGTGGGAGTGAGAGAACAGCAAACGCAGGAGAAAATGGAGGTATTCGTCGAGTCCCTCTGCATAAACCTGTTCGGACGAGAGGCTCTATCACATCTCTTTATCGTAGAGAGGGCTCACCGTGTTCCCATGTCTAGACCAGCTCCGGGCTCGACACCCAGACCAATAATAGCAAGGCTGTTGAATTACAGAGATCGGGACTCCATACTCCGGCTTGCCAGAGAAAAAGGCGAGCTGCGCCACTAGGGGGACATTATTCATTTTTTTCCCGACTTCTCCCCATCAGTGCAGGTACAACGGAAAACGTTCGCCAGTGTCAAGCAAAGACTCCGAAACAGTCAAATGATGTACTCAATGCTATACCCTGCGCGCCTCAGAATCCAGCACGAAGGGAAGATCCAGTTCTTCCAAACCCCGGAGAAGGCAAACCTATTCCTGGACCGTTTGGGATGTCCGGACCAAAACCAAGCCCGCCCCAGACCGCAGAGAGAAAGGAATCCCAGGAATCCTCCATAAAGTGTAAGGCTGGGTGGCGACCCAGTAACTAGTCCACTGCACAGAGCAAGCCGGAACTTTCAAGCTGAGCTGAAGACGGGGCAGGGACACCTGGAGGGCCCCGCGCGCCCCTAGCTCAGCCACCGTTAAGTTTAGTTTTAGTTGAGTTTGTTCCACGGAGGTGGAGGTTCACTCTTCGGCATGGAGATGCCATGGGCCGTTTGGGTTAACAGTTGGACAATGAAGGGCCTCTCGGTGGGCCAGTTGGGGGTTGCCCACCCTTCGGAGAGGAAAGTTTCGGGCCAGTTGGGGTTTGCCCGGAGTTCGTGCCCTCAGAGGGCATTGGTAATGTTCAGCGCCGCCGGCTCCCGACCGTCCCGCTCCCCGCTTGCTCCTTGCTCAGTGTTAATCTCGCCGCCACAACTGGGCCCTCCACCCCGGAGCCCTAAACCTGGCACTAGACCACTCATTGCCAAATCAGCCCAACAGATCGGAAGGACAACGTGGTCTGATATAACACTCTACTCATCCCATTCAACGTCCTAACGTGGAATATAAGAGGCGGCAATATCCCAGCAAAATCCAGAAAAATCCTGCAGTACCTCAGACGTCATGAGGTGGATGTGGCCCTGATCCAGGAAACGCACCTTAGCCCAGGGACAGATCATCAGTGGGCCAAGAGCTGGGGTTGCCACAGATATTTCTCATCCTATTCTACATACTCGAGAGGAGTCGCTATACTCATACACAGGAGGCTCGGGTTTCGTCTACTCCACTCGACGAAAGACGCTGAAGGAAGAGCCGTACTGGTATGCGGCATCATCGCAGGTCAAAAAAGGACCTTCATTAACTCTTAAGCGCCAAATGTGGACGGGCCTGACAACTTTGGATGGGTGATGACACAGCTCTCCACCCACGAACACGCAACAATAATCTGGGGCGGAGACATGAACACTGTTTTAGACCCCATGAGAGACAGATCAAGAGCCACTCCGCTGCCACCCTCGAAGGCCAGCCTCCAAATCAAGGAAATCTGCAAAGCATTTAATCTTCATGATGTCTGGAGAATTTCTAACGGAGAGCTGAGGGACTTTACCTTCCACACCGCGGTCCACAACACGAGCTCCAGGATCGACTATCTACTCACCTCAGCATACGGCCCCTGGACTCGTGGCCGATGTTGCATTCATCCAAGAACGCTCTCAGACCACTCACCGCTGTTTCTCAATCTCAAGCCGTCCAACCCCACGCCGCCCCTGCAGCGCTGGCGATTCAAAACGGGCTCTTTACACGACGAAGCCTTTGCCGCCGAATTAAGAGAAGAGATGGACGTGTTTCTTGAAGCCAACCCTGGCTCTGTCCCCTCACCAGGCACAATCTGGGAGTCTTTAAAATGCTTCATCAGGGGAGTCTGCCACGCCAAAGAAAACGGCATCCTCAAGCTCATCAGGAGCGAGCTTGCGACTATCGAAAGTAAACTAAAATCTCTCGAGATCCAGAACACGAACTCGTCCGACCCACAGACAGCGGCAGCTTTGAAAATAGAACTGCAAAAATTCAATGCCACTGCAGAGCGAGAGGTCAAATTTTTAAGCCGCCCCAGTCAAGTCCGCCAATATGGCGAGGGTCAAAAACCAGGCGCACTTCTGGCGAAGCTAATCAGAGCCGACAACAAACAATCCCAAATCGAAAGGATCCGAACCAAACAAGGCGAGGTGATCCACACCGACGACAGGATTGCAGAAGAATTCAGGCTATTCTACCAAGACCTCTACAGTACGAAACTCCCAAACGATTCAAACACCCCGTCGGAATATCTAGAAGACACCGAGCTCTACTGGGTCGAACAACACCTACGGGAACCTCTGAATGAAATGATCTCGCAGGAAGAGATTAAAGCAGTTATAAAGGCCCTACCCGCTTCCAAGGCACCCGTCCCAGATGGCCTAACGGGAGAATTCTATAAAGCATTTGCGGACACCCTGGCTCCCCTCCTGGCGGCAGTGTACGAAGAGGCACTGGAAGTCGGGACTCTCCCCCACTCCGCCTGTGAAGCCAATGTCATCCTGCTCCACAAACCAGGCAAACCGCCAGAAGATTGCGCATCGTACCGCCCAATCTCGTTACTTAACCTCGACAACAAAATACTTGCCAAGGTCCTAGCCAATAGATTGATGCCCCTGATGCCTGCCCTTGTGCTAGCAGACCAAGCCGGCTTCATCCCAGGCCGCAACACGACCTTCGGCATCCGGAGAATGTTCGGCATCATTGAGGCACTAGACCCCTCTAGTCAGGCAGCTGCAGTACTTCTAGACGCAGAGAAAGCGTTCGATTCAGTGGAGTGGCCGTTTATGTTTATGGTCCTCACCAGGATGGGTCTGGGAGCCCGTTTCATCAAGCTCGTCTCTCTCCTGTACACCAAGCCACGAGCAAACATCATTGTAGGCTCCGCAAAATCAGCGTCAATAGACCTGCAAAGAGGTACACGACAAGGCTGCCCTCTGTCAGCGTTAATCTTCGCCCTGGTGATGGAGCCGCTCGCTTCTAACCTTCGGGAACTCAGACAACAGAGGGGGCTTACCATCGGCCCACACAGTCTCATCATCTCCTTATATGCCGACGATGTGGCCCTATTCGTTCGTGACCCTGAGGTCAACCTGAACCCAGTCATGAGGGAAGTCATTAAATTCGGAGCAGCCTCTGGGCTAAAAATTAATCATTCCAAATCCGTCGTCTTCCCACTGACCAGGGCCACAAAACAGTTTACAGACGAATTCAATCTGATGTGGAATACCGCCAGTGTCCGGTACCTGGGGATACAGCTGTCCCTGGACAAGCATGAGGTGTTTTGCAATAACTATGAGGAAGTGGTCAAGGCCCTCCAGGACAAAGTTGCACGCTGGAAGATGCTTCCACTAACGCTCTGGGGCAGGGCCTCACTGGTCAAGATGGTGGTCCTCCCGAAACTGCTGTATCTTTTTAACAATATCCCTGTGTTATTACCGAAAACCTTTCTGAAGAAACTGAAAAGCTTGGTTCTTGAACTTCTCTGGGCAGGAAAACCAGCCAGAGTGGCATACTCAACATTGATTCTTCCAGTGCCCAACGGGGGACTGGCCCTCCCAGACTTGGAGAAATACTTTTGGGCTGCCCAGGCACAATACCTCAGCCACTGGTATGCGACTCACACAATCCGCCCTCATGTACAAGTGGAGCGAGCCCTGGCAACGCCTAATCTTCTGACTGCAGTAATCTTTGGCCAGATTCACGTTCCCAACCACACGATGAACGCGATGCTCACGACGTACAAAGTCTGGTCAACCCTAGCCCAAAGTCTCGGGGTGCAAACACGATACTCCCCTCTTTTACCAGTCAAGTTTATACCCGGAATCCCCCTAACCTCGGAGAAGGTCTTTCACCAGTGGGTCGAGAAGCTTCATATTCATACTCTAGGAGACCTCTTCACGGAGGAAGGCTTTCTGACACCAGCTCAAGCAAAAACGAAAGGGGGCAACACCGCACTGGACGTTTTCCTCTATTTCCGGACTCGCTATACATTTCAGTCCCTCCTGCCAGGCTTCCCGAACCAACCGCCTACCTGGCAATTGCTGCATGATGTTATTCAAGCCCAAGGCGACGGCAGGCTGGTGTCACAAATATACAAAGCACTAATCCCTAGCGCGACCCCCGCCGTCACCCGAGCAAAATCCAGATGGGAAAGGGCACTAAACACAGCCATTTCAGATGAGGATTGGGGCTAAGTCCTGAAGCAGAATCAGAAAATCGCACTCAATTCACGCCTCAAACTCATCCACTTCAACTTCCTCCATCAAACCTACCACACGCCCGAAAAAACCAACAAACATCACCCGGACGCGCATGCGGAGTGCAAGAGATGCGGTTCCTTATCCGCGAACTTTGTCCATCTGGCCTGGGAGTGCCCTGAAATAGCCCCTTTCTGGAACCAAGTGCTAGACACGACGACGGCGATTGTCGGTGAAGCCATACACCCGAGACATACAGCCGCGTTGCTCGGCATGACGAGGCTGATTTCCGTCCCATCCAGGAGGCTGACGGGGGTCCTGCTGACACTTGCCCGAAGAAGAGTGGCCATGGCGTGGGGCCGGGGTCCCCCTCCGGCTTACGCAGCCTGGCGCAAAGACTTACTCTACTACCAGGATGTAGAGACGGACTTTATAAAACTCCTACCTCTACACGCTCGACCTCCTGACATTTGGGGCCCGCTGACATCATTCCTGATAAGGGAGGCGGAACCTCCCTCAGGGGACACCTCAGAGTCAGGAGACACACCCTAAAGGAATCTATTCCTGGACAATCTCTCCCCCAGGCCACGAGTCGGGAGTGGAGGAACGAGCTGCTGCAGAGGCTGGGCGCGGGCGGGGAGGAGGTGACAGGGTTGAAGGGATGTTCTGAGACGACGGCGCAAAGTTACTTTCCACCCTAATGTGGGTGTGTAGTTGTATAGTGTGTTAAATTCCAAAAATAAAGTGTTTAAAAAAAAAAAAAAAACCCCATGGCGCTAATAGTCTTCTTCAGAGCCGTTAACTCTGCTAGCTGCTTAGTGTTATGACATCATAGCACTAGGATAAATCCCCCATCGGGTTAATAGTCTTTTTCAGAGCTGTTACCTCTGCCAGCTGCTCAGTGTTATGACATGATAGCACTAGGATAAATCCCCCATGGTGTTAATAGGCTTCTTCAGAGCTGTTACCTCTGCCAGCTGCTTAGTGTTATGACATCATAGCACTAGGATAAATCCCCCCATGGCGTTAATAGTCTTCTTCAGAGCTGTTACATCTGACAGGTGCTCAGTGTTAAGACATCATAGCACTGGGATAAACCCCCCCATGGCGTTAATAGGCTTCTTCAGAGCCATTAACTCTGCTAGCTGCTTAGTGTTATGACGTCATAGCACGAGGATTAAACCCCCCATGGCGTTAATAGGCTTCTTCAGAACCGTTACCTCCTCTAGCTGCTTAGCATTATGACATGATAGCACTAGGTTAAATCCCCCCATGGTGTTAATAGGCTTCTTAAGAGCTATTAACTCTGCCAGCTGCTTAGTGTTATGACATCGTAGCACTAGGATAAATCCCCCATGGCGTTAATAGTGTTCTTCAGAGCTGTTACCTCTGACAGATGCTTATTGTTATGACATCATAGCACTAGGATACATTCCTCCATGGCGTTAATAGTCTTCTTCAAAGCTGTTACCTTTGCCAGCTGCTCAGTTTTATGACATCATAGCACTAGGATAAATCCCCCCATGGTGTTAATAGTCTTCTTCAGAGCTGTTACATCTGCTATCTGCTTACTGTTATGATGTCATAGCACTAGGATAAATCCCCCCATGGCGTTAATAGGCTTATTCAGAGCTGTTACTTCTGCTAGCTGCTCAGTTCTATGACGTCAAAGCACTAGGATAAATCCCCCTATGGTGTTAATATTCTTCTTCAGAGCTGTTACCTTTGACAGATGCTTAGTGTTATGACATCATAGCACTAGGATAAATCCCCCCATGGTGTTAATAGGCTTCTTCAGAGCCATTACCTCTGCTAGCTGCTTAGTGTTATTACGTCATAGCACTAGGATAAATCCCCTCATGGTGTTAATAGGCTTCTTCGGAGCCGTTACCTCTGCTAGCTGCTTAGTGTTATTACGTCATAGCACTAGGATAAATCCCCCCATGGTGTTAATAGGCTTCTTCGGAGCCGTTACCTTTGCTAGCTGCTTAGTGTTATGATGTCATAGCACTAGGATAAATCCCCCCATGGCGTTAATAGTCTTCTTCAGAGCTGTTACCTCGGCCATCTGCTCAGTGTTATGACATGATAGCACTAGGATAAATCCCCCCATGGTGTTAATAGGCTTCTTCAGAGCTATTAACTCTGCCAGCTGCTTAGTGTTATGATATCATAGCACTAGGATAAATCCCCCCATGGCGTTAATAGTGTTCTTCAGAGCTGTTACCTTTGACAGATGCTTAGTGTTATGACATCATAGATATAGGATCAATCCCCCCATGGTGTTAATAGACTTCTTCAGAGCTGTTACCTTTGCCAGCTGCTCAGTTCTATGACGTCAAAGCACTAGGATAAATCCCCCCATGGTGTTAATAGTCTTCTTCAGAGCTGTTAGCTCTGCTAGCTGCTTAGTGTTATGACATCATAGCACTAGGATAAATCCCCCCATGGTGTTAATAGGCTTCTTCAGAGCCGTTACCTCTGCTAGCTGCTTAGTGTTATGATGTCATATCACTGGGATAAATCCCCCCATGGTGTTAATAGTCTTCTTCAGAGCTGTTACCTCTGCTAGCTGCTTAGTGTTATGACATCATAGCACTAGGCTAAATCCCCCATGGTGTTAATAGGCTTCTTCAGAGCCGTTACATCTGCTAGCTGCTTAGTGTTATGACGTCATAGCACTAGGATTAAACCCCCCATGGCGTTAATAGGCTTCTTCAGAGCCGTTACATCTGCTAGCTGCTTAGTGTTATTACGTCATAGTACTAGGATAAATCCCCCCACGGTGTTAATAGTCTTCTTCAGAACTGTTACCTCTGCTATCTGCTTAGTGTTATGACGTCATACCTGTATGATAAATCTCTCCATGGTGTTAATAGTCTTCTTCAGAGCTGTTACCTCTGGCAGCTGCTCAGTGTTATGACACGATAGCACTAGGATAAATCCCCCCATGTTGTTAATAGGCTTCTTCAGAGCTATTAACTCTGCCAGCTGCTTAGTGTTATGACATCGTAGCACTAGGATAAATCCCCCCATGGCGTTAATAGTGTTCTTCAGAGCTGTTACCTCTGACAGATGCTTAGTGTTATGACATCATAGCACTAGGATAAATCCCCACATGGCGTTAATAGTCTTCTTCAAAGCTGTTACCTTTGTCAGCTGCTCAGTTTTATGACATCATAGCACTAGGATAAATCCCCCATCGGGTTAATAGTCTTTTTCAGAGCTGTTACCTCTGCCAGCTGCTCAGTGTTATGACATGATAGCACTAGGATAAATCCCCCATGGTGTTAATAGGCTTCTTCAGAGCTGTTACCTCTGCCAGCTGCTTAGTGTTATGACATCATAGCACTAGGATAAATCCCCCCATGGTGTTAATAGGCTTCTTCAGAGCTGTTACCTCTGCTAGCTGCTTATTGTTATGACGTCATAGCACTAGGATAAATCCCCCCATGGTGTTAATAGGCTTCTTGAGAGCTGTTACCTCCGCTAGCTGCTTAGTGTTATGACTTCATAGCACTAGGATAAATTCCCCTATGGTGGTCATAGGCTTCTTCAGAGCTGTTACCTCTGGTAGCTGCTTAGTGTTATGACGTCATAGCACTAGGATAAATCCCCCCTTGGTGTTAATAGGCTTCTTGAGAGCTGTTACCTCCGCTAGCTGCTTAGTGTTATGACGTCATAGCACTAGGATAAATCCCCCCATGGCGTTAATAGCTCTTCAGAGCCGTTGCCTCTGCCAGCTGCTTAGTGTTATGACGTCATATCACTAGGATAAATCCCCCCATGGTGTTAATAGTCATCTTCAGATCCGTTACCTCTGCCAGCTGCTTAGTGTTATGACGTCATAGCACTAGGATAAATCCCCCCATGGCGTTAATAGCTCTTCAGAGCCGTTGCCTCTGCCAGCTGCTTAGTGTTATGACGTCATATCACTAGGATAAATCCCCCCTTGGTATTGATAGTCTTCTTCAGAGCTGTTACCTCTGCCAGCTGCTCAGTGTTATGAGGTCATAGCCCTAGGATAAATCCCTCCTTGGTTTTAATAGGCTTCTCGAGAGCTGTTAGCTCTGCCAGCTGCTTAGTGTTATTAAGTCATAGCACTAGGATAAATCAAACTATGGCGTTAATAGTCTTCTTCAGAGCTGTTACCTCTGCTAGCTTCTTAGTGTTATGACGTCATAGCACTAGGCTAAATCCCCCATGGTGTTAATAGACTTCTTCAGAGCTGTTACACCTGTTAGCTGCTTAGTGTTATGACATCATAGCACTAGGATAAATCCCCCCATGGTGTTAATAGTCTTCTTCAGAGCTGTTACATCTGCTAGCTGCTCAGTGTTATGACATCATAGCACTAGGATAAATCCCCCCATGGTGTTAATAGGCTTCTTCAGAGCCGTTACCTCTGCTAGCTGCTTAGTGTTATGACATGATAGCACTAGGATAAATCCCCCCATGGTGTTAATAGGCTTCTTCAAATCCGTTACCTCTGCTAGCTGCTTAGTGTTATGACGTCATAGCACTAGGATAAATCCCCCCCATGGTGTTAATAGACTTCTTCAGAGCCGTTACCTCTGCTAGCTGCTTAGTGTTATGACCTCATAGCACTAGGATAAATCGCCCCATGGTGTTAATAGGCTTCTTCAGAGCTGTTACCTCTGCTAGCTGCTCAGTGTTATGACATGATAGCACTAGGATAAATCCCCCCATGGTGTTAATAGGCTTCTTCAGAGCTATTAACTCTGACAGCTGCTTAGTGTTATGACATCATAGCACTAGGATAAATCCCCCCATGGCGTTAATAGTGTTCTTCAGAGCTGTTACCTCTGCTAGCTGCTTAGTGTTATGACATCATAGCACTAGGATAAATTGCCCCATGGTGTTAATAGGCTTCTTCACAGCCGTTAGCTCTGCTAGCTTCTTAGTGTTATGACGTCATAGCACTAGGCTAAATCCCCCATGGTGTTAATAGACTTCTTCAGAGCTGTCACATCTGTTAGCTGCTTAGTGTTATGATGTCATAGCACTAGGATAAATCCCCCCATGGTGTTAATAGTCTTCTTCAGAGCTGTTACCTCTGTCAGCTGCTCAGAGTTATGACATCATAGCACTAGGATAAATCCCCCCCATGGTGTTAATAGACTTCTTCAGAGCCGTTACCTCTGCTAGCTGCTTAGTGTTATGACCTCATAGCACTAGGATAAATCGCCCCATGGTGTTAATAGGCTTCTTCAGAGCCATTACCTCTGCTAGCTTCTTAGTGTTATGACGTCATAGCACTAGGCTAAATCCCCCATGGTGTTAATAGACTTCTTCAGAGCTGTTACATCTGTTAGCTGCTTAGTGTTATGATGTCATAGCACTAGGATAAATCCCCACATGGTGTTAATAGTCTTCTTCAGAGCTGTTACCTCTGCCAGCTGCTTATTGTTATGACGTCATAGCACTAGGATAAATCCCCCCATGGCATTAATAGGCTTCTTCAGAGCCGTTACCTCTGCTAGCTTCTTAGTGTTATGACGTCATTGCACTAGGATAAATCCCCCCATGGCGTTAATAGTCTTCTTCAGAGCTGGTACCTCGGCCATCTGCTCAGTGTTATGACATGATAGCACTAGGATAAATCCCCCCATGGTGTTAATAGGCTTCTTCAGAGCTATTAACTCTGCCAGCTGCTTAGTGTTATGATATCATAGCACTAGGATAAATCCCCCCATGGCGTTAATAGTGTTCTTCAGAGCTGTTACCTTTGACAGATGCTTAGTGTTATGACATCATAGATATAGGATCAATCCCCCCATGGTGTTAATAGACTTCTTCAGAGCTGTTACCTTTGCCAGCTGCTCAGTTCTATGACGTCAAAGCACTAGGATAAATCCCCCCATGGTGTTAATAGTCTTCTTCAGAGCTGTTAGCTCTGCTAGCTGCTTAGTGTTATGACATCATAGCACTAGGCTAAATCCCCCATGGTGTTAATAGGCTTCTTCAGAGCCGTTACCTCTGCTAGCTGCTTAGTGTTATGATGTCATATCACTGGGATAAATCCCCCCATGGTTTTAATAGTCTTCTTCAGAGCTGTTACCTCTGCTAGCTGCTTAGTGTTATGACATCATAGCACTAGGCTAAATCCCCCATGGTGTTAATAGGCTTCTTCAGAGCCGTTACATCTGCTAGCTGCTTAGTGTTATGACGTCATACCACTAGGATTAAACCCCCCATGGCGTTAATAGGCTTCTTCAGAGCCGTTACATCTGCTAGCTGCTTAGTGTTATTACGTCATAGTACTAGGATAAATCCCCCCACGGTGTTAATAGTCTTCTTCAGAACTGTTACCTCTGCTATCTGCTTAGTGTTATGACGTCATACCTGTATGATAAATCTCTCCATGGTGTTAATAGTCTTCTTCAGAGCTGTTACCTCTGCCAGCTGCTCAGTGTTATGACATGATAGCACTAGGATAAATCCCCCCATGGTGTTAATAGGCTTCTTCAGAGCTATTAACTCTGCCAGCTGCTTAGTGTTATGACATCGTAGCACTAGGATAAATCCCCCCATGGCGTTAATAGTGTTCTTCAGAGCTGTTACCTCTGACAGATGCTTAGTGTTATGACATCTTAGCACTAGGATAAATCCCCCCATTGTGTTTATAGTCTTCTTCAAAGCTGTTACCTTTGCCAGCTGCTCAGTTTTATGACATCAAAGCACTAGGATAAATCCCCCCATGGCGTTAATAGGCTTCTTCAGAGCTGTTACCTCTGCTAGCTTCTTAGTGTTATGACATCATAGCACTAGGATAAATCCCCACATGGTGTTAATAGTCTTCTTCAGAGCTGTTACATCTGCCAGCTGCTCAGTGTTATGACGTCATAGCACTAGGATAAATCCCCCCATGGTGATAATAGGCTTCTTCAGAGCTGTTACCTCTGCCAGCTGCTTAGTGTTATGACATCATACCACTAGGATAAATCCCCCCATGGCGTTAATACTCTTTTTCAGAGCTGTTACCTCGGCCATCTGCTCAGTGTTATGAAATGATAGCACTAGGATAAATCCCCCCATGGTGTTAATAGGCTTCTTCGGAGCCGGTACCTCTGCTAGCTGCTTAGTGTTTTGACGTCATAGCACTAGGATCAAACCCCTCATGGCGTTAATAGGCTTCTTTAGAGCCGTTACCTCCTCTAGCTGCTTAGCGTTATGACATGATAGCACTAGGATAAATCCCCCCACGGTGTTAGAAGGCTTCTTCAGAGCTGTTACCTCTGCCAGCTGCTTAGTGTTATGACATCGTAGCACTAGGATAAATCCCCCCATGGCGTTAATAGTGTTCTTCAGAGCTGTTACCTCTGACAGATGCTTAGTGTTATGACATCGTAGCACTAGGATAAATCCCCCCATGACGTTAATAGTGTTCTTCAGAGCTGTTACCTCTGACAGATGCTTAGTGTTATGACATCATAGCACTATGATAAATCCCCAAATGGTGTTAATAGGCTTCTTCCGAGCTGTTACATCTGCCAGCTGCTTAGTGTTATGACGTCATAGCACTAGGATAAATTCCCCCTTGGCATTGGTGTTCTTCTTCAGAGCTGTTACCTCTGCCAGCTGCTCAGTGTTATGACGTCATAGCCCTAGGATAAATCCCCCCTTGGTTTTAATAGGCTTCTTGAGAGCTGTTAGCTCTGCCAGCTGCTTAGTGTTATGAAGTCATAGCACTAGGATAAATCAACCCATGGCGTTAATAGGCTTCTTCAGAGCCGTCACCTCTGCTAGCTTCTTAGTGTTATGACGTCATAGCACTAGGATAAATCCCCCCATGGCATTAATAGGCTTCTTCAGAGCTGTTACCTCTGCTATCTGCTTAGTGTTATGACGTCATAGCACTAGGATAAATCCCCCCATGGCGTTAATAGTCTTCTTCAGAGCCGTTACCTTTGCTATCTGCTTAGTGTTATGACATCATAGCACTAGGATAAATCCCCCCATGGCGTTAATAGGCTTCTTCAGAGCTGTTACCTCTGCTAGCTTCTTAGTGTTATGACATCATAGCACTAGGATTAATCCCCCCATGACGTTAAAAGGCTTCTTCAGAGCTATTAACTTTGCCAGCTGCTTAGTGTTATGACATCATAGCACTAGGATAAATCCCCCCATGGCGTTAATACTCTTCTTCAGAGCTGTTACCTCGGCCATCTGCTCAGTGTTATGAAATTATAGCACTAGGATAAATCCCCCCATGGTGTTAATAGGCTTCTTCAGAGCTATTAACTTTGACAGCTGCTTAGTGTTATGACATCATAGCACTAGGATAAATCCCCCCATGGTGTTAATAGTCTCCTTCAGAGCTGTTACCTCTGCCAGCTGCTTAGTGTTGAGACATCATAGCACTAGGATAAATCCCCCCATGGCGTTAATACTCTTCTTCAGAGCTGTTACCTCGGCCATCTGTTCAGTGTTATGAAATGATAGCACTAGGATAAATCCCCCCATGGTGTTAATAGGCTTCTTCAGAGCTGTTACCTCTGCCAGCTGCTTAGTGTTATGACAAAATAGCACTAGGATAAATCCCCCCATGGTGTTACTAGGCTTCTTCAGAGTTGTTAACTCTGCCAGCTGCTTAGTGTTATGACATCGTAGCACTAGGATAAATCCCCACTGGCGTTAATAGTGTTCTTCAGAGCTGTTACCTCTGACAGATGCTCAGTGTTATGACGTCATAGCCCTAGGATAAGTCCCCCCTTGGTTTTAATAGGCTTCTTGAGAGCTGTTAGCTCTGCCAGCTGCTTAGTGTTATGAAGTCATAGCACTAGGATAAATCAACCTATGGCGTTAATAGTCTTCTTCAGAGCCGTTGCCTCTGCCAGCTGCTTAGTGTTATGACATCGTAGCACTAGGATAAATCCCCCCATGGCGTTAATAGTGTTCTTCAGAGCTGTTACCTCTGACAGATGCTCAGTTTTATGACATCATAGCACTAGGATAAATCCCCCCATGGCGTTAATAGTGTTCTTCAGATCTGCTACCTCTGCCAGCTGCTCAGAGTTATGACATCATAGCACTAGAATAAATCCCCCCATGGCGTTAATAGGCTTCTTCAGAGCTGTTACCTCTGCTAGCTGCTTAGTGTTATGACATCATAGCACTTGGATAAATCCCCCCATGGCGTTAATAGGCTTCTTCAGAGCTGTTACCTCTGCTAGCTGCTTAGTGTTATGATGTCATAGCACTAGAATAAATCCCCCCATGGTGTTAATAGTCTTCTTCGGAGCTGTTACCTCTGCTAGCTGCTTAGTGTTATGACATCATAGCACTAGGATAAATCCCCCCATGGCGTTAATAGGCTTCTTCAGAGCTGTTACCTCTGCTAGCTGCTCAGTGTTATGACATGATAGCACTAGGATAAATCCCCCCATGGTGTTAATAGGCTTCTTCAGAGCTATTAACTCTGACAGCTGCTTAGTGTTATGACATCATAGCACTAGGATAAATCCCCCCATGGCGTTAATAGTGTTCTTCAGAGCTGTTACCTTTGATAGATGATTAGTGTTATGACATCATAGATCTAGGATCAATCCCCCCATGGCGTTAATAGTCTTTTTCAGAGTTGTTACCTTTGCCAGCTGCTCGGTTCTATGACGTCAAAGCACTAGGATAAATCCCCCCATGGTGTTAAAAGGCTTCTTCGGAGCCGTTACCTCTGCTAGCTGCTTAGTGTTATGACATCATAGCACTAGGATTAAACCCCCCATGGCGTTAATAGGCTTCTTTAGAGCCGTTACCTCCTCTAGCTGCTTAGCGTTATGACATGATAGCACTAGGATAAATCCCCCCACGGTGTTAATAGGCTTCTTCAGAGCTGTTACCTCTGCCAGCTGCTCAGTGTTATGACATGATAGCACTAGGATAAATCCCCCCATGGTGCTAATAGGCTTCTTCAGAGCTATTAACTCTGCCAGCTGCTTATTGTTATGACATCGTAGCACTAGGATAAATCCCCCCATGGCGTTAATAGTGTTCTTCAGAGCTGTTACCTCTGACAGATGCTTAGTGTTATGACATCGTAGCACTAGGATAAATCCCCCCATGACGTTAATAGTGTTCTTCAGAGCTGTTACCTCTGACAGATGCTTAGTGTTATTACATCATAGCACTATGATAAATCCCCGAATGGTGTTAATAGGCTTCTTCCGAGCTGTTACATCTGCCAGCTGCTTAGTGTTATGACGTCATAGCACTAGGATAAATTCCCCCTTGGCATTGGTAGTTTTCTTCAGAGCTGTTACCTCTGCCAGCTGCTCAGTGTTATGACATCATAGCCCTAGGATAAATCCCCCCTTGGTTTTAATAGGCTTCTTGAGAGCTGTTAGCTCTGCCAGCTGCTTAGTGTTATGAAGTCATAGCACTAGGATAAATCAACCTATGGCGTTAATAGTCTTCTTCAGAGCCGTTGCCTCTGCCAGCTGCTTAGTGTTATGACGTCATAGCACTAGGATAAATCCCCCCATGGTGTTAATAGTCATCTTCAGATCTGTTACCTCTGCCAGCTGCTTAGTGTTATGACATCAAAGCACTGTGATTAATCCCCCCATGGTGTTAATAGGCTTCTTCAGAGCTGTTACACGTGTTAGCTGCTTAGTGTTATGACATCATAGCACTAGGATAAATCCCCCCATGGTGTTAATAGTCTTCTTCAGAGCTGTTACCTCTGCCAGCTGCTCAGTGTTATGACATCATAGCACTAGGATAAATCCCCCAATGGTGTTAATAGGCTTCTTCAGAGCCGTTACCTCTGCTAGCTGCTTAGTGTTATGACATCATAGCACTAGGATAAAACCCCCCATGGCGTTAATAGGCTTCTTCAGAGCCGTTAACTCTGCCAGCTGCTTAGTGTTATGACATCATAGCACTAGGATAAATCCCCCATTGGGTTAATAGTCTTCTTCAGAGCTGTTTCCTCTGCCAGCTGCTCAGTGTTATGACATGATAGCACTAGGATAAATCCCCCCATGGTGTTAATAGGCTTCTTCAGAGCTATTAACTCTGCCAGCTGCTTAGTGTTATGACATCGTAGCACTAGGATAAATCCCCCCATGGCGTTAATAGTGTTCTTCAGAGCTGTTACCTCTGACAGATGCTTAGTGTTATGACATCATAGCACTAGGATAAATCCCCCCATTGCGTTAATAGTCTTCTTCAAAGCTGTTACCTTTGCCAGCTGCTCAGTTTTATGACATCATAGCACTAGGATAAATCCCCCCATGGCGTTAATAGGCTTCTTCAGAGCTGTTACCTCTGCTAGCTTCTTAGTGTTATGACATCATAGCACTAGGATAAATCCCCACATGGTGTTAATAGTCTTCTTCAGAGCTGTTACATCTGCCAGCTGCTCAGTGTTATGACGTCATAGCACTAGGATAAATCCCCCCATGGTGTTAATAGGCTTCTTCAGAGCTGTTACCTCTGCCAGCTGCTTAGTGTTATGACGTCATAGCACTAGGAAAAATCCCCCCATGGCGTTAATAGGCTTCTTCAGAGCCGTTACCTCTGCTAGCTTCTTAGTGTTATGACGTCATAGCACTAGGATAAATCCCCCCATGGCGTTAATAGGCTTCTTCAGAGCTGTTACCTCTGCTATGTGCTTAGTGTTATGACGTCATAGCACTAGGATAAATCCCCCCATGGCGTTAATAGTCTTCTTCAGAGCCGTTACCTCTGCTATCTGCTTAGTGTTATGACGTCATAGCTCTAGGATAAATCCCCCCATGGCGTTAATAGGCTTCTTCAGAGCTGTTACCTCTGCTAGCTTCTTAGTGTTATGACGTCATAGCACTAGGATAAATCCCCCCATGGTGTTAATAGTCTCCTTCAGAGCTGTTACCTCTGCCAGCTGCTTAGTGTTATGACATCATACCACTAGGATAAATCCCCCCATGGCGTTAATACTCTTTTTCAGAGCTGTTACCTCGGCCATCTGCTCAGTGTTATGAAATGATAGCACTAGGATAAATCCCCCCATGGTGTTAATAGGCTTCTTCGGAGCCGTTACCTCTGCTAGCTGCTTAGTGTTTTGACGTCATAGCACTAGGATTAAACCCCCCATGGCGTTAATAGGCTTCTTTAGAGCCGTTACCTCCTCTAGCTGCTTAGCGTTATGACATGATAGCACTAGGATAAATCCCCCCACGGTGTTAGAAGGCTTCTTCAGAGCTGTTACCTCTGCCAGCTGCTTAGTGTTATGACATCGTAGCACTAGGATAAATCCCCCCATGGCGTTAATAGTGTTCTTCAGAGCTGTTACCTCTGACAGATGCTTAGTGTTATGACATCGTAGCACTCGGATAAATCCCCCCATGACGTTAATAGTGTTCTTCAGAGCTGTTACCTCTGACAGATGCTTAGTGTTATGACATCATAGCACTATGATAAATCCCCAAATGGTGTTAATAGGCTTCTTCCGAGCTGTTACATCTGCCAGCTGCTTAGTGTTATGACGTCATAGCACTAGGATAAATTCCCCCTTGGCATTGGTGTTCTTCTTCAGAGCTGTTACCTCTGCCAGCTGCTCAGTGTTATGACGTCATAGCCCTAGGATAAATCCCCCCTTGGTTTTAATAGGCTTCTTGAGAGCTGTTAGCTCTGCCAGCTGCTTAGTGTTATGAAGTCATAGCACTAGGATAAATCAACCCATGGCGTTAATAGGCTTCTTCAGAGCCGTCACCTCTGCTAGCTTCTTAGTGTTATGACGTCATAGCACTAGGATAAATCCCCCCATGGCGTTAATAGGCTTCTTCAGAGCTGTTACCTCTGCTATCTGCTTAGTGTTATGACGTCATAGCACTAGGATAAATCCCCCCATGGCGTTCATAGTCTTCTTCAGAGCCGTTACCTCTGCTATCTGCTTAGTGTTATGACGTCATAGCACTAGGATAAATCCCCCCATGGCGTTAATAGGCTTCTTCAGAGCTGTTACCTCTGCTAGCTTCTTAGTGTTATGACATCATAGCACTAGGATAAATCCCCCCATGACGTTAAAAGGCTTCTTCAGAGCTATTAACTTTGCCAGCTGCTTAGTGTTATGACATCATAGCACTAGGATAAATCCCCCCATGGCGTTAATACTCTTCTTCAGAGCTGTTACCTCGGCCATCTGCTCAGTGTTATGAAATTATAGCACTAGGATAAATCCCCCCATGGTGTTAATAGGCTTCTTCAGAGCTATTAACGTTGACAGCTGCTTAGTGTTATGACATCATAGCACTAGGATAAATCCCCCCATGGTGTTAATAGTCTCCTTCAGAGCTGTTACCTCTGCCAGCTGCTTAGTGTTGAGACATCATAGCACTAGGATAAATCCCCCCATGGCGTTAATACTCTTCTTCAGAGCTGTTACCTCGGCCATCTGTTCAGTGTTATGAAATGATAGCACTAGGATAAATCCCCCCATGGTGTTAATAGGCTTCTTCAGAGCTGTTACCTCTGCCAGCTGCTTAGTGTTATGACAAAATAGCACTAGGATAAATCCCCCCATGGTGTTACTAGGCTTCTTCAGAGTTGTTAACTCTGCCAGCTGCTTAGTGTTATGACATCGTAGCACTAGGATAAATCCCCCCATGGCGTTAATAGTGTTCTTCAGAGCTGTTACCTCTGACAGATGCTCAGTGTTATGACGTCATAGCCCTAGGATAAGTCCCCCCTTGGTTTTAATAGACTTCTTGAGAGCTGTTAGCTCTGCCAGCTGCTTAGTGTTATGAAGTCATAGCACTAGGATAAATCAACCTATGGCGTTAATAGTCTTCTTCAGAGCCGTTGCCTCTGCCAGCTGCTTAGTGTTATGACATCGTAGCACTAGGATAAATCCCCCCATGGCGTTAATAGTGTTCTTCAGAGCTGTTACCTCTGACAGATGCTCAGTTTTATGACATCATAGCACTAGGTTAAATCCCCCCATGGCGTTAATAGTGTTCTTCAGATCTGCTACCTCTGCCAGCTGCTCAGAGTTATGACATCATAGCACTAGGATAAATCCCCCCATGGCGTTAATAGGCTTCTTCAGAGCTGTTACCTCTGCTAGCTGCTTAGTGTTATGACATCATAGCACTTGGATAAATCCCCCCATGGCGTTAATAGGCTTCTTCAGAGCTGTTACCTCTGCTAGCTGCTTAGTGTTATGATGTCATAGCACTAGAATAAATCCCCCCATGGTGTTAATAGTCTTCTTCGGAGCTGTTACCTCTGCTAGCTGCTTAGTGTTATGACATCATAGCACTAGGATAAATCCCCCCATGGCGTTAATAGGCTTCTTCAGAGCTGTTACCTCTGCTAGCTGCTCAGTGTTATGACATGATAGCACTAGGATAAATCCCCCCATGGTGTTAATAGGCTTCTTCAGAGCTATTAACTCTGGCAGCTGCTTAGTGTTATGACATCATAGCACTAGGATAAATCCCCCCATGGCGTTAATAGTGTTCTTCAGAGCTGTTACCTTTGATAGATGATTAGTGTTATGACATCATAGATCTAGGATCAATCCCCCCATGGCGTTAATAGTCTTTTTCAGAGTTGTTACCTTTGCCAGCTTCTCAGTTCTATGACGTCAAAGCACTAGGATAAATCCCCCCATGGTGTTAAAAGGCTTCTTCGGAGCCGTTACCTCTGCTAGCTGCTTAGTGTTATGACATCATAGCACTAGGATTAAACCCCCCATGGCGTTAATAGGCTTCTTTAGAGCCGTTACCTCCTCTAGCTGCTTAGCGTTATGACATGATAGCACTAGGATAAATCCCCCCACGGTGTTAATAGGCATTCTTCAGAGCTGTTACCTCTGCCAGCTGCTCAGTGTTATGACATGATAGCACTAGGATAAATCCCCCCATGGTGCTAATAGGCTTCTTCAGAGCTATTAACTCTGCCAGCTGCTTAGTGTTATGACATCGTAGCACTAGGATAAATCCCCCCATGGCGTTAATAGTGTTCTTCAGAGCTGTTACCTCTGACAGATGCTTAGTGTTATGACATCGTAGCACTAGGATAAATCCCCCCATGACGTTAATAGTGTTCTTCAGAGCTGTTACCTCTGACAGATGCTTAGTGTTATTACATCATAGCACTATGATAAATCCCCGAATGGTGTTAATAGGCTTCTTCCGAGCTGTTACATCTGCCAGCTGCTTAGTGTTATGACGTCATAGCACTAGGATAAATTCCCCCTTGGCATTGGTAGTTTTCTTCAGAGCTGTTACCTCTGCCAGCTGCTCAGTGTTATGACGTCATAGCCCTAGGATAAATCCCCCCTTGGTTTTAATAGGCTTCTTGAGAGCTGTTAGCTCTGCCAGCTGCTTAGTGTTATGAAGTCATAGCACTAGGATAAATCAACCTATGGCGTTAATAGTCTTCTTCAGAGCCGTTGCCTCTGCCAGCTGCTTAGTGTTATGACGTCATAGCCCTAGGATAAATCCCCCCTTGGTTTTAATAGGCTTCTTGAGAGCTGTTAGCTCTGCCAGCTGCTTAGTGTTATGAAGTCATAGCACTAGGATAAATCAACCTATGGCGTTAATAGTCTTCTTCAGAGCCGTTGCCTCTGCCAGCTGCTTAGTGTTATGACGTCATAGCACTAGGATAAATCCCCCCATGGTGTTAATAGTCATCTTCAGATCTGTTACCTCTGCCAGCTGCTTAGTGTTATGACATCAAAGCACTGTGATTAATCCCCCCATGGTGTTAATAGGCTTCTTCAGAGCTGTTACACGTGTTAGCTGCTTAGTGTTATGACATGATAGCACTAGGATAAATCCCCCCATGGTGTTAATAGTCTTCTTCAGAGCTGTTACCTCTGCCAGCTGCTCAGTGTTATGACATCATAGCACTAGGATAAATCCCCCCATGGTGTTAATAGGCTTCTTCATTCAGAGCCGTTACCTCTGCTAGCTGCTTAGTGTTATGACATCATAGCACTAGGATAAAACCCCCCATGGCGTTAATAGGCTTCTTCAGAGCCGTTAACTCTGCCAGCTGCTTAGTGTTATGACATCATAGCACTAGGATAAATCCCCCATTGGGTTAATAGTCTTCTTCAGAGCTGTTTCCTCTGCCAGCTGCTCAGTGTTATGACATGATAGCACTAGGATAAATACCCCCATGGTGTTAATAGGCTTCTTCAAATCCGTTAAGTCTGCCAGCTGCTTATTGTTATGACATCATAGCACTATTATAAATCCCCCCATGGTGTTAATAGGCTTCTTCAAAGCCGTTACCTCCGCTAGCTGCTTAGTGTAATGATGTCATAGCACTAGGATAAATCCCCCCATGGTGTTAATAGGCTTCTTCAGAGCTGTTACCTCTGCCAGCTGCTTAGTGTTATGACATCATAGCACTAGGATAAATCCCCCCATGGCGTTAATAGTCTTCTTCAGAGCTGTTACATCTGACAGGTGCTCAGTGTTATGACATCATAGCACTGGGATAAACCCCCCCATGGCGTTAATAGGCTTCTTCAGAGCCATTAACTCTGCTAGCTGCTTAGTGTTATGACGTCATAGCACGAGGATTAAACCCCCCATGGCGTTAATAGGCTTCTTCAGAACCGTTACCTCCTCTAGCTGCTTAGCGTTATGACATGATAGCACTAGGTTAAATCCCCCCATGGTGTTAATAGGCTTCTTAAGAGCTATTAACTCTGCCAGCTGCTTAGTGTTATGACATCGTAGCACTAGGATAAATCCCCCCATGGCGTTAATAGTGTTCTTCAGAGCTGTTACCTCTGACAGATGCTTATTGTTATGACATCATAGCACTAGGATAAATTCCTCCATGGCGTTAATAGTCTTCTTCAAAGCTGTTACCTTTGCCAGCTGCTCAGTTTTATGACATCATAGCACTAGGATAAATCCCCCCATGGTGTTAATAGTCTTCTTCAGAGCTGTTACATCTGCTATCTGCTTACTGTTATGATGTCATAGCACTAGGATAAATCCCCCCATGACGTTAATAGGCTTATTCAGAGCTGTTACTTCTGCTAGCTGCTCAGTTCTATGACGTCAAAGCACTAGGATAAATCCCCCCATGGTGTTAATAGTCTTCTTCAGAGCTGTTACCTTTGACAGATGCTTAGTGTTATGACATCATAGCACTAGGACAAATCCCCCCATGGTGTTAATAGGCTTCTTCAGAGCCTTTACCTCTGCTAGCTGCTTAGTGTTATTACGTCATAGCACTAGGATAAATCCCCCCATGGTGTTAATAGGCTTCTTCGGAGCCGTTACCTCTGCTAGCTGCTTAGTGTTATGACGTCATAGCACTAGGATAAATCCCCCCATAGTGTTAATAGGCTTCTTCAGAGCTATTAACTCTGCCAGCTGCTTAGTGTTATGATATCATAGCACTAGGATAAATCCCCCCATGGCGTTAATAGTGTTCTTCAGAGCTGTTACCTTTGACAGATGCTTAGTGTTATGACATCATAGATATAGGATCAATCCCCCCATGGTGTTAATAGGCTTCTTCAGAGCTGTTACCTTTGCCAGCTGCTCAGTTCTATGACGTCAAAGCACTTGGATAAATCCCCCCATGGTGTTAATAGTCGCCTTCAGAGCTGTTAGCTCTGCTAGCTGCTTAGTGTTGTGACATCATAGCACTAGGCTAAATCCCCCATGGTGTTAATAGGCTTCTTCAGAGCCGTTACCTCTGCTAGCTGCTTAGTGTTATGATGTCATATCACTGGGATAAATCCCCCCATGGTGTTAATAGTCTTCTTCAGAGCTGTTAGCTCTGCTAGCTGCTTAGTGTTATGACATCATAGCACTAGGCTAAATCCCCCATGGTGTTAATAGGCTTCTTCAGAGCCGTTACATCTGCTAGCTGCTTAGTGTTATAACGTCATAGCACTAGGATTAAACCCCCCATGGCGTTAATAGGCTTCTTCAGAGCCGTTACATCTGCTAGCTGCTTAGTGTTATTACGTCATAGTACTAGGATAAATCCCCCCACGGTGTTAATAGTCTTCTTCAGAACTGTTACCTCTGCTATCTGCTTAGTGTTATGAAGTCATACCTGTATGATAAATCTCTCCATGGTGTTAGTAGTCTTCTTCAGAGCTGTTACCTCTGCCAGCTGCTCAGTGTTATGACATGATAGCACTAGGATAAATCCCCCCATGGTGTTAATAGGCTTCTTCAGAGCTATTAACTCTGCCAGCTGCTTAGTGTTATGACATCGTAGCACTAGGATAAATCCCCCCATGGTGTTAATAGTGTTCTTCAGAGATGTTACCTCTGACAGATGCTTAGTGTTATGACATCATAGCACTAGGATAAATCCCCCCATGGCGTTAATAGTCTTCTTCAAAGCTGTTACCTTTGCCAGCTGCTCAGTTTTATGACATCATAGCACTAGGATAAATCCCCACATGGCGTTAATAGGCTTCTTCAGAGCTGTTACCTCTGCTAGCTTCTTAGTGTTATGACATCATAGCACTAGGATAAATCCCCACATGGTGTTAATAGTCTTCTTCAGAGCTGTTACATCTGCCAGCTGCTCAGTGTTATGACGTCATAGCACTAGGATAAATCCCCCCATGGTGTTAATAGGCTTCTTCAGAGCTGTTACCTCTGCCATATCCCCCATGGCGTTAATAGGGTTCTTCAGAGCTGTTACCTCTGCTATCTGCTTAGTGTTATGATGTCATAGCACTAGGATAAATCCCCCCATGGCGTTAATAGTCTTCTTCAGAGCCGTTACCTCTGCTATCTGCTTAGTGTTATGACGTCATAGCACTAGGATAAATCCCCCCATGGCGTTAATAGGCTTCTTCAGAGCTGTTACCTCTGCTAGCTTCTTAGTGTTATGACATAATAGCACTAGGATAAATCCCCCATGACGTTAAAAGGCTTCTTCAGAGCTATTAACTTTGCCAGCTGCTTAGTGTTATGACATCATAGCACTAGGATAAATCCCCCCATGGCGTTAATACTCTTCTTCAGAGCTGTTACCTCGGCCATCTGCTCAGTGTTATGAAATTATAGCACTAGGATAAATCCCCCCATGGTGTTAATAGGCTTCTTCAGAGCTATTAACTTTGACAGCTGCTTAGTGTTATGACATCATAGCACTAGGATAAATCCCCCCATGGTGTTAATAGTCTCCTTCAGAGCTGTTACCTCTGCCAGCTGCTTAGTGTTGAGACATCATAGCACTAGGATAAATCCCCCCATGGCGTTAATACTCTTCTTCAGAGCTGTTACCTCGGCCATCTGTTCAGTGCTATGAAATGATAGCACTAGGATAAATCCCCCCATGGTGTTAATAGGCTTCTTCAGAGCTGTTACCTCTGCCAGCTGCTTAGTGTTATGACAAAATAGCACTAGGATACATCCCCCCATGGTGTTACTAGGCTTCTTCAGAGTTGTTAACTCTGCCAGCTGCTTAGTGTTATGACATCGTAGCACTAGGATAAATCCCCCCATGGCGTTAATAGTGTTCTTCAGAGCTGTTACCTCTGACAGATGCTCAGTGTTATGACGTCATAGCCCTAGGATAGGTCCCCCCTTTGTTTTAATAGGCTTCTTGAGATCTGTTAGCTCTGCCAGCTGCTTAGTGTTATGAAGTCATAGCACTAGGATAAATCAACCTATGGCGTTAATAGTCTTCTTCAGAGCCGTTGCCTCTGCCAGCTGCTTAGTGTTATCACATCGTAGCACTAGGATAAATCCCCCCATGGCGTTAATAGTGTTCTTCAGAGCTGTTACCTCTGACAGATGCTCAGTTTTATGACATCATAGCACTAGGATAAATCCCCCCATGGCGTTAATAGTGTTCTTCAGATCTGCTACCTCTGCCAGCTGCTCAGAGTTATGACATCATAGCACTAGGATAAATCCCCCCATGGCGTTAATAGGCTTCTTCAGAGCTGTTACCTCTGCTAGCTGCCTAGTGTTATGACATCATAGCACTTGGATAAATCCCCCCATGGCGTTAATAGGCTTCTTCAGAGCTGTTACCTCTGCTAGCTGCTTAGTGTTATGATGTCATAGCACTAGAATAAATCCCCCCATGGTGTTAATAGTCTTCTTCGGAGCTGTTACCTCTGCTAGCTGCTTAGTGTTATGACATCATAGCACTAGGATAAATCCCCCCATGGCGTTAATAGGCTTCTTCAGAGCTGTTACCTCTGCTAGCTGCTCAGTGTTATGACATGATAGCACTAGGATAAATCCCCCCATGGCGTTAATAGGCTTCTTCAGAGCTGTTACCTCTGCTAGCTGCTCAGTGTTATGACATGATAGCACTAGGATAAATCCCCCCATGGCGTTAATAGTGTTCTTCAGAGCTCTTACCTTTGATAGATGATTAGTGTTATGACATCATAGATCTAGGATCAATCCCCCCATGGCGTTAATAGTCTTTTTCAGAGTTGTTACCTTTGCCAGCTGCTCAGTTCTATGACGTCAAAGCACTAGGATAAATCCCCCCATGGTGTTAAAAGGCTTCTTCGGAGCCGTTACCTCTGCTAGCTGCTTAGTGTTATGACATAATAGCACTAGGATTAAACCCCCCATGGCGTTACTAGGCTTCTTTAGAGCCGTTACCTCCTCTAGCTGCTTAGCGTTATGACATGATAGCACTAGGATATATCCCCCCACGGTGTTAATAGGCTTCTTCTTAGCTGTTACCTCTGCCAGCTGCTCAGTGTTATGACATGATAGCACTAGGATAAATCCCCCCATGGTGCTAATAGGCTTCTTCAGAGCTATTAACTCTGCCAGCTGCTTAGTGTTATGACATCGTAGCACTAGGATAAATCCCCCCATGGCGTTAATAGTGTTCTTCAGAGCTGTTACCTCTGACAGATGCTTAGTGTCATGACATCGTAGCACTAGGATAAATCCCCCCATGACGTTAATAGTGTTCTTCAGAGCTGTTACCTCTGACAGATGCTTAGTGTTATTACATCATAGCACTATGATAAATCCCCGAATGGTGTTAATAGGCTTCTTCCGAGCTGTTACATCTGCCAATTGCTTAGTGTTATGACGTCATAGCACTAGGATAAATTCCCCCTTGGCATTGGTAGTTTTCTTCAGAGCTGTTACCTCTGCCAGCTGCTCAGTGTTATGACGTCATAGCCCTAGGATAAATCCCCCCTTGGTTTTAATAGGCTTCTTGAGAGCTGTTAGCTCTGCCAGCTGCTTAGTGTTATGAAGTCATAGCACTAGGATAAATCAACCTATGGCGTTAATAGTCTTCTTCAGAGCCGTTGCCTCTGCCAGCTGCTTAGTGTTATGACGTCATAGCACTAGGATAAATCCCCCCATGGTGTTAATAGTCATCTTCAGATCTGTTACCTCTGCCAGCTGCTTAGTGTTATGACATCAAAGCACTGTGATTAATCCTCCCATGCTGTTAATAGGCTTCTTCAGAGCTGTTACACGTGTTAGCTGCTTAGTGTTATGACATCATAGCACTAGGATAAATCCCCCCATGGTGTTAATAGTCTTCTTCAGAGCTGTTACCTCTGCCAGCTGCTCAGTGTTATGACATCATAGCACTAGGATAAATCCCCCCATGGTGTTAATAGGCTTCTTCAGAGCCGTTACCTCTGCTAGCTGCTTAGTGTTATGACATCATAGCACTAGGATAAAACCCCCCATGGCGTTAATAGGCTTCTTCAGAGCCGTTAACTCTGCCAGCTGCTTAGTGTTATGACATCATAGCACTAGGATAAATCCCCCATTGGGTTAATAGTCTTCTTCAGAGCTGTTTCCTCTGCCAGCTGCTCAGTGTTATGACATGATAGCACTAGGATAAATCCCCCCATGGTGTTAATAGGCTTCTTCAAATCCGTTAAGTCTGCCAGCTGCTTATTGTTATGACATCATAGCACTATTATAAATCCCCCCATGGTGTTAATAGGCTTCTTCAAAGCCGTTACCTCCGCTAGCTGCTTAGTGTAATGATGTCATAGCACTAGGATAAATCCCCCCATGGTGTTAATAGGCTCCTTCAGAGCTGTTACCTCTGCCAGCTGCTTAGTGTTATGACATCATAGCACTAGGATAAATCCCCCCATGGCGTTAATAGTCTTCTTCAGAGCTGTTACATCTGACAGGTGCTCAGTGTTATGACATCATAGCACTGGGATAAACCCCCCCATGGCGTTAATAGGCTTCTTCAGAGCCATTAACTCTGCTAGCTGCTTAGTGTTATGACGTCATAGCACGAGGATTAAACCCCCCATGGCGTTAATAGGCTTCTTCAGAACCGTTACCTCCTCTAGCTGCTTAGCGTTATGACATGATAGCACTAGGTTAAATCCCCCCATGGTGTTAATAGGCTTCTTAAGAGCTATTAACTCTGCCAGCTGCTTAGTGTTATGACATCGTAGCACTAGGATAAATCCCCCCATGGCGTTAATAGTGTTCTTCAGAGCTGTTACCTCTGACAGATGCTTATTGTTATGACATCATAGCACTAGGATAAATTCCTCCATGGCGTTAATAGTCTTCTTCAAAGCTGTTACCTTTGCCAGCTGCTCAGTTTTATGACATCATAGCACTAGGATAAATCCCCCCATGGTGTTAATAGTCTTCTTCAGAGCTGTTACATCTGCTATCTGCTTACTGTTATGATGTCATAGCACTAGGATAAATCCCCCCATGGCGTTAATAGGCTTATTCAGAGCTGTTACTTCTGCTAGCTGCTCAGTTCTATGACGTCAAAGCACTAGGATAAATCCCCCCATGGTGTTAATAGGCTTCTTCGGAGCCGTTACCTCTGCTAGCTGCTTAGTGTTATGACGTCATAGCACTAGGATAAATCCCCCCATGGTGTTAATAGGCTTCTTCAGAGCTATTAACTCTGCCAGCTGCTTAGTGTTATGATATCATAGCACTAGGATAAATCCCCCCATGGCGTTAATAGTGTTCTTCAGAGCTGTTACCTTTGACAGATGCTTAGTGTTATGACATCATAGATATAGGATCAATCCCCCCATGGTGTTAATAGGCTTCTTCAGAGCTGTTACCTTTGCCAGCTGCTCAGTTCTATGACGTCAAAGCACTTGGATAAATCTCCCCATGGTGTTAATAGTCTTCTTCAGAGCTGTTAGCTCTGCTAGCTGCTTAGTGTTATGACATCATAGCACTAGGCTAAATCCCCCATGGTGTTAATAGGCTTCTTCAGAGCCGTTACCTCTGCTAGCTGCTTAGTGTTATGATGTCATATCACTGGGATAAATCCCCCCATGGTGTTAATAGTCTTCTTCAGAGCTGTTACCTCTGCTAGCTGCTTAGTGTTATGACATCATAGCACTAGGCTAAATCCCCCATGGTGTTAATAGGCTTCTTCAGAGCCGTTACATCTGCTAGCTGCTTAGTGTTATAACGTCATAGCACTATGATTAAACCCCCCAAGGCGTTAATAGGCTTCTTCAGAGCCGTTACATCTGCTAGCTGCTTAGTGTTATTACGTCATAGTACTAGGATAAATCCCCCCACGGTGTTAATAGTCTTCTTCAGAACTGTTACCTCTGCTATCTGCTTAGTGTTATGACGTCATACCTGTATGATAAATCTCTCCATGGTGTTAATAGTCTTCTTCAGAGCTGTTACCTCTGCCAGCTGCTCAGTGTTATGACATGATAGCACTAGGATAAATCCCCCCATGGTGTTAATAGGCTTCTTCTGAGCTATTAACTCTGCCAGCTGCTTAGTGTTATGACATCGTAGCACTAGGATAAATCCCCCCATGGTGTTAATAGTGTTCTTCAGAGATGTTACCTCTGACAGATGCTTAGTGTTATGACATCATAGCACTAGGATAAATCCCCCCATGGCGTTAATAGTCTTCTTCAAAGCTGTTACCTTTGCCAGCTGCTCAGTTTTATGACATCATAGCACTAGGATAAATCCCCCATGGCGTTAATAGGCTTCTTCAGAGCTGTTACATCTGCCAGCTGCTCAGTGTTATGACGTCATAGCACTAGGATAAATCCCCCCATGGTGTTAATAGGCTTCTTCAGAGCTGTTACCTCTGCCAGCTGCTTAGTGTTATGACGTCATAGCACTAGGATAAATCCCCCCATGGCGTTAATAGGCTTCTTCAGAGCCGTTACCTCTGCTAGCTTCTTAGTGTTATGACGTCATAGCACTAGGATAAATCCCCACATGGTGTTAATAGTCTTCTTCAGAGCTGTTACATCTGCCAGCTGCTCAGTGTTATGACGTCATAGCACTAGGATAAATCCCCCCATGGTGTTAAGAGGCTTCTTCAGAGCTGTTACCTCTGCCAGCTGCTTAGTGTTATGACGTCATAGCACTAGGATAAAACCCCCCATGGCGTTAATAGGCTTCTTCAGAGCCGTTACCTCTGCTAGCTTCTTAGTGTTATGACGTCATAGCACTAGGATAAATCCCCCCATGGCGTTAATAGGCTTCTTCAGAGCTGTTACCTCTGCTATCTGCTTAGTGTTATGACGTCATAGCACTAGGATAAATCCCCCCATGGCGTTAATAGTCTTCTTCAGAGCCGTTACCTCTGCTATCTGCTTAGTGTTATGACGTCATAGCACTAGGATACATCCCCCCATGGCGTTAATAGGCTTCTTCAGAGCTGTTACCTCTGCTAGCTTCTTAGTGTTATGACGTCATAGCACTAGGATAAATCAACCTATGGCGTTAATAGTCTTCTTCAGAGCTGTTACCTCTGCCAGCTGCTCAGTGTTATGACATCATAGCACTAGGATAAATCCCCCCATGGTGTTAATAGGCTTCTTCAGAGCCGTTACCTCTGCTAGCTGCTTAGTGTTATGACATCATAGCACTAGGATAAAACCCCCCATGGCGTTAATAGGCTTCTTCAGAGCCGTTAACTCTGCCAGCTGCTTAGTGTTATGACATCATAGCACTAGGATAAATCCCCCATGGGGTTAATAGTCTTCTTCAGAGCTGTTTCCTCTGCCAGCTGCTCAGTGTTATGACATGATAGCAATAGGATAAATCCCCCCATGGTGTTAATAGGCTTCTTCAAATCCGTTACCTCTGCCAGCTGCTTATTGTTATGACATCATAGCACTATTATAAATCCCCCCATGGTGTTAATAGGCTTCTTCAAAGCCGTTACCTCCGCTAGCTGCTTAGTGTAATGATGTCATAGCACTAGGATAAATCCCCCCATGGTGTTAATAGGCTTCTTCAGAGCTGTTACCTCTGCCAGCTGCTTAGTGTTATGACATCATAGCACTAGGATAAATCCCCACATGGCGTTAATAGTCTTCTTCAGAGCTGTTACATCTGACAGGTGCTCAGTGTTATGACATCATAGCACTGGGATAAACCCCCCCATGGCGTTAATAGGCTTCTTCAGAGCCATTAACTCTGCTACCTGCTTAGTGTTATTACGTCATAGCACTAGGATAAATCCCCCCATGGTGTTAATAGGCTTCTTCGGAGCCGTTACCTCTGCTAGCTGCTTAGTGTTATGACGTCATAGCACGAGGATTAAACCCCCCATGGCGTTAATAGGCTTCTTCAGAACCGTTACCTCCTCTAGCTGCTTAGCGTTATGACATGATAGCACTAGGTTAAATCCCCCCATGGTGTTAATAGGCTTCTTAAGAGCTATTAACTCTGCCAGCTGCTTAGTGTTATGACATCGTAGCACTAGGATAAATCCCCCCATGGCGTTAATAGTGTTCTTCAGAGCTGTTACCTCTGACAGATGCTTATTGTTATGACATCATAGCACTAGGATAAATTCCTCCATGGCGTTAATAGTCTTCTTCAAAGCTGTTACCTTTGCCAGCTGCTCAGTTTTATGACATCATAGCACTAGGATAAATCCCCCCATGGTGTTAATAGTCTTCTTCAGAGCTGTTACATCTGCTATCTGCTTACTGTTATGATGTCATAGCACTAGGATAAATCCCCCCATGGCGTTAATAGGCTTATTCAGAGCTGTTACTTCTGCTAGCTGCTCAGTTCTATGACGTCAAAGCACTAGGATAAATCCCCCCATGGTGTTAATAGTCTTCTTCAGAGCTGTTACCTTTGACAGCTGCTTAGTGTTATTACATCATAGCACTAGGATAAATCCCCCCATGGTGTTAATAGGCTTCTTCGGAGCCGTTACCTCTGCTAGCTGCTTAGTGTTATTACGTCATAGCACTAGGATAAATCCCCCCATGGTGTTAATAGGCTTCTTCGGAGCCGTTACCTCTGCTAGCTGCTTAGTGTTATGACGTCATAGCACTAGGATAAATCCCCCCATGGCGTTAATAGTCTTCTTCAGAGCTGTTACCTCGGCCATCTGCTCAGTGTTATGACATGATAGCACTAGGATAAATCCCCCCATGGTGTTAATAGGCTTCTTCAGAGCTATTAACTCTGCCAGCTGCTTAGTGTTATGATATCATAGCACTAGGATAAATCCCCCCATGGCGTTAATAGTGTTCTTCAGAACTGTTACCTTTGACAGATGCTTAGTGTTATGACATCATAGATATAGGATTAATCCCCCCATGGTGTTAATAGTCTTCTTCAGAGCTGTTACATCTGCCAGCTGCTCAGTGTTATGACGTCATAGCACTAGGATAAATCCCCCCATGGTGTTAATAGGCTTCTTCAGAGCTGTTACCTCTGCTAGCTTCTTAGTGTTATGACATCATAGCACTAGGATAAATCCCCACATGGTGTTAATAGTCTTCTTCAGAGCTGTTACATCTGCCAGCTGCTCAGTGTTATGACGTCATAGCACTAGGATAAATCCCCCCATGGTGTTAATAGGCTTCTTCAGAGCTGTTACCTCTGCCAGCTGCTTAGTGTTATGACATCATAGCACTAGGATAAATCCCCCCATGGCGTTAATAGGCTTCTTCAGAGCCGTTACCTCTGCTAGCTTCTTAGTGTTATGACGTCATAGCACTAGGATAAATCCCCCCATGGCGTTAATAGGCTTCTTCAGAGCTGTTACCTCTGCTATCTGCTTAGTGTTATGACGTCATAGCACTAGGATAAATCCCCCCATGGCGTTAATAGTCTTCTTCAGAGCCGTTACCTCTGCTATCTGCTTAGTGTTATGACGTCATAGCACTAGGATACATCCCCCCATGGCGTTAATAGGCTTCTTCAGAGCTGTTACCTCTGCTAGCTTCTTAGTGTTATGACGTCATAGCACTAGGATAAATCAACCTATGGCGTTAATAGTCTTCTTCAGAGCCGTTGCCTCTGCCAGCTGCTTAGTGTTATGACGTCATAGCACTAGGATAAATCCCCCCATGGTGTTAATAGTCTTCTTCAGAGCTGTTACCTCTGCCAGCTGCTCAGTGTTATGACATCATAGCACTAGGATAAATCCCCCCATGGTGTTAATAGGCTTCTTCAGAGCCGTTACCTCTGCTAGCTGCTTAGTGTTATGACATCATAGCACTAGGATAAAACCCCCCATGGCGTTAATAGGCTTCTTCAGAGCCGTTAACTCTGCCAGCTGCTTAGTGTTATGACATCATAGCACTAGGATAAATCCCCCATGGGGTTAATAGTCTTCTTCAGAGCTGTTTCCTCTGCCAGCTGCTCAGTGTTATGACATGATAGCAATAGGATAAATCCCCCCATGGTGTTAATAGGCTTCTTCAAATCCGTTACCTCTGCCAGCTGCTTATTGTTATGACATCATAGCACTATTATAAATCCCCCCATGGTGTTAATAGGCTTCTTCAAAGCCGTTACCTCCGCTAGCTGCTTAGTGTAATGATGTCATAGCACTAGGATAAATCCCCCCATGGTGTTAATAGGCTTCTTCAGAGCTGTTACCTCTGCCAGCTGCTTAGTGTTATGACATCATAGCACTAGGATAAATCCCCCCATGGCGTTAATAGTCTTCTTCAGAGCTGTTACATCTGACAGGTGCTCAGTGTTATGACATCATAGCACTGGGATAAACCCCCCCATGGCGTTAATAGGCTTCTTCAGAGCCATTAACTCTGCTACCTGCTTAGTGTTATTACGTCATAGCACTAGGATAAATCCCCCCATGGTGTTAATAGGCTTCTTCGGAGCCGTTACCTCTGCTAGCTGCTTAGTGTTATGACGTCATAGCACGAGGATTAAACCCCCCATTGCGTTAATAGGCTTCTTCAGAACCGTTACCTCCTCTAGCTGCTTAGCGTTATGACATGATAGCACTAGGTTAAATCCCCCCATGGTGTTAATAGGCTTCTTAAGAGCTATTAACTCTGCCAGCTGCTTAGTGTTATGACATCGTAGCACTAGGATAAATCCCCCCATGGCGTTAATAGTGTTCTTCAGAGCTGTTACCTCTGACAGATGCTTATTGTTATGACATCATAGCACTAGGATAAATTCCTCCATGGCGTTAATAGTCTTCTTCAAAGCTGTTACCTTTGCCAGCTGCTCAGTTTTATGACATCATAGCACTAGGATAAATCCCCCCATGGTGTTAATAGTCTTCTTCAGAGCTGTTACATCTGCTATCTGCTTACTGTTATGATGTCATAGCACTAGGATAAATCCCCCCATAGCGTTAATAGGCTTATTCAGAGCTGTTACTTCTGCTAGCTGCTCAGTTCTATGACGTCAAAGCACTAGGATAAATCCCCCCATGGTGTTAATAGTCTTCTTCAGAGCTGTTACCTTTGACAGCTGCTTAGTGTTATTACATCATAGCACTAGGATAAATCCCCCCATGGTGTTAATAGGCTTCTTCGGAGCCGTTACCTCTGCTAGCTGCTTAGTGTTATTACGTCATAGCACTAGGAAAAATCCCCCCATGGTGTTAATAGGCTTCTTCGGAGCCGTTACCTCTGCTAGCTGCTTAGTGTTATGACGTCATAGCACTAGGATAAATCCCCCCATGGCGTTAATAGTCTTCTTCAGAGCTGTTACCTCGGCCATCTGCTCAGTGTTATGACATGATAGCACTAGGATAAATCCCCCCATGGTGTTAATAGGCTTCTTCAGAGCTATTAACTCTGCCAGCTGCTTAGTGTTATGATATCATAGCACTAGGATAAATCCCCCCATGGTGTTAATAGTGTTCTTCAGAGCTGTTACCTTTGACAGATGCTTAGTGTTATGACATCATAGATATAGGATCAATCCCCCCATGGTGTTAATAGACTTCTTCAGAGCTGTTACCTTTGCCAGCTGCTCAGTTCTATGACGTCAAAGCACTAGGATAAATCCCCCCATGGTGTTAATAGTCTTCTTCAGAGCTGTTAGCTCTGCTAGCTGCTTAGTGTTATGACATCATAGCACTAGGCTAAATCCCCCATGGTGTTAATAGGCTTCTTCAGAGCCGTTACCTCTGCTAGCTGCTTAGTGTTATGATGTCATATCACTGGGATAAATCCCCCCATGGTGTTAATAGTCTTCTTCAGAGCTGTTACCTCTGCTAGCTGCTTAGTGTTATGACATCATAGCACTAGGCTAAATCCCCAATAGTGTTAATAGGCTTTTTCAGAGCCGTTACATCTGCTAGCTGCTTAGTGTTATGACGTCATAGCACTAGGATTAAACCCCCCATGGCGTTAATAGGCTTCTTCAGAGCCGTTACATCTGCTAGCTGCTTAGTGTTATTACGTCATAGTACTAGGATAAATCCCCCCACGGTGTTAATAGTCTTCTTCAGAACTGTTACCTCTGCTATCTGCTTAGTGTTATGACGTCATACCTGTTTGATAAATCTCTCCATGGTGTTAATAGTCTTCTTCAGAGCTGTTACCTCTGCCAGCTGCTCAGTGTTATGACATGATAGCACTAGGATAAATCCCCCCATGGTGTTAATAGGCTTCTTCAGAGCTATTAACTCTGCCAGCTGCTTAGTGTTATGACATCGTAGCACTAGGATAAATTCCCCCATGGCGTTAATAGTGTTCTTCAGAGCTGTTACCTCTGACAGATGCTTAGTGTTATGACATCATAGCACTAGGATAAATCCCCCCATGGCGTTAATAGTCTTCTTCAAAGCTTTACCTTTGCCAGCTGCTCAGTTTTATGATATCATAGCACTAGGATAAATCCCCCCATGGCGTTCATAGGCTTCTTCAGAGCTGTTACCTCTGCTAGCGTCTTAGTGTTATGACATCATAGCACTAGGATAAATCCCCACATGGTGTTAATAGTCTTCTTCAGAGCTGTTACATCTGCCAGCTGCTCAGTGTTATGACGTCATAGCACTAGGATAAATCCCCCCATGGTGTTAATAGGCTTCTTCAGAGCTGTTACCTCTGCCAGCTGCTTAGTGTTATGACGTCATAGCACTAGGATAAATCCCCCCATGGCGTTAATAGGCTTCTTCAGAGCCGTTACCTCTGCTAGCTTCTTAGTGTTATGACGTCATTGCACTAGGATAAATCCACCCATGGCGTTAATAGTCTTCTTCAGAGCTGTTACCTCGGCCATCTGCTCAGTGTTATGACATGATAGCACTAGGATAAATCCCCCCATGGTGTTAATAGGCTTCTTCAGAGCTATTAACTCTGCCAGCTGCTTAGTGTTATGATATCATAGCACTAGGATAAATCCCCCCATGGCGTTAATAGTGTTCTTCAGAGCTGTTACCTTTGACAGATGCTTAGTGTTATGACATCATAGATATAGGATCAATCCCCCCATGGTGTTAATAGACTTCTTCAGAGCTGTTACCTTTGCCAGCTGCTCAGTTCTATGACGTCAAAGCACTAGGATAAATCCCCCCATGGTGTTAATAGTCTTCTTCAGAGCTGTTACCTCTGCTAGCTGCTTAGTGTTATGACATCATAGCACTTGGATAAATCCCCCCATGGTGTTAATAGGCTTCTTCAGAGCCGTTACCTCTGCTATCTGCTTAGTGTTATGACGTCATACCTGTATGATAAATCTCTCCATGGTGTTAATAGTCTTCTTCAGAGCTGTTACCTCTGCCAGCTGCTCAGTGTTATGACATGATAGCACTAGGATAAATCCCCCCATGGTGTTAATAGGCTTCTTCAGAGCTATTAACTCTGCCAGCTGCTTAGTGTTATGACATCGTAGCACTAGGATAAATCCCCCCATGGCGTTAATAGTGTTCTTCAGAGCTGTTACCTCTGACAGATGCTTAGTGTTATGACATCATAGCACTAGGATAAATCCCCCCATTGCGTTAATAGTCTTCTTCAAAGCTGTTACCTTTGCCAGCTGCTCAGTTTTATGACATCATAGCACTAGGATAAATCCCCCCATGGCGTTAATAGGCTTCTTCAGAGCTGTTACCTCTGCTAGCTTCTTAGTGTTATGACATCATAGCACTAGGATAAATCCCCACATGGTGTTAATAGTCTTCTTCAGAGCTGTTACATCTGCCAGCTGCTCAGTGTTATGACGTCATAGCACTAGGATAAATCCCCCCATGGTGTTAATAGGCTTCTTCAGAGCTGTTACCTCTGCCAGCTGCTTAGTGTTATGACGTCATAGCACTAGGAAAAATCCCCCCATGGCGTTAATAGGCTTCTTCAGAGCCGTTACCTCTGCTAGCTTCTTAGTGTTATGACGTCATAGCACTAGGATAAATCCCCCCATGGCGTTAATAGGCTTCTTCAGAGCTGTTACCTCTGCTATCTGCTTAGTGTTATGACGTCATAGCACTAGGATAAATCCCCCCATGGCGTTAATAGTCTTCTTCAGAGCTGTTACCTCTGCTATCTGCTTAGTGTTATGACGTCATAGCACTAGGATAAATCCCCCCATGGCGTTAATAGGCTTCTTCAGAGCTGTTACCTCTGCTAGCTTCTTAGTGTTATGACGTCATAGCACTAGGATAAATCCCCCCATGGTGTTAATAGTCTCCTTCAGAGCTGTTACCTCTGCCAGCTGCTTAGTGTTATGACATCATACCACTAGGATAAATCCCCCCATGGCGTTAATACTCTTTTTCAGAGCTGTTACCTCGGCCATCTGCTCAGTGTTATGAAATGATAGCACTAGGATAAATCCCCCCATGGTGTTAATAGGCTTCTTCAGAGTTGTTAACTCTGCCAGCTGCTTAGAGTTATGACATCGTAGCACTAGGATAAATCCCCCATGGCGTTAATAGTGTTCTTCAGAGCTGTTACCTCTGCCAGCTGCTCAGAGTTTTTACATCATAGCACTAGGATAAATCCCCCCATGGCGTTAATAGGCTTCTTCAGAGCTGTTACCTCTGCTAGCTGCTTAGTGTTATGACATCATAGCACTTGGATAAATCCCCCCATGGCGTTAATAGGCTTCTTCAGAGCTGTTACCTCTGCTAGCTGCTTAGTGTTATGATGTCATAGCACTCGAATAAATCCCCCCATGGTGTTAATAGTCTTCTTTAGAGCTGTTACCTCTGCTAGCTGCTTAGTGTTATGACATCATAACACTAGGATAAATCCCCCCATGGCGTTAATAGGCTTCTTCAGAGCTGTTACCTCTGCTAGCTGCTCAGTGTTATGACATGATAGCACTACAATAAATCCCCCCATGGTGTTAATAGGCTTCTTCAGAGCTATTAACTCTGCCAGCTGCTTAGTGTTATGACATCATAGCACTAGGATAAATCCCCCCATGGCGTTAACAGTGTTCTTCAGAGCTGTTACCTTTGACAGATGCTTAGTGTTATGACATCATAGATCTAGGATCAATCCCCCCATGGCGTTAATAGTCTTTTTCAGAGCTGTTACCTTTGCCAGCTGCTCAGTTCTATGACGTCAAAGCACTAGGATAAATCCCCCCATTGTGTTAATAGGCTTCTTCGGAGCCGTTACCTCTGCTAGCTGCTTAGTGTTTTGGCATCATAGCACTAGGATTAAACCCCCCATGGCGTTAATAGGCTTCTTTACAGCCGTTACCTCCTCTAGCTGCTTAGCGTTATGACATGATAGCACTGGATAAATCCCCCCTCGGTGTTAATAGGCTTCTTCGGAGCTGTTACCTCTGCCAGCTGCTCAGTGTTATGACATGATAGCACTAGGATAAATCCCCCCATGGTGTTAATTGGCTTCTTCAGAGCTGTTACCTCTGACAGATGCTTAGTGTTATTACATCATAGCACTATGATAAATCCCCCCATGGTGTTAATAGGCTTCTTCCGAGCTGTTACATCTGCCAGCTGCTTAGTGTTATGACGTCATAGCACTAGGATAAATTCCCCCTTGGCATTGGTAGTCTTCTTCAGAGCTGTTACCTCTGCCAGCTGCTCAGTGTTATGACGTCATAGCCCTAGGATAAATCCCCCCTTGGTTTTAATAGGCTTCTTGAGAGCTGTTAGCTCTGCTAGCTGCTTAGTGTTATGACATCATAGCACTAGGCTAAATCCCCCATGGTGTTAATAGGCTTCTTCAGAGCCGTTACCTCTGCTAGCTGCTTAGTGTTATGATGTCATATCACTGGGATAAATCCCCCCATGGTGTTAATAGTCTTCTTCAGAGCTGTTACCTCTGCTAGCTGCTTAGTGTTATGACATCATAGCACTAGGCTAAATCCCCCATGGTGTTAATAGGCTTCTTCAGAGCCGTTACATCTGCTAGCTGCTTAGTGTTATAACGTCATAGCACTATGATTAAACCCCCCAAGGCGTTAATAGGCTTCTTCAGAGCCGTTACATCTGCTAGCTGCTTAGTGTTATTACGTCATAGTACTAGGATAAATCCCCCCACGGTGTTAATAGTCTTCTTCAGAACTGTTACCTCTGCTATCTGCTTAGTGTTATGACGTCATACCTGTATGATAAATCTCTCCATGGTGTTAATAGTCTTCTTCAGAGCTGTTACCTCTGCCAGCTGCTCAGTGTTATGACATGATAGCACTAGGATAAATCCCCCCATGGTGTTAATAGGCTTCTTCAGAGCTATTAACTCTGCCAGCTGCTTAGTGTTATGACATCGTAGCACTAGGATAAATCCCCCCATGGTGTTAATAGTGTTCTTCAGAGATGTTACCTCTGACAGATGCTTAGTGTTATGACATCATAGCACTAGGATAAATCCCCCCATGGCGTTAATAGTCTTCTTCAAAGCTGTTACCTTTGCCAGCTGCTCAGTTTTATGACATCATAGCACTAGGATAAATCCCCCATGGCGTTAATAGGCTTCTTCAGAGCTGTTACATCTGCCAGCTGCTCAGTGTTATGACGTCATAGCACTAGGATAAATCCCCCCATGGTGTTAATAGGCTTCTTCAGAGCTGTTACCTCTGCCAGCTGCTTAGTGTTATGACGTCATAGCACTAGGATAAATCCCCCCATGGCGTTAATAGGCTTCTTCAGAGCCGTTACCTCTGCTAGCTTCTTAGTGTTATGACGTCATAGCACTAGGATAAATCCACACATGGTGTTAATAGTCTTCTTCAGAGCTGTTACATCTGCCAGCTGCTCAGTGTTATGACGTCATAGCACTAGGATAAATCCCCCCATGGTGTTAAGAGGCTTCTTCAGAGCTGTTACCTCTGCCAGCTGCTTAGTGTTATGACGTCATAGCACTAGGATAAATCCCCCCATGGCGTTAATAGGCTTCTTCAGAGCCGTTACCTCTGCTAGCTTCTTAGTGTTATGACGTCATAGCACTAGGATAAATCCCCCCATGGCGTTAATAGGCTTCTTCAGAGCTGTTACCTCTGCTATCTGCTTAGTGTTATGACGTCATAGCACTAGGATAAATCCCCCCATGGCGTTAATAGTCTTCTTCAGAGCCGTTACCTCTGCTATCTGCTTAGTGTTATGACGTCATAGCACTAGGATACATCCCCCCATGGCGTTAATAGGCTTCTTCAGAGCTGTTACCTCTGCTAGCTTCTTAGTGTTATGACGTCATAGCACTAGGATAAATCAACCTATGGCGTTAATAGTCTTCTTCAGAGCCGTTGCCTCTGCCAGCTGCTTAGTGTTATGACGTCATAGCACTAGGATAAATCCCCCCATGGTGTTAATAGTCTTCTTCAGAGCTGTTACCTCTGCCAGCTGCTCAGTGTTATGACATCATAGCACTAGGATAAATCCCCCCATGGTGTTAATAGGCTTCTTCAGAGCCGTTACCTCTGCTAGCTGCTTAGTGTTATGACATCATAGCACTAGGATAAAACCCCCCATGGCGTTAATAGGCTTCTTCAGAGCCGTTAACTCTGCCAGCTGCTTAGTGTTATGACATCATAGCACTAGGATAAATCCCCCATGGGGTTAATAGTCTTCTTCAGAGCTGTTTCCTCTGCCAGCTGCTCAGTGTTATGACATGATAGCAATAGGATAAATCCCCCCATGGTGTTAATAGGCTTCTTCAAATCCGTTACCTCTGCCAGCTGCTTATTGTTATGACATCATAGCACTATTATAAATCCCCCCATGGTGTTAATAGGCTTCTTCAAAGCCGTTACCTCCGCTAGCTGCTTAGTGTAATGATGTCATAGCACTAGGATAAATCCCCCCATGGTGTTAATAGGCTTCTTCAGAGCTGTTACCTCTGCCAGCTGCTTAGTGTTATGACATCATAGCACTAGGATAAATCCCCACATGGCGTTAATAGTCTTCTTCAGAGCTGTTACATCTGACAGGTGCTCAGTGTTATGACATCATAGCACTGGGATAAACCCCCCCATGGCGTTAATAGGCTTCTTCAGAGCCATTAACTCTGCTACCTGCTTAGTGTTATTACGTCATAGCACTAGGATAAATCCCCCCATGGTGTTAATAGGCTTCTTCGGAGCCGTTACCTCTGCTAGCTGCTTAGTGTTATGACGTCATAGCACGAGGATTAAACCCCCCATGGCGTTAATAGGCTTCTTCAGAACCGTTACCTCCTCTAGCTGCTTAGCGTTATGACATGATAGCACTAGGTTAAATCCCCCCATGGTGTTAATAGGCTTCTTAAGAGCTATTAACTCTGCCAGCTGCTTAGTGTTATGACATCGTAGCACTAGGATAAATCCCCCCATGGCGTTAATAGTGTTCTTCAGAGCTGTTACCTCTGACAGATGCTTATTGTTATGACATCATAGCACTAGGATAAATTCCTCCATGGCGTTAATAGTCTTCTTCAAAGCTGTTACCTTTGCCAGCTGCTCAGTTTTATGACATCATAGCACTAGGATAAATCCCCCCATGGTGTTAATAGTCTTCTTCAGAGCTGTTACATCTGCTATCTGCTTACTGTTATGATGTCATAGCACTAGGATAAATCCCCCCATGGCGTTAATAGGCTTATTCAGAGCTGTTACTTCTGCTAGCTGCTCAGTTCTATGACGTCAAAGCACTAGGATAAATCCCCCCATGGTGTTAATAGTCTTCTTCAGAGCTGTTACCTCTGCTAGCTGCTTAGTGTTATTACGTCATAGCACTAGGATAAATCCCCCCATGGTGTTAATAGGCTTCTTCGGAGCCGTTACCTCTGCTAGCTGCTTAGTGTTATGACGTCATAGCACTAGGATAAATCCCCCCATGGCGTTAATAGTCTTCTTCAGAGCTGTTACCTCGGCCATCTGCTCAGTGTTATGACATGATAGCACTAGGATAAATCCCCCCATGGTGTTAATAGGCTTCTTCAGAGCTATTAACTCTGCCAGCTGCTTAGTGTTATGATATCATAGCACTAGGATAAATCCCCCCATGGCGTTAATAGTGTTCTTCAGAACTGTTACCTTTGACAGATGCTTAGTGTTATGACATCATAGATATAGGATCAATCCCCCCATGGTGTTAATAGTCTTCTTCAGAGCTGTTACATCTGCCAGCTGCTCAGTGTTATGACGTCATAGCACTAGGATAAATCCCCCCATGGTGTTAATAGGCTTCTTCAGAGCTGTTACCTCTGCTAGCTTCTTAGTGTTATGACATCATAGCACTAGGATAAATCCCCACATGGTGTTAATAGTCTTCTTCAGAGCTGTTACATCTGCCAGCTGCTCAGTGTTATGACGTCATAGCACTAGGATAAATCCCCCCATGGTGTTAATAGGCTTCTTCAGAGCTGTTACCTCTGCCAGCTGCTTAGTGTTATGACATCATAGCACTAGGATAAATCCCCCCATGGCGTTAATAGGCTTCTTCAGAGCCGTTACCTCTGCTAGCTTCTTAGTGTTATGACGTCATAGCACTAGGATAAATCCCCCCATGGCGTTAATAGGCTTCTTCAGAGCTGTTACCTCTGCTATCTGCTTAGTGTTATGACGTCATAGCACTAGGATAAATCCCCCCATGGCGTTAATAGTCTTCTTCAGAGCCGTTACCTCTGCTATCTGCTTAGTGTTATGACGTCATAGCACTAGGATACATCCCCCCATGGCGTTAATAGGCTTCTTCAGAGCTGTTACCTCTGCTAGCTTCTTAGTGTTATGACGTCATAGCACTAGGATAAATCAACCTATGGCGTTAATAGTCTTCTTCAGAGCCGTTGCCTCTGCCAGCTGCTTAGTGTTATGACGTCATAGCACTAGGATAAATCCCCCCATGGTGTTAATAGTCTTCTTCAGAGCTGTTACCTCTGCCAGCTGCTCAGTGTTATGACATCATAGCACTAGGATAAATCCCCCCATGGTGTTAATAGGCTTCTTCAGAGCCGTTACCTCTGCTAGCTGCTTAGTGTTATGACATCATAGCACTAGGATAAAACCCCCCATGGCGTTAATAGGCTTCTTCAGAGCCGTTAACTCTGCCAGCTGCTTAGTGTTATGACATCATAGCACTAGGATAAATCCCACATGGGGTTAATAGTCTTCTTCAGAGCTGTTTCCTCTGCCAGCTGCTCAGTGTTATGACATGATAGCAATAGGATAAATCCCCCCATGGTGTTAATAGGCTTCTTCAAATCCGTTACCTCTGCCAGCTGCTTATTGTTATGACATCATAGCACTATTATAAATCCCCCCATGGTGTTAATAGGCTTCTTCAAAGCCGTTACCTCCGCTAGCTGCTTAGTGTAATGATGTCATAGCACTAGGATAAATCCCCCCATGGTGTTAATAGGCTTCTTCAGAGCTGTTACCTCTGCCAGCTGCTTAGTGTTATGACATCATAGCACTAGGATAAATCCCCCCATGGCGTTAATAGTCTTCTTCAGAGCTGTTACATCTGACAGGTGCTCAGTGTTATGACATCATAGCACTGGGATAAACCCCCCCATGGCGTTAATAGGCTTCTTCAGAGCCATCAACTCTGCTACCTGCTTAGTGTTATTACGTCATAGCACTAGGATAAATCCCCCCATGGTGTTAATAGGCTTCTTCGGAGCCGTTACCTCTGCTAGCTGCTTAGTGTTATGACGTCATAGCACGAGGATTAAACCCCCCATTGCGTTAATAGGCTTCTTCAGAACCGTTACCTCCTCTAGCTGCTTAGCGTTATGACATGATAGCACTAGGTTAAATCCCCCCATGGTGTTAATAGGCTTCTTAAGAGCTATTAACTCTGCCAGCTGCTAAGTGTTATGACATCGTAGCACTAGGATAAATCCCCCCATGGCGTTAATAGTGTTCTTCAGAGCTGTTACCTCTGACAGATGCTTATTGTTATGACATCATAGCACTAGGATAAATTCCTCCATGGCGTTAATAGTCTTCTTCAAAGCTGTTACCTTTGCCAGCTGCTCAGTTTTATGACATCATAGCACTAGGATAAATCCCCCCATGGTGTTAATAGTCTTCTTCAGAGCTGTTACATCTGCTATCTGCTTACTGTTATGATGTCATAGCACTAGGATAAATCCCCCCATAGCGTTAATAGGCTTATTCAGAGCTGTTACTTCTGCTAGCTGCTCAGTTCTATGACGTCAAAGCACTAGGATAAATCCCCCCATGGTGTTAATAGTCTTCTTCAGAGCTGTTACCTTTGACAGCTGCTTAGTGTTATTACATCATAGCACTAGGATAAATCCCCCCATGGTGTTAATAGGCTTCTTCGGAGCCGTTACCTCTGCTAGCTGCTTAGTGTTATTACGTCATAGCACTAGGAAAAATCCCCCCATGGTGTTAATAGGCTTCTTCGGAGCCGTTACCTCTGCTAGCTGCTTAGTGTTATGACGTCATAGCACTAGGATAAATCCCCCCATGGCGTTAATAGTCTTCTTCAGAGCTGTTACCTCGGCCATCTGCTCAGTGTTATGACATGATAGCACTAGGATAAATCCCCCCATGGTGTTAATAGGCTTCTTCAGAGCTATTAACTCTGCCAGCTGCTTAGTGTTATGATATCATAGCACTAGGATAAATCCCCCCATGGTGTTAATAGTGTTCTTCAGAGCTGTTACCTTTGACAGATGCTTAGTGTTATGACATCATAGATATAGGATCAATCCCCCCATGGTGTTAATAGACTTCTTCAGAGCTGTTACCTTTGCCAGCTGCTCAGTTCTATGACGTCAAAGCACTAGGATAAATCCCCCCATGGTGTTAATAGTCTTCTTCAGAGCTGTTAGCTCTGCTAGCTGCTTAGTGTTATGACATCATAGCACTAGGCTAAATCCCCCATGGTGTTAATAGGCTTCTTCAGAGCCGTTACCTCTGCTAGCTGCTTAGTGTTATGATGTCATATCACTGGGATAAATCCCCCCATGGTGTTAATAGTCTTCTTCAGAGCTGTTACCTCTGCTAGCTGCTTAGTGTTATGACATCATAGCACTAGGCTAAATCCCCAATAGTGTTAATAGGCTTTTTCAGAGCCGTTACATCTGCTAGCTGCTTAGTGTTATGACGTCATAGCACTAGGATTAAACCCCCCATGGCGTTAATAGGCTTCTTCAGAGCCGTTACATCTGCTAGCTGCTTAGTGTTATTACGTCATAGTACTAGGATAAATCCCCCCACGGTGTTAATAGTCTTCTTCAGAACTGTTACCTCTGCTATCTGCTTAGTGTTATGACGTCATACCTGTTTGATAAATCTCTCCATGGTGTTAATAGTCTTCTTCAGAGCTGTTACCTCTGCCAGCTGCTCAGTGTTATGACATGATAGCACTAGGATAAATCCCCCCATGGTGTTAATAGGCTTCTTCAGAGCTATTAACTCTGCCAGCTGCTTAGTGTTATGACATCGTAGCACTAGGATAAATTCCCCCATGGCGTTAATAGTGTTCTTCAGAGCTGTTACCTCTGACAGATGCTTAGTGTTATGACATCATAGCACTAGGATAAATCCCCCCATGGCGTTAATAGTCTTCTTCAAAGCTTTACCTTTGCCAGCTGCTCAGTTTTATGATATCATAGCACTAGGATAAATCCCCCCATGGCGTTCATAGGCTTCTTCAGAGCTGTTACCTCTGCTAGCGTCTTAGTGTTATGACATCATAGCACTAGGATAAATCCCCACATGGTGTTAATAGTCTTCTTCAGAGCTGTTACATCTGCCAGCTGCTCAGTGTTATGACGTCATAGCACTAGGATAAATCCCCCCATGGTGTTAATAGGCTTCTTCAGAGCTGTTACCTCTGCCAGCTGCTTAGTGTTATGACGTCATAGCACTAGGATAAATCCCCCCATGGCGTTAATAGGCTTCTTCAGAGCCGTTACCTCTGCTAGCTTCTTAGTGTTATGACGTCATTGCACTAGGATAAATCCACCCATGGCGTTAATAGTCTTCTTCAGAGCTGTTACCTCGGCCATCTGCTCAGTGTTATGACATGATAGCACTAGGATAAATCCCCCCATGGTGTTAATAGGCTTCTTCAGAGCTATTAACTCTGCCAGCTGCTTAGTGTTATGATATCATAGCACTAGGATAAATCCCCCCATGGCGTTAATAGTGTTCTTCAGAGCTGTTACCTTTGACAGATGCTTAGTGTTATGACATCATAGATATAGGATCAATCCCCCCATGGTGTTAATAGACTTCTTCAGAGCTGTTACCTTTGCCAGCTGCTCAGTTCTATGACGTCAAAGCACTAGGATAAATCCCCCCATGGTGTTAATAGTCTTCTTCAGAGCTGTTAGCTCTGCTAGCTGCTTAGTGTTATGACATCATAGCACTAGGATAAATCCCCAATGGCGTTAATAGTGTTCTTCAGAGCTGTTACCTCTGCCAGCTGCTCAGAGTTTTTACATCATAGCACTAGGATAAATCCCCCCATGGCGTTAATAGGCTTCTTCAGAGCTGTTACCTCTGCTAGCTGCTTAGTGTTATGACATCATAGCACTTGGATAAATCCCCCCATGGTGTTAATAGGCTTCTTCAGAGCCGTTACCTCTGCTATCTGCTTAGTGATATGACGTCATACCTGTATGATAAATCTCTCCATGGTGTTAATAGTCTTCTTCAGAGCTGTTACCTCTGCCAGCTGCTCAGTGTTATGACATGATAGCACTAGGATAAATCCCCCCATGGTGTTAATAGGCTTCTTCAGAGCTATTAACTCTGCCAGCTGCTTAGTGTTATGACATCGTAGCACTAGGATAAATCCCCCCATGGCGTTAATAGTGTTCTTCAGAGCTGTTACCTCTGACAGATGCTTAGTGTTATGACATCATAGCACTAGGATAAATCCCCCCATTGCGTTAATAGTCTTCTTCAAAGCTGTTACCTTTGCCAGCTGCTCAGTTTTATGACATCATAGCACTAGGATAAATCCCCCCATGGCGTTAATAGGCTTCTTCAGAGCTGTTACCTCTGCTAGCTTCTCAGTGTTATGACATCATAGCACTAGGATAAATCCCCACATGGTGTTAATAGTCTTCTTCAGAGCTGTTACATCTGCCAGCTGCTCAGTGTTATGACGTCATAGCACTAGGATAAATCCCCCCATGGTGTTAATAGGCTTCTTCAGAGCTGTTACCTCTGCCAGCTGCTCAGTGTTATGACGTCATAGCACTAGGAAAAATCCCCCCATGGCGTTAATAGGCTTCTTCAGAGCCGTTACCTCTGCTAGCTTCTTAGTGTTATGACGTCATAGCACTAGGATAAATCCCCCCATGGCGTTAATAGGCTTCTTCAGAGCCGTTACCTCTGCTATCTGCTTAGTGTTATGACGTCATAGCACTAGGATAAATCCCCCCATGGCGTTAATAGTCTTCTTCAGAGCTGTTACCTCTGCTATCTGCTTAGTGTTATGACGTCATAGCACTAGGATAAATCCCCCCCATGGCGTTAATAGGCTTCTTCAGAGCTGTTACCTCTGCTAGCTTCTTAGTGTTATGACGTCATAGCACTAGGATAAATCCCCCCATGGTGTTAATAGTCTCCTTCAGAGCTGTTACCTCTGCCAGCTGCTTAGTGTTATGACATCATACCACTAGGATAAATCCCCCCATGGCGTTAATACTCTTTTTCAGAGCTGTTACCTCGGCCATCTGCTCAGTGTTATGAAATGATAGCACTAGGATAAATCCCCCCATGGTGTTAATAGGCTTCTTCAGAGTTGTTAACTCTACCAGCTGCTTAGAGTTATGACATCGTAGCACTAGGATAAATCCCCCATGGCGTTAATAGTGTTCTTCAGAGCTGTTACCTCTGCCAGCTGCTCAGAGTTTTTACATCATAGCACTAGGATAAATCCCCCCATGGCGTTAATAGGCTTCTTCAGAGCTGTTACCTCTGCTAGCTGCTTAGTGTTATGACATCATAGCACTTGGATAAATCCCCCCATGGCGTTAATAGGCTTCTTCAGAGCTGTTACCTCTGCTAGCTGCTTAGTGTTATGATGTCATAGCACTCGAATAAATCCCCCCATGGTGTTAATAGTCTTCTTTAGAGCTGTTACCTCTGCTAGCTGCTTAGTGTTATGACATCATAACACTAGGATAAATCCCCCCATGGCGTTAATAGGCTTCTTCAGAGCTGTTACCTCTGCTAGCTGCTCAGTGTTATGACATGATAGCACTACAATAAATCCCCCCATGGTGTTAATAGGCTTCTTCAGAGCTATTAACTCTGCCAGCTGCTTAGTGTTATGACATCATAGCACTAGGATAAATCCCCCCATGGCGTTAACAGTGTTCTTCAGAGCTGTTACCTTTGACAGATGCTTAGTGTTATGACATCATAGATCTAGGATCAATCCCCCCATGGCGTTAATAGTCTTTTTCAGAGCTGTTACCTTTGCCAGCTGCTCAGTTCTATGACGTCAAAGCACTAGGATAAATCCCCCCATTGTGTTAATAGGCTTCTTCGGAGCCGTTACCTCTGCTAGCTGCTTAGTGTTTTGGCATCATAGCACTAGGATTAAACCCCCCATGGCGTTAATAGGCTTCTTTACAGCCGTTACCTCCTCTAGCTGCTTAGCGTTATGACATGATAGCACTGGATAAATCCCCCCTCGGTGTTAATAGGCTTCTTCGGAGCTGTTACCTCTGCCAGCTGCTCAGTGTTATGACATGATAGCACTAGGATAAATCCCCCCATGGTGTTAATTGGCTTCTTCAGAGCTGTTACCTCTGACAGATGCTTAGTGTTATTACATCATAGCACTATGATAAATCCCCCCATGGTGTTAATAGGCTTCTTCCGAGCTGTTACATCTGCCAGCTGCTTAGTGTTATGACGTCATAGCACTAGGATAAATTCCCCCTTGGCATTGGTAGTCTTCTTCAGAGCTGTTACCTCTGCCAGCTGCTCAGTGTTATGACGTCATAGCCCTAGGATAAATCCCCCCTTGGTTTTAATAGGCTTCTTGAGAGCTGTTAGCTCTGCCAGCTGCTTAGTGTTTTGAAGTCATAGCACTAGGATAAATCAACCCATGGCGTTAATAGGCTTCTTCAGAGCCGTCACCTCTGCTATCTGCTTAGTGTTATGACGTCATAGCACTAGGATAAATCCCCCCATGGCGTTAATAGTCTACTTCAGAGCTGCTACCTCCGCTAGCTGCTTAGTGTTATGATTTCATAACACTATGATACATCCCCCCATGGTGTTAATAGTCTTCTTCAGAGCCGTTACCTCTGCTATCTGCTTAGTGTTATGACGTCATAGCACTAGGATAAATCCCCCCATGGCGTTAATAGGCTTCTTCAGAGCTGTTACCTCTGCTAGCTTCTTAGTGTTATGACATCATAGCACTAGGATAAATCCCCCCATGACGTTAAAAGGCTTCTTCAGAGCTATTAACTTTGCCAGCTGCTTAGTGTTATGACATCATAGCACTAGGATAAATCCCCCCATGGCGTTAATACTCTTCTTCAGAGCTGTTACCTCGGCCATCTGCTCAGTGTTATGAAATTATAGCACTAGGATAAATCCCCCCATGGTGTTAATAGTCTCCTTCAGAGCTGTTACCTCTGCCAGCTGCTTAGTGTTATGACAAAATAGCACTAGGATAAATCCCCCCATGGTGTTACTAGGCTTCTTCAGAGTTGTTAACTCTGCCAGCTGCTTAGTGTTATGACATCGTAGCACTAGGATAAATCCCCCCATGGCGTTAATAGTGTTCTTCAGAGCTGTTACCTCTGACAGATGCTCAGTTTTATGACATCATAGCAGTAGGATAAATCCCCCCCATGGCGTTAATAGTGTTCTTCAGATCTGCTACCTCTGCCAGCTGCTCAGAGTTATGACATCATAGCACTAGGATAAATCCCCCCATGGCGTTAATAGGCTTCTTCAGAGTTGTTAACTCTGCCAGCTGCTTAGTGTTATGACATCGTAGCACTAGGATAAATCCCCCCATGGCGTTAATAGTGTTCTTCAGAGCTGTTACCTCTGACAGATGCTCAGTTTTATGACATCATAGCAGTAGGATAAATCCCCCCCATGGCGTTAATAGTGTTCTTCAGATCTGCTACCTCTGCCAGCTGCTCAGAGTTATGACATCATAGCACTAGGATAAATCCCCCCATGGCGTTAATAGGCTTCTTCAGAGCTGTTACCTCTGCTAGCTGCTTAGTGTTATGATGTCATAGCACTAGAATAAATCCCCCCATGGTGTTAATAGTCTTCTTCAGAGCTGTTACCTCTGCTAGCTGCTTAGTGTTATGACATCATAACACTAGGATAAATCCCCCCATGGCTTTAATAGCCTTCTTCAGAGCTGTTACCTCTGCTAGCTGCTCAGTGTTATGACATGATAGCACTACAATAAATCCCCCCATGGTGTTAATAGGCTTCTTCAGAGCTAATACCTCTGCCAGCTGCTTAGTGTTATGACATCATAGCACTAGGATAAATCCCCCCATGGCGTTAATAGTGTTCTTCAGAGCTGTTACCTTTGACAGATGCTTAGTGTTATGACATCATAGATCTAGGATCAATCCCCCCATGGCGTTAATAGTCTTTTTCAGAGCTGTTACCTTTGCCAGCTGCTCAGTTCTATGACGTCAAAGCACTAGGGGAAATCCCCCCATGGTGTTAATAGGCTTCTTCCGAGCTGTTACATCTGCCAGCTGCTTAGTGTTATGACGTCATAGCACTAGGATACATTCCCCCTTGGCATTGCTAGTCTTCTTCAGAGCTGTTACCTCTGCCAGCTGCTCAGTGTTATGACGTCATAGCCCTAGGATAAATCCCCCCTTGGTTTTAATAGGCTTCTTGAGAGCTGTTAGCTCTGCCAGCTGCTTAGTGTTATGAAGTCATAGCACTAGGATAAATCAACCTATGGCGTTAATAGTCTTCTTCAGAGCCGTTGCCTCTGCCAGCTGCTTAGTGTTATGACATCGTAGCACTAGGATAAATCCCCCCATGGCGTTAATAGTGTTCTTCAGAGCTGTTACCTCTGACAGATGCTCAGTTTTATGACATCATAGCACTAGGATAAATCCCCCCATGGCGTTAATAGTGTTCTTCAGATCTGCTACCTCTGCCAGCTGCTCAGAGTTATGACATCATAGCACTAGGATAAATCCCCCCATGGCGTTAATAGGCTTCTTCAGAGCTGTTACCTCTGCTAGCTGCTTAGTGTTATGACATCATAGCACTTGGATAAATCCCCCCATGGCGTTAATAGGCTTCTTCAGAGCTGTTACCTCTGCTAGCTGCTTAGTGTTATGATGTCATAGCACTAGAATAAATCCCCCCATGGTGTTAATAGTCTTCTTCGGAGCTGTTACCTCTGCTAGCTGCTTAGTGTTATGACATCATAGCACTAGGATAAATCCCCCCATGGTGTTAATAGGCTTCTTCAGAGCTGTTACCTCTGCTAGCTGCTCAGTGTTATGCCATGATAGCACTAGGATAAATCCCCCCATGGCGTTAATAGTGTTCTTCAGAGCTGTTACCTTTGACAGATGCTTAGTGTTATGACATCATAGATCTAGGATCAATCCCCCATGGCGTTAATAGTCTTTTTCAGAGCTTTTACCTTTGCCAGCTGCTCAGTTCTATGACGTAAAAGCACTAGGATAAATCCCCCCATGGTGTTAATAGGCTTCTTCGGAGCCGTTACCTCTGCTAGCTGCTTAGTGTTATGACATCATAGCACTAGGATTAAACCCCCCATGGTGTTAATAGGCTTCTTTAGAGCCGTTACCTCCTCTAGCTGCTTAGCGTTATGACATGATAGCACTAGGATAAATCCCCCCACGGTGTTAATAGGCTTCTTCAGAGCTATTAACTCTGCCAGCTGCTTAGTGTTATGACATCGTAGCACTAGGATAAATCCCCCCATGGCGTTAATAGTGTTCTTCAGAGCTGTTACCTCTGACAGATGCTTAGTGTTATGACATCGTAGCACTAGGATAAATCCCCCCATGACGTTAATAGTGTTCTTCAGAGCTGTTACCTCTGACAGATGCTTAGTGTTATGACATCATAGCACTATGATAAATCCCCGAATGGTGTTAATAGGCTTCTTCGGAGCTGTTACATCTGCCAGCTGCTTAGTGTTATGACGTCATAGCACTAGGATAAATCCCCCCATGGTGTTAATAGTCTTCTTCAGAGCTGTTACCTCTGCCAGCTGCTCAGTGTTATGACGTCATAGCCCTAGGATAAATCCCCCCTTGGTTTTAATAGGCTTCTTGAGAGCTGTTAGCTCTGCCAGCTGCTTAGTGTTATGAAGTCATAGCACTAGGATAAATCAACCTATGGCGTTAATAGTCTTCTTCAGAGCCGTTGCCTCTGCCAGCTGCTTAGTGTTATGACGTCATAGCACTAGGATAAATCCCCCCATGGTGTTAATAGTCATCTTCAGATCTGTTACCTCTGCCAGCTGCTTAGTGTTATGACATCAAAGCACTATGATTAATCCCCCCATGGTGTTAATAGGCTTCTTCAGAGCTGTTACACGTGTTAGCTGCTTAGTGTTATGACATCATAGCACTAGGATAAATCCCCCCATGGTGTTAATAGTCTTCTTCAGAGCTGTTACCTCTGCCAGATGCTCAGTGTTATGACATCATAGCACTAGGATAAATCCCCCCATGGTGTTAATAGGCTTCTTCAGAGCCGTTACCTCTGCTAGCTGCTTAGTGTTATGACACCATAGCACTAGGATAAAACCCCCCATGGCGTTAATAGGCTTCTTCAGAGCCGTTAACTCTGCCAGCTACTTAGTGTTATGACATCATAGCACTAGGATAAATCCCCCATGGGGTTAATAGTCTTCTTCAGAGCTGTTTCCTCTGCCAGCTGCTCAGTGTTATGACATGATAGCACTAGGATAAATCCCCCCATGGTGTTAATAGGCTTCTTCAAATCCGTTACCTCTGCCAGCTGCTTATTGTTATGACATCATAGCACTATTATAAATCCCCCCATGGTGTTAATAGGCTTCTTCAAAGCCGTTACCTCCGCTAGCTGCTTACTGTAATGATGTCATAGCACTAGGATAAATCCCCCCATGCTGTTAATAGGCTTCTTCAGAGCTGTTACCTCTGCCAGCTGCTTAGTGTTATGACATCATAGCACTAGGATAAATCCCCCCATGGCGTTAATAGTCTTCTTCAGAGCTGTTACCTCTGCCAGCTGCTTAGTGTTATGACGTCATAGCACTAGGAAAAATCCCCCCATGGCGTTAATAGGCTTCTTCAGAGCCGTTACCTCTGCTAGCTTCTTAGTGTTATGACGTCATAGCACTAGGATAAATCCCCCCATGGCGTTAATAGGCTTCTTCAGAGCTGTTACCTCTGCTAGCTGCTTAGTGTTATGACGTCATAGCACTAGGATAAATCCCCCCATGGCGTTAATAGTCTTCTTCAGAGCTGTTACCTCTGCTATCTGCTTAGTGTTATGACGTCATAGCACTAGGATAAATCCCCCCCATGGCGTTAATAGGCTTCTTCAGAGCTGTTACCTCTGCTAGCTTCTTAGTGTTATGACGTCATAGCACTAGGATAAATCCCCCCATGGTGTTAATAGTCTCCTTCAGAGCTGTTACCTCTGCCAGCTGCTTAGTGTTATGACATCATACCACTAGGATAAATCCCCCCATGGCGTTAATACTCTTTTTCAGAGCTGTTACCTCGGCCATCTGCTCAGTGTTATGAAATGATAGCACTAGGATAAATCCCCCCATGGTGTTAATAGGCTTCTTCAGAGTTGTTAACTCTGCCAGCTGCTTAGAGTTATGACATCGTAGCACTAGGATAAATCCCCCATGGCGTTAATAGTGTTCTTCAGAGCTGTTACCTCTGCCAGCTGCTCAGAGTTTTTACATCATAGCACTAGGATAAATCCCCCCATGGCGTTAATAGGCTTCTTCAGAGCTGTTACCTCTGCTAGCTGCTTAGTGTTATGACATCATAGCACTTGGATAAATCCCCCCATGGCGTTAATAGGCTTCTTCAGAGCTGTTACCTCTGCTAGCTGCTTAGTGTTATGATGTCATAGCACTCGAATAAATCCCCCCATGGTGTTAATAGTCTTCTTTAGAGCTGTTACCTCTGCTAGCTGCTTAGTGTTATGACATCATAACACTAGGATAAATCCCCCCATGGCGTTAATAGGCTTCTTCAGAGCTGTTACCTCTGCTAGCTGCTCAGTGTTATGACATGATAGCACTACAATAAATCCCCCCATGGTGTTAATAGGCTTCTTCAGAGCTATTAACTCTGCCAGCTGCTTAGTGTTATGACATCATAGCACTAGGATAAATCCCCCCATGGCGTTAACAGTGTTCTTCAGAGCTGTTACCTTTGACAGATGCTTAGTGTTATGACATCATAGATCTAGGATCAATCCCCCCATGGCGTTAATAGTCTTTTTCAGAGCTGTTACCTTTGCCAGCTGCTCAGTTCTATGACGTCAAAGCACTAGGATAAATCCCCCCATTGTGTTAATAGGCTTCTTCGGAGCCGTTACCTCTGCTAGCTGCTTAGTGTTTTGGCATCATAGCACTAGGATTAAACCCCCCATGGCGTTAATAGGCTTCTTTACAGCCGTTACCTCCTCTAGCTGCTTAGCGTTATGACATGATAGCACTGGATAAATCCCCCCTCGGTGTTAATAGGCTTCTTCGGAGCTGTTACCTCTGCCAGCTGCTCAGTGTTATGACATGATAGCACTAGGATAAATCCCCCCATGGTGTTAATTGGCTTCTTCAGAGCTTTTACCTCTGACAGATGCTTAGTGTTATTACATCATAGCACTATGATAAATCCCCCCATGGTGTTAATAGGCTTCTTCCGAGCTGTTACATCTGCCAGCTGCTTAGTGTTATGACGTCATAGCACTAGGATAAATTCCCCCTTGGCATTGGTAGTCTTCTTCAGAGCTGTTACCTCTGCCAGCTGCTCAGTGTTATGACGTCATAGCCCTAGGATAAATCCCCCCTTGGTTTTAATAGGCTTCTTGAGAGCTGTTAGCTCTGCCAGCTGCTTAGTGTTTTGAAGTCATAGCACTAGGATAAATCAACCCATGGCGTTAATAGGCTTCTTCAGAGCCGTCACCTCTGCTATCTGCTTAGTGTTATGACGTCATAGCACTAGGATAAATCCCCCCATGGCGTTAATAGTCTACTTCAGAGCTGCTACCTCCGCTAGCTGCTTAGTGTTATGATTTCATAACACTATGATACATCCCCCCATGGTGTTAATAGTCTTCTTCAGAGCCGTTACCTCTGCTATCTGCTTAGTGTTATGACGTCATAGCACTAGGATAAATCCCCCCATGGCGTTAATAGGCTTCTTCAGAGCTGTTACCTCTGCTAGCTTCTTAGTGTTATGACATCATAGCACTAGGATAAATCCCCCCATGACGTTAAAAGGCTTCTTCAGAGCTATTAACTTTGCCAGCTGCTTAGTGTTATGACATCATAGCACTAGGATAAATCCCCCCATGGCGTTAATACTCTTCTTCAGAGCTGTTACCTCGGCCATCTGCTCAGTGTTATGAAATTATAGCACTAGGATAAATCCCCCCATGGTGTTAATAGTCTCCTTCAGAGCTGTTACCTCTGCCAGCTGCTTAGTGTTATGACAAAATAGCACTAGGATAAATCCCCCCATGGTGTTACTAGGCTTCTTCAGAGTGTTAACTCTGCCAGCTGCTTAGTGTTATGACATCGTAGCACTAGGATAAATCCCCCCATGGCGTTAATAGTGTTCTTCAGAGCTGTTACCTCTGACAGATGCTCAGTTTTATGACATCATAGCAGTAGGATAAATCCCCCCCATGGCGTTAATAGTGTTCTTCAGATCTGCTACCTCTGCCAGCTGCTCAGAGTTATGACATCATAGCACTAGGATAAATCCCCCCATGGCGTTAATAGGCTTCTTCAGAGTTGTTAACTCTGCCAGCTGCTTAGTGTTATGACATCGTAGCACTAGGATAAATCCCCCCATGGCGTTAATAGTGTTCTTCAGAGCTGTTACCTCTGACAGATGCTCAGTTTTATGACATCATAGCAGTAGGATAAATCCCCCCCATGGCGTTAATAGTGTTCTTCAGATCTGCTACCTCTGCCAGCTGCTCAGAGTTATGACATCATAGCACTAGGATAAATCCCCCCATGGCGTTAATAGGCTTCTTCAGAGCTGTTACCTCTGCTAGCTGCTTAGTGTTATGATGTCATAGCACTAGAATAAATCCCCCCATGGTGTTAATAGTCTTCTTCAGAGCTGTTACCTCTGCTAGCTGCTTAGTGTTATGACATCATAACACTAGGATAAATCCCCCCATGGCTTTAATAGCCTTCTTCAGAGCTGTTACCTCTGCTAGCTGCTCAGTGTTATGACATGATAGCACTACAATAAATCCCCCCATGGTGTTAATAGGCTTCTTCAGAGCTATTACCTCTGCCAGCTGCTTAGTGTTATGACATCATAGCACTAGGATAAATCCCCCCATGGCGTTAATAGTGTTCTTCAGAGCTGTTACCTTTGACAGATGCTTAGTGTTATGACATCATAGATCTAGGATCAATCCCCCCATGGCGTTAATAGTCTTTTTCAGAGCTGTTACCTTTGCCAGCTGCTCAGTTCTATGACGTCAAAGCACTAGGGGAAATCCCCCCATGGTGTTAATAGGCTTCTTCCGAGCTGTTACATCTGCCAGCTGCTTAGTGTTATGACGTCATAGCACTAGGATACATTCCCCCTTGGCATTGCTAGTCTTCTTCAGAGCTGTTACCTCTGCCAGCTGCTCAGTGTTATGACGTCATAGCCCTAGGATAAATCCCCCCTTGGTTTTAATAGGCTTCTTGAGAGCTGTTAGCTCTGCCAGCTGCTTAGTGTTATGAAGTCATAGCACTAGGATAAATCAACCTATGGCGTTAATAGTCTTCTTCAGAGCCGTTGCCTCTGCCAGCTGCTTAGTGTTATGACATCGTAGCACTAGGATAAATCCCCCCATGGCGTTAATAGTGTTCTTCAGAGCTGTTACCTCTGACAGATGCTCAGTTTTATGACATCATAGCACTAGGATAAATCCCCCCATGGCGTTAATAGTGTTCTTCAGATCTGCTACCTCTGCCAGCTGCTCAGAGTTATGACATCATAGCACTAGGATAAATCCCCCCATGGCGTTAATAGGCTTCTTCAGAGCTGTTACCTCTGCTAGCTGCTTAGTGTTATGACATCATAGCACTTGGATAAATCCCCCCATGGCGTTAATAGGCTTCTTCAGAGCTGTTACCTCTGCTAGCTGCTTAGTGTTATGATGTCATAGCACTAGAATAAATCCCCCCATGGTGTTAATAGTCTTCTTCGGAGCTGTTACCTCTGCTAGCTGCTTAGTGTTATGACATCATAGCACTAGGATAAATCCCCCCATGGTGTTAATAGGCTTCTTCAGAGCTGTTACCTCTGCTAGCTGCTCAGTGTTATGACATGATAGCACTAGGATAAATCCCCCCATGGCGTTAATAGTGTTCTTCAGAGCTGTTACCTTTGACAGATGCTTAGTGTTATGACATCATAGATCTAGGATCAATCCCCCATGGCGTTAATAGTCTTTTTCAGAGCTTTTACCTTTGCCAGCTGCTCAGTTCTATGACGTAAAAGCACTAGGATAAATCCCCCCATGGTGTTAATAGGCTTCTTCGGAGCCGTTACCTCTGCTAGCTGCTTAGTGTTATGACATCATAGCACTAGGATTAAACCCCCCATGGTGTTAATAGGCTTCTTTAGAGCCGTTACCTCCTCTAGCTGCTTAGCGTTATGACATGATAGCACTAGGATAAATCCCCCCACGGTGTTAATAGGCTTCTTCAGAGCTATTAACTCTGCCAGCTGCTTAGTGTTATGACATCGTAGCACTAGGATAAATCCCCCCATGGCGTTAATAGTGTTCTTCAGAGCTGTTACCTCTGACAGATGCTTAGTGTTATGACATCGTAGCACTAGGATAAATCCCCCCATGACGTTAATAGTGTTCTTCAGAGCTGTTACCTCTGACAGATGCTTAGTGTTATGACATCATAGCACTATGATAAATCCCCGAATGGTGTTAATAGGCTTCTTCGGAGCTGTTACATCTGCCAGCTGCTTAGTGTTATGACGTCATAGCACTAGGATAAATCCCCCCATGGTGTTAATAGTCTTCTTCAGAGCTGTTACCTCTGCCAGCTGCTCAGTGTTATGACGTCATAGCCCTAGGATAAATCCCCCCTTGGTTTTAATAGGCTTCTTGAGAGCTGTTAGCTCTGCCAGCTGCTTAGTGTTATGAAGTCATAGCACTAGGATAAATCAACCTATGGCGTTAATAGTCTTCTTCAGAGCCGTTGCCTCTGCCAGCTGCTTAGTGTTATGACGTCATAGCACTAGGATAAATCCCCCCATGGTGTTAATAGTCATCTTCAGATCTGTTACCTCTGCCAGCTGCTTAGTGTTATGACATCAAAGCACTATGATTAATCCCCCCATGGTGTTAATAGGCTTCTTCAGAGCTGTTACACGTGTTAGCTGCTTAGTGTTATGACATCATAGCACTAGGATAAATCCCCCCATGGTGTTAATAGTCTTCTTCAGAGCTGTTACCTCTGCCAGATGCTCAGTGTTATGACATCATAGCACTAGGATAAATCCCCCCATGGTGTTAATAGGCTTCTTCAGAGCCGTTACCTCTGCTAGCTGCTTAGTGTTATGACACCATAGCACTAGGATAAAACCCCCCATGGCGTTAATAGGCTTCTTCAGAGCCGTTAACTCTGCCAGCTACTTAGTGTTATGACATCATAGCACTAGGATAAATCCCCCATGGGGTTAATAGTCTTCTTCAGAGCTGTTTCCTCTGCCAGCTGCTCAGTGTTATGACATGATAGCACTAGGATAAATCCCCCCATGGTGTTAATAGGCTTCTTCAAATCCGTTACCTCTGCCAGCTGCTTATTGTTATGACATCATAGCACTATTATAAATCCCCCCATGGTGTTAATAGGCTTCTTCAAAGCCGTTACCTCCGCTAGCTGCTTACTGTAATGATGTCATAGCACTAGGATAAATCCCCCCATGCTGTTAATAGGCTTCTTCAGAGCTGTTACCTCTGCCAGCTGCTTAGTGTTATGACATCATAGCACTAGGATAAATCCCCCCATGGCGTTAATAGTCTTCTTCAGAGCTGTTACATCTGACAGGTGCTCAGTGTTATGACATCATAGCACTGGGATAAACCCCCCCATGGCGTTAATAGGCTTCTTCAGAGCCATTAACTCTGCTACCTGCTTAGTGTTATTACGTCATAGCACTAGGATAAATCCCCCCATGGTGTTAATAGGCTTCTTCGGAGCCGTTACCTCTGCTAGCTGCTTAGTGTTATGACGTCATAGCACGAGGATTAAACCCCCCATGGCGTTAATAGGCTTCTTCAGAACCGTTACCTCCTCTAGCTGCTTAGCGTTATGACATGATAGCACTAGGTTAAATCCCCCCATGGTGTTAATAGGCTTCTTAAGAGCTATTAACTCTGCCAGCTGCTTAGTGTTATGACATCGTAGCACTAGGATAAATCCCCCCATGGCGTTAATAGTGTTCTTCAGAGCTGTTACCTCTGACAGATGCTTATTGTTATGACATCATAGCACTAGGATAAATTCCTCCATGGCGTTAATAGTCTTCTTCAAAGCTGTTACCTTGGCCAGCTGCTCAGTTTTATGACATCATAGCACTAGGATAAATCCCCCCATGGTGTTAATAGTCTTCTTCAGAGCTGTTACATCTGCTATCTGCTTACTGTTATGATGTCATAGCACTAGGATAAATCCCCCCATGGCATTAATAGGCTTATTCAGAGCTGTTACCTTTGACAGATGCTTAGTGTTATGACATCATAGCACTAGGATAAATCCCCCCATGGTGTTAATAGGCTTCTTCAGAGCCATTACCTCTGCTAGCTGCTTAGTGTTATTACGTCATAGCACTAGGATAAATCCCCCCATGGTGTTAATAGGCTTCTTCGGAGCCGTTACCTCTGCTAGCTGCTTAGTGTTATGACATCATAGCACTAGGATAAATCCCCCCATGGTGTTAATAGGCTTCTTCAGAGCTGTTACCTCTGCTAGCTGCTCAGTGTTATGACATGATAGCACTAGGATAAATCCCCTCATGGTGTTAATAGGCTTCTTCAGAGCTATTAACTCTGACAGCTGCTAAGTGTTATGACATCATAGCACTAGGATAAATCCCCCCATGGCGTTAATAGTGTTCTTCAGAGCTGTTACCTTTGACAGATGCTTAGTGTTATGACATCATAGATCTAGGATCAATCCCCCATGGCGTTAATAGTCTTTTTCAGAGCTGTTACCTTTGCCAGCTGCTCAGTTCTATGACGTAAAAGCACTAGGATAAATCCCCCCATGGTGTTAATAGGCTTCTTCGGAGCCGTTACCTCTGCTAGCTGCTTAGTGTTATGACATCATAGCACTAGGATTAAACCCCCATGGCGTTAATAGGCTTCTTTAGAGCTGTTACCTCCTCTAGCTGCTTAGCGTTATGACATGATAGCACTAGGATAAATCCCCCCACGGTGTTAATAGGCTTCTTCAGAGCTATTAACTCTGCCACCTGCTTAGTGTTATGACATCGTAGCACTAGGATAAATCCCCCCATGGCGTTAATAGTGTTCTTCAGAGCTGTTACCTCTGACAGATGCTTAGTGTTATGACATCGTAGCACTAGGATAAATCCCCCCATGACGTTAATAGTGTTCTTCAGAGCTGTTACCTCTGACAGATGCTTAGTGTTATGACATCATAGCACTATGATAAATCCCCGAATGGTGTTAATAGGCTTCTTCGGAGCTGTTACATCTGCCAGCTGCTTAGTGTTATGACGTCATAGTACTAGGATAAATTCCCCCTTGGCATTGGTAGTTTTCTTCAGAGCTGTTACCTCTGCCAGCTGCTCAGTGTTATGACGCCATAGCCCTAGGATAAATCCCCCCTTGGTTTTAATAGGCTTCTTGAGAGCTGTTAGCTCTGCCAGCTGCTTAGTGTTATGAAGTCATAGCACTAGGATAAATCAACCTATGGCGTTAATAGTCTTCTTCAGAGCCGTTGCCTCTGCCAGCTGCTTAGTGTTATGACGTCATAGCACTAGGATAAATCCCCCCATGGTGTTAATAGTCATCTTCAGATCTGTTACCTCTGCCAGCTGCTTAGTGTTATGACATCAAAGCACTATGATTAATCCCCCCATGGTGTTAATAGGCTTCTTCAGAGCTGTTACACGTGTTAGCTGCTTAGTGTTATGACATCATAGCACTAGGATAAATCCCCCCATGGTGTTAATAGTCTTCTTCAGAGCTGTTAACTCTGCCAGATGCTCAGTGTTATGACATCATAGCACTAGGATAAATCCCCCCATGGTGTTAATAGGCTTCTTCAGAGCCGTTACCTCTGCTAGCTGCTTAGTGTTATGACACCATAGCACTAGGATAAAACCCCCCATGGCGTTAATAGGCTTCTTCAGAGCCGTTAACTCTGCCAGCTACTTAATGTTATGACATCATAGCACTAGGATAAATCCCCCATGGGGTTAATAGTCTTCTTCAGAGCTGTTTCCTCTGCCAGCTGCTCAGTGTTATGACATGATAGCACTAGGATAAATCCCCCCATGGTGTTAATAGGCTTCTTCAAATCCGTTACCTCTGCCAGCTGCTTATTGTTATGACATCATAGCACTATTATAAATCCCCCCATGGTGTTAATAGGCTTCTTCAAAGCCGTTACCTCCGCTAGCTGCTTAGTGTAATGATGTCATAGCACTAGGATAAATCCCCCCATGCTGTTAATAGGCTTCTTCAGAGCTGTTACCTCTGCCAGCTGCTTAGTGTTATGACATCATAGCACTAGGATAAATCCCCCCATGGCGTTAATAGTCTTCTTCAGAGCTGTTACATCTGACAGGTGCTCAGTGTTATGACATCATAGCACTGGGATAAACCCCCCCATGGCGTTAATAGGCTTCTTCAGAGCCATTAACTCTGCTACATGCTTAGTGTTATTACGTCATAGCACTAGGATAAATCCCCCCATGGTGTTAATAGGCTTCTTCGGAGCCATTACCTCTGCTAGCTGCTTAGTGTTATGACGTCATAGCACGAGGATTAAACCCCCCATGGCGTTAATAGGCTTCTTCAGAACCGTTACCTCCTCTAGCTGCTTAGCGTTATGACATGATAGCACTAGGTTAAATCCCCCCATGGTGTTAATAGGCTTCTTAAGAGCTATTAACTCTGCCAGCTGCTTAGTGTTATGACATCGTAGCACTAGGATAAATCCCCCCATGGCGTTAATAGTGTTCTTCAGAGCTGTTACCTCTGACAGATGCTTATTGTTATGACATCATAGCACTAGGATAAATTCCTCCATGGCGTTAATAGTCTTCTTCAAAGCTGTTACCTTTGCCAGCTGCTCAGTTTTATGACATCATAGCACTAGGATAAATCCCCCCATGGTGTTAATAGTCTTCTTCAGAGCTATTACATCTGCTATCTGCTTACTGTTATGATGTCATAGCACTAGGATAAATCCCCCCATGGCGTTAATAGGCTTATTCAGAGCTGTTACCTTTGACAGATGCTTAGTGTTATGACATCATAGCACTAGGATAAATCCCCCCATGGTGTTAATAGGCTTCTTCAGAGCCATTACCTCTGCTAGCTGCTTAGTGTTATTACGTCATAGCACTAGGATAAATCCCCCCATGGTGTTAATAGGCTTCTTCGGAGCCGTTACCTCTGCTAGCTGCTTAGTGTTATTACGTCATAGCACTAGGATAAATCCCCCCATGGCTTTAATAGTCTTCTTCAGAGCTGTTACCTCGGCCATCTGCTCAGTGTTATGACATGATAGCACTAGGATAAATCCCCCCATGGTGTTAATATGCTTCTTCAGAGCTATTAACTCTGCCAGCTGCTTAGTGTTATGATATCATAGCACTAGGATAAATCCCCCCATGGCGTTAATAGTGTTCTTCAGAGCTGTTACCTTTGACAGATGCTTAGTGTTATGACATCATAGATATAGGATCAATCCCCCCATGGTGTTAATAGACTTATTCAGAGCTGTTACCTTTGCCAGCTGCTCAGTTCTATGACGTCAAAGCACTAGGATAAATCCCCCCATGGTGTTAATAGTCTTCTTCAGAGCTGTTAGCTCTGCTAGCTGCTTAGTGTTATGACATCATAGCACTAGGCTAAATCCCCCATGGTGTTAATAGGCTTCTTCAGAGCCGTTACCTCTGCTAGCTGCTTAGTGTTATGATGTCATATCACTGGGATAAATCCCCCCATGGTGTTAATAGTCTTCTTCAGAGCTGTTACCTCTGCTAGCTGCTTAGTGTTATGACATCATAGCACTAGGCTAAATCCCCCATGGTGTTAATAGGCTTCTTCAGAGCCGTTACATCTGCTAGCTGCTTAGTGTTATGACGTCATAGCACTAGGATTAAACCCCCCATGGCGTTAATAGGCTTCTTCAGAGCCGTTACATCTGCTAGCTGCTTAGTGTTATTACGTCATAGCACTAGGATAAATCCCCCCACGGTGTTAATAGTCTTCTTCAGAACTGTTACCTCTGCTATCTGCTTAGTGTTATGACGTCATACCTGTATGATAAATCTCTCCATGGTGTTAATAGTCTTCTTCAGAGCTGTTACCTCTGCCAGCTGCTCAGTGTTATGACATGATAGCACTAGGATAAATCCCCCCATGGTGTTAATAGGCTTCTTCAGAGCTATTAACTCTGCCAGCTGCTTAGTGTTATGACATCGTAGCACTAGGATAAATCCCCCCATGGCGTTAATAGGCTTCTTCAGAGCTGTTAACACTGCTAGCTTCTTAGTGTTATGACATCATAGCACTAGGATAAATCCCCACATGGTGTTAATAGTCTTCTTCAGAGCTGTTACATCTGCCAGCTGCTCAGTGTTATGACGTCATAGCACTAGGATAAATCCCCCCATGGTGTTAATAGGCTTCTTCAGAGCTGTTACCTCTGCCAGCTGCTTAGTGTTATGACGTCATAGCACTAGGATAAATCCCCCCATGGCGTTAATAGGCTTCTTCAGAGCCGTTACCTCTGCTAGCTTCTTAGTGTTATGACGTCATAGCACTAGGATAAATCCCCCCATGGCGTTAATAGGCTTCTTCAGAGCTGTTACCTCTGCTATCTGCTTAGTGATATGACGTCATAGCACTAGGATAAATCCCCCCATGGCGTTCATAGGCTTCTTCAGAGCTCTTACCTCTGCCAGCTGCTTAGTGTTATGACGTCATAGCACTAGGATAAATCCCCCCATGGTGTTAATAGGCTTCTTCAGAGCTGTTACCTCTGCCAGCTGCTTAGTGTTATGACGTCATAGCACTAGGATAAATCCCCCCATGGCGTTAATAGGCTTCTTCAGAGCCGTTACCTCTGCTAGCTTCTTAGTATTATGACGTCATAGCACTAGGATAAATCCCCCCATGGCGTTAATAGGCTTCTTCAGAGCTGTTACGTCTGCTATCTGCTTAGTGTTATGACGTCATAGCACTAGGATAAATCCCCCCATGGCGTTAATAGTCTTCTTCAGAGCCATTGCCTCTGCCAGCTGCTTAGTGTTATGATGTCATAGCACTAGGATAAATCACCCCATGGTGTTAATAGTCTTCTTCAGAGCTGTTACCTCTGCCAGCTGCTCAGTGTTATGACATCATAGCACTAGGATAAATCCCCCCATGGTGTTAATAGGCTTCTTCAGAGCCATTACCTCTGCTAGCTGCTTAGTGTTATGACGTCATAGCACGAGGATTAAACCCCCCATGGCGTTAATAGGCTTCTTCAGAACCGTTACCTCCTCTAGCTGCTTAGCGTTATGACATGATAGCACTAGGTTAAATCCCCCCATGGTGTTAATAGGCTTCTTAAGAGCTATTAACTCTGCCAGCTGCTTAGTGTTATGACATCGTAGCACTAGGATAAATCCCCCCATGGCGTTAATAGTGTTCTTCAGAGCTGTTACCTCTGACAGATGCTTATTGTTATGACATCATAGCACTAGGATAAATTCCTCCATGGCGTTAATAGTCTTCTTCAAAGCTGTTACCTTGGCCAGCTGCTCAGTTTTATGACATCATAGCACTAGGATAAATCCCCCCATGGTGTTAATAGTCTTCTTCAGAGCTGTTACATCTGCTATCTGCTTACTGTTATGATGTCATAGCACTAGGATAAATCCCCCCATGGCATTAATAGGCTTATTCAGAGCTGTTACCTTTGACAGATGCTTAGTGTTATGACATCATAGCACTAGGATAAATCCCCCCATGGTGTTAATAGGCTTCTTCAGAGCCATTACCTCTGCTAGCTGCTTAGTGTTATTACGTCATAGCACTAGGATAAATCCCCCCATGGTGTTAATAGGCTTCTTCGGAGCCGTTACCTCTGCTAGCTGCTTAGTGTTATGACATCATAGCACTAGGATAAATCCCCCCATGGTGTTAATAGGCTTCTTCAGAGCTGTTACCTCTGCTAGCTGCTCAGTGTTAGGACATGATAGCACTAGGATAAATCCCCTCATGGTGTTAATAGGCTTCTTCAGAGCTATTAACTCTGACAGCTGCTAAGTGTTATGACATCATAGCACTAGGATAAATCCCCCCATGGCGTTAATAGTGTTCTTCAGAGCTGTTACCTTTGACAGATGCTTAGTGTTATGACATCATAGATCTAGGATCAATCCCCCATGGCGTTAATAGTCTTTTTCAGAGCTGTTACCTTTGCCAGCTGCTCAGTTCTATGACGTAAAAGCACTAGGATAAATCCCCCCATGGTGTTAATAGGCTTCTTCGGAGCCGTTACCTCTGCTAGCTGCTTAGTGTTATGACATCATAGCACTAGGATTAAACCCCCATGGCGTTAATAGGCTTCTTTAGAGCTGTTACCTCCTCTAGCTGCTTAGCGTTATGACATGATAGCACTAGGATAAATCCCCCCACGGTGTTAATAGGCTTCTTCAGAGCTATTAACTCTGCCACCTGCTTAGTGTTATGACATCGTAGCACTAGGATAAATCCCCCCATGGCGTTAATAGTGTTCTTCAGAGCTGTTACCTCTGACAGATGCTTAGTGTTATGACATCGTAGCACTAGGATAAATCCCCCCATGACGTTAATAGTGTTCTTCAGAGCTGTTACCTCTGACAGATGCTTAGTGTTATGACATCATAGCACTATGATAAATCCCCGAATGGTGTTAATAGGCTTCTTCGGAGCTGTTACATCTGCCAGCTGCTTAGTGTTATGACGTCATAGTACTAGGATAAATTCCCCCTTGGCATTGGTAGTTTTCTTCAGAGCTGTTACCTCTGCCAGCTGCTCAGTGTTATGACGCCATAGCCCTAGGATAAATCCCCCCTTGGTTTTAATAGGCTTCTTGAGAGCTGTTAGCTCTGCCAGCTGCTTAGTGTTATGAAGTCATAGCACTAGGATAAATCAACCTATGGCGTTAATAGTCTTCTTCAGAGCCGTTGCCTCTGCCAGCTGCTTAGTGTTATGACGTCATAGCACTAGGATAAATCCGCCCATGGTGTTAATAGTCATCTTCAGATCTGTTACCTCTGCCAGCTGCTTAGTGTTATGACATCAAAGCACTATGATTAATCCCCCCATGGTGTTAATAGGCTTCTTCAGAGCTGTTACACGTGTTAGCTGCTTAGTGTTATGACATCATAGCACTAGGATAAATCCCCCCATGGTGTTAATAGTCTTCTTCAGAGCTGTTAACTCTGCCAGATGCTCAGTGTTATGACATCATAGCACTAGGATAAATCCCCCCATGGTGTTAATAGGCTTCTTCAGAGCCGTTACCTCTGCTAGCTGCTTAGTGTTATGACACCATAGCACTAGGATAAAACCCCCCATGGCGTTAATAGGCTTCTTCAGAGCCGTTAACTCTGCCAGCTACTTAATGTTATGACATCATAGCACTAGGATAAATCCCCCATGGGGTTAATAGTCTTCTTCAGAGCTGTTTCCTCTGCCAGCTGCTCAGTGTTATGACATGATAGCACTAGGATAAATCCCCCCATGGTGTTAATAGGCTTCTTCAAATCCGTTACCTCTGCCAGCTGCTTATTGTTATGACATCATAGCACTATTATAAATCCCCCCATGGTGTTAATAGGCTTCTTCAAAGCCGTTACCTCCGCTAGCTGCTTAGTGTAATGATGTCATAGCACTAGGATAAATCCCCCCATGCTGTTAATAGGCTTCTTCAGAGCTGTTACCTCTGCCAGCTGCTTAGTGTTATGACATCATAGCACTAGGATAAATCCCCCCATGGCGTTAATAGTCTTCTTCAGAGCTGTTACATCTGACAGGTGCTCAGTGTTATGACATCATAGCACTGGGATAAACCCCCCCATGGCGTTAATAGGCTTCTTCAGAGCCATTAACTCTGCTACATGCTTAGTGTTACTACGTCATAGCACTAGGATAAATCCCCCCATGGTGTTAATAGGCTTCTTCGGAGCCATTACCTCTTCTAGCTGCTTAGTGTTATGACGTCATAGCACTAGGATTAAACCCCCCATGGCGTTAATAGGCTTCTTCAGAACCGTTACCTCCTCTAGCTGCTTAGCGTTATGACATGATAGCACTAGGTTAAATCCCCCCATGGTGTTAATAGGCTTCTTAAGAGCTATTAACTCTGCCAGCTGCTTAGTGTTATGACATCGTAGCACTAGGATAAATCCCCCCATGGCGTTAATAGTGTTCTTCCGAGCTGTTACCTCTGACAGATGCTTATTGTTATGACATCATAGCACTAGGATAAATTCCTCCATGGCGTTAATAGTCTTCTTCAAAGCTGTTACCTTTGCCAGCTGCTCAGTTTTATGACATCATAGCACTAGGATAAATCCCCCCATGGTGTTAATAGTCTTCTTCAGAGCTGTTACATCTGCTATCTGCTTACTGTTATGATGTCATAGCACTAGGATAAATCCCCCCATGGCGTTAATAGGCTTATTCAGAGCTGTTACCTTTGACAGATGCTTAGTGTTATGACATCATAGCACTAGGATAAATCCCCCCATGGTGTTAATAGGCTTCTTCAGAGCCATTACCTCTGCTAGCTGCTTAGTGTTATTACGTCATAGCACTAGGATAAATCCCCCCATGGTGTTAATAGGCTTCTTCGGAGCCGTTACCTCTGCTAGCTGCTTAGTGTTATTACTTCATAGCACTAGGATAAATCCCCCCATGGCTTTAATAGTCTTCTTCAGAGCTGTTACCTCGGCCATCTGCTCAGTGTTATGACATGATAGCACTAGGATAAATCCCCCCATGGTGTTAATATGCTTCTTCAGAGCTATTAACTCTGCCAGCTGCTTAGTGTTATGATATCATAGCACTAGGATAAATCCCCCCATGGCGTTAATAGTGTTCTTCAGAGCTGTTACCTTTGACAGATGCTTAGTGTTATGACATCATAGATATAGGATCAATCCCCCCATGGTGTTAATAGACTTATTCAGAGCTGTTACCTTTGCCAGCTGCTCAGTTCTATGACGTCAAAGCACTAGGATAAATCCCCCCATGGTGTTAATAGTCTTCTTCAGAGCTGTTAGCTCTGCTAGCTGCTTAGTGTTATGACATCATAGCACTAGGCTAAATCCCCCATGGTGTTAATAGGCTTCTTCAGAGCCGTTACCTCTGCTAGCTGCTTAGTGTTATGATGTCATATCACTGGGATAAAAACCCCCATGGTGTTACTAGGCTTCTTCAGAGCCGTGACCTCTGCCAGCTGCTTAGTGTTATGACATCATAGCACTAGGCTAAATCCCCCATGGTGTTAATAGGCTTCTTCAGAGCCGTTACATCTGCTAGCTGCTTAGTGTTATGACGTCATAGCACTAGGATTAAACCCCCCATGGCGTTAATAGGCTTCTTCAGAGCCGTTACATCTGCTAGCTGCTTAGTGTTATTACGTCATAGCACTAGGATAAATCCCCCCACGGTGTTAATAGTCTTCTTCAGAACTCTTACCTCTGCTATCTGCTTAGTGTTATGACGTCATACCTGTATGATAAATCTCTCCATGGTGTTAATAGTCTTCTTCAGAGCTGTTACCTCTGCCAGCTGCTCAGTGTTATGACATGATAGCACTAGGATAAATCCCCCCATGGTGTTAATAGGCTTCTTCAGAGCTATTAACTCTGCCAGCTGCTTAGTGTTATGACATCGTAGCACTAGGATAAATCCCCCCATGGCGTTAATAGGCTTCTTCAGAGCTGTTAACACTGCTAGCTTCTTAGTGTTATGACATCATAGCACTAGGATAAATCCCCACATGGTGTTAATAGTCTTCTTCAGAGCTGTTACATCTGCCAGCTGCTCAGTGTTATGACGTCATAGCACTAGGATAAATCCCCCCATGGTGTTAATAGGCTTCTTCAGAGCTGTTACCTCTGCCAGCTGCTTAGTGTTATGACGTCATAGCACTAGGATAAATCCCCCCATGGCGTTAATAGGCTTCTTCAGAGCCGTTACCTCTGCTAGCTTCTTAGTGTTATGACGTCATAGCACTAGGATAAATCCCCCCATGGCGTTAATAGGCTTCTTCAGAGCTGTTACCTCTGCTATCTGCTTAGTGATATGACGTCATAGCACTAGGATAAATCCCCCCATGGCGTTCATAGGCTTCTTCAGAGCTCTTACCTCTGCCAGCTGCTTAGTGTTATGACGTCATAGCACTAGGATAAATCCCCCCATGGTGTTAATAGGCTTCTTCAGAGCTATTACCTCTGCCAGCTGCTTAGTGTTATGACATCATAGCACTAGGATAAATCCCCCCATGGCGTTAATAGGCTTCTTCAGAGCCGTTACCTCTGCTAGCTTCTTAGTATTATGACGTCATAGCACTAGGATAAATCCCCCCATGGCGTTAATAGGCTTCTTCAGAGCTGTTACGTCTGCTATCTGATTAGTGTTATGACGTCATAGCACTAGGATAAATCCCCCCATGGCGTTAATAGTCTTCTTCAGAGCCGTTGCCTCTGCCAGCTGCTTAGTGTTATGATGTCATAGCACTAGGATAAATCACCCCATGGTGTTAATAGTCTTCTTCAGAGCTGTTACCTCTGCCAGCTGCTCAGTGTTATGACATCATAGCACTAGGATAAATCCCCCCATGGTGTTAATAGGCTTCTTCAGAGCCGTTACCTCTGCTAGCTGCTTAGTGTTATGACATCATAGCACTAGGATAAAACCCCCCATGGCGTTGATAGGCTTCTTCAGAGCCGTTAACTCTGCCAGCTGCTTAGTGTTATGACATCATAGCACTAGGATAAATCCCCCATGGGGTTAATAGTCTTCTTCAGAGCTGTTTCCTCTGCCAGCTGCTCAGTGTTATGACATGATAGCACTAGGATAAATCCCCCCATAGTGTTAATAGGCTTCTTCAAATCCGTTACCTCTGCCAGCTGCTTATTGTTATGACATCATAGCACTATTATAAATCCCCCCATGGTGTTAATAGGCTTCTTCAAAGCCGTTACCTCCGCTAGCTGCTTAGTGTAATGATGTCATAGCACTAGGATAAATCCCCCCATGGTGTTAATAGGCTTCTTCAGAGCTGTTACCTCTGCCAGCTGCTTAGTGTTATGACATCATAGCACTAGGATAAATCCCCCCATGGCGTTAATAGTCTTCTTCAGAGCTGTTACATCTGACAGGTGCTCAGTGTTATGACATCATAGCACTGGGATAAACCCCCCCATGGCGTTAATAGGCTTCTTCAGAGCCATTAACTCTGCTACCTGCTTAGTGTTATTACGTCATAGCACTAGGATAAATCCCCCCATGGTGTTAATAGGCTTCTTCGGAGCCGTTACCTCTGCTAGCTGCTTAGTGTTATGACGTCATAGCACGAGGATTAAACCCCCCATGGCGTTAATAGGCTTCTTCAGAACCGTTACCTCCTCTAGCTGCTTAGCGTTATGACATGATAGCACTAGGTTAAATCCCCCCATGGTGTTAATAGGCTTCTTAAGAGCTATTAACTCTGCCAGCTGCTTAGTGTTATGACATCGTAGCACTAGGATAAATCCCCCCATGGCGTTAATAGTGTTCTTCAGAGCTGTTACCTCTGACAGATGCTTATTGTTATGACATCATAGCACTAGGATAAATTCCTCCATGGCGTTAATAGTCTTCTTCAAAGCTGTTACCTTTGCCAGCTGCTCAGTTTTATGACATCATAGCACTAGGATAAATCCCCCCATGGTGTTAATAGGCTTATTCAGAGCTGTTACTTCTGCTAGCTGTTCAGTTCTATGACGTCAAAGCACTAGGATAAATCCCCCCATGGTGTTAATAGTCTTCTTCAGAGCTGTTACCTTTGACAGATGCTTAGTGTTATGACATCATAGCACTAGGATAAATCCCCCCATGGTGTTAATAGGCTTCTTCAGAGCCATTACCTCTGCTAGCTGCTTAGTGTTATTACGTCATAGCACTAGGATAAATCCCCCCATGGTGTTAATAGGCTTCTTCGGAGCCGTTACCTCTGCTAGCTGCTTAGTGTTATTACGTCATAGCACTAGGATAAATCCCCCCGTGGTGTTAATAGGCTTCTTCGGAGCCGTTACCTCTGCTAGCTGCTTAGTGTTATGACGTCATAGCACTAGGATAAATCCCCCATGGCGTTAATATTCTTCTTCAGAGCTGTTACCTCGGCCATCTGCTCAGTGTTATGACATGATAGCACTAGGATAAATCCCCCCATGGCGTTAATAGTGTTCTTCAGAGCTGTTACCTTTGACAGATGCTTAGTGTTATGACATCATAGATATAGGATCAATCCCCCCATGGTGTTAATAGACTTCTTCAGAGCTGTTACCTTTGCCAGCTGCTCAGTTCTATGACGTCAAAGCACTAGGATAAATCCCCCCATGGTGTTAATAGTCTTCTTCAGAGCTGTTAGCTCTGCTAGCGGCTTAGTGTTATGACATCATAGCACTAGGCTAAATCCCCCATGGTGTTAATAGGCTTCTTCAGAGCCATTACCTCTGCTAGCTGCTTAGTGTTATGATGTCATATCACTGGGATAAATCCCCCCATGGTGTTAATAGTCTTCTTCAGAGCTGTTACCTCTGCTAGCTGCTTAGTGTTATGACATCATAGCACTAGGCTAAATCCCCCATGGTGTTAATAGGCTTCTTCAGAGCCGTTACATCTGCTAGCTGCTTAGTGTTATGACGTCATAGCACTAGGATTAAACCCCCCATGGCGTTAATAGGCTTCTTCAGAGCCGTTACATCTGCTAGCTGCTTAGTGTTATTACGTCATAGTACTAGGATAAATCCCCCCACGGTGTTAATAGTCTTCTTCAGAACTGTTACCTCTGCTATCTGCATAGTGTTATGACGTCATACCGTATGATAAATCTCTCTTTGGTGTTAATAGTCTTCTTCAGAGCTGTTACCTCTGCCAGCTGCTCAGTGTTATGACATGATAGCACTAGGATAAATCCCCCCATGGTGTTAATAGGATTCTTCAGAGCTATTAACTCTGCCAGCTGCTTAGTGTTATGACATCGTAGCACTAGGAAAAATCCCCCCATGGCGTTAATAGTGTTCTTCAGAGCTGTTACCTCTGACAGATGCTTAGTGTTATGACATCATAGCACTAGGATAAATCCCCCCATGGCGTTAATAGTCTTCTTCAAAGCTGTTACCTTTGCCAGCTGCTCAGTTTTATGACATCATAGCACTAGGATAAATCCCCCCATGGAGTTAATAGGCTTCTTCAGAGCTGTTACCTCTGCTAGCTTCTTAGTGTTATGACATCATAGCACTACGATAAATCCCCACATGGTGTTAATAGTCTTCTTCAGAGCTGTTACATCTGCCAGCTGCTCAGTGTTATGACGTCATAGCACTAGGATAAATCCCCCCATGGTGTTAATAGGCTTCTTCAGAGCTGTTACCTCTGCCAGCTGCTTAGTGTTATGACGTCATAGCACTAGGATAAATCCCCCCATGGCGTTAATAGGCTTCTTCAGAGCCGTTACCTCTGCTAGCTTCTTAGTGTTATGACGTCATAGCACTAGGATAAATCCCCCCATGGCGTTAATAGGCTTCTTCAGAGCTGTTGCCTCTGCTATCTGCTTAGTGTTATGACGTCATAGCACTAGGATAAATCCCCCCATGGCGTTAATATTCTTCTTCAGAGCCGTTACCTCTGCTATCTGCTTAGTGTTATGACGTCATAGCACTAGGATAAATCCCCCCATGGCGTTAATAGGCTTCTTCAGAGCCGTTACCTCTGCTAGCTTCTTAGTGTTATGACGTCATAGCACTAGGATAAATGCCCCCATGGTGTTAATAGTCTCCTTCAGAGCTGTTACCTCTGCCAGCTGCTTAGTGTTATGACATCATACCACTAGGATAAATCCCCCCATGGCGTTAATAGGCTTCTTCAGAGCTGTTACCTCTGCTAGCTTCTTAGTGTTATGACATCATAGCACTAGGATAAATCCCCACATGGTGTTAATAGTCTTCTTCAGAGCTGTTACATCTGCCAGCTGCTCAGTGTTATGACGTCATAGCACGAGGATAAATCCCCCCATGGTGTTAATAGGCTTCTTCAGAGCTGTTACCTCTGCCAGCTGCTTAGTGTTATGACGTCATAGCACTAGGATAAATCCCCCCATGGCGTTAATAGGCTTCTTCAGAGCCGTTACCTCTGCTAGCTTCTTAGTGTTATGACGTCATAGCACTAGGATAAATCCCCCCATGGCGTTAATAGGCTTCTTCAGAGCTGTTACCTCTGCTATCTGCTTAGTGTTATGATGTCATAGCACTAGGATAAATCCCCCCATGGCGTTCATAGGCTTCTTCAGAGCTGTTACCTCTGCCAGCTCTTAGTGTTATGACGTCATAGCACTAGGATAAATCCCCCCATGGCGTTAATAGGATTCTTCAGAGCTGTTACCTTTGCCAGCTGCTCAGTTTTATGACATCATAGCACTAGGATAAATCCCCCCATGGTGTTAATAGGCTTATTCAGAGCTGTTACTTCTGCTAGCTGTTCAGTTCTATGACGTCAAAGCACTAGGATAAATCCCCCCATGGTGTTAATAGTCTTCTTCAGAGCTGTTACCTTTGACAGATGCTTAGTGTTATGACATCATAGCACTAGGATAAATCCCCCCATGGTGTTAATAGGCTTCTTCAGAGCCATTACCTCTGCTAGCTGCTTAGTGTTATTACGTCATAGCACTAGGATAAATCCCCCCATGGTGTTAATAGGCTTCTTCGGAGCCGTTACCTCTGCTAGCTGCTTAGTGTTATTACGTCATAGCACTAGGATAAATCCCCCCGTGGTGTTAATAGGCTTCTTCGGAGCCGTTACCTCTGCTAGCTGCTTAGTGTTATGACGTCATAGCACTAGGATAAATCCCCCATGGCGTTAATAGTCTTCTTCAGAGCTGTTACCTCGGCCATCTGCTCAGTGTTATGACATGATAGCACTAGGATAAATCCCCCCATGGCGTTAATAGTGTTCTTCAGAGCTGTTACCTTTGACAGATGCTTAGTGTTATGACATCATAGATATAGGATCAATCCCGCCATGGTGTTAATAGACTTCTTCAGAGCTGTTACCTTTGCCAGCTGCTCAGTTCTATGACGTCAAAGCACTAGGATAAATCCCCCCATGGTGTTAATAGTCTTCTTCAGAGCTGTTAGCTCTGCTAGCGGCTTAGTGTTATGACATCATAGCACTAGGCTAAATCCCCCATGGTGTTAATAGGCTTCTTCAGAGCCGTTACCTCTGCTAGCTGCTTAGTGTTATGATGTCATATCACTGGGATAAATCCCCCCATGGTGTTAATAGTCTTCTTCAGAGCTGTTACCTCTGCTAGCTGCTTAGTGTTATGACATCATAGCACTAGGCTAAATCCCCCATGGTGTTAATAGGCTTCTTCAGAGCCGTTACATCTGCTAGCTGCTTAGTGTTATGACGTCATAGCACTAGGATTAAACCCCCCATGGCGTTAATAGGCTTCTTCAGAGCCGTTACATCTGCTAGCTGCTTAGTGTTATTACGTCATAGTACTAGGATAAATCCCCCCACGGTGTTAATAGTCTTCTTCAGAACTGTTACCTCTGCTATCTGCATAGTGTTATGACGTCATACCGTATGATAAATCTCTCTTTGGTGTTAATAGTCTTCTTCAGAGCTGTTACCTCTGCCAGCTGCTCAGTGTTATGACATGATAGCACTAGGATAAATCCCCCCATGGTGTTAATAGGATTCTTCAGAGCTATTAACTCTGCCAGCTGCTTAGTGTTATGACATCGTAGCACTAGGAAAAATCCCCCCATGGCGTTAATAGTGTTCTTCAGAGCTGTTACCTCTGACAGATGCTTAGTGTTATGACATCATAGCACTAGGATAAATCCCCCCATGGCGTTAATAGGCTTCTTCAGAGCTGTTACCTCTGCTATCTGCTTAGTGTTATGATGTCATAGCACTAGGATAAATCCCCCCATGGAGTTAATAGGCTTCTTCAGAGCTGTTACCTCTGCTAGCTTCTTAGTGTTATGACATCATAGCACTACGATAAATCCCCACATGGTGTTAATAGTCTTCTTCAGAGCTGTTACATCTGCCAGCTGCTCAGTGTTATGACGTCATAGCACTAGGATAAATCCCCCCATGGTGTTAATAGGCTTCTTCAGAGCTGTTACCTCTGCCAGCTGCTTAGTGTTATGACGTCATAGCACTAGGATAAATCCCCCCATGGCGTTAATAGGCTTCTTCAGAGCCGTTACCTCTGCTAGCTTCTTAGTGTTATGACGTCATAGCACTAGGATAAATCCCCCCATGGCGTTAATAGGCTTCTTCAGAGCTGTTGCCTCTGCTATCTGCTTAGTGTTATGACGTCATAGCACTAGGATAAATCCCCCCATGGCGTTAATATTCTTCTTCAGAGCCGTTACCTCTGCTATCTGCTTAGTGTTATGACGTCATAGCACTAGGATAAATCCCCCCATGGCGTTAATAGGCTTCTTCAGAGCCGTTACCTCTGCTAGCTTCTTAGTGTTATGACGTCATAGCACTAGGATAAATGCCCCCATGGTGTTAATAGTCTCCTTCAGAGCTGTTACCTCTGCCAGCTGCTTAGTGTTATGACATCATACCACTAGGATAAATCCCCCCATGGCGTTAATAGGCTTCTTCAGAGCTGTTACCTCTGCTAGCTTCTTAGTGTTATGACATCATAGCACTAGGATAAATCCCCACATGGTGTTAATAGTCTTCTTCAGAGCTGTTACATCTGCCAGCTGCTCAGTGTTATGACGTCATAGCACGAGGATAAATCCCCCCATGGTGTTAATAGGCTTCTTCAGAGCTGTTACCTCTGCCAGCTGCTTAGTGTTATGACGTCATAGCACTAGGATAAATCCCCCCATGGCGTTAATAGGCTTCTTCAGAGCCGTTACCTCTGCTAGCTTCTTAGTGTTATGACGTCATAGCACTAGGATAAATCCCCCCATGGCGTTAATAGGCTTCTTCAGAGCTGTTACCTCTGCTATCTGCTTAGTGTTATGATGTCATAGCACTAGGATAAATCCCCCCATGGCGTTCATAGGCTTCTTCAGAGCTGTTACCTCTGCCAGCTCTTAGTGTTATGACGTCATAGCACTAGGATAAATCCCCCCATGGCGTTAATAGGATTCTTCAGAGCTGTTACCTCTGCCAGCTGCTTAGTGTTATGACGTCATAGCACTAGGATAAATCCCCCCATGGCGTTAATAGGCTTCTTCAGAGCCGTTACCTCTGCTAGCTTCTTAGTGTTATGACGTCATAGCACTAGGATAAATCCCCCATGGCGTTAATAGGCTTCTTCAGAGCTGTTACCTCTGCTATCTGCTTAGTGTTATGACGTCATAGCACTAGGATAAATACCCCCATGGCGTTAATAGTCTTCTTCAGAGCCGTTGCCTCTGCCAGCTGCTTAGTGTTATGATGTCATAGCACTAGGATAAATCACCCCATGGTGTTAATAGTCTTCTTCAGAGCTGTTACCTCTGCCAGCTGCTCAGTGTTATGACATCATAGGACTAGGATAAATCCCCCCATGGTGTTAATAGGCTTCTTCAGTGCCGTTAACTCTGCCAGCTGCTTAGTGTTATGACATCATAGCACTAGGATAAATCCCCCATGGGGTTAATAGTCTTCTTCAGAGCTGTTTCCTCTGCCAGCTGCTCAGTGTTATGACATGATAGCACTAGGATAAATCCCCCCATAGTGTTAATAGGCTTCTTCAAATCCGTTACCTCTGCCAGCTGCTTATTGTTATGACATCATAGCACTATTATAAATCCCCCCATGGTGTTAATAGGCTTCTTCAAAGCCGTTACCTCCGCTAGCTGCTTAGTGTAATGATGTCATAGCACTAGGATAAATCCCCCCATGGTGTTAATAGGCTTCTTCAGAGCTGTTACCTCTGCCAGCTGCTTAGTGTTATGACATCATAGCACTAGGATAAATCCCCCCATGGCGTTAATAGTCTTCTTCAGAGCTGTTACATCTGACAGGTGCTCAGTGTTATGACATCATAGCACTGGGATAAACCCCCCCATGGCGTTAATAGGCTTCTTCAGAGCCATTAACTCTGCTACCTGCTTAGTGTTATTACGTCATAGCACTAGGATAAATCCCCCCATGGTGTTAATAGGCTTCTTCGGAGCCGTTACCTCTGCTAGCTGCTTAGTGTTATGACGTCATAGCACGAGGATTAAACCCCCCATGGCGTTAATAGGCTTCTTCAGAACCGTTACCTCCTCTAGCTGCTTAGCGTTATGACATGATAGCACTAGGTTAAATCCCCCCATGGTGTTAATAGGCTTCTTAAGAGCTATTAACTCTGCCAGCTGCTTAGTGTTATGACATCGTAGCACTAGGATAAATCCCCCCATGGCGTTAATAGTGTTCTTCAGAGCTGTTACCTCTGACAGATGCTTATTGTTATGACATCATAGCACTAGGATAAATTCCTCCATGGCGTTAATAGTCTTCTTCAAAGCTGTTACCTTTGCCAGCTGCTCAGTTTTATGACATCATAGCACTAGGATAAATCCCCCCATGGCGTTAATAGGCTTATTCAGAGCTGTTACTTCTGCTAGCTGCTCAGTTCTATGACGTCAAAGCACTAGGATAAATCCCCCCATGGTGTTAATAGTCTTCTTCAGAGCTGTTACCTTTGACAGATGCTTAGTGTTATGACATCATAGCACTAGGATAAATCCCCCCATGGTGTTAATAGGCTTCTTCAGAGCCATTACCTCTGCTAGCTGCTTAGTGTTATTACGTCATAGCACTAGGATAAATCCCCCCATGGTGTTAATAGGCTTCTTCGGAGCCGTTACCTCTGCTAGCTGCTTAGTGTTATTACGTCATAGCACTAGGATAAATCCCCCCGTGGTGTTAATAGGCTTCTTCGGAGCCGTTACCTCTGCTAGCTGCTTAGTGTTATGACGTCATAGCACTAGGATAAATCCCCCATGGCGTTAATAGTCTTCTTCAGAGCTGTTACCTCGGCCATCTGCTCAGTGTTATGACATGATAGCACTAGGATAAATCCCCCCATGGTGTTAATAGGCTTCTTCAGAGCTATTAACTCTGCCAGCTGCTTAGTGTTATGATATCATAGCACTAGGATAAATCCCCCCATGGCGTTAATAGTGTTCTTCAGAGCTGTTACCTTTGACAGATGCTTAGTGTTATGACATCATAGATATAGGATCAATCCCCCCATGGTGTTAATAGACTTCTTCAGAGCTGTTACCTTTGCCAGCTGCTCAGTTCTATGACGTCAAAGCACTAGGATAAATCCCCCCATGGTGTTAATAGTCTTCTTCAGAGCTGTTAGCTCTGCTAGCGGCTTAGTGTTATGACATCATAGCACTAGGCTAAATCCCCAATGGTGTTAATAGGCTTCTTCAGAGCCATTACCTCTGCTAGCTGCTTAGTGTTATGATGTCATATCACTGGGATAAATCCCCCCATGGTGTTAATAGTCTTCTTCAGAGCTGTTACCTCTGCTAGCTGCTTAGTGTTATGACATCCTAGCACTAGGCTAAATCCCCCATGGTGTTAATAGGCTTCTTCAGAGCCGTTACATCTGCTAGCTGCTTAGTGTTATGACGTCATAGCACTAGGATTAAACCCCCATGGCGTTAATAGGCTTCTTCAGAGCCGTTACATCTGCTAGCTGCTTAGTGTTATTACGTCATAGTACTAGGATAAATCCCCCCACGGTGTTAATAGTCTTCTTCAGAACTGTTACCTCTGCTATCTGCTTAGTGTTATGACGTCATACCTGTATGATAAATCTCTCCATGGTGTTAATAGTCTTCTTCAGAGCTGTTACCTCTGCCAGCTGCTCAGTGTTATGACATGATAGCACTAGGATAAATCCCCCCATGGTGTTAATAGGCTTCTTCAGAGCTATTAACTCTGCCAGCTGCTTAGTGTTATGACATCGTAGCACTAGGAAAAATCCCCCCATTGGCGTTAATAGTGTTCTTCAGAGCTGTTACCTCTGACAGATGCTTAGTGTTATGACATCATAGCACTAGGATAAATCCCCCCATGGCGTTAATAGTCTTCTTCAAAGCTGTTACCTTTGCCAGCTGCTCAGTTTTATGACATCATAGCACTAGGATAAATCCCCCCATGGAGTTAATAGGCTTCTTCAGAGCTGTTACCTCTGCTAGCTTCTTAGTGTTATGACATCATAGCACTACGATAAATCCCCACATGGTGTTAATAGTCTTCTTCAGAGCTGTTACATCTGCCAGCTGCTCAGTGTTATGACGTCATAGCACTAGGATAAATCCCCCCATGGTGTTAATAGGCTTCTTCAGAGCTGTTACCTCTGCCAGCTGCTTAGTGTTATGACGTCATAGCACTAGGATAAATCCCCCCATGGCGTTAATAGGCTTCTTCAGAGCCGTTACCTCTGCTAGCTTCTTAGTGTTATGATGTCATAGCACTAGGATACATCCCCCCATGGCGTTAATAGGCTTCTTCAGAGCTGTTACCTCTGCTATCTGCTTAGTGTTATGACGTCATAGCACTAGGATAAATCCCCCCATGGCGTTAATATTCTTCTTCAGAGCCGTTACCTCTGCCAGCTGCTTAGTGTTATGACGTCATAGCACTAGGATAAATCCCCCCATGGCGTTAATAGGCTTCTTCAGAGCTGTTACCTCTGCTAGCTTCTTAGTGTTATGACGTCATACCACTAGGATAAATGCCCCCATGGTGTTAATAGTCTCCTTCAGAGCTGTTACCTCTGCCAGCTGCTTAGTGTTATGACATCATACCACTAGGATAAATCCCCCCATGGCGTTAATACTCTTCTTCAGAGCTGTTACCTCGGCCATCTGCTCAGTGTTATGAAATGATAGCACTAGGATAAATCCCCCCATGGTGTTAATAGGCTTCTTCAGAGTTGTTAACTCTGCCAGCTGCTTAGAGTTATGACATCGTAGCACTAGGATAAATCCCCCATGGCGTTAATAGTGTTCTTCAGAGCTGTTACCTCTGACAGATGCTCAGTTTTATGACATCATAGCAGTAGGATAAATCCCCCCATGGCGTTAATAGTGTTCTTCAGATCTGCTACCTCTGCCAGCTGCTCAGGGTTTTGACATCATAGCACTAGGATAAATCCCCCCATGGCGTTAATAGGCTTCTTCAGAGCTGTTACCTCTGCTAGCTGCTTAGTGTTATGACATCATAGCACTTGGATAAATCCCCCCATGGCGTTAATAGGCTTCTTCAGAGCTGTTACCTCTGCTAGCTGCTTAGTGTTATGATGTCATAGCACTAGAATAAATCCCCCCATGGTGTTAATAGTCTTCTTTAGAGCTGTTACCTCTGCTAGCTGATTAGTGTTATGACATCATAACACTAGGATAAATCCCCCCATGGCGTTAATAGGCTTCTTCAGAGCTGTTACCTCTGCTAGCTGCTCAGTGTTATGACATGATAGCACTACAATACATCCCCCCATGGTGTTAATAGGCTTCTTCAGAGCTATTAACTCTGCCAGCGGCTTAGTGTTATGACATCATAGCACTAGGATAAATCCCCCCATGGCGTTAATAGTGTTCTTCAGAGCTGTTACCTTTGACAGATGCTTAGTGTTATGACATCATAGATCTAGGATCAATCCCCCCATGGCGTTAATAGTCTTTTTCAGAGCTGTTACCTTTGCCAGCTGCTCAGTTCTATGACGTCAAAGCACTAGGATAAATCCCCCCATGGTGTTAATAGGCTTCTTCGAAGCCGTTACCTCTGCTAGCTGCTTAGTGTTTTGACGTCATAGCACTAGGATTAAACCCCCCATGGCGTTAATAGGCTTCTTTAGAGCCGTTACCTCCTCTAGCTGCTTAGCGTTATGACATGATAGCACTAGGATAAATCCCCTCACGGTGTTAATAGGCTTCTTCAGAGCTGTTACCTCTGCCAGCTGCTCAGTGTTATGACATGATAGCACTAGGATAAATCCCCCCATGGTGTTAATTGGCTTCTTCAGAGCTATTAACTCTGCCAGCTGCTTAGTGTTATGACATCATAGCACTAGGATAAATCCCCCCATGGCGTTAATAGTGTTCTTCAGAGTTGTTACCTCTGACAGATGCTTAGTGTTATGACATCGTAGCACTAGGATAAATCCCCCCATGACATTAATAGTGTTCTTCAGAGCTGTTACCTCTGACAGATGCTTAGTGTTATGACATCATAGCACTATGATAAATCCCCAAATGGTGTTAATAGGCTTCTTCCGAGCTGTTACATCTGCCAGCTGCTTAGTGTTATGACGTCATAGCACTAGGATAAATTCCCCCTTGGCATTGGTAGTCTTCTTCAGAGCTGTTACCTCTGCCAGCTGCTCAGTGTTATGACGTCATAGCCCTAGGATAAATCCCCCCTTGGTTTTAATAGGCTTCTTGAGAGCTGTTAGCTCTGCCAGCTGCTTAGTGTTATGAAGTCATAGCACTAGGATAAATCAACCCATGGCGTTAATAGGCTTCTTCAGAGCCGTCACCTCTGCTAGCTTCTTAGTGTTATGAAGTCATAGCACTAGGATAAATCCCCCCATGGCGTTAATAGGCTTCTTCAGAGCTGTTACCTCTGCTATCTGCTTAGTGTTATGACGTCATAGCACTAGGATAAATCCCCCCATGGCGTTAATAGTCTTCTTCAGAGCAGTTACCTCTGCTATCTGCTTAGTGTTATGACGTCATAGCACTAGGATAAATCCCCCCATGGCGTTAATAGGCTTCTTCAGAGCTGTTACCTCTGCTAGCTTCTTAGTGTTATGACATCATAGCACTAGGATAAATCCTCCCATGGCGTTAATACTCTTCTTCAGAGCTGTTACCTCGGCCATCTGCTCAGTGTTATGAAATTATAGCACTAGGATAAATCCCCCCATGGTGTTAATAGGCTTCTTCAGAGCTATTAACTTTGACAGCTGCTTAGTGTTATGACATCATAGCACTAGGATAAATCCCCCCATGGTGATAATAGTCTCCTTCAGAGCTGTTACCTCTGCCAGCTGCTTAGTGTTATGACAAAATAGCACAAGGATAAATCCCCCCATGGTGTTACTAGGCTTCTTCAGAGATGTTAACTCTGCCAGCTGCTTAGTGTTATGACATCGTAGCACTAGGATACATCCCCCCATGGAGTTAATAGTGTTCTTCAGAGCTGTTACCTCTGACAGATGCTCAGTTTTATGACATCATAGCAGTAGGATAAATCCCCCCATGGCGTTAATAGTGTTCTTCAGATCTGCTATCTCTGCCAGCTGCTCAGAGTTATGACATCATAGCACTAGGATAAATCCCCCCATGGCGTTAATAGGCTTCTTAAGAGCTGTTACCTCTGCTAGCTGCTTAGTGTTATGACATCATAGCACTTGGATAAATCCCCCCATGGCGTTAATAGGCTTCTTCAGAGCTGTTACCTCTACTAGCTGCTTAGTGTTATGATGTCATAGCACTAGAATAAATCCCCCCATGGTGTTAATAGTCTTCTTCAGAGCTGTTACCTCTGCTAGCTGCTCAGTGTTATGACATGATAGCACTACAATAAATCCACCCATGGTGTTAATAGGCTTCTTCAGAGCTATTAACTCTGCCAGCTGCTTAGTGTTATGACATCATAGCACTAGGATAAATCCCCCCATGGCGTTAATAGTGTTCTTCAGAGCTGTAACCTTTGACAGATGCTTAGTGTTATGACATCATAGATCTAGGATCAATCCCCCCATGGTGTTAATAGGCTTCTTCAGAGCCGTTACCTCTGCTAGCTGCTTAGTGTTATGACGTCATAGCACTAGGATTAAACCCCCCATGGCGTTAATAGGCTTCTTTAGAGCCGTTACCTCCTCTAGCTGCTTAGTGTTATGACATGATAGCACTAGGATAAATCCCCCCACGGTGTTAATAGGCTTCTTCAGAGCTGTTACCTCTGCCAGCTGCTCAGTGGTATGACATGATAGCACTAGGATAAATCCCCCCATGGTGTTAATAGGCTTCTTCAGAGCTATTAACTCTGCCAGCTGCTTAGTGTTATGACATCGTAGCACTAGGATAAGTCCCCCCATGGCTTTAATAGTGTTCTTCAGAGCTGTTACCTCTGACAGATGCTTAGTGTTATGAAATCGTAGCACTAGGATAAATCCCCCCATGACGTTAATAGTGTTCTTCAGAGCTGTTACCTCTGACAGATGCTTAGTGTTATGACATCATAGCACTATGATAAATCCCCAAATGGTGTTAATAGGCTTCTTCCGAGCTGTTACATCTGCCAGCTGCTTAGTGTTATGACGTCATAGCACTAGGATACATTCCCCCTTGGCATTGGTAGTCTTCTTCAGAGCTGTTACCTCTGCCAGCTGCTCAGTGTTATGACGTCATAGCCCTAGGATAAATCCCCCCTTGGTTTTAATAGGCTTCTTGAGAGCTGTTAGCTCTGCCAGCTGCTTAGTGTTATGAAGTCATAGCACTAGGATTAAATCAACCTACGGCGTTAATAGTCTTCTTCAGAGCCGTTGCCTCTGCCAGCTGCTTAGTGTTATGACATCGTAGCACTAGGATACATCCCCCCATGGAGTTAATAGTGTTCTTCAGAGCTGTTACCTCTGCTAGCTGCTTAGTGTTATGACATCATAGCACTTGGAGAAATCCCCCCATGGCGTTAATAGGCTTCTTCAGAGCTGTTACCTCTGCTAGCTGCTTAGTGTTATGATGTCATAGCACTAGAATAAATCCCCCCATGGTGTTAATAGTCTTCTTCAGAGCTGTTACCTCTGCTAGCTGCTTAGTGTTATGACATCATAGCACTAGGATAAATCCCCCCATGGCGTTAATAGGCTTCTTCAGAGTTGTTACCTCTGCTAGCTGCTCAGCGTTATGACATGATAGCACTAGGATAAATCCCCCCATGGTGTTAATAGGCTTCTTCAGAGCTATTAACTCTGACAGCTGCTTAGTGTTATGACATCATAGCACTAGGATAAATCCCCCCTTGGCATTAATAGTGTTCTTCAGAGCTGTTACCTTTGACAGATGCTTAGTGTTATGACATCATAGATCTAGGATCAATCCCCCCATGGCGTTAATAGTCTTTTTCAGAGCTGTTACCTTTGCCAGCTGCTCAGTTCTATGACGTCAAAGCACTAGGATAAATCCCCCCATGGTGGTAATAGGCTTCTTCGGAGCCGTTACCTCTGCTAGCTGCTTAGTGTTATGACATCATAGCACTAGGATTAAACCCCCCATGGCGTTAATAGGCTTCTTTAGAGCCGTTACCTCCTCTAGCTGCTTAGCGTTATGACATGATAGCACTAGGATAAATCCCCCCACGGTGTTAATAGGCTTCTTCAGAGCTGTTACCTCTGCCAGCTGCTCAGTGTTATGACATGATAGCACTAGGATAAATCCCCCCATGGTGTTAATAGGCTTCTTCAGAGTTATTAACTCTGCCAGCTGCTTAGTGTTATGACATCGTAGCACTAGGATAAATCCCCCCTTGGCATTGGTAGTTTTCTTCAGAGCTGTTACCTCTGCCAGCTGCTCAGTGTTATGACGTCATAGCCCTAGGATAAATCCCCCCTTGGTTTTAATAGGCTTCTTGAGAGCTGTTAGCTCTGCCAGCTGCTTAGTGTTATGAAGTCATAGCACTAGGATAAATCAACCTATGGCGTTAATAGTCTTCTTCAGAGCCGTTGCCTCTGCCAGCTGCTTAGTGTTATGACGTCATAGCACTAGGATAAATCCCCCCATGGTGTTAATAGTCATCTTCAGATCTGTTACCTCTGCCAGCTGCTTAGTGTTATGACATCAAAGCACTATGAATAATCCCCCCATGGTGTTAATATTCTTCTTCAGAGCTGTTACACGTGTTAGCTGCTTAGTGTTATGACATCATAGCACTAGGATAAATCCCCCCATGGTGTTAATAGTCTTCTTCAGAGCTGTTACCTCTGCCAGCTGCTCAGTGTTATGACATCATAGCACTAGGATAAATCCCCCCATGGTGTTAATAGGCTTCTTCAGAGCCGTTACCTCTGCTAGCTGCTTAGTGTTATGACATCATAGCACTAGGATAAAACCCCCCATGGCGTTAATATGCTTCTTCAGAGCCGTTAACTCTGCTAGCTGCTTAGTGTTATGACATCATAGCACTAGGATAAATCCCCCATGGGGTTAATAGTCTTCTTCAGAGCTGTTTCCTCTGCCAGCTGCTAAGTGTTATGACATTATAGCACTAGGATAAATCCCCCCATGGTGTTAATAGGCTTCTTCAAATCCGTTACCTCTGCCAGCTGCTTATTGTTATGACATCATAGCACTATTATAAATCCCCCCATGGTGTTAATAGGCTTCTTCAGAGCCGTTACCTCCGCTAGCTGCTTAGTGTAATGATGTCATAGCACTAGGATAAATCCCCCCATGGTATTAATAGGCTTCTACAGAGCTGTTACCTCTGCTAGCTGCTTAGTGTTATGACGTCATAGCACTAGGATAAATCCCCCCTTGGCGTTAATAGTCTTCTTCAGAGCTGTTACCTCTGCCAGCTGCTCAGTGTTATGACATCATAGCACTAGGATAAATTGCCCCATGGTGTTAATAGGCTTCTTCTGAGCCGTTACCTCTGCTAGCTTCTTAGTGTTATGACGTCATAGCACTAGGGTAAATCCCCCATGGTGTTAATAGACTTCTTCAGAGCTGTTACATCTGTTAGCTGCTTAGTGTTATGATGTCATAGCACTAGGATAAATCCCCCCCATGGTGTTAATAGTTTTCTTCAGAGCTGTTACCTCTGTCAGCTGCTCAGTGTTATGACATCATAGCACTAGGATAAATCCCCCCATGGTGTTAATAGACTTCTTCAGAGCAGTTACCTCTGCTATCTGCTTAGTGTTATGACGTCATAGCACTAGGATAAATCGCCCCATGGTGTTAATAGGATTCTTCAGAGCCGTTACCTCTGCTAGCTTCTTAGTGTTATGACGTCATAGCACTAGGCTAAAACCCCATGGTGTTAATAGACTTCTTCAGAGCTGTTACATCTGTTAGCTGCTTAGTGTTATGACGTCATAGCACTAGGATAAATCCCAACATGGTGTTAATAGTCTTCTTCAGAGCTGTTACCTCTGCCAGCTGCTCAGTGTTATGACATCATAGCACTAGGATAAATCTCCCCATGGTGTTAATAGGCTTCTTCAAAACCGTTACCTCTGCTAGATGCTTAGTGTTATGACGTCATAGCACTAGGATAGAACCCCCCATGGCGTTAATAGGCTTCTTCAGAGCCGTTAACTCTGCTAGCTGCTTAGTGTTATGACATCATAGCACTAGGATAAATCCCCCATCGGGTTAATAGTCTTTTTCAGAGCTGTTACCTTTGCCAGCTGCTCAGTGTTATTACATGATAGCACTAGGATAAATCCCCCATGGTGTTAATAGGCTTCTTCAAATCCGTTACCTCTGCCAGCAGCTTAGTGTTATGACATCATAGCACTGTTATAAATCCCCCCATGGTGTTAATAGGCTTCTTCAGAGCCGTTACATCTGCTAGCTGCTTAGTGTTATTACGTCATAGCACTAGGATAAATCCCCCATGGTGTTAATAGGCTTCTTCGGAGCCGTTACCTCTGCTAGCTGTTTAGTGTTATGACATCATAGCACTAGGATTAAACCCCCCATGGCGTTAATAGGCTTCTTCAGAGCCGTTACCTCCTCTAGCTGCTTAGCATTATGACATGATAGCACTAGGATAAATCCCCCCACGCTGTTAATAGTCTTCTTCAGAGCCGTTACCTCTGCTATCTGCTTAGTGTTATGACATCATACCTGTAGGATAAATCCCTCCATGATGTTAATAGTCTTCTTCAGAGCTATTAACTCTGCCAGCTGCTTAGTGTTATGACATCGTAGTAGTAGGATAAATCCCCCCATGGCGTTAATAGTGTTCTTCAGAGCAGTTACCTCTGACAGATGCTCATTTTTCTGACATCCTAGCACTAGGATAAATCCCCCCATGGTGTTAATAGTCTTCTTCAGAGCTGTTACATCTGCTATCTGCTTAGTGTTATGATGTCATAGCACTGAGATAAATGCCCCCCCCATGGCATTAATAGGCTTCTTCAGAGCTATTACCTCTGCCAGCTGCTTAGTGTTATGATGTCATAGCACTAGGATAAATCCCCCCATGGCGTTAATAGTCTTCTTCAGAGCTATTAACTCTGCCAGCTGCTTAGTGTTATGACATCATAGCACCAGGATAAATCCCCCCATGGCGTTAATAGTGTTCTTCAGAGCTGTTACCTTTGACAGATGCTTAGTGTTATGACATCATAGATCTAGGATCAATCCCCCCATGGTGTTAATAGTCTTTTTCAGAGCTGTTACCTTTGCCAGCTGCTCAGTTCTATGACGTCAAAGCACTAGGATAAAACCCCCCATGGTGTTAATAGGCTTCTTAAGAGCTGTTACCTCTGCTAGCTGCTTAGTGTTATGACGTCATAGCACTAGGCTAAATCCCCCATGGTGTTAATAGGCTTCTTCAGAGCCGTTGCATCAGCTAGCTGCTTAGTGTTATTACGTCATAGCACTAGGATTAAACCCCCCATGGCGTTAATAGGCTTCTTCAGAGCCGTTACCTCCTCTAGCTGCTTAGCGTTATGACATGATAGCACTAGGATAAATCCCCCCACGGTGTTAATAGTCTTCTTCAGAGCCGTTACCTCTGCTATCTGCTTAGTGTTATGATGTCATACCTGTATGATAAATCCCTCCATGGTGTTAAAAGTCTTCTTCAGAGCTGTTACCTCTACCAGCTGCTCAGTGTTATGACATGATAGCACTAGGATAAATCCCCCCATGGTGTTAATAGTCTTCTTCAGAGCTGTTACCTCTGCCAGCTGCTCAGTGTTATGACATCATAGCACTATAATAAATTGCCTCATGATGTTAATAGGCTTCTTCAGAGCCGTTACCTCTGCTAGCTTCTTAGTCTTATGACATCATAGCACTAGGCTAAATCCCCCATGGCGTTAATAGACTTCTTCAGAGCTGTTACATCTGTTAGCTGCTTAGTGTTATGATGTCATAGCACTAGGATAAATCCCCCCATGGTTTTAATAGTCTTCTTCAGAGCTGTTACCTCTGTCAGCTGCTCAGTGTTATGACATCATAGCACTAGGATAAATCCCCCCATGGTGTTAATAGACTTCTTCAGAGCCGTTACCTCTGCTAGCTGCTTAGTGTTATGACGTCATAGCACTAGGATAAATCTCCCCATGGTGTTAATAGGCTTCTTCAGAGCCATTACCTCTGCTAGCTTCTTAGTGTTATGACGTCATAGCACTAGGCTAAATCCCCCATGGTGTTAATAGACTTCTTCAGAGCTGTTACATCTGTTAGCTTCTTAGTGTTATGATGTCATAGCACTAGGATAAATCCCCCCATGGTGTTAATAGGCTTCTTCAAAGCCGTTACCTCTGCTAGCTGCTTATTGTTATGACATCATAGCACTAGGATAACAACTCCCATGGCGTTAATAGGCTTCTTCAGAGCCGTTAACTCTGCTAGCTGCTTAGTGTTATGACATCATAGCACTAGGATAAAATTCCCATCGGGTTAATAGTCTTTTTCAGAGCTGTTACCTATGCCAGCTGCTCAGTGTTATGACATGATAGCACTAGGATAAATCCCCCATGGTGTTAATAGGCTTCTTCAGAGCTGTTACATCTGACAGGTGCTCAGTGTTATGACATCATAGCACTAGGATAAAACCCCCCATGGCGTTAATAGGCTTCTTCAGAGCCATTAACTCTGCTACCTGCTTAGTGTTATTACGTCATAGCACTAGGATAAATCCCCCCATGGTGTTAATAGGCTTCTTCGGAGCCGTTACCTCTGCTAGCTGCTTAGTGTTATGACGTCATAGCACTAGGATTAAACCCCCCATGGCGTTATTAGGCTTCTTCAGAGCCGTTACCTCCTCTATCTGCTTAGCGTTATGACATGATAGCACTAGGATAAATCCCCCCATGGTGTTAATAGGCTTCTTCAGAGCTGTTACCTCTGCCAGCTGCTCAGTGTTATGACATCATAGCACTAGGATAAATCCCCCCATGGCGTTAATAGTGTTCTTCAGAGCTGTTAACTCTGCTAGCTGCTTAGTGTTATGACATCATAGCACTAGGATAAATCCCCCATGGGGTTAATAGTCTTCTTCAGAGCTGTTTCCTCTGCCAGCTGCTCAGTGTTATGACATGATAGCACTAGGATAAATCCCCCCATGGTGTTAATAGGCTTCTTCAAATCCGTTACCTCTGCCAGCTGCTTATTGTTATGACATCATAGCACTATTATAAATCCGCCCATGGTGTTAATAGACTTCTTCAGAGCCGTTACATCTGCTAGCTGCTTAGTGTTATTACGTCATAGCACTAGGATAAATCCCCCCATGGTGTTAATAGGCTTCTTCGGAGCCGTTACCTCTGCTAGCTGCTTAGTGTTATGACATCATAGCACTAGGATTAAACCCCCCATGGCGTTAATAGTCTTCTTCAGAGCCATTACCTCTGCTATCTGCTTAGTGTTATGACATCATATCTGTAGGATAAATCCCTCCATGATGTTAATAGTCTTCTTCAGAGCTATTAACTCTGCCAGCTGCTTAGTGTTATGACATCGTAGTAGTAGGATAAATCCCCCCATGGCGTTAATAGTGTTCTTCAGAGCAGTTACCTCTGACAGATGCTCATTTTTCTGACATCATAGCACTAGGATAAATCCCCCCATGGTGTTAATAGTCTTCTTCAGAGCTATTACATCTGCTATCTGCTTAGTGTTATGATGTCATAGCACTGAGATAAATCCCCCCCATGGCATTAATAGGCTTCTTCAGAGTTATTACCTCTGCCAGCTGCTTAGTGTTATGATGTCATAGCACTAGGATAAATCCCCCCATGGCGTTAATAGTCTTCTTCAGAGCTATTAACTCTGCCAGCTGCTTAGTGTTATGACATCATAGCACCAGGATAAATCCCCCCATGGCGTTAATAGTGTTCTTCAGAGCTGTTACCTTTGACAGATGCTTAGTGTTATGACATCATAGATCTAGGATCAATCCCCCCATGGTGTTAATGGTCTTTTTCAGAGCTGTTACCTTTGCCAGCTGCTCAGTTCTATGACGTCAAAGCACTAGGATAAAACCCCCCATGGTGTTAATAGGCTTCTTAAGAGCTGTTACCTCTGCTAGCTGCTTAGTGTTATGACGTCATAGCACTAGGCTAAATCCCCCATGGTGTTAATAGGCTTCTTCAGAGCCGTTGCATCAGCTAGCTGCTTAGTGTTATTACATCATAGCACTAGGATTAAACCCCCCATGGCGTTAATAGGCTTCTTCAGAGCCGTTACCTCCTCTAGCTGCTTAGCGTTATGACATGTTAGCACTAGGATAAATCCCCACACGGTGTTAATAGTCTTCTTCAGAGCCGTTACCTCTGCTATCTGCTTAGTGTTATGATGTCATACCTGTATGATAAATCCCTCCATGGTGTTAAAAGTCTTCTTCAGAGCTGTTACCTCTACCAGCTGCTCAGTGTTATGACATGATAGCACTAGGATAAATCCCCCCATGGTGTTAATAGTCTTCTTCAGAGCTGTTACCTCTGCCAGCTGCTCAGTGTTATGACATCATAGCACTATAATAAATTGCCTCATGATGTTAATAGGCTTCTTCAGAGCCGTTACCTCTGCTAGCTTCTTAGTGTTATGACATCATAGCACTAGGCTAAATCCCCCATGGCGTTAATAGACTTCTTCAGAGCTGTTACATCTGTTAGCTGCTTAGTGTTATGATGTCATAGCACTAGGATAAATCCCCCCATGGTTTTAATAGTCTTCTTCAGAGCTGTTACCTCTGTCAGCTGCTCAGTGTTATGACATCATAGCACTAGGATAAATCCCCCCATGGTGTTAATAGACTTCTTCAGAGCCGTTACCTCTGCTAGCTGCTTAGTGTTATGACGTCATAGCACTAGGATAAATCTCCCCATGGTGTTAATAGGCTTCTTCAGAGCCATTACCTCTGCTAGCTTCTTAGTGTTATGACGTCATAGCACTAGGCTAAATCCCCCATGGTGTTAATAGACTTCTTCAGAGCTGTTACATCTGTTAGCTTCTTAGTGTTATGATGTCATAGCACTAGGATAAATCCCCACATGGTGTTAATAGTCTTCTTCAGAGCTGTTACCTCTGCCAGCTGCTCAGTGTTATGCCATCATAGCACTAGGATAAATCCCCCCATGGTGTTAATAGGCTTCTTCAAAGCCGTTACCTCTGCTAGCTGCTTATTGTTATGACATCATAGCACTAGGATAACAACTCCCATGGCGTTAATAGGCTTCTTCAGAGCCGTTAACTCTGCTAGCTGCTTAGTGTTATGACATCATAGCACTAGGATAAATCCCCCATCGGGTTAATAGTCTTTTTCAGAGCTGTTACCTATGCCAGCTGCTCAGTGTTATGACATGATAGCACTAGGATAAATCCCCCCATGGCGTTAATAGTCTTCTTCAGAGCTGTTACATCTGACAGATGCTCAGTGTTATGACATCATAGCACTAGGATAAAACCCCCCATGGCGTTAATAGGCTTCTTCAGAGCCATTAACTCTGCTACCTGCTTTGTGTTATTACGTCATAGCACTAGGATAAATCCCCCCATGGTGTTAATAGGCTTCTTCGGAGCTGTTACCTCTGCTAGCTGCTTAGTGTTATGACGTCATAGCACTAGGATTAAACCCCCCATGGCGTTATTAGGCTTCTTCAGAGCCGTTACCTCCTCTATCTGCTTAGCGTTATGACATGATAGCACTAGGATAAATCCCCCCATGGTGTTAATAGGCTTCTTCAGAGCTGTTACCTCTGCCAGCTGCTCAGTGTTATGACATCATAGCACTAGGATAAATCCCCCCATGGTGTTAATAGTGTTCTTCAGAGCTGTTAACTCTGCTAGCTGCTTAGTGTTATGACATCATAGCACTAGGATAAATCCCCCATGGGGTTAATAGTCTTCTTCAGAGCTGTTTCCTCTGCCAGCTGCTCAGTGTTATGACATGATAGCACTAGGATAAATCCCCCCATGGTGTTAATAGGCTTCTTCAAATCCGTTACCTCTGCCAGCTGCTTATTGTTATGACATCATAGCACTATTATAAATCCGCCCATGGTGTTAATAGGCTTCTTCAGAGCCGTTACCTCCGCTAGCTGCTTAGTGTAATGATGTCATAGCACTAGGATAAATCCCCCCATGGTGTTAATAGGCTTCTTCAGAGCTGTTACCTCTGCTAGCTGCTTAGTGTTATGACGTCATAGCACTAGGATTAAACCCCCCATGGCGTTAATAGGCTTCTTCAGAGCCGTTACCTCCTCTAGCTGCTTAGTGTTATGACGTGATAGCACTAGGATAAATCCCCCCACGGTGTTAATAGTCTTCTTCATAGCCGTTACCTCTGCTATCTGCTTAGTGTTATGATGTCATACCTGTATGATAAATCCCTCCATGGTGTTAAAAGTCTTCTTCAGAGCTGTTACCTCTACCAGCTGCTCAGTGTTATGACATGATAGCACTAGGATAAATCCCCCCATGGTGTTAATAGTCTTCTTCAGAGCTGTTACCTCTGCCAGCTGCTCAGTGTTTTGACATCATAGCACTATAATAAATTGCCTCATGGTGTTAATAGGCTTCTTCAGAGCCATTACCTCTGCTAGCTTCTTAGTGTTATGACATCATAGCACTAGGCTAAATCCCCCATGGATTTAATAGTCTTCTTCAGAGCTGTTACCTCTGTCAGCTGCTCAGTGTTATGACATCATAGCACTAGGATAAATCCCCCCATGGTGTTAATAGACTTCTTCAGAGCCGTTACCTCTGCTAGCTGCTTAGTGTTATGACGTCATAGCACTAGGATAAATCTCCCCATGGTGTTAATAGGCTTCTTCAGAGCCATTACCTCTGCTAGCTTCTTAGTGTTATGACGTCATAGCACTAGGCTAAATCCCCCATGGTGTTAATAGACTTCTTCAGAGCTGTTACATCTGTTAGCTTCTTAGTGTTATGATGTCATAGCACTAGGATAAATCCCCACATGGTGCTAATAGTCTTCTTCAGAGCTGTTACCTCTGCCAGCTGCTCAGTGTTGTGCCATCATAGCACTAGGATAAATCCCCCCATGGTGTTAATAGGCTTCTTCAAAGCCGTTACCTCTGCTAGCTGCTTATTGTTATGACGTCATAGCACTAGGATAACAACTCCCAAGGCTTCTTCAGAGCCGTTAAGTCTGCTAGCTGCTTAGTGTTATGACATCATAGCACTAGGATAAATCCCCCCATGGCGTTAATAGTCTTCTTCAGAGCTGTTACATCTGACAGGTGCTCAGTGTTATGACATCATAGCACTAGGATAAAACCCCCCATGGCGTTAATAGGCTTCTTCAGAGCCATTAACTCTGCTACCTGCTTAGTGTTATTACGTCATAGCACTAGGATAAATCCCCTCATGGTGTTAATAGGCTTCTTCGGAGCCGTTACCTCTGCTAGCTGCTTAGTGTTATGACGTCATAGCACTAGGATAGGATAGCACTAGGATTAAACCCCCATGGCGTTATTAGGCTTCTTCAGAGCCGTTACCTCCTCTATCTGCTTAGCGTTATGACATGATAGCACTAGGATAAATCCCCCCATGGTGTTAATAGGCTTCTTCAGAGCTGTTACCTCTGCCAGCTGCTCAGTGTTATGACATCATAGCACTAGGATAAATCCCCCCATGGCGTTAATAGTGTTCTTCAGAGCTGTTAACTCTGCTAGCTGCTTAGTGTTATGACATCATAGCACTAGGATAAATCCCCCATGGGGTTAATAGTCTTCTTCAGAGCTGTTTCCTCTGCCAGCTGCTTAGTGTTATGACATCATAGCACTATTATAAATCCGCCCATGGTGTTAATAGGCTTCTTCAGAGCGGTTACCTCCGCTAGCTGCTTAGTGTAATGATGTCATAGCACTAGGATAAATCCCCCCATGGTGTTAATAGGCTTCTTCAGAGCTGTTACCTCTGCTAGCTGCTTAGTGTTATGACGTCATAGCACTAGGATAAATCCCCCCTTGGCGTTAATAGTCTTCTTCAGAGCTGTTACCTCTGCCAGCTGCTCAGTGTTATGACATCATAGCACTAGGATAAATTGCCCCATGGTGTTAATAGGCTTCTTCAGAGCCGTTACCTCTGCTAGCTTCTTAGTGTTATGACGTCATAGCACTAGGCTAAATCCCCCATGGTGTTAATAGACTTCTTCAGAGCTGTTACATCTGTTAGATGCTTAGTGTTATGACGTCATAGCACTAGGATAAATCCCCACATGGTGTTAATAGTCTTCTTCAGAGCTGTTACCTCTGCCAGCTGCTCAGTGTTATGACATCATAGCACTAGGATAAATCTCCCCATGGTGTTAATAGGCTTCTTCAAAGCCGTTACCTCTGCTAGATGCTTAGTGTTATGACGTCATAGCACTAGGATAGAACCCCCCATGGCGTTAATAGGCTTCTTCAGAGCCGTTAACTCTGCTAGCTGCTTAGTGTTATTACGTCATAGCACTAGGATAAATCCCCCCATGGTGTTAATAGGCTTCTTCGGAGCCGTTACCTCTGCTAGCTGCTTAGTGTTATGACGTCATAGCACTAGGATTAAACCCACCATGGCGTTAATAGGCTAATTCAGAGCCGTTACCTCCTCTAGCTGCTTAGCGTTATGACATGATAGCACTAGGATAAATCCCCCCACGGTGTTAATAGTCTTCTTCAGAGCTGTTACCTCTGCTATCTGCTTAGTGTTATGACATCATACCTGTAGGGTAAATCCCTCCATGATGTTAATAGTCTTCTTCAGAGCGTTTAACTCTGCCAGCTGCTTAGTGTTATGACATCGTAGTACTAGGATAAATCCCCCCATGGCGTTAATAGTGTTCTTCAGAGCGGTTACCTCTGACAGATGCTCATTTTTATGACATCATAGCACTAGGATAAATCCCCCCATGGTGTTAATAGTCTTCTTCAGAGCTGTTACATCTGCTATCTGCTTAGTGTTATGATGTCATAGCACTAGGATAAATCCCCCCATGGCATTAATAGGCTTCTTCAGAGCTGTTACCTCTGCCAGTTGCTTAGTGTTATGACATCATAGCACCAGGATAAATCCCCCCATGGTGTTAATAGTCTTTTTCAGAGCCGTTACCTCTGCTAGCTGCTTAGTGTTATTACATCATAGCACTAGGATAAATCCCCCCATGGTGTTAATAGGCTTCTTCGGAGCCGTTACCTCTGCAAGCTGCTTAGTGTTATGACGTCATAGCACTAGGATTAAACCCCCCATGGCGTTAATAGTCTTCTTCAGAGCTGCTACCTCTGCCAGCTGCTTAGTGTTATGACATCATAGCACTAGGATAAATCCCCCCATGGCGTTAATAGTCTTCTTCAGAGCTGTTACCTCGGCCATCTGCTCAGTGTTATGACATGATAGCACTAGGATAAATCCCCCCATGGTGTTAATAGGCTTCTTCAGAGCTATTAACTCTGCCAGCTGCTTAGTGTTATGACATCATAGCACTAGGATAAATCCCTCCATGGTGTTAATAGTCTTCTTCAGAGCTGTTACCTCTACCAGCTGCTCAGTGTTATGACATGATAGCACTAGGATAAATCCCCCCATGGTGTTAATAGTCTTCTTCAGAGCTGTTACCACTGCCAGCTGCTCAGTGTTATGACATCATAGCACTAGGATAAATTGCCCCATGGTGTTAATAGGCTTCTTCAGAGCTGTTACCTCTGCTAGCTTCTTAGTGTTATGACATCATAGCACTAGGCTAAATCCCCAATGGTGTTAATAGACTTCTTCAGAGCTGTTACATCTGTTAGCTGCTTAGTGCTATGATGTCATAGCACTAGGATAAATCCCCCCATGGTGTTAATAGTCTTCTTCAGAGCTGTTACCTCTGTCAGCTGCTCAGTGTTATGACATCATAGCACTAGGATAAATCCCCCCATGGTTTTAAAAGACTTCTTCAGAGCCGTTACCTCTGCTAGCTGCTTAGTGTTATGACGTCATAGCACTAGGATAAATCGCCCCATGGTGTTAATAGGCTTCTTCAGAGCCATTACCTCTGCTAGCTTCTTAGTGTTATGACATCATAGCACTAGGCTAAATCCCCCATGGTGTTAATAGACTTCTTCAGAGCTGTTACATCTGTTAGCTGCTTAGTGTTATGATGTCATAGCACTAGGATAAATCCCCACATGGTGTTAATAGTCTTCTTCAGAGCTGTTACCTCTGCCAGCTGCTCAGTGTTATGACATCATAGCACTAGGATAAATCCCCCCATGGTGTTAATAGGCTTCTTCAAAGCCGTTACCTCTGCTAGCTGCTTATTGTTATGACGTCATAGCACTAGGATAAAAACTCCCATGGCGTTAATAGGCTTCTTCAGAGCCGTAAACTCTGGGAGCTGCTTAGTGTTATGACATCATAGCACTAGGATAAATCCCCCATCGGGTTAATAGTCTTTTTCAGAGCTGTTACCTCTGCCAGCTGCTCAGTGTTATGACATGATAGCACTAGGATAAATCCCCCATGGTGTTAATAGGCTTCTTCAGAGCTGTTACCTCTGCCAGCTGCTTAGTGTTATGACAACATAGCACTAGGATAAATCCCCCCATGGTGTTAATAGTCTTCTTCAGAGCTGTTACATCTGACAGGTGCTCAGTGTTATGACATCATAGCACTAGGATAAAACCCCCCATGGCGTTAATAGGCTTCTTCAGAGCCATTAACTCTGCTACCTGCTTAGTGTTATTACGTCATAGCACTAGGATAAATCCCCCCATGGTGTTAATAGGCTTCTTCGGAGCCGTTACCTCTGCTAGCTGCTTAGTGTTATGACGTCATAGCACTAGGATTAAACCCCCCATGGCGTTAATAGGCTTCTTCAGAGCCGTTACCTCCTCTATCTGCTTAGCGTTATGACATGATAGCACTAGGATAAATCCCCCCATGGTGTTAATAGGCTTCTTCAGAGCTATTAACTCTGCCAGCTGCTTAGTGTTATGACATTGTAGCACTAGGATAAACCACCCATGGCGTTAATAGTGTTCTTCAGAGCTGTTACCTCTGACAGATGCTTATTGTTATGACATCATAGCACTAGGATAAATCCCCCCATGGCGTTAATAGTCTTCTTCAAAGCTGTTACCTTTGCCAGCTGCTCAGTTCTATGACGTCAAAGCACTAGGATACATCCCCCCATGGTGTTAATAGTCTTCTTCAGAGCTGTTACCTTTGACAGATGCTTAGTGTTATGACATCATAGCACTAGGATAGCTCCCCCCATGGTGTTAATAGGCTTCTTCAGAGCCGTTACCTCTGCTAGCTGCTTAGTGTTATTACGTCATAGCACTAGGATAAATCCCCCCATGGTGTTAATAGGCTTCTTCGGAGCCGTTACCTCTGCTAGCTGCTTAGTGTTATTACATCATAGCACTAGGATAAATCCCCCCATGGTGTTAATAGGCTTCTTCGGAGCCGTTACCTCTGCAAGCTGCTTAGTGTTATGACGTCATAGCACTAGGATTAAACCCCCCATGGCGTTAATAGTCTTCTTCAGAGCTGCTACCTCTGCCAGCTGCTTAGTGTTATGACATCATAGCACTAGGATAAATCCCCCCATGGCGTTAATAGTCTTCTTCAGAGCTGTTACCTCGGCCATCTGCTCAGTGTTATGACATGATAGCACTAGGATAAATCCCCCCATGGTGTTAATAGGCTTCTTCAGAGCTATTAACTCTGCCAGCTGCTTAGTGTTATGACATCATAGCACTAGGATAAATCCCCCCATGGCGTTAATAGTGTTCTTCAGAGCTGTTACCTTTTACAGATGCTTAGTGTTATGACATCATAGATCTAGGATCAATCCCCCCATGGTGTTAATAGACTTCTTCAGAGCTGCTACCTCTGCCAGCTGCTTAGTGTTATGACATCATAGCACTAGGATAAATCCCCCCATGGCGTTAATAGTCTTCTTCAGAGCTGTTACCTCTGCCAGCTGCTCAGTGTTATGACATGATAGCACTAGGATAAATCCCCCCATGGTGTTAATAGGCTTCTTCAGAGCTATTAACTCTGCCAGCTGCTTAGTGTTACGACATCGTAGCACTAGGATAAATCCCCCCATGGCGTTAATAGTGTTCTTCAGAGCTGTTACCTCTGACAGATGCTTAGTGTTATGACATCATAGCACTAGGATAAATCCCCCCATGGCGTTAATAGTCTTCTTCAAAGCTGTTACCTTTGCCAGCTGCTCAGTTTTATGACATCATAGCACTAGGATAAATCCCCCCATGGCGTTAATAGGCTTCTTCAGAGCTGTTACCTCTGCTAGCTTCTTAGTGTTATGATGTCATAGCACTAGGATAAATCCCCCCATGGCGTTAATACTCTTCTTCAGAGCTGTTACCTCGGCCATCTGCTCAGTGTTATGCAATGATAGCACTAGGATAAATCCCCCCATGGTGTTAATAGTCTTCTTCAGAGCCGTTACCTCTGCTATCTGCTTAGTGTTATGACATCATAGCACTAGGATAAATCCCCCATGGCGTTAATAGTGTTCTTCAGAGCTGTTACCTCTGCCAGCTGCTCAGTGTTATGACATCATAGCACTAGGATAAATCCCCCCATGGCGTTAATAGTGTTCTTCAGAGCTGTTACCTCTGCCAGCTGCTTAGTGTTATGACGTCATAGCACTAGGATAAATCCCCCCATGGCGTTAATAGGCTTCTTCAGAGCCGTTGCATCTGCTATCTGCTTAGTGTTATGACATCATAGCACTAGGATAAATCCCCCCATGGCGTTAATAGGCTTCTTCAGAGCTATTAACTTTGCCAGCTGCTTAGTGTTATAACATCATAGCACTAGGATAAATCCCCCCATGGTGTTAATAGTCTCCTTCAGAGCTGTTACCTCTGCCAGCTGCTTAGTGTAATGACATCATAGCACTAGGATAAATCCCCCCATGGCGTTAATACTCTTCTTCAGAGCTGTTACCTCGGCCATCTGCTCAGTGTTATGAAATGATAGCACTAGGATAAATCCCCCCATGGTGTTAATAGGCTTCTTCAGAGCTGTTACCTCTGCAATCTGCTTAGTGTTATGACAAAATAGCACTAGGATAAATCCCCCCATGGTGTTACTAGGCTTCTTCAGAGTTGTTACCTCCGCTAGCTGCTTAGTGTTATGATATCATAGCACTAGGATAAATCCCCCCATGGTGTTAATAGTGTTCTTCAGAGCTGCTACGTCTGCTAGCTGCTTAGTGTTATGACGTTGTAGCACTAGGATAAATCCCCCCATGGTGTTACTAGGCTTCTTCAGCGATGCTACCTCTGTTAGCTGCTTAGTGTTATGACGTAATAGCACTAGGATAAATCCTCCCATGGTGTTAATAGTCTTCTTCAGAGCTGTTACCTTTGACAGCTACTTTGTTTTATGACATCATAGTTTAGGATAAATCCCCTCATGGTGTTAATAGGCTTCTTCAGAGCGTTTACCTCTGCTAGCTGCTTAGTGTTATGATGTCATAGCACTAGGATAAATACCCCCATAGTATTAATAGGCTTCTTCAGAGCCGTTACCTCTGCTAGCTGCTTAGCGTTATGATGTCATAGCACTAGGATAAATACGCCCATAGTATTAATAGTCTTCTTCAGAGCAGTTACCTCTGCTAGCTGCTTAGTGTTTTGACGTCATAGCACCAGGATAAATCCCCCCATGGTGTTAATAGTCTTCTTCAGAGCTGCTACCTCTGGTAGCAGCTTAGTATTATGACATCATAGCACTAGGATAATTCCCCCAACGGTGTTAATAGGCTTCTTCAGAGCTGTTACCTTTGACAGATGCTTAGTGTTATGACATCATAGATCTAGGATCAATCCCCCCATGGCGTTAATAGTCTTTTTCAGAGCTGTTACCTTTGCCAGCTGCTCAGTTCTATGACGTCAAAGCACTAGGATAAATCCCCCCATGGTGTTAATAGGCTTCTTCAGAGCCGTTACCTCTGCTAGCTGCTTAGTGTTATGACGTCATAGCACTAGGCTAAATCCCTCATGGTGTTAATAGGCTTCTTCAGAGCCATTACATCTGCTTGCTGCTTAGTGTTATTACGTCATAGCACTAGGATTAAACCCCCCATGGCGTTAATAGGCTTCTTCAGAGCCGTTACCTCTTCTAACGGCTTAGCGTTATGACATGATAGCACTAGGATAAATCCCCCCACGGTGTTAATAGTCTTCTTCAGAGCCCTTACCTCTGCTATCTGCTTAGTGGTATGATGTCATACCTGTATGATAAATCCCTCCCTTGTGTTAATAGTCTTCTTCTGAGCTGTTAACTCTGCCAGCTGCTCAGTGTTATGACATGATAGCACTAGGATAAATCCCCCCATGGTGTTAATAGGCTTCTTCAGAGCTATTAACTCTGCCAGCTGCTTAGTGTTATGACATCGTAGCACTAGGATAAATCCCCCCATTGGCGTTAATAGTGTTCTTCAGAGCTGTTACCTCTGACAGATGCTTAGTGTTATGACATCATAGCACTAGGATAAATCCCCCCATGGCGTTAATAGTCTTCTTCAGAGCTGTTACCTCTGACAGATGCTTAGTGTTATGACATCATAGCACTAGGATAAATCCCCCCATGGCGTTAATAGGCTTCTTCAGAGCTGTTACCTCGGCCATCTGCTCAGTGTTATGACATGGTAGCACTAGGATAAATCCCCCCGTGGTGTTAATAGGCTTCTTCAGAGCTATTAACGGTGCCAGCTGCTTAGTGTTATGACATCATAGCACTAGGATGAATCCCCACATGGCGTTAATAGTGTTCTTCAGAGCTGTTACATCTGCTATCTGCTTAGTGTTATGATGTCATAGCACTAGGATAAATCCCCCCATGGCGTTAATAGGCTTCTTCAGAGCTGTTACCTCGGCCATCTGCTCAGTGTTATGACATGGTAGCACTAGGATAAATCCCCCTGTGGTGTTAATAGGCTTCTTCAGAGCTATTAACTCTGCCAGCTGCTTAGTGTTATGACATCATAGCACTAGGATAAATCCCCACATGGCGTTAATAGTGTTCTTCAGAGCTGTTACCTCCGCCAGCTGCTTAGTGTTATGACAAAATAGCACTAGGATAAATCCCCACATGGTGTTACTAGGCTTCTTCAGAGTTGTTACCTCTGCTATCTGCTTAGTGTTATGACATCATAGCACTAGGATAAATCCCCCCATGGCGTTAATAGTGTTCTTCAGAGCTGTTACCTCTGCCAGCTGCTTAGTGTTATGACATCATAGCAGTAGGATAAATCCCCCCATGGCGTTAATAGTGTTCTTCAGAGCTGTTACCTCTGCCAGCTGCTTAGTGTTATGACGTCATAGCACTAGGATAAATCCCCCCATGGCGTTAATAGGCTTCTTCAGAGCCGTTGCCTCTGCTATCTGCTTAGTGTTATGACATCATAGCACTAGGATAAATCCCCCCAATGGTGTTAATAGGCTTCTTCAGAGCTATTAACTTTGCCAGCTGCTTAGTGTTATAACATCATAGCACTAGGATAAATCCCCCCATGGTGTTAATAGTCTCCTTCAGAGCTGTTACCTCTGCCAGCTGCTTAGTGTTATGACATCATAGCACTAGGATAAATCCCCCCATGGCGTTAATACTCTTCTTCAGAGCTGTTACCTCGGCCATCTGCTCAGTGTTATGAAATGATAGCACTAGGATAAATCCCCCCATGGTGTTAATAGGCTTCTTCAGAGCTGTTACCTCTGCAATCTGCTTAGTGTTATGACAAAATAGCACTAGGATAAATCCCCCCATGGTGTTACTAGGCTTCTTCAGAGTTGTTACCTCCGCTAGCTGCTTAGTGTTATGATATCATAGCACTAGGATAAATCCCCCCATGGTGTTAATAGTGTTCTTCAGAGCTGCTACGTCTGCTAGCTGCTTAGTGTTATGACGTTGTAGCACTAGGATAAATCCCCCCATGATGTTAATAGGCTTCTTCAGAGCTGTTACCTCTGCTAGCTGCTTAGTGTTATGTCGTCGTAGCACTAGGATAAATCCCCCCATGGTGTTACTAGGCTTCTTCAGCGATGCTACCTCTGTTAGCTGCTTAGTGTTATGACGTAATAGCACTAGGATAAATCCTCCCATGGTGTTAATAGTCTTCTTCAGAGCTGTTACCTTTGACAGCTACTTTGTTTTATGACATCATAGTTTAGGATAAATCCCCTCATGGTGTTAATAGGCTTCTTCAGAGCGTTTACCTCTGCTAGCTGCTTAGTGTTATGATGTCATAGCACTAGGATAAATACCCCCATAGTATTAATAGGCTTCTTCAGAGCCGTTACCTCTGCTAGCTGCTTAGCGTTATGATGTCATAGCACTAGGATAAATACCCCCATAGTATTAATAGTCTTCTTCAGAGCAGTTACCTCTGCTAGCTGCTTAGTGTTTTGACGTCATAGCACCAGGATAAATCCCCCCATGGTGTTAATAGTCTTCTTCAGAGCTGCTACCTCTGGTAGCAGCTTAGTATTATGACGTCATAGCACTAGGATAATTCCCCCCACGGTGTTAATAGGCTTCTTCAGAGCTGTTACCTTTGACAGATGCTTAGTGTTATGACATCATAGATCTAGGATCAATCCCCCCATGGCGTTAATAGTCTTTTTCAGAGCTGTTACCTTTGCCAGCTGCTCAGTTCTATGACGTCAAAGCACTAGGATAAATCCCCCCATGGTGTTAATAGGCTTCTTCAGAGCCGTTACCTCTGCTAGCTGCTTAGTGTTATGACGTCATAGCACTAGGCTAAATCCCTCATGGTGTTAATAGTGTTCTTCAGAGCTGCTACGTCTGCTAGCTGCTTAGTGTTATTACGTTGTAGCACTAGGATAAATCCCCCCATGATGTTAATAGGCTTCTTCAGAGCTGTTACCTCTGCTAGCTGCTTAGTGTTATGTCGTCGTAGCACTAGGATAAATCCCCCCATGGTGTTACTAGGCTTCTTCAGCGATGCTACCTCTGTTAGCTGCTTAGTGTTATGACGTAATAGCACTAGGATAAATCCTCCCATGGTGTTAATAGTCTTCTTCAGAGCTGTTACCTTTGACAGCTACTTTGTTTTATGACATCATAGTTTAGGATAAATCCCCTCATGGTGTTAATAGGCTTCTTCAGAACGTTTTCCTCTGCTAGCTGCTTAGTGTTATGATGTCATAGCACTAGGACAAATACCCCCATAGTATTAATAGGCTTCTTCAGAGCCGTTACCTCTGCTAGCTGCTTAGCGTTATGATGTCATAGCACTAGGATAAATACCCCCATAGTATTAATAGTCTTCTTCAGAGCAGTTACCTCTGCTAGCTGCTTAGTGTTTTGATGTCATAGCACCAGGATAAATCCCCCCATGGTGTTAATAGTCTTCTTCAGAGCTGCTACCTCTGGTAGCAGCTTAGTATTATGACGTCATAGCACTAGGATAATTCCCCCCACGGTGTTAATAGGCTTCTTCAGAGCTGTTACCTTTGACAGATGCTTAGTGTTATGACATCATAGATCTAGGATCAATCCCCACATGGCGTTAATAGTCTTTTTCAGAGCTGTTACCTTTGCCAGCTGCTCAGTTCTATGACGTCAAAGCACTAGGATAAATCCCCCCATGGTGTTAATAGGCTTCTTCAGAGCCGTTACCTCTGCTAGCTGCTTAGTGTTATGATGTCATAGCACTAGGCTAAATCCCTCATGGTGTTAATAGGCTTCTTCAGAGCCATTACATCTGCTAGCTGCTTAGTGTTATTACGTCATAGCACTAGGATTAAACCCCCCATGGCGTTAATAGGCTTCTTCAGAGCCGTTACCTCTTCTAACTGCTTAGCGTTATGACATGATAGCACTAGGATAAATCCCCCCACGGTGTTAATAGTCTTCTTCAGAGCCCTTACCTCTGCTATCTGCTTAGTGTTATGATGTCATACCTGTATGATAAATCCCTCCCTGGTGTTAATAGTCTTCTTCTGAGCTGTTAACTCTGCCAGCTGCTCAGTGTTATGACATGATAGCACTAGGATAAATCCCCCCATGGTTATAATAGGCTTCTTCAGAGCTATTAACTCTGCCAGCTGCTTAGTGTTATGACATCGTAGCACTAGGATAAATCCCCCCATTGGCGTTAATAGTGTTCTTCAGAGCTGTTACCTCTGACAGATGCTTAGTGTTATGACATCATAGCACTAGGATAAATCCCCCCATGGCGTTAATAGTCTTCTTCAGAGCTGTTACATCTGCTATCTGCTTAGTGTTATGATGTCATAGCACTAGGATAAATCCCCCCATGGCGTTAATAGGCTTCTTCAGAGCTGTTACCTCGGCCATCTGCTCAGTGTTATGACATGGTAGCACTAGGATTAATCCCCCCGTGGTGTTAATAGGCTTCTTCAGAGCTATTAACTCTGCCAGCTGCTTAGTGTTATGACATCATAGCACTAGGATAAATCCCCACATGGCGTTAATAGTGTTCTTCAGAGCTGTTACCTCCGCCAGCTGCTTAGTGTTATGACAAAATAGCACTAGGATAAATCCCCACATGGTGTTACTAGGCTTCTTCAGAGTTGTTACCTCCGCTAGCACCTTAGTGTTATGACATCATAGCACTAGGATAAATCCCCCCATGGTGTTAATAGTGTTCTTCAGAGCTGCTACGTCTGCTAGCTGCTTAGTGTTATGACGTTGTAGCACTAGGATAAATCCCCCCATGGCGTTAATAGGCTTCTTCAGAGCTGTTACCTCTGCTATCTGCTTAGTGTTATGACATCATAGCACTTGGATAAATCCCCACATGGCGTTAATAGTCTTCTTCAGAGCTGTTACCTCGGCCATCTGCTCAGTGTTATGACATGATAGCACTAGGATAAATCCCCTGATGGTGTTAATAAGCTTCTTCAGAGCTATTAACTCTGCCAGCTGCTTAGTGTTATGACATCATAGCACTAGGATAAATCCCCCCATGGCGTTAATAGTGTTCTTCAGAGCTGTTACCTTTGACAGATGCTTAGTGTTATGACATCATAGATCTAGGATCAATCCCCCCATGGCGTTAATAGTCTTTTCAGAGCTGTTACCTTTGCCAGCTGCTCAGTTCTATGACGTCAAAGCACTAGGATAAATCCCCCCATGGTGTTAATAGGCTTCTTCAGAGCCGTTACCTCTGCTAGCTGCTTAGTGTTATGACATCATAGCACTAGGCTAAATCCCCCATGGTGTTAATAGGCTTCTTCAGAGCCGTTACATCTGCTAGCTGCTTAGTGTTATTACCTCATAGCACTAGGATAAATCCCCCCATGGTGTTAATAGGCTTCTTCGGAGCCGTTACCTCTGCTAGCTGCTTAGTGTTATGATGTCATAGCACTAGGATTAAAACCCCCATGGTGTTAATAGGCTTCTTCAGAGCCGTTACCTCCTCTAGCTGCTTAGCATTATGACATCATAGCACTAGGATAAATCCCCCCACGGTGTTAATAGTCTTCTTCAGAGCCGTTACCTCTGCTATCTGCTTAGTGTTATGATGTCATACCTGTATGATAAATCCCTCCATGGTGTTAATAGTCTTCTTCAGAGCTGTTACCTCTGCCAGCTGCTCAGTGTTATGACATGATAGCACTAGGATAAATCCCCCCATGGTGTTAATAGGCTTCTTCAGAGCTATTAACTCTGCCAGCTGCTTAGTGTTATGACATCGTAGCACTAGGATAAATCCCCCCATGGAGTTAATAGTCTTCTTTAGAGCTGTTACCTCTGCTAGCTGCTTAGTGTTATGACATCATAGCACTAGGATAAATCCCCCCATGGCGTTAATAGTGTCTTCAGAGCTGTTACCTCTGACAGATGCTTAGTGTTATGACATCATAGATCTAGGATCAATCCCCCCATGGTGTTAATAGTCTTCTTCAGATCCGTTACCTATGCAAGCTGCTTAGTTTTATGACAAAATAGCACTAGGATAAATCCCCCCATGGTATTAATAGTGTTCTTCAGAGCTGCTACGTCTGCTAGCTGCTTAGTGTTATGACGTCGTAGCACTAGGATAAATCCCCCCATGGTGTTAATAGGCTTCTTCAGAGCCGTTACCACTGCCAGCTGCTTAGTGTTATGATGTCATACCACTAGGATAAATCCCCCCATGGTGTTAATAGGCTTCTTCAGAGCTGTTACCTCTGCTAGCTGCTTAGTGTTATGTCGTCGTAGCACTAGGATAAATCCCCCCATGGTGTTACTAGGCTTCTTCAGCGCTGCTACCTCTGTTAGCTGCTTAGTGTTATGACGTCATAGCACTAGGATAAATCCTCCCATGGTGTTAATAGTCTTCTTCAGAGCTGTTACCTTTGCCAGCTACTTTGTTTTATGACATCATAGCACTAGGATAAATCCCCCCATGGTGTTAATAGTCTTCTTCAGATCCGTTACCTACGCCAGCTGCTTAGTGTTATGACAAAATAGCACTAGGATAAATCCCCCCATGGTGTTAATAGTCTTCTTCAGAGCTGCTACCTCTGCTAGCTGCTTAGTGTTATGACGTCGTAGCACTAGGATAAATCCCCCCATGGTGTTAATAGACTTCTTCGTAGCCGTTACCTCTACCAGCTGCTTAGTGTTATGATGTCATGCCACTAGGATAAATCCCCCCATGGTGTTAATAGGCTTATTCAGAGCCGTTACCTCTGCCAGCTGCTTAGTGTTATGATGTCATGCCACTAGGATAAATCCCCCCATGGTGTTAATAGGCTTCTTCAGAGCTGTTACCTCTGCTAGCTGCTTAGTGTTATGACATTGTAGCACTAGGATAAATCCCCCCATGGTGTTAATAGTCTTCTTCAGAGCTGTTACCTCTGCTAGCTGCTTAGTGTTATGACATCATAGCACTAGGATAAATCCCCCCATGGCGTTAATAGTGTCTTCAGAGCTGTTACCTCTGACAGATGCTTAGTGTTATGACATCATAGATCTAGGATCAATCGCCCCATGGTGTTAATAGTCTTCTTCAGATCCGTTACCTATGCAAGCTGCTTAGTGTTATGACAAAATAGCACTAGGATAAATCCCCCCATGGTGTTAATAGTGTTCTTCAGAGCTGCTACGTCTGCTAGCTGCTTAGTGTTATGACGTCGTAGCACTAGGATAAATCCCCCCATGGTGTTAATAGGCTTCTTCAGAGCCGTTACCACTGCCAGCTGCTTAATGTTATGATGTCATACCACTAGGATTAATCCCCCCATGGTTTTAATAGGCTTCTTCAGGGCTGTTACCTCTGCTAGCTGCTTAGTGTTATGTCGTCGTAGCACTAGGATAAATCCCCCCATGGTGTTACTAGGCTTCTTCAGCGCTGCTACCTCTGTTAGCTGCTTAGTGTTATGACGTCATAGCACTAGGATAAATCCTCCCATGGTGTTAATAGTCTTCTTCAGAGCTGTTACCTTTGCCAGCTACTTTGTTTTATGTCATCATAGCACTAGGATAAATCCCCCCATGGTGTTAATAGTCTTCTTCAGATCCGTTACCTACGCCAGCTGCTTAGTGTTATGACAAAATAGCACTAGGATAAATCCCCCCATGGTGTTAATAGTCTTCTTCAGAGCTGCTATTTCTGCTAGCTGCTTAGTGTTATGACGTCGTAGCACTAGGATAAATCCCCCCATGGTGTTAATAGGCTTCTTCAGAGCCGTTACCTCTACCAGCTGCTTAGTGTTATGATGTCATACCACTAGGATAAATCCCCCATGGTGTTAATAGGCTTCTTCAGAGCTGTTACCTCTGCTAGCTGCTTAGTGTTATGACGTCATAGCACTAGGATAAATCCCCCCATGGTGTTAATAGGCTTCTTCAGAGCCGTTACCTCTGCCAGCTGCTTAGTGTTATGACATGATAGCACTAGGATAAATCCCCTCATGGTGTTAATAGGCTTCTTCAGAGCTATTAACTCTGCCAGCTGCTTAGTGTTATGACATCGTAGCACTAGGATAAATCCCCCCATGGTGTTAATAGTCTTCTTCAGAGCTGTTACCTCTGCTAGCTGCTTAGTGTTATGACATCATAGATCTAGGATCAATCCCCCCATGGTGTTAATAGTCTTCTTCAGATCCGTTACCTATGCAAGCTGCTTAGTGTTATGACAAAATAGCACTAGGATAAATCCCCCCATGGTGTTAATAGTGTTCTTCAGAGCTGCTACGTCTGCTAGCTGCTTAGTGTTATGATGTCGTAGCACTAGTATAAATCCCCCCATGGTGTTAATAGGCTTCTTCAGAGCCGTTACCACTGCTAGCTGCTTAGTGTTATGACGTCATAGCACTAGGATAAATCCCCCCATGGTGTTAATAGGCTTCTTCAGAGCTGTTACCTCTGCTAGCTGCTTAGTGTTATGACGTCATAGCACTAGGATAAATCCCCTCATGGTGTTAATAGGCTTCTTCAGAGCCGTTACCTCTGCCAGCTGCTTAGTGTTATGATGTCATACCACTAGGATAAATCCCCCCATGGTGTTAATAGGCTTCTTCAGAGCTGTTACCTCTGCTAGCTGCTTAGTGTTATGACGTCATAGCACTAGGATAAATCTCCCCATGGTGTTAATAGGCTTCTTGAGAGCTGTTACCTCTGCTAGCTGCTTAGTGTTATGATGTCATACCTGTATGATAAATCCCTCCATGGTGTTAATAGTCTTCTTCAGAGCTGTTACCTCTGCCAGCTGCTCAGTGTTATGATGTCATAGCACTAGGATAAATCCCCCCATGGTGTTAATAGGCTTCTTCAGAGCTATTAACTCTGCCAGCTGCTTAGTGTTATGACATCGTAGCACTAGGATAAATCCCCCCATGGTGTTAATAGTCTTCTTCAGAGCTGTTACCTCTGCTAGCTGCTTAGTGTTATGACATCATAGCACTAGGATAAATCCCCCCATGGCGTTAATAGTGTCTTCAGAGCTGTTACCTCTGACAGATGCTTAGTGTTATGACATCATAGATCTAGGATCAATCCCCCCATGGTGTAATAGTCTTCTTCAGATCCGTTACCTATGCAAGCTGCTTAGTTTTATGACAAAATAGCACTAGGATAAATCCCCCCATGGTATTAATAGTGTTCTTCAGAGCTGCTACGTCTGCTAGCTGCTTAGTGTTATGACGTCGTAGCACTAGGATAAATCCCCCCATGGTGTTAATAGGCTTCTTCAGAGCCGTTACCACTGCCAGCTGCTTAGTGTTATGATGTCATACCACTAGGATAAATCCCCCCATGGTGTTAATAGGCTTCTTCAGAGCTGTTACCTCTGCTAGCTGTTTAGTGTTATGTCGTCGTAGCACTAGGATAAATCCCCCCATGGTGTTACTAGGCTTCTTCAGCGCTGCTACCTCTGTTAGCTGCTTAGTGTTATGACGTCATAGCACTAGGATAAATCCTCCCATGGTGTTAATAGTCTTCTTCAGAGCTGTTACCTTTGCCAGCTACTTTGTTTTATGACATCATAGCACTAGGATAAATCCCCCCATGGTGTTAATAGTCTTCTTCAGATCCGTTACCTACGCCAGCTGCTTAGTGTTATGACAAAATAGCACTAGGATAAATCCCCCCATGGTGTTAATAGTCTTCTTCAGAGCTGCTACCTCTGCTAGCTGCTTAGTGTTATGACGTCGTAGCACTAGGATAAATCCCCCCATGGTGTTAATAGGCTTCTTCAGAGCCGTTACCTCTACCAGCTGCTTAGTGTTATGATGTCATGCCACTAGGATAAATCCCCCCATGGTGTTAATAGGCTTATTCAGAGCCGTTACCTCTGCCAGCTGCTTAGTGTTATGATGTCATGCAACTAGGATAAATCCCCCCATGGTGTTAATAGGCTTCTTCAGAGCTGTTACCTCTGCTAGCTGCTTAGTGTTATGACATTGTAGCACTAGGATAAATCCCCCCATGGTGTTAATAGTCTTCTTCAGAGCTGTTACCTCTGCTAGCTGCTTAGTGTTATGACATCATAGCACTAGGATAAATCCCCCCATGGCGTTAATAGTGTCTTCAGAGCTGTTACCTCTGACAGATGCTTAGTGTTATGACATCATAGATCTAGGATCAATCGCCCCATGGTGTTAATAGTCTTCTTCAGATCCGTTACCTATGCAAGCTGCTTAGTGTTATGACAAAATAGCACTAGGATAAATCCCCCCATGGTGTTAATAGGCTTCTTCAGAGCCGTTACCACTGCCAGCTGCTTAGTGTTATGATGTCATACCACTAGGATTAATCCCCCCATGGTTTTAATAGGCTTCTTCAGAGCTGTTACCTCTGCTAGCTGCTTAGTGTTATGTCGTCGTAGCACTAGGATAAATCCCCCCATGGTGTTACTAGGCTTCTTCAGCGCTGCTACCTCTGTTAGCTGCTTAGTGTTATGACGTCATAGCACTAGGATAAATCCTCCCATGGTGTTAATAGTCTTCTTCAGAGCTGTTACCTTTGCCAGCTACTTTGTTTTATGTCATCATAGCACTAGGATAAATCCCCCCATGGTGTTAATAGTCTTCTTCAGATCCGTTACCTACGCCAGCTGCTTAGTGTTATGACAAAATAGCACTAGGATAAATCCCCCCATGGTGTTAATAGTCTTCTTCAGAGCTGCTATTTCTGCTAGCTGCTTAGTGTTATGACGTCGTAGCACTAGGATAAATCCCCCCATGGTGTTAATAGGCTTCTTCAGAGTCGTTACCTCTACCAGCTGCTTAGTGTTATGATGTCATACCACTAGGATAAATCCCCCATGGTGTTAATAGGCTTCTTCAGAGCTGTTACCTCTGCTAGCTGCTTAGTGTTATGACGTCATAGCACTAGGATAAATCCCCCCATGGTGTTAATAGGCTTCTTCAGAGCCGTTACCTCTGCCAGCTGCTTAGTGTTATGACATGATAGCACTAGGATAAATCCCCTCATGGTGTTAATAGGCTTCTTCAGAGCTATTAACTCTGCCAGCTGCTTAGTGTTATGACATCGTAGCACTAGGATAAATCCCCCCATGGTGTTAATAGTCTTCTTCAGAGCTGTTACCTCTGCTAGCTGCTTAGTGTTATGACATCATAGATCTTGGATCAATCCCCCCATGGTGTTAATAGTCTTCTTCAGATCCGTTACCTATGCAAGCTGCTTAGTGTTATGACACTTTTATCCTAGTGTTATAGCACTAGGATAAAAACCCCCATGGTGTTAATAGTGTTCTTCAGAGCTGCTACGTCTGCTAGCTGCTTAGTGTTATGATGTCGTAGCACTAGTATAAATCCCCCCATGGTGTTAATAGGCTTCTTCAGAGCCGTTACCACTGCTAGCTGCTTAGTGTTATGACGTCATAGCACTAGGATAAATCCCCCCATGGTGTTAATAGGCTTCTTCAAAGCTGTTACCTCTGCTAGCTGCTTAGTGTTATGACGTCATAGCACTAGGATAAATCCCCTCATGGTGTTAATAGGCTTCTTCAGAGCCGTTACCTCTGCCAGCTGCTTAGTGTTATGATGTCATACCACTAGGATAAATCCCCCCATGGTGTTAATAGGCTTCTTCAGAGCTGTTACCTCTGCTAGCTGCTTAGTGTTATGACGTCATAGCACTAGGATAAATCTCCCCATGGTGTTAATAGGCTTCTTGAGAGCTGTTACCTCTGCTAGCTGCTTAGTGTTATGACATCATAGCACTAGGATAAATCCCTCCATGGTGTTAATAGTCTTCTTCAGAGCTGTTACCTCTGCCAGCTGCTCAGTGTTATGATGTCATAGCACTAGGATAAATCCCCCCATGGTGTTAATAGGCTTCTTCAGAGCTATTAACTCTGCCAGCTGCTTAGTGTTATGACATCGTAGCACTAGGATAAATCCCCCCATGGTGTTAATAGTCTTCTTCAGAGCTGTTACCTCTGCTAGCTGCTTAGTGTTATGACATCATAGCACTAGGATAAATCCCCCCATGGCGTTAATAGTGTCTTCAGAGCTGTTACCTCTGACAGATGCTTAGTGTTATGACATCATAGATCTAGGATCAATCCCCCCATGGTGTAATAGTCTTCTTCAGATCCGTTACCTATGCAAGCTGCTTAGTTTTATGACAAAATAGCACTAGGATAAATCCCCCCATGGTATTAATAGTGTTCTTCAGAGCTGCTACGTCTGCTAGCTGCTTAGTGTTATGACGTCGTAGCACTAGGATAAATCCCCCCATGGTGTTAATAGGCTTCTTCAGAGCCGTTACCACTGCCAGCTGCTTAGTGTTATGATGTCATACCACTAGGATAAATCCCCCCATGGTGTTAATAGGCTTCTTCAGAGCTGTTACCTCTGCTAGCTGTTTAGTGTTATGTCGTCGTAGCACTAGGATAAATCCCCCCATGGTGTTACTAGGCTTCTTCAGCGCTGCTACCTCTGTTAGCTGCTTAGTGTTATGACGTCATAGCACTAGGATAAATCCTCCCATGGTGTTAATAGTCTTCTTCAGAGCTGTTACCTTTGCCAGCTACTTTGTTTTATGACATCATAGCACTAGGATAAATCCCCCCATGGTGTTAATAGTCTTCTTCAGATCCGTTACCTACGCCAGCTGCTTAGTGTTATGACAAAATAGCACTAGGATAAATCCCCCCATGGTGTTAATAGTCTTCTTCAGAGCTGCTACCTCTGCTAGCTGCTTAGTGTTATGACGTCGTAGCACTAGGATAAATCCCCCCATGGTGTTAATAGGCTTCTTCAGAGCCGTTACCTCTACCAGCTGCTTAGTGTTATGATGTCATGCCACTAGGATAAATCCCCCCATGGTGTTAATAGGCTTATTCAGAGCCGTTACCTCTGCCAGCTGCTTAGTGTTATGATGTCATGCAACTAGGATAAATCCCCCCATGGTGTTAATAGGCTTCTTCAGAGCTGTTACCTCTGCTAGCTGCTTAGTGTTATGACATTGTAGCACTAGGATAAATCCCCCCATGGTGTTAATAGTCTTCTTCAGAGCTGTTACCTCTGCTAGCTGCTTAGTGTTATGACATCATAGCACTAGGATAAATCCCCCCATGGCGTTAATAGTGTCTTCAGAGCTGTTACCTCTGACAGATGCTTAGTGTTATGACATCATAGATCTAGGATCAATCGCCCCATGGTGTTAATAGTCTTCTTCAGATCCGTTACCTATGCAAGCTGCTTAGTGTTATGACAAAATAGCACTAGGATAAATCCCCCCATGGTGTTAATAGGCTTCTTCAGAGCCGTTACCACTGCCAGCTGCTTAGTGTTATGATGTCATACCACTAGGATTAATCCCCCCATGGTTTTAATAGGCTTCTTCAGAGCTGTTACCTCTGCTAGCTGCTTAGTGTTATGTCGTCGTAGCACTAGGATAAATCCCCCCATGGTGTTACTAGGCTTCTTCAGCGCTGCTACCTCTGTTAGCTGCTTAGTGTTATGACGTCATAGCACTAGGATAAATCCTCCCATGGTGTTAATAGTCTTCTTCAGAGCTGTTACCTTTGCCAGCTACTTTGTTTTATGTCATCATAGCACTAGGATAAATCCCCCCATGGTGTTAATAGTCTTCTTCAGATCCGTTACCTACGCCAGCTGCTTAGTGTTATGACAAAATAGCACTAGGATAAATCCCCCCATGGTGTTAATAGTCTTCTTCAGAGCTGCTATTTCTGCTAGCTGCTTAGTGTTATGACGTCGTAGCACTAGGATAAATCCCCCCATGGTGTTAATAGGCTTCTTCAGAGTCGTTACCTCTACCAGCTGCTTAGTGTTATGATGTCATACCACTAGGATAAATCCCCCATGGTGTTAATAGGCTTCTTCAGAGCTGTTACCTCTGCTAGCTGCTTAGTGTTATGACGTCATAGCACTAGGATAAATCCCCCCATGGTGTTAATAGGCTTCTTCAGAGCCGTTACCTCTGCCAGCTGCTTAGTGTTATGACATGATAGCACTAGGATAAATCCCCTCATGGTGTTAATAGGCTTCTTCAGAGCTATTAACTCTGCCAGCTGCTTAGTGTTATGACATCGTAGCACTAGGATAAATCCCCCCATGGTGTTAATAGTCTTCTTCAGAGCTGTTACCTCTGCTAGCTGCTTAGTGTTATGACATCATAGATCTTGGATCAATCCCCCCATGGTGTTAATAGTCTTCTTCAGATCCGTTACCTATGCAAGCTGCTTAGTGTTATGACACTTTTATCCTAGTGTTATAGCACTAGGATAAAAACCCCCATGGTGTTAATAGTGTTCTTCAGAGCTGCTACGTCTGCTAGCTGCTTAGTGTTATGATGTCGTAGCACTAGTATAAATCCCCCCATGGTGTTAATAGGCTTCTTCAGAGCCGTTACCACTGCTAGCTGCTTAGTGTTATGACGTCATAGCACTAGGATAAATCCCCCCATGGTGTTAATAGGCTTCTTCAAAGCTGTTACCTCTGCTAGCTGCTTAGTGTTATGACGTCATAGCACTAGGATAAATCCCCTCATGGTGTTAATAGGCTTCTTCAGAGCCGTTACCTCTGCCAGCTGCTTAGTGTTATGATGTCATACCACTAGGATAAATCCCCCCATGGTGTTAATAGGCTTCTTCAGAGCTGTTACCTCTGCTAGCTGCTTAGTGTTATGACGTCATAGCACTAGGATAAATCTCCCCATGGTGTTAATAGGCTTCTTGAGAGCTGTTACCTCCGCTAGCTGCTTAGTGTTATGATGTCATACCTGTATGATAAATCCCTCCATGGTGTTAATAGTCTTCTTCAGAGCTGTTACCTCTGCCAGCTGCTTAGTGTTATGATGTCATAGCACTAGGATAAATCCCCCCATGGTGTTAATAGGCTTCTTCAGAGCTATTAACTCTGCCAGCTGCTTAGTGTTATGACATCGTAGCACTAGGATAAATCCCCCCATGGTGTTAATAGTCTTCTTCAGAGCTGTTACCTCTGCTAGCTGCTTAGTGTTATGACATCATAGCACTAGGATAAATCCCCCCATGGCGTTAATAGTGTCTTCAGAGCTGTTACCTCTGACAGATGCTTAGTGTTATGACATCATAGATCTAGGATCAATCCCCCCATGGTGTTAATAGTCTTCTTCAGATCCGTTACCTATGCAAGCTGCTTAGTGTTATGACAAAATAGCACTAGGATAAATCTCCCCATGGTGTTAATAGTGTTCTTCAGAGCTGCTACGTCTGCTAGCTGCTTAGTGTTATGACGTCGTAGCACTAGGATAAATCCTCCCATGGTGTTAATAGGCTTCTTCAGAGCCGTTACCTCCTCTAGCTGCTTAGCGTTATGACATGATAGCACTAGGATAAATCCCCCCACAGTGTTAATAGTCTTCTTCAGAGCCGTTACCTCTGCTATCTGCTTAGTGTTATGATGTCATACCTCTATGATAAATCCCTCCATGGTGTTAATAGTCTTCTTCAGAGCTGTTACCTCTGCCAGCTGCTCAGTGTTATGACATGATAGCACTAGGATAAATCCCCCCATGGTGTTAATAGGCTTCTTCAGAGCTATTAACTCTGCCAGCTGCTTAGTGTTATGACATCGTAGCACTAGGATAAATCCCCCCATGGTGTTAATAGTCTTCTTCAGAGCTCTTACCTCTGCTAGCTGCTTAGTGTTATGACATCATAGCACTAGGATAAATCCCCCCATGGCTTTAATAGTGTCTTCAGAGCTGTTACCTCTGACAGATGCTTAGTGTTATGACATCATAGATCTAGGATCAATCCCCCCATGGTGTTAATAGTCTTCTTCAGATCCGTTACCTATGCAAGCTGCTTAGTGTTATGACAAAATAGCACTAGGATAAATCCCCCCATGGTGTTAATAGTGTTCTTCAGAGCTGCTACGTCTGCTAGCTGCTTAGTGTTATGACGTCGTAGCACTAGTATAAATCCCCCCATGGTGTTAATAGGCTTCTTCAGAGCCGTTACCACTGCCAGCTGCTTAGTGTTATGATGTCATAGCACTAGGATAAATCCCCCCATGGTGTTAATAGGCTTCTTCAGAGCTGTTACCTCTGCTAGCTGCTTAGTGTTATGTCGTCGTAGCACTAGGATAAATCCCCCCATGGTGTTACTAGGCTTCTTCAGCGCTGCTACCTCTGTTAGCTGCTTAGTGTTATGACGTCATAGCACTAGGATAAATCCTCCCATGGTGTTAATAGTCTTCTTCAGACCCGTTACCTACGCCAGCTGCTTAGTGTTATGACAAAATAGCACTAGGATAAATCCCTTCATGGTGTTAATAGTCTTCTTCAGAGCTGCTTCCTCTGCTAGCTGCTTAGTGTTATGACGTCGTAGCACTAGGATAAATCCCCCCATGGTGTTAATAGTCTTCTTCAGATCCGTTACCTACGCCAGCTGCTTAGTGTTATGACAAAATAGCACTAGGATAAATCCCCCCATGGTGTTAATAGGCTTCTGCAGAGCTGTTACCTCTGCTAGCTGCTTAGTGTTATGACGTCATAGCACTAGGATAAATCTCCCCATGGTGTTAATAGGCTTCTTCAGAGCTGTTACCTCCGCTAGCTGCTTAGTGTTATGACTTCATAGCACTAGGATAAATCCCCCCATGGTGGTCATAGGCTTCTTCAGAGCTGTTACCTCTGGTAGCTGCTTAGTGTTATGACATCATAGCACTAGGATAAATCCCCCCTTGCTGTTAGTAGGCTTCTTGAGAGCTGTTACCTCCGCTAGCTGCTTAGTGTTATGACGTCATAGCACTAGGATAAATCCCCCCATGGCGTTAATAGTCTTCTTCAGAGCCGTTGCCTCTGCCAGCTGATTAGTGTTATGGCATCATATCACTAGGATAAATCCCCCCATGGTGTTAATAGTCATCCTCAGATCCGTTACCTCTGCCAGCTGCTTAGTGTTATGACATCATAGCACTGTGATAAATCCCCCCATGGTGTTAATAGGCTTCTTCCGAGCTGTTACCTCTGCCAGCTGCTTAGTGTTATGATGTCATAGCACTAGGATAAATTCCCCCTTGGCATTGATAGTCTTCTTCAGAGCTGTTACCTCTGCCAGCTGCTCAGTGTTATGACGTCATAGCCCTAGGATAAATCCCCCCTTGGTTTTAATAGGCTTCTCGAGAGCTGTTAGCTCTGCCAGCTGCTTAGTGTTATGAAGTCATAGCACTAGGATAAATCAAACTATGGCGTTAATAGTCTTCTTCAGAGCGGTTTCCTCTGCCAGCTACTTAGTGTTATAACGTCATAGCACTATTATAAATTCCCCCTTGGCATTGATAGTCTTCTTCAGAGCTGTTACCTCTGCTAGCTTCTTAGTGTTATGACATCATAGCACTAGGCTAAATCCCCATGGTGTTAATAGACTTCTTCAGAGCTGTTACACCTGTTAGCTGCTTAGTGTTATGACATCATAGCACTAGGATAAATCCCCCCATGGTGTTAATAGTCTTCTTCAGAGCTGTTACCTCTGCCAGCTGCTCAGTGTTATGACATCATAGCACTAGGATAAATCCCCCCATGGTGTTAATAGGCTTCTTCAGAGCCGTTACCTCTGCTAGCTGCTTAGTGTTATGACATGATAGCACTAGGATAAATCCCCCCATGGTGTTAATAGGCTTCTTCAAATCCGTTACCTCTGCCAGCTGCTTAGTGTTATGATGTCATACCTGTATGATAAATCCCTCCATGGTGTTAATAGTCTTCTTCAGAGCTGGTACCTCTGCCAGCTGCTCAGTGTTATTACATGATAGCACTAGGATAAATACCCCCATGGTGTTAATAGGCTTCTTCAGAGCTATTAACTCTGCCAGCTGCTTAGTGTTATGACATCGTAGCACTAGGATAAATCCCCCCATGGTGTTAATAGTCTTCTTCAGAGCTGTTACCTCTGCTAGCTGCTTAGTGTTATGACATCATAGCACTAGGATAAATCCCCCCATGGCGTTAATAGTGTCTTCAGAGCTGTTACCTCTGCTAGCTGCTTAGTGTTATGACATCATAGCACTAGGATAAATCCCCCCATGGCGTTAATAGTGTCTTCAGAGCTGTTACCTCTGACAGATGCTTAGTGTTATGACATAACAGATCTAGGATCAATCCCCCCATGGTGTTAATAGTCTTCTTCAGATCCGTTACCTATGCAAGCTGCTTAGTGTTATGACAAAATAGCACTAGGATAAATCCCCCCATGGTGTTAATAGTGTTCTTCAGAGCTGCTACGTCTGCTAGCTGCTTAGTGTTATGACGTCGTAGCACTAGGATAAATCCCCCCATGGTGTTAATAGGCTTCTTCAGAGCTGTTACCTCTGCTAGCTGCTTAGTGTTATGTCGTCGTAGCACTAGGATACATCCCCCCATGGTGCTACTAGGCTTCTTCAGCGATGCTACCTCTGTTAGCTGCTCAGTGTTATGACGTCATAGCACTAGGATAAATCCCCCCATGGTGTTAATAGGCTTCTTCCGAGCTGTTACCTCTGCCAGCTGCTTAGTGTTATGATGTCATAGCACTAGGATAAATTCCCCCTTGGCATTGATAGTCTTCTTCAGAGCTGTTACCTCTGCTAGCTTCTTAGTGTTGTGACATCATAGCACTAGGCTAAATCCCCATGGTGTTAATAGACTTCTTCAGAGCTGTTACACCTGTTAGCTGCTTAGTGTTATGACATCATAGCACTAGGATAAATCCCCCCATGGTGTTAATAGTCTTCTTCAGAGCTGTTACCTCTGCCAGCTGCTCAGTGTTATGACATCATAGCACTAGGATAAATCCCCCCATGGTGTTAATAGGCTTCTTCAGAGCCGTTACCTCTGCTAGCTGCTTAGTGTTATGACATGATAGCACTAGGATGAATCCCCCCATGGTGTTAATAGGCTTCTTTAAATCCGTTACCTCTGCCAGCTGCTTAGTGTTATGATGTCATACCTGTATGATAAATCCCTCCATGGTGTTAATAGTCTTCTTCAGAGCTGGTACCTCTGCCAGCTGCTCAGTGTTATGACATGATAGCACTAGGATAAATACCCCCATGGTGTTAATAGGCTTCTTCAGAGCTATTAACTCTGCCAGCTGCTTAGTGTTATGACATCGTAGCACTAGGATAAATCCCCCCATGGTGTTAATAGTCTTCTTCAGAGCTGTTACCTCTGCTAGCTGCTTAGTGTTATGACATCATAGCACTAGGATAAATCCCCCCATGGCGTTAATAGTGTCTTCAGAGCTGTTACCTCTGACAGATGCTTAGTGTTATGACATAACAGATCTAGGATCAATCCCCCCATGGTGTTAATAGTCTTCTTCAGATCCGTTACCTATGCAAGCTGCTTAGTGTTATGACAAAATAGCACTAGGATAAATCCCCCCATGGTGTTAATAGTGTTCTTCAGAGCTGCTACGTCTGCTAGCTGCTTAGTGTTATGACGTCGTAGCACTAGGATAAATCCCCCCATGGTGTTAATAGGCTTCTTCCGAGCTGTTACCTCTGCCAGCTGCTTAGTGTTATGATGTCATAGCACTAGGATAAATTCCCCCTTGGCATTGATAGTCTTCTTCAGAGCTGTTACCTCTGCCAGCTGCTCAGTGTTATGACGTCATAGCCCTAGGATAAATCCCCCCATGGTGTTAATAGGCTTCTTCAGAGCTGTTACCTCTGCTAGCTGCTTAGTGTTATGTCGTCGTAGCACTAGGATAAATCCCCCCATGGTGCTACTAGGCTTCTTCAGCGATGCTACCTCTGTTAGCTGCTTAGTGTTATGACGTCATAGCACTAGGATAAATCCCCCCATGGTGTTAATAGGCTTCTTCCGAGCTGTTACCTCTGCCAGCTGCTTAGTGTTATGATGTCATAGCACTAGGATAAATTCCCCCTTGGCATTGATAGTCTTCTTCAGAGCTGTTACCTCTGCCAGCTGCTCAGTGTTATGACGTCATAGCCCTAGGATAAATCCCTCCTTGGTTTTAATAGGCTTCTCGAGAGCTGTTAGCTCTGCCAGCTGCTTAGTGTTATGAAGTCATAGCACTAGGATAAATCAAACTATGGCGTTAATAGTCTTCTTCAGAGCGGTTTCCTCTGCTAGCTGCTTAGTGTTATGACGTCATAGCACTAGGATAAATCCCCCATGGTGTTAATAGGCTTCTTCAGAGCTGTTACACCTGTTAGCTGCTTAGTGTTATGACATCATAGCACTAGGATAAATCCCCCCATGGTGTTAATAGTCTTCTTCAGAGCTGTTACCTCTGCCAGCTGCTCAGTGTTATGACATCATAGCACTAGGATAAATCCCTCCATGGTGTTAATAGGCTTCTTCAGAGCTGTTACCTCTGCTAGCTGCTTAGTGTTATGACATCATAGCACTAGGATAAATCCCCCCATGGCGTTAATAGTGTCTTCAGAGCTGTTACCTCTGACAGATGCTTAGTGTTATGACATAACAGATCTAGGATCAATCCCCCCATGGTGTTAATAGTCTTCTTCAGATCCGTTACCTATGCAAGCTGCTTAGTGTTATGACAAAATAGCACTAGGATAAATCCACCCATGGTGTTAATAGTGTTCTTCAGAGCTGCTACGTCTGCTAGCTGCTTAGTGTTATGACGTCGTAGCACTAGGATAAATCCCCCCATGGTGTTAATAGGCTTCTTCCGAGCTGTTACCTCTGCCAGCTGCTTAGTGTTATGATGTCATAGCACTAGGATAAATTCCCCCTTGGCATTGATAGTCTTCTTCAGAGCTGTTACCTCTGCCAGCTGCTCAGTGTTATGACGTCATAGCCCTAGGATAACTCCCTCCTTGGTTTTAATAGGCTTCTCGAGAGCTGTTAGCTCTGCCAGCTGCTTAGTGTTATGAAGTCATAGCACTAGGCTAAATCAAACTATGGCGTTAATAGTCTTCTTCAGAGCGGTTTCATCTGCTAGCTGCTTAGTGTTATGACGTCATAGCACTATGATAAATCCCCCCATGGTGTTAATAGCTTCTTCAGAGCCGTCACCTCTGCCAGCTGCTTAGTGTTATGACATCATAGCACTAGGATAAATCCCCCCATGGCGTTAATAGTGTCTTCAGAGCCGTCACCTCTGCCAGCTGCTTAGTGTTATGACATCATAGCACTAGGATAAATCCCCCCATGGCATTAATAGTGTCTTCAGAGCTGTTACCTTTGACAGATGCTTAGTGTTATGACATCATAGATCTAGGATCAATCCCCCCATGGCGTTAATAGTCTTTTTCAGAGCTGTTACCTTTGCCAGCTGCTCAGTTCTATGACGTCAAACACTAGGATAAATCCCCTCATGTTGTTAATAGTCTTCTTCAGATCCGTTACCTATGCAAGCTGCATAGTGTTATGACAAAATAGCACTAGGATAAATCCCCCCATGGTGTTAATAGTGTTCTTCAGAGCTGCTACGTCTGCTAGCTGCTTAGTGTTATGACGTCGTAGCACTAGGATAAATCCCCCCATGGTGTTAATAGGCTTCTTCAGAGCTGTTACCTCTGCTAGCTGCTTAGTGTTATGTCGTCGTAGCACTAGGATAAATCCCCCCATGGTGCTACTAGGCTTCTTCAGCGCTGCTACCTCTGTTAGCTGCTTAGTGTTATGACGTCATAGCACTAGGATAAATCCCCCCATGGTGTTAATAGGCTTCTTCCGAGCTGTTACCTCTGCCAGCTGCTTAGTGTTATGATGTCATAGCACTAGGATAAATTCCCCCTTGGCATTGATAGTCTTCTTCAGAGCTGTTACCTCTGCCAGCTGCTCAGTGTTATGACGTCATAGCCCTAGGATAAATCCCCCCTTGGTTTTAATAGGCTTCTCGAGAGCTGTTAGCTCTGCCAGCTGCTTAGTGTTATGAAGTCATAGCACTAGGATAAATCAACCTATGGCGTTAATAGTCTTCTTCAGAGCGGTTTCCTCTGCCAGCTACTTAGTGTTATGATGTCATAGCACTATGATAAATCCCCCCATGGTGTTAATAGGCTTCTTCAGAGCTGTTACCTCTGCTAGCTTCTTAGTGTTATGACGTCATAGCACTAGGCTAAATCCCCATGATGTTAATAGACTTCTTCAGAGCTGTTACACCTGTTAGCTGCTTAGTGTTATGACATCATAGCACTAGGATAAATCCCCCCATGGTGTTAATAGTCTTCTTCAGAGCTGTTACCTCTGCCAGCTGCTCAGTGTTATGACATCATAGCACTAGGATAAATCCCCCCATGGTGTTAATAGGCTTCTTCAGAGCCGTTACCTCTGCTAGCTGCTTAGTGTTATGACATGATAGCACTAGGATAAATCCCCCCATGGTGTTAATAGGCTTCTTCAAATCCGTTACCTCTGCCAGCTGCTTAGTGTTATGACATCTTAGCACTATTATAAATCCCCCCCATGGTGTTAATAGTCTTCTTCAGAGCCGTTACCTCCGCTAGCTGCTTAGTGTAATGATGTCATAGCACTAGGATAAATCCCCCCATGGTGTTAATAGGCTTTTTCAGAGCTGTTACCTCTGCTAGCTGCTTAGTGTTATGACGTCATAGCACTAGGATAAATCCCCCCTTGGCATTAGTAGTCTTCTTCAGAGCTGTTACCTCTGCCAGCTGCTCAGTGTTATGACATCATAGCACTAGGATAAATTGCCCCATGGTGTTAATAGGCTTCTTCAGAGCCGTTACCTCTGCTAGCTTCTTAGTGTTATGACGTCATAGCACTTGGCTAAATCCCCCATGGTGTTAATAGTCTTCTTCAGAGCGGTTACCTCCGCTAGCTGCTTAGTGTAATGATGTCATAGCACTAGGATAAATCCCCCCATGGTGTTAATAGGCTTCTTCAGAGCCATTAACTCTGCCAGCTGCTTAGTGTTATGATGTCATAGCACTAGGATAAATCCCCCCATGGTGTTAATAGTCTTCTTCAGAGCTGTTACCTCTGTCAGCTGCTCAGTGTTATGACATCATAGCACTAGGATAAATCCCCCCATGGTGTTAATAGACTTCTTCAGAGCCGTTACCTCTGCTAGCTGCTTAGTGTTATGACGTCATAGCACTAGGATAAATCGCCCCATGGTGTTAATAGGCTTCTTCAGAGCCATTACCTCTGCTAGCTTCTTAGTGTTATGACATCATAGCACTAGGCAAAATCCCCCATGGTGTTAATAGACTTCTTCAGAGCTGTTACATCTGTTAGGTGCTTAGTGTTATGACGTCATAGCACTAGGATAAATCCCCATATGGTGTTAATAGTCTTCTTCAGAGCTGTTACCTCTGCCAGCTGCTCAGTGTTATGACATCATAGCACTAGGATAAATCCCCCCATGGTGTTAATAGGCTTCTTCAAAGCCGTTACCTCTGCTAGCTCCTTATTGTTATGACGTCATAGCATTAGGATAAAAACCCCCATGGCGTTAATAGGCTTCTTCAGAGCCGTTAACTCTGCTAGCTGCTTAGTGTTATGACATCATAGCACTAGGATGAATCCCCCATCGGGTTAATAGTCTTTTTCAGAGCTGTTACCTCTGCCAGCTGCTCAGTGTTATGACATGATGGCACTAGGATAAATCCCCCATGGTGTTAATAGGCTTCTTCAGAGCTGTTACCTCTGCCAGCTGCTTAGTGTTATGACATCATAGCACTAGGATAACTCCCCCCATGGCGTTAATAGTCTTCTTCAGAGCTGTTACATCTGACAGGTGCTCAGTGTTATGACATCATAGCACTAGGATAAAACCCCCCATGGCGTTAATAGGCTTCTTCAGAGCCATTAACTCTGCTACCTGCTTAGTGTTATTACGTCATAGCACTAGGATAAATCCCCCCATGGTGTTAATAGGCTTCTTCGGAGCCGTTACATCTGCTACCTGCTTAGTGTTATGACATCATAGCACTAGGATAAATCCCCCCATGGTGTTAATAGGCTTCTTCAGAGCTATTAACTCTGCCAGCTGCTTAGTGTTATGACATCGTAGCACTAGGATAAATCCCCTCATGGCGTTAATAGTGTTCTTCAGAGCTGTTACCTCTGACAGATGCTTATTGTTATAACATCATAGCACTAGGATAAATCCCCCCATGGCGTTAATAGTCTTCTTCAAAGCTGTTACCTTTGCCAGCTGCTCAGTTTTATGACATCATAGCACTAGGATAAATCCCCCATGGTGTTAATAGACTTCTTCAGAGCTGTTACATCTGCTATCTGCTTAGTGTTATGATGTCATAGCACTAGGATAAATCCCCCCATGGCGTTAATAGGCTTCTTCAGAGCTTTTACTTCTGCTAGCTGCTCAGTTCTATGACGTCAAAGCACTAGGATAAATCCCCCCATGGTGTTAATAGTCTTCTTCAGAGCTGTTACCTTTGACAGATGCTTAGTGTTATGACATCATAGCACTAGGATAAATCCCCCCATGGTGTTAATAGGCTTCTTCAAAGCCGTTACCTCTGCCAGATGCTTAGTGTTATTACGTCATAGCACTAGGATAAATCCCCCCATGGTGTTAATAGGCTTCTTCTGAGCCGTTACCTCTGCTAGCTGCTTAGTGTTATGACATCATAGCACTAGGATAAATCCCCCCATGGTGTTAATAGTCTTCTTCAGAGCTGTTACCTCTGCCAGCTGCTCAGTGTTATGACATCATAGCACTAGGATAAATCCCCCCATGGTGTTAATAGGCTTCTTCAGAGCCGTTACCTCTGCTAGCTGCTTAGTGTTATGACATGATAGCACTAGGATAAATCCCCCCATGGTGTTAATAGGCTTCTTCAAATCCGTTACCTCTGCCAGCTGCTTAGTGTTATGATGTCATACCTGTATGATAAATCCCTCCATGGTGTTAATAGTCTTCTTCAGAGCTGGTACCTCTGCCAGCTGCTCAGTGTTATGACATGATAGCACTAGGATAAATACCCCCATGGTGTTAATAGGCTTCTTCAGAGCTATTAACTCTGCCAGCTGCTTAGTGTTATGACATCGTAGCACTAGGATAAATCCCCCCATGGTGTTAGTAGTCTTCTTCAGAGCTGTTACCTCTGCTAGCTGCTTAGTGTTATGACATCATAGCACTAGGATAAATCCCCCCATGGCGTTAATAGTGTCTTCAGAGCTGTTACCTCTGACAGATGCTTAGTGTTATGACATAACAGATCTAGGATCAATCCCCCCATGGTGTTAATAGTCTTCTTCAGATCCGTTACCTATGCAAGCTGCTTAGTGTTATGACAAAATAGCACTAGGATAAATCCCCCCATGGTGTTAATAGTGTTCTTCAGAGCTGCTACGTCTGCTAGCTGCTTAGTGTTATGACGTCGTAGCACTAGGATAAATCCCCCCATGGTGTTAATAGGCTTCTTCAGAGCCGTTACCACTGCCAGCTGCTTAGTGTTATGATGTCATACCACTAGGATAAATCCCCCCATGGTGTTAATAGGCTTCTTCAGAGCTGTTACCTCTGCTAGCTGCTTAGTGTTATGTCGTCGTAGCACTAGGATAAATCCCCCCATGGTGCTACTAGGCTTCTTCAGCGCTGCTACCTCTGTTAGCTGCTTAGTGTTATGACGTCATAGCGCTAGGATAAATCCCCCCATGGTGTTAATAGGCTTCTTCCGAGCTGTTACCTCTGCCAGCTGCTTAGTGTTATGATGTCATAGCACTAGGATAAATTCCCCCTTGGCATTGATAGTCTTCTTCAGAGCTGTTACTTCTGCTAGCTGCTCAGTGTTATGACGTCATAGCCCTAGGATAAATCCCCCCTTGGTTTTAATAGGCTTCTCGAGAGCTGTTAGCTCTGCCAGCTGCTTAGTGTTATGAAGTCATAGCACTAGGATAAATCCCCCCATGGTGTTAATAGGCTTCTTCAGAGCTGTTACCTCTGCTAGCTTCTTAGTGTTATGACGTCATAGCACTAGGCTAAATCCCCATGGTGTTAATAGACTTCTTCAGAGCTGTTACCTCTGCTAGCTGCTTAGTGTTATGACATGATAGCACTAGGATAAATCCCCCCATGGTGTTAATAGGCTTCTTCAAATCCGTTACCTCTGCCAGCTGTTCAGTGTTATGACATCATAGCACTAGGATAAATCCCCCCATGGTGTTAATAGGCTTCTTCAAAGCCGTTACCTCTGCTAGCTCCTTATTGTTATGACGTCATAGCACTAGGATAAAAACCCCCATGGCGTTCATAGGCTTCTTCAGAGCTGTTACCTCTGCTAGCTTCTTAGTGTTATGACGTCATAGCACTAGGCTAAATCCCCATGGTGTTAATAGACTTCTTCAGAGCTGTTACCTCTGCTAGCTGCTTAGTGTTATGACATGATAGCACTAGGATAAATCCCCCCATGGTGTTAATAGGCTTCTTCAAATCCGTTACCTCTGCCAGCTGCTCAGTGTTATGACATCATAGCACTAGGATAAATCCCCCCATGGTGTTAATAGGCTTATTCAAAGCCGTTACCTCTGCTAGCTCCTTATTGTTATGACGTCATAGCACTAGGATAAAAACCCCCATGGCGTTCATAGGCTTCTTCAGAGACGTTAACTCTGCTAGCTGCTTAGTGTTATGACATCATAGCACTAGGATAAATCCCCCATCGGGTTAATATTTTTTTTTCAGAGCTGTTACCTCTGCCAGCTGCTCAGTGTTATGACATGATAGCACTAGGATAAATCCCCCATGGTGTTAATAGGCTTCTTCAGAGCTGTTACCTCTGCCAGCTGCTTAGTGTTATGACATCATAGCACTAGGATAAATCCCCCCATGGCGTTAATAGTCTTCTTCAGAGCTGTTACATCTGACAGGTGCTCAGTGTTATGACATCATAGCACTAGGATAAAACCCCCCATGGCGTTAATAGGCTTCTTCAGAGCCATTAACTCTGCTACCTGCTTAGTGTTATTACGTCATAGCACTAGGATAAATCCCCCCATGGTGTTAATAGGCTTCTTCGGAGCCGTTACATCTGCTACCTGCTTAGTGTTATGACATCATAGCACTAGGATAAATCCCCCCATGGTGTTAATAGGCTTCTTCAGAGCTATTAACTCTGCCAGCTGCTTAGTGTTATGACATCGTAGCACTTGGATAAATCCCCTCATGGCGTTAATAGTGTTCTTCAGAGCTGTTACCTCTGACAGATGCTTATTGTTATAACATCATAGCACTAGGATAAATCCCCCCATGGCGTTAATAGTCTTCTTCAAAGCTGTTACCTTTGCCAGCTGCTCAGTTTTATGACATCATAGCACTAGGATAAATCCCCCCATGGTGTTAATAGACTTCTTCAGAGCTGTTACATCTGCTATCTGCTTAGTGTTATGATGTCATAGCACTAGGATAAATCCCCCCATGGCGTTAATAGGCTTCTTCAGAGCTGTTACTTCTGCTAGCTGCTCAGTTCTATGACGTCAAAGCACTAGGATAAATCCCCCCATGGTGTTAATAGTCTTCTTCAGAGCTGTTACCTTTGACAGATGCTTAGTGTTATGACATCATAGCACTAGGATAAATCCCCCCATGGTGTTAATAGGCTTCTTCAAAGCCGTTACCTCTGCTAGCTGCTTAGTGTTATTACGTCATAGCACTAGGATAAATCCCCCCATGGTGTTAATAGGCTTCTTCTGAGCCGTTACCTCTGCTAGCTGCTTAGTGTTATGACATCATAGCACTAGGATAAATCCCCCCATGGTGTTAATAGTCTTCTTTAGAGCTGTTACCTCTGCCAGCTGCTCAGTGTTATGACATCATAGCACTAGGATAAATCCCCCCATGGTGTTAATAGTCTTCTTCAGAGCTGTTACCTCTGCCAGCTGCTCATTGTTATGACATCATAGCACTAGGATAAATCCCCCCATGGTGTTAATAGGCTTCTTCAGAGCCGTTACCTCTGCTAGCTGCTTAGTGTTATGACATGATAGCACTAGGATAAATCCCCCCATGGTGTTAATAGGCTTCTTCAAATCCGTTACCTCTGCCAGCTGCTTAGTGTTATGATGTCATACCTGTATGATAAATCCCTCCATGGTGTTAATAGTCTTCTTCAGAGCTGGTACCTCTGCCAGCTGCTCAGTGTTATGACATGATAGCACTAGGATAAATACCCCCATGGTGTTAATAGGCTTCTTCAGTGCTATTAACTCTGCCAGCTGCTTAATGTTATGACATCGTAGCACTAGGATACATCCCCCCATGGTGTTAATAGTCTTCTTCAGAGCTGTTACCTCTGCTAGCTGCTTAGTGTTATGACATCATAGCACTAGGATAAATCCCCCCATGGCGTTAATAGTGTCTTCAGAGCTGTTACCTCTGACAGATGCTAAGTGTTATGACATAACAGATCTAGGATCAATCCCCCCATGGTGTTAATAGTCTTCTTCAGAGCCGTTACCTCCGCTAGCTGCTTAGTGTTATGACAAAATAGCACTAGGATAAATCCCCCTATGGTGTTAATAGTGTTCTTCAGAGCTGCTACGTCTGCTAGATGCTTAGTGTTATGACGTCGTAGCACTAGGATAAATCCCCCCATGGTGTTAATAGGCTTCTTCAGAGCCGTTACCACTGCCAGCTGCTTAGTGTTATGATGTCATACCACTAGGATAAATCCCCCCATGGTGTTAATAGGCTTCTTCAGAGCTGTTACCTCTGCTAGCTGCTTAGTGTTATGTCGTCGTAGCACTAGGATAAATCCCCCATGGTGCTACTAGGCTTCTTCAGCGCTGCTACCTCTGTTAGCTGCTTAGTGTTATGACGTCATAGCACTAGGATAAATCCCCCCATGGTGTTAATAGGCTTCTTCCGAGCTGTTACCTCTGCCAGCTGCTTAGTGTTATGATGTCATAGCACTAGGATAAATTCCCCCTTGGCATTGATAGTCTTCTTCAGAGCTGTTACCTCTGCCAGCTGCTCAGTGTTATGACATCATAGCCCTAGGATAAATCCCCCCTTGGTTTTAATAGGCTTCTCGAGAGCTGTTAGCTCTGCCAGCTGCTTAGTGTTATGAAGTCATAGCACTAGGATAAATCAACCTATGGCGTTAATAGTCTTCTTCAGAGCCGTTACCTCTGCTAGCTGCTTAGTGTTATGACGTCATAGCACTATGATAAATCCCCCCATGGTATTAATAGGCTTCTTCAGAGCTGTTACCTCTGCTAGCTTCTTAGTGTTATGACGTCATAGCACTAGGCTAAATCCCCATGGTGTTAATAGTCTTCTTCAGAGCTGTTACCTCTGCCAGCTGCTCAGTGTTATGACATCATAGCACTAGGATAAATCCCCCCATGGTGTTAATAGGCTTCTTCAGAGCCGTTACCTCTGCTAGCTGCTTAGTGTTATGACATGATAGCACTAGGATAAATCCCCCCATGGTGTTAATAGGCTTCTTCAAATCCGTTACCTCTGCCAGCTGCTTAGTGTTATGATGTCATACCTGTATGATAAATCCCTCCATGGTGTTAATAGTCTTCTTCAGAGCTGTTACCTCTGCCAGCTGCTCAGTGTTATGACATGATAGCACTAGGATAAATCCCCCCATGGTGTTAATAGGCTTCTTCAGAGCCATTAACTCTGCCAGCTGCTTAGTGTTATGACATCGTAGCACTAGGATAAATCCCCCCATGGTGTTAATAGTCTTCTTCAGAGCTGTTACCTCTGCTAGCTGCTTAGTGTTATGACATCATAGCACTAGGATAAATCCCCCCATGGCGTTAATAGTGTCTTCAGAGCTGTTACCTCTGACAGATGCTTAGTGTTATGACATCATAGATCTAGGATCAATCCCCCCATGGTGTTAATAGTCTTCTTCAGATCCGTTACCTATGCAAGCTGCTTAGTGTTATGACAAAATAGCACTAGGATAAATCCCTCCATGGTGTTAATAGTGTTCTTCAGAGCTGCTACGTCTCCTAGCTGCTTAGTGTTATGACGTCGTAGCACTAGGATAAATCCCCCCATGGTGTTAATAGGCTTCTTCAGAGCTGTTACCTCTGCTAGCTGCTTAGTGTTATGTCGTCGTAGCACTAGGATAAATCCCCCCATGGTGTTACTAGGCTTCTTCAGCGCTGCTACCTCTGTTAGCTGCTTAGTGTTATGACGTCATAGCACTAGGATAAATCCTCCCATGGTGTTAATAGTCTTCTTCAGAGCTGTTACCTTTGCCAGCTACTTTGTTTTATGACATCATAGCACTAGGATAAATCCACCCATGGTGTTAATAGTCTTCTTCAGATCCGTTACCTACGCCAGCTGCTTAGTGTTATGACAAAATAGCACTAGGACAAATCCTCCCATGGTGTTAATAGTCTTCTTCAGAGCTGTTACCTTTGCCAGCTACTTTGTTTTATGACATCATAGCACTAGGACAAATCCTCCCATGGTGTTAATAGTCTTCTTCAGAGCTGTTACCTTTGCCAGCTACTTTGTTTTATGACATCATAGCACTAGGATAAATCTCCCCATGGTGTTAATAGGCTTCTTGAGAGCTGTTACCTCTGCTAGCTGCTTAGTGTTATGACTTCATAGCACTAGGATAAATCCCCCCATGGTGGTCATAGGCTTCTTCCGAGCTGTTACCTCTGGTAGCTGCTTAGTGTTATGACATCATAGCACTAGGATAAATCCCCCCTTGGTGTTAATAGGCTTCTTGAGAGCTGTTACCTCCGCTAGCTACTTAGTGTGATGACGTCATAGCACTAGGATAAATCCCCCCATGGCGTTAATAGTCTTCTTCAGAGCCGTTGCCTCTGCCAGCTGCTTAGTGTTATGACGTCATATCACTAGGATAAATCCCCCCATGGTGTTAATAGTCATCCTCAGATCCGTTACCTCTGCCAGCTGCTTAGTGTTATGACATCATAGCACTATGATAAATCCCCCCATGGTGTTAATAGGCTTCTTCCGAGCTGTTACCTCTGCCAGCTGCTTAGTGTTATGATGTCATAGCACTAGGATAAATTCCCCCTTGGCATTGATAGTCTTCTTCAGAGCTGTTACCTCTGCCAGTTGCTCAGTGTTATGACGTCATAGCCCTAGGATAAATCCCCCCTTGGTTTTAATAGGCTTCTCGAGAGCTGTTAGCTCTGCCAGCTGCTTAGTGTTATGAAGTCATAGCACTAGGATAAATCAACCTATGGCGTTAATAGTCTTCTTCAGAGCGGTTTCCTCTGCCAGCTACTTAGTGTTATGACGTCATAGCACTAGGCTAAATCCCCCATGGTGTTAATAGACTTCTTCAGAGCTGTTACACCTGTTAGCTGCTTAGTGTTATGACATCATAGCACTAGGATAAATCCCCCCATGGTGTTAATAGTCTTCTTCAGAGCTGTTACCTCTGCCAGCTGCTCAGTGTTATGACATCATAGCACTAGGATAAATCCCCCCATGGTGTTAATAGGCTTCTTCAGAACCGTTACCTCTGCTAGCTGCTTAGTGTTATGACATGATAGCACTAGGATAAATCCCCCCATGGTGTTAATAGGCTTCTTCAAATCCGTTACCTCTGCCAGCTGCTTAGTGTTATGACATCTTAGCACTATTATAAATCCCCCCCATGGTGTTAATAGTCTTCTTCAGAGCCGTTACCTCCGCTAGCTGCTTAGTGTAATGATGTCATAGCACTAGGATAAATCCCCCCATGGTGTTAATAGGCTTCTTCAGAGCTGTTACCTCTGCTAGCTGCTTAGTGTTATGACGTCATAGCACTAGGATAAATCCCCCCTTGGCATTAGTAGTCTTCTTCAGAGCTGTTACCTCTGCCAGCTGCTCAGTGTTATGACATCATAGCACTAGGATAAATTGCCCCATGGTGTTAATAGGCTTCTTCAGAGCCGTTACCTCTGCTAGCTCCTTAGTGTTATGACGTCATAGCACTAGGCTAAATCCCCCATGGTGTTAACAGACTTCTTCAGAGCTGTTACATCTGTTAGGTGCTTAGTGTTATGACGTCATAGCACTAGGATAAATCGCCCCATGGTGTTAATAGGCTTCTTCAGAGCCATTACCTCTGCTAGCTTCTTAGTGTTATGACATCATAGCACTAGGCAAAATCCCCCATGGTGTTAATAGACTTCTTCAGAGCTGTTACATCTGTTAGGTGCTTAGTGTTATGACGTCATAGCACTAGGATAAATCCCCACAACGTGTTAATAGTCTTCTTCAGAGCTGTTACCTCTGCCAGCTGCTCAGTGTTATGACATCATAGCACTAGGATAAATCCCCCCATGGTGTTAATAGGCTTCTTCAAAGCCGTTACCTCTGCTAGCTCCTTATTGTTATGACGTCATAGCACTAGGATAAAAACCCCCATGGCGTTCATAGGCTTCTTCAGAGCCGTTAACTCTGCTAGCTGCTTAGTGTTATGACATCATAGCACTAGGATAAATCCCCCATCGGGTTAATAGTCTTTTTCAGAGCTGTTACCTCTGCCAGCTGCTCAGTGTTATTACATGATAGCACTAGGATAAATCCCCCATGGTGTTAATAGGCTTCTTCAGAGCTGTTACCTCTGCCAGCTGCTTAGTGTTATGACATCATAGCACTAGGATAAATCCCCCCATGGCGTTAATAGTCTTCTTCAGAACTGTTACATCTGACAGGTGCTCAGTGTTATGACATCATAGCACTAGGATAAAACCCCCCATGGCGTTAATAGGCTTCTTCAGAGCCATTACCTCTGCTACATGCTTAGTGTTATTACGTCATAGCACTAGGATAAATCCCCCCATGGTGTTAATAGGCTTCTTCGGAGCCGTTACATCTGCTACCTGCTTAGTGTTATGACATCATAGCACTAGGATAAATCCCCCCATGGTGTTAATAGGCTTCTTCAGAGCTATTAACTCTGCCAGCTGCTTAGTGTTATGACATCGTAGCACTAGGATAAATCCCCTCATGGCGTTAATAGTGTTCTTCAGAGCTGTTACCTCTGACAGATGCTTATTGTTATAACATCATAGCACTAGGATAAATCCCCCCATGGCGTTAATAGTCTTCTTCAAAGCTGTTACCTTTGCCAGCTGCTCAGTTTTATGACATCATAGCACTAGGATAAATCCCCCCATGGTGTTAATAGACTTCTTCAGAGCTGTTACATCTGTTATCTGCTTAGTGTTATGATGTCATAGCACTAGGATAAATCCACCCATGGCGTTAATAGGCTTCTTCAGAGCTGTTACTTCTGCTAGCTGCTCAGTTCTATGACGTCAAAGCACTAGGATAAATCCCCCCATGGTGTTAATAGTCTTCTTCAGAGCTGTTACCTTTGACAGATGCTTAGTGTTATGACATCATAGCACTAGGATAAATCCCCCCATGGTGTTAATAGGCTTCTTCAAAGCCGTTACCTCTGCTAGCTGCTTAGTGTTATTACGTCATAGCACTAGGATAAATCCCCCCATGGTGTTAATAGGCTTCTTCTGAGCCGTTACCTCTGCTAGCTGCTTAGTGTTATTACGTCATAGCAATAGGATAAATCCCCCCATGGTGTTAATAGGCTTCTTCGGAGCCGTTACCTCTGATAGCTGCTTAGTGTTATGACGTCATAGCACTAGGATTAAACCCCCCATGGCGTTAATAGTCTTCTTCAGAGCTGCTACCTCTGCCAGCTGCTTAGTGTTATGACATCATAGCACTAGGATAAATCCCCCCATGGCGTTAATAGTCTTCTTCAGAGCTGTTACCTCGGCCATCTGCTCAGTGTTATGACATGACAGCACTAGGATAAATCCCCCCATGGTGTTAATAGGCTTCTTCAGAGCTATTAACTCTGCCAGCTGCTTAATGTTATGACATCATAGCACTAGGATAAATCCCCCCTTGGCGTTAATAGTGTTCTTCAGAGCTGTTACCTTTGACAGATGCTTAGTGTTATGACATCATAGATCTAGGATCAATCCCCCCATGGTGTTAATAGACTTCTTCAGAGCTGTTACATCTGTTAGCAGCTTAGTGTTATGACGTCATAGCACTAGGATAAATCCCCCATGGCGTTAATAGTCTTTTTCAGAGCTGTTACCTTTGCCAGCTGCTCAGTTGTATGACGTCAAAGCACTAGGATAAATCCCCCCATGGTGTTAATAGTCTTCTTCAGAGCTGTTACCTCTGCTAGCTGCTTAGTGTTATGACATCATAGCACTAGGCTAAATCCCCCATGGTGTTAATAGGCTTCTTCAGAGCCGTTACCTCTGCTAGCTGCTTAGTGTTATGATGTCATATCACTAGGATAAATCCCCCCATGGTGTTAATAGTCTTCTTCAGAGCTGTTACCTCTGCTAGCTGCTTAGTGTTATGACATCATAGCACTAGGCTAAATCCCCCATGGTGTTAATAGGCTTCTTCAGAGCCGTTACATCTGCTAGCTGCTTAGTGTTATTACGTCATAGTACTAGGATAAATCCCCCCATGGTGTTAATAGGCTTCTTCGGAGCCGTTACCTCTGCTAGCTGCTTAGTGTTATGACGTCATAGCACTAGGATTAAACCCCCCATGGCGTTAATAGGCTTCTTCAGAGCCGTTACCTCCTCTAGCTGCTTAGCATTATGACATGATAGCACTAGGATAAATCCCCCCACAGTGTTAATAGTCTTCTTCAGAACTGTTACCTCTGCTATCTGCTTAGTGTTATGATGTCATACCTGTATGATAAATCCCTCCATGGTGTTAATAGTCTTCTTCAGAGTTGTTACCTCTGCCAGCTGCTTAGTGTTATGACAAAATAGAACTAGGATAAATCCCCCCATGGTGTTAATAGTGTTCTTCAGAGCTGCTACGTCTGCTAGCTGCTTAGTGTTATGACGTCGTAGCACTAGGATAAATCCCCCCATGGTGTTAATAGGCTTCTTCAGAGCCGTTACCTCTGCCAGCTGCTTACTGTTATGATGTCATACCACTAGGATAAATCCCCCCATGATGTTAATAGGCTTCTTCAGAGCCGTTACCTCTGCTAGCCGCTTAGTTTTATGTTGTCGTAGCACTAGGATAAATCCCCCCATGGTGTTACTAGGCTTCTTCAGCTCTGCTACCTCTGTTAGCTGCTTAGTGTTATGACGTCATAGCACTAGGATAAATCCTCCAATTGTGTTAATAGTCTTCTTCAGAGCTGTTACCTTTGCCAGCTACTTTGTTTTATGACATCATAGCACTAGGATAAATCCCCTCATGGTGTTAATAGGCTTCTTCAGAGCGTTTACCCCTGCTAGCTGCTTAGTGTTATGATGTCATAGCACTAGGATAAATACCCCCATAGTATTAATATGCTTCTTCAGAGCTGTGACCTCTGCTAACTGCTTAGTGTTATGACGTCATAGCACTAGGATAAATCCCCCCCATGGTGTTAATAGGCTTCTTCAGAGCCGTTACCTCTGCCAGCTGCTTAGTGTTATGAAGTCATAGCACTAGGATAAATCCCCCCTTGGTGTTAATAGGCTTCTTCAGAGCTGTTACCTCCGCTAGCTGCTTAGTGTTATGACGTCATAGCACTAGGATAAATCCCCCCATGGTGTTAATAGTCTTCTTCAGAGCTGTTACCTCTGCCAGCTGCTTAGTGTTATGAAGTCATAGCACTAGGATAAATCATCCTATGGCGTTAATAGTCTGATTACCATACTAACAAACATAGCAATAACATCAACACTGATTAATAAAGATCCGAACCAGACCAGAACCGTACCAGTGATTACCATACTACCAAACATGGCAGTAAAATGAGCACTGATTAATAAAGATCCGAACCAGAATAGAACTGCAGCAGTGATTACCATACTACCAAACATGCCAATAAGATGAGCACTGATTAATAAAGATCCGAACCAGACCAGAACCGTACCAGTGATGACCATTCTACCAAACATGCCAATAAGATGAGCACTGATTAATAAAGATCCGAACCAGACCAGAACCGTACCAGTGATGACCATTCTACCAAACATGCCAATAAAATTAGCACTGATTAATAAAGATCCGAACCAGACCAGAACCGCACCAGTGATTACCATAAAACCAAACATGCCAACAAAATGAGCACTGATTAATAAAGATCTGAATCAGACCAGTACTGCAGCATTGATTACCATTCTACCAAACATGACAATCAAATGATCACTATTTAATAAAGATCCGAACCAGACCAGAACCATGGCAGTGATTATCATACTACCAAACATGGCAAGAAAATGAGCACTGATTAATAAGGTTCCAAACCAGACGAGAACCGCACCAGCGATTAGCGTACTACGAAACATAGCAATAAAATGAGCACTGATAAATATAGATCCGAACCAGACCAGAACCACACCAGTGATTACCATACTACCAAACATGCCAATAAAATGAGCACTGATTAGTAAAGATCCGAACAAGACCAGAACCCTACCAGTGACTACCATTCTACCAAACATGCCAATAAAATGAGCACTGATTAATAAAGATCCAAACCAGAACAGAACCGCACCAGTAATTAACATAATAGCAAACATACCAATAGAATGAGGACTGATTAATAAAAATCCGAACCAGACCAGAACCACTGCAGTGATTACCATACTACCAATCATGACAATAAAATGAGCACCGATTATTAAAGATCCGAACCAGACCAGAACCGTTCCAGTGATTACCATACTACCAAACATACCAAAAAAATGAGCAGTGACTAATAAAGATCCAAACCAGACCAGAACTGTACCAGTGATTACCATACTAACAAACATGCCAATATAATGAGCACTGATTAATAACGATCCGAACCAGACCAGAACCGTACCTGTGATTACCATACTACTAAACATGCTAATAAAATTAGCACTGATTAATAAAGATCCAAACCAGAACAGAACCGCACCAGTAATTAACATAATAGCAAACATACCAAAAAAATGAGCAGTGACTAATAAAGATCCAAACCAGACCAGAACTGTACCAGTGATTACCATACTACCAAACATAGCAATAAAATGAGCACAGATTAATAAAGATCCGAACCAGACCAGAACCGCACCAGTGATTACCTTTCTATCAAACATACCAATAGAATGAGCACTGATTAATAAAGGTCTGAACCAGACCAGAACCGCAGCACTGAGTACTATACTACCAAACATGATAATAAAATGAGCACTGATCATTAAAGATCCGAACCAGACCAGAACCATACCAGTGATTACCATACTACCAAACATGTCAATAAAATGACCACTGATTAATAAAGATCCAAACCAGACCAGAACCGTTTCAGCGATTACCATACTACCAAACATGCTAATAAAATACCCACTGATTAATAAAGATATGAACAAGACCAGAACCGCAGCAGTGATTACCATACTCACAAACATAGCAATAAAATTGACACTGATTGATAAAGATCCGAACCAGACCAGAACCGTACCAGTGATTACCATACTACCAAACATGCCAGTAAAATGATCACTGATTAATAAAGATCCAAACCAGAATAGAACTGCAGCAGTGATTACCATACTACCAAACATGACAATAAAATTAGCACTGATTAATAAAGATCCGAAAAAGACCAGAACGGTACCAGTGATTACCATACTACCAAACATGCCAATAAAATGAAAACGTATTAATAAAGATCTGAACCAGACCAGAATGGTACCAGTGATTACCATACCACTAAACATGGCAATAAATGAGCACTGATTAATACATTTCAAAACCAGACCAAAACCGTACCAGTGATTACCATACTACCAAACATGCCAATAAAATGAGCAATGATTAATAAAGATTTGAACCATACCAGAACCTCACACGAGATATGACCATACTACCAAGCGTGTGAATAAAATGAGCACTGATTAATAAAGATCCCAACCAGAGCAGAACCGTACCTGTGATTACCATACTACCAAACATGCCAATAAAATGAGTGCTGATTAATACAGATCTGAACCATACCAGTACAGCACCAGTGATTACCATATTACCAAACAGGGCAATAATATGAGCACTGATTAATAATGATCCAAACCAGACCAGAACTATACCAGTGCCAATAAAATGAGCACTGATTGATAAAGTTCCGCACCAGACCAGAACCGTACCTGTGATTACCATACTACCAAACATGCCAATAAAATTAGCACTAATTAATAAAGATCCGAACCAGACCAGAACCGCACCAGTGATTACGGTACTATCAAACATACCAATAGAATGAGAACTGATTAATAAAGATCTGAACCAGACCAGAACTGCAGCACTGATTACTATACTACCAAACATGACAATAAAATGAGCACTGATTATTAAAGATCCGAACCAGACCAGAACCATACCAGTGACTACCATACTGCCAAACATGTCAATAAAATGACCAATAATTAATAAAGATCCGAACCAGACTAGAACCGCACCAGTGATTACCATACTACCAAACATGCCAATAAAATGACCACTGATTAATAAAGAAATGAACAAGACCAGAACCGCAGCAGTGATTACCATACTAGCAAACATAGCAATAAAATCAACACTGATTAATAAAGATCTGAACCAGACCAGAACCATACCAGTGATTACCATACTATCAAACATGCCAGTAAAATGAGCACTGATTAATAAAGATCTGAACCAGAATAGAACTGCAGCAGTGATTACCATACTACCAAACATGCCAATAAGATGAGCACTGATTAATATAGATCCGAACCAGACCAGAACTGTACCAGTGATGACCATTCTACCAAACATGCCAATAAAATGAGCACTGATTAATAAAGATCCGAACCAGACCAAAACCGCACCTGTGATTACCATAAAACCAAACATGGCAATAAAATGAGCACTGACAAATCTAGATCCGAACCAGACCAGAACCGCACCAGTGATTACCATACTACCAATCATGACAATAAAATGAGCACTGATTATCAAAGATCCAAACCAGACCCGAACCGTACCAGTGATTACAATACTACCAAACATACCAAAAGAATGAGCACTGATTAATAAAAATCCAACCAGACCAGAACCGCTGCAGTGATTACCATACTACCAATCATGACAATAAAATGACCACTGATTATTAAAGATCCGAACCAGACCCGAACCGTACCAGTGATTACCAAACTACCAAACATGTGAATAAAATGAACACTGATTAATAAAGATCCGAACTAGACCAGAACCGTACCTGTGATTACCATACTACCAAACATACCAATAGAATGAGCACTGATTAATAAAAATCCGAACAAGACAAAAACCGCTGCAGTGAATACCATACTACCAATCATGACAATAAAATGAGCACTGATTATCAAAGATCCAAACCAGACCCGAACCGTACCAGTGATTACAATACTACCAAACATGCCAATAAAATGAACACTGATTAATAAAGATCTGAACCAGAACCGCACCAGTGATTAGCATACTACGAAACATGGCAATAAAATGAGCACTGATAAATATAGATCCGAACCAGACCAGAACCCTACCAGTGACTACCATTCTACCAAACATTCCAATAAAATGAGCACTGATTAATAAAGATCGAAACCAGAACAGAACCGCACCAGTGATTAACATAATAGCAAACATACCAATAGAATGAGCACTGATTAATAAAAATCCAAACCAGACCAGAACCGCTGCAGTGATTACCATACTACCAATCATGACAATAAAATGAGCACCAATTATTACGGATCCGAACCAGACCAGAACCGTTCCAGTGATTACCATACTACCAAACATGCCAAAAAAATGAGCAGTGACTAATAAAGATCCAAACCAGACAAGAACTGTACCAGTGATTACCATACTAACAAACATGCCAATATAATGAGCACTGATTAATAACAATCCAAACCAGAACTGAACGGTACCTGTGATTACCATACTACCAAACATGCCAATAAAATGAGCACTGATTAATAAAGATCTGCACCAGACCAGAACCGCACCAGTGATTACCATACTATCAAACATAGCAATAAAATGAGCACATATTAATAAAGATCCGAACCAGACCAGAACCGCACCAGTGATTACCTTTCTATCAAACATATCAATAGATTGAGCACATATTAATAAAGGTCTGAACCAGACCAGAACCACAGCACTGATTACTATACTACCAAACATGACAATAAAATGAGCACTGATCATTAAAGATCCGAACCAGACCAGAACCATACCAGTGATTACCATACTACCAAACATGTCAATAAAGTACCCACTGATTAATAAAGATATGAACAAGACCAGAACCACAGCAGTGATTACCATACTAACAAACATAGCAATAAAATCAACACTGATTAATAAAGATCCGAACCAGACCAGAACCGTACCAGTGATTACCATACTACCAAACATGCCAGTAAAATGAGCACTGATTAATAAAGATCCAAACCAGAATAGAACTGCAGCAGTGATTACCATACTATCAAACATGACAATAAAATTAGCACTGATTAATAAAGATCCGAACCAGACCAGAACGGTAACAGTGATTACCATACTACCAAACATGCCAATAAAATGAACAATTATTAATAAAGATCTGAACCAGACCAGAACAATACCAGTGATTAGCATACCACTAAACATGGCAATAAAATGAACACTGATTAATAAATTTCAAAACCAGACCAAAATACCAGTGATTACCATACTACCAAACATGTGAATAAAATGAGCACTGATTAATAAAGATCCCGACCAGAGCAGAACCGTACCTGTGATTACCATACTACCAAACATGCCAATAAAATTAGTGCTGATTAATACAGATCTGAACCATACCAGTACAGCACCAGTGATTACCATATTATCAAACAGGGCAATAATATGAGCACTGATTAATAATGATCCAAACCAGACCAGAACTATACCAGTGCCAATAAAATGAGCACTGATTGATAAAGTTCCGCACCAGACCAGAACCGTACCTGTGATTACCATACTACCAAACATGCCAATAAAATGAGCACTAATTAATAAAGATCCGAACCAGACCAGAACCGCACCAGTGATTACGGTACTATCAAACATACCAATAGAATGAGAACTGATTAATAAAGATCTGAACCAGACCAGAACTGCAGCACTGATTACTATACTACCAAACATGACAATAAAATGAGCACTGATTATTAAAGATCCGAACCAGACCACAACCATACCAGTGACTACCATACTGCCAAACATGTCAATAAAATGACCATTAATTAATAAAGATCCGAACCAGACCAGAATCGCAGCAGTGATTACCATACTACCAAACATGCCAATAAAATGACCACTGATTAATAAAGAAATGAACAAGACCAGAACCGCAGCAGTGATTACCATACTAGCAAACATAGCAATAAAATCAACACTGATTAATAAAGATCTGAACCAGACCAGAACCGCACCAGTGATTACCATACTATCAAACATGCCAGTAAAATGAGCACTGATTAATAAAGATCTGAACCAGAATAGAACTGCAGCAGTGATTACCATACTACCAAACATGCCAATAAGATGAGCACTGATTTATATAGATCCGAACCAGACCAGAACCGTACCATTGATGACCATTCTACCAAACATGCCAATAAAATGAGCACTGATTAATAAAGATCCGAACCAGACCAAAACCGCACCTGTGATTACCATAAAACCAAACATGGCAATAAAATGAGCACTGACAAATCTAGATCCGAACCAGACCAGAACCGCACCAGTGATTACCATACTACCAATCATGACAATAATATGAGCACTGATTATCAAAGATCCAAACCAAACCCGAACCGTACCAGTGATTACAATACTACCAAACATACCAAAAGAATGAGCACTGATTAATAAAAATCCAACCAGACCAGAACCGCTGCAGTGATTACCATACTACCAATCATGACAATAAAATGAGCACTGGTTATTAAAGATCCGAACCAGACCCGAACCGTACCAGTGATTACCAAACTACCAAACATGTGAATAAAATGAACACTGATTAATAAAGATCCGAACTAGACCAGAACCATACCTGTGATTACCATACTACCAAACATACCAATAGAATGAGCACTGATTAATAAAAATCCGAACCAGACCAAAACCGCTGCAGTGATTACCATACTACCAATCATGACAATAAAATGAGCACTGATTATCAAAGATCCAAACCAGACCCGAACCGTACCAGTGATTACAATACTACCAAACATGCCAATAAAATTAACACTGATTAATAAAGATCTGAACCAGAACCGCACCAGTGATTACCATACTACCAAACATGCCAATAAAATGAGCAGTGATTAATAAAGATTTGAACCATACCAGAACCGCACAAGAGATTACCATACTACCAAACATGTGAATAAAATGAACACTGATTAATAAAGATCCGAACTAGACCAGAACCATAACTGTGATTACCATACTACCAAACATGCCAATAAAATGAGCACTGATTAATAAAGATCCATACCATACCAGTACCGCACCAGTGATAACCATATCACCAAACATCCCAATAATATAAGCACTGATTAATAAAGATCCAAACAGACCAGAACTATACCAGTGATTACCATACTACCAAACATGCCAATAGAATGAGCACTGATTAATAAAGTTCTGCACCAGACCAGAACCGTACCTGTGATTAACATACTACCAAACATGCCAATAAAATGAGCACTAATTAATAAAGATCCGAACCAGACCAGAACCGCACCAGTGATTACGGTACTATCAAACATACCAATAGAATGAGCACTGATTAATAAAGATCTGAACCAGACCAGAATCATACCAGTGACTACCATACTACCAAACATGTCAATAAAATGACCACTAATTAATAAAGATCCGAACCAGACCAGAACCGCACTAGTGATTACCATACTACCAAACATGCCAATAAAATGACCACTGATTAATAAAGAAATGAACGAGACCAGAACCGCAGCAGTGATTACCATACTAGCAAACATAGCAATAAAATCAACACTGATTAATAAAGATCTGAACCAAACCAGAACTGTACAAGTGATTACCATACTACCAAACATGCCAGTAAAACGAGTACTGATTAATAAAGATCCAAACCAGAATAGAACTGCAGCAGTGATTACCATACTACCAAACATGCCAATAAGATGAGCAATGATTAATAAAGATCCGAACCAGACCAGAACCGTACCAGTGATGACCATTCTACCAAACATGCCAATAAAATGAGCACTGATTAATAAAGATCCGAACCAGACTAGAACCGCACCAGTGATTACCATAAAACCAAACTTGCCAACAAAATGAGCACTGATTAATAAAGATCTGAACCAGACCAGTACTGCAGCATTGATTACCATTCTACCAAACATGACAATCAAATGATCACTATTTAATAAAGATCCGAACCAGACCAGAAGCATAGCAGTGATTATCATACTACCAAACATGCCAAGAAAATGAGCACTGATTAATAAGGTTCCAAACCAGACGAGAACCGCACCAGTGATTAACATACTACGAAACATGCCAATAAAATGAGCACTAATTAATAAAGATCCGAATTAGACCAGAACCGTACCTGTGATTACCATACTACTGAACATACCAATAGAATGAGCACTGATTAATAAAAATCCGAACCAGACCAGAACCGCTGCAGTGATTACCATACCACCAATCATGACAATAAAATGAGCACTGATTATTAAAGATCCGAACCAGACCCGAACCGTACCAGTGATTACCATACTACCAAACATGCCAATAAAATGAACACTGATTAATAAAGATCTGAACCAGAACCGCACCAGTGATTACCATACTACCAAACATGCCAATAAAATGAGTAGTGATTAATAAAGATTTGATCCATACCAGAACCGCACAAGAGATTACCATACTACCAAACATGTGAATAAAATGAACACTGATTGATAAAGATCCGAACTAGAGCAGAACCGTACCTGTGATTACCATACTACCAAACATGCCAATAAAATGAGCGCTGATTAATAAAGATCCAAACCATACCAGTACCGCACCAGTGATTACCATATTACCAAACATCCCAATAATATGAGCACTGATTAATAAAGTTCTGCACCAGACCAGAACCGTACCTGTGATTACCAAACTACCAAACATGTGAATAAAATGAACACTGATTAATAAAGATCCGAACTAGACCAGAACCGTACCTGTGATTACCATACTACCAAACATACCAATAGAATGAGCACTGATTAATAAAAATCTGAACCAGACCAAAACCGCTGCAGTGATTACCATACTACCAATCATGACAATAAAATGAGCACTGATTATCAAAGATCCAAACCAGACCCGAACCGTACCAGTGATTACAATAATACCAAACATGCCAATAAAATGAACACTGATTAATAAAGATCTGAACCAGAACCGCACCAGTGATTAGCATACTACGAAACATGGCAATAAAATGAGCACTGATAAATATAGATCCGAACCAGACCAGAACCGTACCAGTGACGACCATTCTACCAAACATGCCAATAAAATGACCACTGATTAATAAAGAAATGAACAAGACCAGAACCGCAGCAGTGATTACCATACTAGCAAACATAGCAATAAAATCAACACTGATTAATAAAGATCTGAACCAGACCAGAACCGTACCAGTGATTACCATACTATCAAACATGCCAGTAAAATGAGCACTGATTAATAAAGATCTGAACCAGAATAGAACTGCAGCAGTGATTACCATACTACCAAACATGCCAATAAGATGAGCACTGATTAATATAGATCCGAACCAGACCTGAACTGTACCAGTGATGACCATTCTACCAAACATGCCAATAAAATGAGCACTGATTAATAAAGATCCGAACCAGACCAAAACCGCACCTGTGATTACCATAAAACCAAACATGGCAATAAAATGAGCACTGACAAATCTAGATCCGAACCAGACCAGAACCGCACCAGTGATTACCATACTACCAATCATGACAATAAAATGAGCACTGATTATCAAAGATCCAAACCAGACCCGAACCGTACCAGTGATTACAATACTACCAAACATACCAAAAGAATGAGCACTGATTAATAAAAATCCAACCAGACCAGAACCGCTGCAGTGATTACCATACTACCAATCATGACAATAAAATGAGCACTGATTATTAAAGATCCGAACCAGACCCGAACCGTACGAGTGATTACCAAACTACCAAACATGTGAATAAAATGAACACTGATTAATAAAGATCCGAACTAGACCAGAACCGTACCTGTGATTACCATACTACCAAACATACCAATAGAATGAGCACTGATTAATAAAAATCCAAACCAGACAAAAACCGCTGCAGTGATTACCATACTACCAATCATGACAATAAAATGAGCACTGATTATCAAAGATCCGAACCGTACCAGTGATTACAATACTACCAAACATGCCAATAAAATGAACACTGATTAATAAAGATCTGAACCAGAACCGCACCAGTGATTAGCATACTACGAAACATGGCAATAAAATGAGCACTGATAAATATAGATCCGAACCAGACCAGAACCCTACCAGTGACTACCATTCTACCAAACATTCCAATAAAATGAGCACTGATTAATAAAGATCGAAACCAGAACAGAACCGCACCAGTGATTAACATAATAGCAAACATACCAATAGAATGAGCACTGATTAATAAAAATCCAAACCAGACCAGAACCGCTGCAGTGATTACCATACTACCAATCATGACAATAAAATGAGCACCAATTATTACGGATCCGAACCAGACCAGAACCATTCCAGGGATTACCATACTACCAAACATGCCAAAAAAATGAGCAGTGACTAATAAAGATCCAAACCAGACAAGAACAGTACCAGTGATTACCATACTAACAAACATGCCAATATAATGAGCACTGATTAATAACAATCCGAACCAGAACTGAACGGTACCTGTGATTACCATACTACCAAACATGCCAATAAAATCAGCACTGATTAATAAAGATCTGCACCAGACCAGAACCGCACCAGTGATTACCATACTATCAAACATAGCAATAAAATGAGCACATATTAATAAAGATCCGAACCAGACCAGAACCGCACCAGTGATTACCTTTCTATCAAACATATCAATAGATTGAGCACATATTAATAAAGGTCTGAACCAGACCAGAACCACAGCACTGATTACTATACTACCAAACATGACAATAAAATGAGCACTGATCATTAAAGATCCGAACCAGACCAGAACCATACCAGTGATTACGATACTACCAAACATGTCAATAAAGTGCCCACTGATTAATAAAGATATGAACAAGACCAGAACCACAGCAGTGATTACCATACTAACAAACATAGCAATAAAATCAACACTGATTAATAAAGATCCGAACCAGACCAGAACCGTACCAGTGATTACCATACTACCAAACATGCCAGTAAAATGAGCACTGATTAATAAAGATCCAAACCAGAATAGAACTGCAGCAGTGATTACCATACTATCAAACATGACAATAAAATTAGCACTGATTAATAAAGATCCGAACCAGACCAGAACGGTAACAGTGATTACCATACTACCAAACATGCCAATAAAATGAACAATTATTAATAAAGATCTGAACCAGACCAGAACAATACCAGTGATTAGCATACCACTAAACATGGCAATAAAATGAACACTGATTAATACATTTCAAAACCAGACCAAAATACCAGTGATTACCATACTACCAAACATGCCAATAAAATGAGCAGTGATTAATAAAGATTTGAACCATACCAGAACTGCACAAGTGAATACCATACTACCAAACATGTGAATAAAGTGAGCACTGATTAATAAAGATCCCGACCAGAGCAGAACCGTACCTGTGATTACCATACTACCAAACATGCCAATAAAATGAGTGCTGATTAATACAGATCTGAACCATACCAGTACAGCACCAGTGATTACCATATTATCAAACAGGGCAATAATATGAGCACTGATTAATAATGATCCAAACCAGACCAGAACTATACCAGTGCCAATAAAATGAGCACTGATTGATAAAGTTCCGCACCAGACCAGAACCGTACCTGTGATTACCATACTACCAAACATGCCAATAAAATGAGCACTAATTAATAAAGATCCGAACCAGACCAGAACCGCACCAGTGATTACGGTACTATCAAACATACCAATAGAATGAGAACTGATTAATAAAGATCTGAACCAGACCAGAACTGCAGCACTGATTACTATACTACCAAACATGACAATAAAATGAGCACTGATTATTAAAGATCCGAACCAGACCAGAACCATACCAGTGACTACCATACTGCCAAACATGTCAATAAAATGACCACTAATTAATAAAGATCCGAACCAGACCAGAATCGCAGCAGTGATTACCATACTACCAAACATGCCAATAAAATGACCACTGATTAATAAAGAAATGAACAAGACCAGAACCGCAGCAGTGATTACCATACTAGCAAACATAGCAACAAAATCAACACTGATTAATAAAGATCTGAACCAGACCAGAACCGCACCAGTGATTACCATACTATCAAACATGCCAGTAAAATGAGCACTGATTAATAAAGATCTGAACCAAAATAGAACTGCAGCAGTGATTACCATACTACCAAACATGCCAATAAGATGAGCACTGATTTATATAGATCTGAACCAGACCAGAACCGTACCAGTGATGACCATTCTACCAAACATGCCAATAAAATGAGCACTGATTAATAAAGATCCGAACCAGACCAAAACCGCACCTGTGATTACCATAAAACCAAACATGGCAATAAAATGAGCACTGACAAATCTAGATCCGAACGAGACCAGAACCGCACCAGTGATTACCATACTACCAATCATGACAATAAAATGAGCACTGATTATCAAAGATCCAAACCAAACCCGAACCGTACCAGTGATTACAATACTACCAAACATACCAAAAGAATGAGCACTGATTAATAAAAATCCAACCAGACCAGAACCGCTGCAGTGATTACCATACTACCAATCATGACAATAAAATGAGCACTGGTTATTAAAGATCCGAACCAGACCCGAACCGTACCAGTGATTACCAAACTAACAAACATGTGAATAAAATGAACACTGATTAATAAAGATCCGAACTAGACCAGAACCATACCTGTGATTACCATACTACCAAACATACAAATAGAATGAGCACTGATTAATAAAAATCCGAACCAGACCAAAACCGCTGCAGTGATTACCATACTACCAATCATGACAATAAAATGAGCACTGATTATCAAAGATCCAAACCAGACCCGAACCGTACCAGTGATTACAATACTACGAAACATGCCAATAAAATGAACACTGATTAATAAAGATCTGAACCAGAACCGCACCAGTGATTACCATACTACCAAACATGCCAATAAAATGAGCAGTGATTAATAAAGATTTGAACCATACCAGAACCGCACAAGAGATTACCATACTACCAAACATGTGAATAAAATGAACACTGATTAATAAAGATCCGAACTAGACCAGAACCGTACCTGTGATTACCATACTACCAAACATGCCAATAAAATGAGCACTGATTAATAAAGATCCATACCATACCAGTACCGCACCAGTGATAACCATATCACCAAACATCCCAATAATATAAGCACTGATTAATAAAGATCCAAACCAGACCAGAACTATACCAGTGATTACCATACTACCAAACATGCCAATAGAATGAGCACTGATTAATAAAGTTCTGCACCAGACCAGAACCGTACCTGTGATTACCATACTACCAAACATGCCAATAAAATGAGCACTAATTAATAAAGATCCGAACCAGACCAGAACCGCACCAGTGATTACGGTACTATCAAACATACCAATAGAATGAGCACTGATTAATAAAGATCTGAACCAGACCAGAATCATACCAGTGACTACCATACTACCAAACATGTCAATAAAATGACCACTAATTAATAAAGATCCGAACCAGACCAGAACCGCACTAGTGATTACCATACTACCAAACATGCCAATAAAATGACCACTGATTAATAAAGAAATGAACGAGACCAGAACCGCAGCAGTGATTACCATACTAGCAAACATAGCAATAAAATCAACACTGATTAATAAAGATCTGAACCAAACCAGAACTGTAAAAGTGATTACCATACTACCAAACATGCCAGTAAAACGAGTACTGATTAATAAAGATCCAAACCAGAATAGAACTGCAGCAGTGTTTACCATACTACCAAACATGCCAATAAAATGAGCAATGATTAATAAAGATCCGAACCAGACCAGAACCGTACCAGTGATGACCATTCTACCAAACATGCCAATAAAATGAGCACTGATTAATAAAGATCCGAACCAGACCAGAACCGCACCAGTGATTACCATAAAACCAAACTTGCCAACAAAATGAGCACTGATTAATAAAGATCTGAACCAGACCAGTACTGAAGCATTGATTACCATTCTACCAAACATGACAATCAAATGATCACTATTTAATAAAGATCCGAACCAGACCAGAACCATAGCAGTGATGACCATTCTACCAAACATGCCAAGAAAATGAGCACTGATTAATAAGGTTCCAAACCAGACGAGAACCGCACCAGTGATTAACATACTACGAAACATGCCAATAAAATGAGCACTAATTAATAAAGATCCGAATTAGACCAGAACCGTGCCTGTGATTACCATACTACTGAACATACCAATAGAATGAGCACTGATTAATAAAAATCCGAACCAGACCAGAACCGCTGCAGTGATTACCATACCACCAATCATGACAATAAAATGAGCACTGATTATTAAAGATCCGAACCAGACCCGAACCGTACCAGTGATTACCATACTACCAAACATGCCAATAAAATGAACACTGATTAATAAAGATCTGAACCAGAACCGCACCAGTGATTACCATACTACCAAACATGCCAATAAAATGAGTAGTGATTAATAAAGATTTGATCCATACCAGAACCGCACAAGAGATTACCATACTACCAAACATGTGAATAAAATGAACACTGATTGATAAAGATCCGAACTAGACCAGAACCGTACCTGTGATTACCATACTACCAAACATGCCAATAAAATGAGCGCTGATTAATAAGGATCCAAACCATACCAGTACCGCACCAGTGATTACCATATTACCAAACATCCCAATAATATGAGCACTGATTAATAAAGTTCCGCACCAGACCAGAACCGTACCTGTGATTACCATACTACCAAACATGCCAATAAAATGAGCACTAATTAATAAAGATCCGAACCGGACCAGAACCATACCAGTGACTACCATACTACCAAACATGTCAATGAAATGACCACTAATGAATAAAGATCCGAACCAGACCAGAACCGCACTAGTGATTACCATACTACCAAACATGCCAATAAAATGACCACTGATTAATAAAGAAATGAACAAGACCAGAACCGCAGCAGTGATTACCATACTAGCAAACATAGCAATAAAATCAACACTGATTAATAAAGATCTGAACCAAACCAGAACCGTACCAGTGATTACCATACTACCAAACATGCCAGTAAAATGAGCAATGATTAATAAAGATCCGAACCAGACCAGAACCGTACCAGTGACGACCATTCTACCAAACATGCCAATAAAATAAGCACTGATTAATAAAGATCCGAACCAGACCAGAACTGCACCAGTGATTAGCATAAAACCAAACTTACTAACAAAATGAGCACCGATTAATAAAGATCTGAACCAGACCAGTACTGCAGCATTGATTACCATTCTACCAAACATGACAATCAAATGAGCACTGTTTAATCAAGATCCGAACCAGACGAGAACCGCACCAGTGATTAGCATACTACGAAACATGGCAATAAAATGAGCACTGATAAATATAGATCCGAACCAGACCAGAACCCTACCAGTGACTACCATTCTACCAAACATTCCAATAAAATGAGCACTGATTAATAAAGATCCAAACCAGAACAGACCGCACCAGTGATTAACATAATAGCAAACATACCAATAGAATGAGCACTGATTAATAAAAATCCAAACCAGACCAGAACCGCTGCAGTGATTACCATACTACCAATCATGACAATAATTTGAGCACCAATTATTACAGATCCGAACCAGACCAGAACCGTTCCAGTGATTACCATACTACCAAACATGCCAAAAAAATAAGCAGTGACTAATAAAGATCCAAACCAGACCAGAACTGTACCAGTGATTACCATGCTAACAAACATGCCAATATAATGAGCACGGATTAATAACAATCCGAACCAGAACTGAACGGTATCTGTGATTACCATACTACCAAACATGCCAATAAAATGAGCACTGATTATTAAAGATCCAAACCAGACCGAACCGTACCTGTGATTACCATACTACTAAACATGCTAATAAAATGAGCACTGATTTATAAAGATCTGCACCAGACCAGAACCGCACCAGTGATTACCATACTACCAAACATAGCAATAAAATGAGCACAGATTAATAAAGATCCGAACCAGACCAGAACCGCACCAGTGATTACCTTTCTATCAAACATACCAATAGATTGAGCACATATTAATAAAGATCTGAACCAGACCAGAACCATACCAGTGATTACCATACTACCAAACATGTCAATAAAATGACCACTGATTAATAAAGATCAGAACCAGACCAGAACCGCTCCAGTGATTACCACACTACCAAACATGCTAATAAAGTACCCACTGATTAATAAAGATATGAACAAGACCAGAACCGCAGCAGTGATTACCATACTAACAAACATAGCAATAAAATCAACACTGATTAATAAAGATCTGAACCAGACCAGAACCGTACCAGTGATTACCATACTACCAATCAGGCCAGTAAAATGAGCACTGATTAATAAAGATCCAAACCAGAATAGAACTGCAGCAGTGATTACCATACTACCAAACATGACAATAAAATTAGCACTGATTAATAAAGATCCGAACCAGACCAGAACGGTACCAGTGATTACCATACTACCAAACATGCCAATAAAATGAACACTTATTAATAAAGATCTGCACCAGACCAGAACCGTACCTGTGATTACCATACTACTAAACATGCTAATAAAATGAGCACTGATTTATAAAGATCTGCATCAGACCAGAACAGCACCACTGAATACCATACTACCAAACATAGCAATAAAATGAGCACAGATTAATAAAGATCCGAACCAGACCAGAACTGCACCAGTGATTACCTTTCTATTAAACATACCAATAGAATGAGCACATATTAATAAAGGTCTGAACCAGACCAGAACCGCAGCACTGATTACTATACTACCAAACATGACAATAAAATTAGCACTGATCATTAAAGATCCGAACCAGACCAGAACCATACCAGTGATTACCATACTACCAAACATGTCAATAAAATGACAACAGATGAATAAAGATCCGAACCAGACCAGAACCGCTCCAGTGATTACCACACTACAAAACATGCTAATAAAGTACCCACTGATTAATAAAGATATGAACAAGACCAGAACCGAAGCAGTGATTACCATGCTAACAAACATAGCAAGAAAATCAACACTGATTAATAAAGATCCGAACCAGACCAGAACCGTACCAGTGATTACCATACTACCAAACATGCCAGTAAAATGAGCACTGATTAATAAAGATCCAAACCAGAATAGAACTGCAGCATTGATTACCATACTACCAAACATGACAATAAAATTAGCACTGATTAATAAAGATCCGAACCAGACCAGAACGGTACCAGTGATTACCATACTACCAAACATGCCAATAAAATGAACACTTATTAATAAAGATCTGAACCAGACCAGAACTGCACCAGTGATTGCCATACTACCAACCATGGCAATAAAATTAGCACTGATTAATAAAGATCCGAACCAGACCAGAACCGTACCAGTGATTACCACACCATTAAACATGGCAATAAAATGAGCACTGATTAATACATTTCATACCCACACCAAAACCGTACCAGTGATTACCATACTACCAAACATGCCAATAAAATGAGCAGTGATTAATAAAGATTTGAACCATACCAGAACTGCACAAGTGAATACCATACTACCAAACATGTGAATAAAATGAGCACTGATTAATACAGATCCGGACCAATGCAGAACCGTACCTGTGATTACCATACTACCAAACACGCCAATAAAATGAGTGCTGATTAATACAGATCTGAACCATACCAGTACAGCACCAGTGATTACCATATTACCAAACAGGGCAATAATATGAGCACTGATTAATAATGATCCAAACCAGACCAGAACTATACAAGTGATTACCATACTACCAATCATGCCAATAAAATGAGCATTCATTAATAAAGTTCCGCACCAGACCAGAACCGTACCTGTGATTACCATACTACCAAACATGCAAATAAAATGAGCACTAATTAATAATGATCTGCCCCAGACCAGAACCGCACCAGTGATTACGGTACTATCAAACATACCAATAGAATGAGAACTGATTAATAAAGATCTGAACCAGACCAGAACTGCAGCACGGATTACTATACTACTAAACATGACAATAAAATGAGCACTGATTATTAAAGATCAGAACCAGACCAGAACCATACCAGTGACTACCATACTGCCAAACATGTCAATAAAATGACTACTAATTAATAAAGATCCGAACCAGACCAGAACCGCACCAGTGATTACCATACTACCAAACATGCCAATAAAATGACCACTGATTAATAAAGAAATGAACAAGACCAGAACCGTACCAGTGATGACGATTCTACCAAACATGCCAATAAAATGAGCACTGATCAATAAAGATCCGAACCAGACCAGAACCGCACCAGTGATTACCATAAAACCAAACATGCCAACAAAATGAGCACTGATTAATAAAGATCTGAACCAGACCAGTACTGCAGCATTGATTACCATTCTACCAAACATGACAATCAAATGATCACTATTTAATAAAGATCCGAACCAGACCAGAACCATAGCAGTGATTATCATACTACCAAACACGCCAAGAAAATGAGCACTGATTAATAAGGTTCCACACCAGACGAGAACCGCACCAGTGATTAACATACTACGAAACATAGCAATAAAATGAGCACTAATTAATAAAGATCCGAATTAGACCAGAACCGTACCTGTGATTACCATACTACTGAACATACCAATAGAATGAGCACTGATTAATAAAAATCCGAACCAGACCAGAACCGCTGCAGTGATTACCATACTACCAATCATGACAATAAAATGAGCACTGATTATTAAAGATCCGAACCAGACCCGAACCGTACCAGTGATTACCATACTACCAAACATGCCAATAAAATGAACACTGATTAATAAAGATCTGAACCAGAACCGCACCAGTGATTACCATACTACCAAACATGCCAATAAAATGAGTAGTGATTAATAAAGTTCCGCACCAGACCAGAACCGTACCTGTGATTACCATACAACCAAACATGTGAATAAAATGAACACTGATTGATAAAGATCCGAACTAGACCAGAACCGTACCTGTGATTACCATACTACCAAACATGCCAATAAAATGAGCTGCTGATTAATAAAGATCCAAACCATACCAGTACCGCACCAGTGATTACCATATTACCAAACACCCCAAAATATGAGCACTGATTACTAAAGTTCCGCACCAGACCAGAACCGTACCTGTGATTACCATACTACCAAACATGCCAATAAAATGGGCACTAATTAATAAAGATCCGAACCAGACCAGAACCGCACCAGTGATTACGGTACTATCAAACATACCAATAGAATGAGCACTGATTAATAAAGATCTGAACCAGACCAGAAACGCAGCACTGATTACTATACTACCAAACATGACAATAAAATGAGCACTGATTATTAAAGATCCGAACCGGACCAGAACCATACCAGTGACTACCATACTACCAAACATGTCAATAAAATGACCACTAATAAATAAAGATCCGAATCAGACCAGAACCGCACTAGTGATTACCATACTACCAAACATGCCAATAAAATGACCACTGATTAATAAAGAAATGAACAAGACCAGAACCGCAGCAGTGATTACCATACTAGCAAGCATAGCAATAAAATCAACACTGATTAATAAAGATCTGAACCAAACCAGAACCGTACCAGTGATTACCATACTACCAAACATGCCAGTAAAATGAGCACTGATTAATAAAGATCCGAACCAGAATAGAACTGCAGCAGTGATTACCATACTACCAAACATGCCAATAAGATGAGCAATGATTAATAAAGATCCGAACCAGACCAGAACCGTACCAGTGACGACCATTCTACCAAACATGCCAATAAAATGAGCACTGATTAATAAAGGTCCGAACCAGACCAGAACCGCACCAGTGATTAGCATAAAACCAAACTTACCAACAAAATGAGCACTGATTAATAAAGATCTGAACCAGACCAGTACTGCAGCATTGATTACCATTCTACCAAACATGACAATCAAATGAGCACTGTTTAATCAAGATCCGAAAAAGACCAGAACCATAGCAGTGATTATCATACTACCAAACATGCCAATAAAATGAGCACTGATTAATAAAGTTCCAAACCAGACAAAAACCGCACCAGTGATTAGCATACTACGAAACATGGCAATAAAATGAGCACTGATAAATATAGATCCGAACCAGACCAGAACCCTACCAGTGACTACCATTCTACCAAACATTCCAATAAAATGAGCACTGATTAATAAAGATCCAAACCAGAACAGAACCGCACCAGTGATTACGGTACTACCAAACATGTCAATAGAATGAGAACTGATTAATAAAGATCTGAACCAGACCAGAACTGCAGCACTGATTACTATACTACCAAACATGACAATAAAATGAGCACTGATTATTAAAGATCCGAACCAGACCAGAACCATACCAGTGACTACCATACTGCCAAACATGTCAATAAAATGACCACTAATTAATAAAGATCCGAACCAGACCAGAACCGCACCAGTGATTACCATACTACCAAACATGCCAATAAAATGACCACTGATTAATAAAGATCTGAACCAGACCAGAACCGTACCAGTGATTACCATACTACCAAACATGCCAGTAAAATGAGCACTGATTAATAAAGATCTGAACCAGAATAGAACTGCAGCAGTGATTACCATACTACCAAACATGCCAATAAGATGAGCACTGATTAATATAGATCCGAACCAGACCAGAACCGTACCAGTGATGAACATTCTACCAAACATGCCAATAAAATGAGCACTGATTAATAAAGATCCGAACCAGACCAAAACCGCACCTGTGATTACCATAAAACCCAACATGGCAATAAAATGAGCACTGATAAATATAGATCCGAACCAGACCAGAACCGCACCAGTGATTACCATACTACCAAACATGCCAATAAAATGAGCACTAATTAATTAAGATCCAAACCAGACCAGAACCGCACCAGTGATTATGGTACTATCAAACATACCAAAAGAATGAGCACTGATTAATAAAAATCCAAACAGACTAGAACCGCTGCAGTGATTACCATACTACCAATCATGACAATAAAATGAGCACTGATTATTAAAGATCCGAACCAGACCCGAACCGTACCAGTGATTACCATACTACCAAACATGTGAATAAAATGAACACTGATTAATAAAGATCTGAATTAGACCAGAACCGTACCTGTGATTACCATACTACCGAACATACCAATAGAATGAGCACTGATTAATAAAAATCCGAACCAGACCAGAACCACTGCAGTGATTACCATACTACCAATCATGACAATAAAATGAGCACTGATTATTAAAGTACCGAACCAGACCTGAACCGTACCAGTGATTACCATACTACCAAACATGTGTAGTATCTTCACATGTGAAATAGCGTGCATCTGCACGAGAGGATGCTCGTGCAGGAGAATGGAAGTGACGAGATGGAACGTGGGGAAAGGACAGTTGGAGGAGAAGCGAAGCAGTGAAGACGCACATTTCATGTCCCATGTTTATTTATAATATTTACATAAATATATCTTTATGAAAGTTAATTAATAAATTATTTAAACCTTTCCAATTTGCCCCTCCTTACTTCAATGGCGACGAGGATGAAAGGAAGAAACAATAGTGGCCGTTGAGAAGGATCTCCGGCCGCACTGCAGGTAGGAACGCGGTTCGCATCCCAGCCGCGATTGCCTGCAGCGCACATATTCCAGACTAACTGTCGAGATAATGTATTCACTGCTTTTGGCCTCATTCACCGCCGCGTCCTACGCACACCGCGTTAGGTGCTCTCAGAGGGGGCGGGCCCAGCTGTTGACTTTTGGCCTCATTCACCGCTGCGTCCTACGCACACCGCATTACGTGCTCTCAGAGGAGGCGGGCCCAGCTGTTGACACCAGTTAATTTATTCACTGCTCCCTGCCGTATGCCAATCCCTTGCCTGCCCTAATCTACGCACACTACGTCGTGTGTTCCCGGCGGAACCAGATCCTGCTGCTAAAATCAGACTCCATCGTCATTACGCACTACTCCACGTCGAGCAAATCAGTAATCCTCATCACTCCTCATAATCTTCCTCTTCACAGTGGAAATTTAAAATGAAGCAAAAGTAACCTCACAAAGTTTTCTACGCTACATTCTTCAGCAATCCTCATTACTCCTCACACTCTTCCTCTTCACAGTGAAAAGATAAAGAGTTTGATATCGTACAAGATACAGATTCTAGACTTACTCCTTGAACCAATTAAATACAATCAAAAATGGCCATGCAAGGAGTGCAGCCACAACACATGTTTCTACCGGAAATTGGTGAACCTATACTTCCCTGGAAACGATGGCTTAAAGCTTTTGAACATTACGCACATGTAGTTTGTGGAGTGAACTACAGTATAGAAAGAAAGAAGTCTCTACTATTACATTGTTTAGGACCAGCGGGCCAAGAGAAATTTGAGGATTTGCCTGATCTCACAGAGGATGAAACAGGGGGCATGAACATGTATGAAATTGCCATTGCCAAACTCAATAAACATTATGACAAGAACATGAGCACCATCCTAGAAAGATACAAATTCGGAAAGCGAGTTCAAGAGAAAGAAGAATCTGTAGAACAATATGTTACTGCCCTGAGGAAAATGGCCCGGAATTGCAATTTCAACCAACAACTCGATGAAAGGATCAGAGACCAATTTATGCTTGAGTGCAGGAGCAGTAAGGTCAGGGAGAGACTTTGGTCTGAAGATGATCCCACACTCGATGTTGTACTTAGATTGGCCAAGGAAGTGGAGCATACGGAAATGTGTGTTTCTACTTTAGAAAATAGAATGAAGGACATATCAATCAAATCATCGATTAGTGTTGTACAATCAGATCAAGATGAAGAAATTGGAATAATTAGAGGCAACAAGAAAAAGAAAATGAGATCACAAAGAGACGGAACAATACCCAACACCAGCAATTTACGGCGAAGATCTTTTGAGAGTAGAGATACGTACAACAATCAAGCCAATACAAGAAGACCTGACAGAGTCGAATCTAGGAGAGGGAATAGACCCGACATGATAAGGACATCTACGTCAGGAGGAGAATGTCAAAACAGGAGCATGTTTCCCCAGGATGGTAGAGGGAGGACCAGACAAAGAGGATGTTACCGATGTGGTAGCCCAAGTCACTGGGCCAACAATAAGGAATGCCCTGCTCTTAAGATGATTTGCAGAAGGTTTGGGGGAAAAGGTCACATAGCAAAGTGCTGTAGGACCAACCCAAGTGGTGAACAATCCTCTAACTGGATTGGAGATGATGACGATGAAGAGGAATGTGTATTCATGGTTACTGATGAAGACACACACATAGAGAGTCCCAGAACTGAAATTGTTGTGAATGGATTTCCAGTCAATATGATGGTTGACTCTGGAGCGAAGTATACGCTGATACCAGAAGAGATGTGGAGGAAATGTGGCCCAGAGTATTTACATGAAGTTGATGTAAAACCCAAAGCATACGGTGGAGTCAGGATAGATTTGCTTGGGTGGTTTGTTGCAAATTTAGACTTCAAAGGGAGGCAAGCAAGTGGTCGCATGTATGTATCTAAAAGCGGAGAGTCTGCGCTACTCAGTTGGACACACCAGAAATTACTCAAGGTCCGTTTAGACCCTAATGCTGATGAAATGGTTTACCAAATCGATGGATCATACATTGGTAACATTCAGAAGATAAAGAATGAAATATTTAGACATGATGTAATAGGATGTTTAAAAGGATTCTCACATCGTATATTGCTAAAGAGGGATTCAAGACCTGTGGCCCAGAAACTCAGAAATATTCCGCTGGCTCTCAAGAGGGAAGACAAAGAGGAACTAACCAAATTGGAAATGCAAGGAGTTATTGAGAAAATTGATGCAGCGGAATGGGTTTCACCATTGGTCATTGTTAGGAAAACTACAGGAAAAATAAGAATATGTGTCGACATGAGAGAGTTGAATACATGTGTGATTCCCGACAGACACCCATTACCCAATATACAAGAACTAATATCCACTTTGGGCCCTGCAAAGGTCTTTTCTACGCTAGATCTCACAGCAGCATACCATCAAATTAAACTACATGAAGATTCTAAACCTTTGACGGCTTTTATCACGCCAGAGGGGCTCTATCAATTTCGGAGGATGCCATTTGGGTTAATTTCAGCAGCTTCAGTTTTTCAAAGAATAATGCAGAATATACTTGGTGATATGGAAGGTGTAGTTTTTTTTCAAGACGATGTATTGGTTTTTGCAGATGATCAAGACAAACATGATATGAGGTTGAACAGAGTTTTGCACAAACTACACCAAGCTGGAATGGTGTTGAGTGAAGCCAAATCGGAAATCAATAGAAAAGAGATTGAATATTTAGGACACGTAATATCTGGTGATGGTATTAGACCCAAGAAAGACTTGGCAGAATCTATCAGATCCATGAATACTCCAGATAACAAAGATCAACTAAGAACCTTTCTCGGGATGGCAGAATATTACGCCAAGTTTATAGAGAATTTCTCAGACCACACAGTTGAAATGAGGAGTCTAATGAAAATGAATAAGAAATTCGTGTGGAATAAGAAGAGTGAGAAAGAATTCCAGTTCATAAAAAAGGCTTTAGCCCAAGCCCCGGCACTGCAAAGTTATGTTAGAGGCAGGAAGACTGTAATAACCACTGATGCAAGCGATGTGGGTTTAGGCGCATCCCTATCGCAATATTATAATGGACAAGAATTAGTAATTGCTTTTGCATCAAGGTTACTTAAAGGACCAGAAAAGAATTACGCCACAATTGAGAAATAGGCTTTGGCAATCAAGTGGGCCATTGAAAAATTCTGATCTTTTGTTTGGGGGGTACAATTCACCATACACACAGATCATAACCCTTTAGTGGAAATATTCAGTACCAAAGGCCTGGACAGAGTATCCAGCAGGATTAGGAGATGGGTTACAAGACTTCAGGAGTTCAATTTCAAAGTTATATACATTCCAGGTTCAAAGAACATTACAGCGGATTGTTTGTCTCGTTTGACCAATCTTAATGATGTTGAAGAGGATCTTGGAGATCAAGAAGCTGTGTGTGAAATATCGAGTCAAGCTATATCCAAGGAAGATTGGAGCGATGGCATAGTGAAGGATGACACTCTATTAGAAGTTGTGAAGATGGTCAAAGAGGGGAGATGGAGGAAGAATTAAGTACTTTCTCCAGAAGTTAAGGCTTTTTGGGACGTACGAGAAGAATTATATCTTCAAAGTGATTATCTCATGAAAGGAGACAAAATAATACCCCCTACCAACCTAAGAGAAAAGATTATAACAATGGCTCATGAAGGACATCAGGGAATTGTAAAGACTAAAAGAAGAATCAGAAGCACATATTGGTGGCCCGGTTGTGATAGGCTGATCGAAGACCAAGTTAGAAAATGTATCCTTTGCTCCAAGAGCGATAAAGTGTGCAGGGGTGCGGACTATCCAATGGTTTTGAGAGAAATCCCTGAGAGTCCGTGGAGTGAATTAGCTATGGATGTGATTGATCCCGTTTGGAGTGATGGGTGTGCTACGTATTGTTTAGTGATAATTGACATGTTAACCAGGTGGGTTGAAATTAAATTCTTACCTCAAGTTACCACACGCAATGTTATAAAGTTCATGGAAGAAGTGTGTGAAAGAGAGGGTTATCCCAAAATAGTTCTCACAGATAATGGCTCACAGTTTAAATCAGAGGAAATGGAAACATATTTGAAAGGCAAAGCCATCAACCATAAATTGTGCGCCATTTACCATCCACAAACCAATAGTATTGTGGAGAGGTTCAACAGAGTAATAAAAGATGCTATCAAACTGGCATGGGCCAATGGAAAGGAATGGAAGGTAGCAGTCAAAGAGATCCTGTTAGCCCACAGATTCACTCCTCACAGTTCGACTGGAGTCACGCCATTTGAACTCAATAGAGGCAGGAAAGCCAATACAAACATGTCTCCAGGGTGGATGAATGACCTTGTGAGAAGTGAGAATAAAATAGAGGTAGCAAAGGAGAATATTAGAGACAGGCAAATTGACAACAAAAAAATTCATGATAAAAAACGCTTTAGGAAATTACCTGAATTTCAAGTGGGTGGTTGGGTGAGGATAAAACTACCTGTGAATTTGAGAAGAGATGGTTGCAAATGGTCCAAGCCCGTGAGAGTGGTAGAGATATATTCCCATGCTATTAGGACCCAGGATGGCAGAGTATGGAACAATGAAAGGGTAATGGATATAAGTGATCAATGTTGGGGGAGTAAGTCTGATGGCTTGGGTGAAATGGATAGTGAGAGAAGCAGAGTAGGTATAACTGTTGACATAGATGATAAGAATGTGCGAGGTGAGAGTGAAGTGTCGAGCAGAATCTCTAAGAGAGTTCCTTCCTTGGCAACAGATTCAGATGAGTATCAAGAAAGAAGTAACAGGATAAGATCCAGGACGGGAAGAGAATGCAGACCACCAAGATATCTTTGTGACTATGTAGGATAATGAGATCTATGCCAAAGAGTTCTTCTATATAAAGGAGGGAGATGTGTAGTATCTTCACATGTGAAATAGCATGCATCTGCACGAGAGGATGCTCGTGCAGGAGAATGGAAGTGACGAGATGGAACGTGGGGAAAGGACAGTTGGAGGAGAAGCGAAGCAGTGAAGACGCACATTTCATGTCCCATGTTTATTTATAATATTTACATAAATATATCTTTATGAAAGTTAATTAATACATTATTTAAACCTTTCCAATTTGCCCCTCCTTACTTCAACATGCCAATAAAATGAACATTGATTAATAAAGATCTGAACCAGAACCGCACCAGTGATTACCATACTACCAAACATGCCAATAAAATGAGTAGTGATTAATAAAGATCCGAACTAGACCAGAACCGTACCTGTGATTACCATACTATCAAACATGCCAATAAAATTAGCGCTGATTAATAAAGATCCAAACCATACCAGTACCGCACCAGTGATTACCATATTACCAAACATCCCAATAATATGAGCACTGATTAATAAAGATCCAAACCAGACCAGAACTATACCAGTGATTACCATACTACCAAACATGCCAATAAAATTAGCACTGATTAATAAAGTTCCGCACCAGACCAGAACCGTACCTGTGATTACCATACTACCAAACATGCCAATAAAATGAGCACTAATTAATAAAGATCCGAACCAGACCAGAACCGCACCAGTGATTACGGTACTATCAAACATACCAATAGAATTAGCACTGATTAATAAAGATCTGAACCAGAACAGAAACGCAGCACTGATTACTATACTACCAAACATGACAATAAAATGAGCACTGATTATTAAAGATCCGAACCAGACCAGAACCATACCAGTGACTACCATACTACCAAACATGTCAATAAAATGACCACTAATTAATAAAGATCTGAACCAGACCAGAACCGCACTAGTGATTACCATACTACCAAACATGCCAATAAAATGACCACTGATTAATAAAGATATGAACAAGACCAGAACCACAGCAGTGATTACCATACTAGCAAACATAGCAATAAAATCAACACTGATTAATAAAGATCTGAACCAAACCAGAACCGTACCAGTGATTACCATACTACCAAACATGCCAATAAAATGAGCACTGATTAATAAAGATCCGAACCAGACCAGAACCGCACCAGTGATTAGCATAAAACCAAACTTGCCAACAAAATGAGCACTGATTAATAAAGATCTGAACCAGATCAGTACTGCAGCATTGATTACCATTCTACCAAACATGACAATCAAATGAGCACTGTTTAATTAAGATCCGAACAAGACCAGAACCATAGCAGTGATTATCATACTACCAAACACGCCAATAAAATGAGCACTGATTAATAAAGTTCCAAACCAGACGAGAACCGCACCAGTGATTAGCATACTACGAAACATGGCAGTAAAATGAGCACTGATAAAAATAGATCCGAACCAGACCAGAACCCTACCAGTGACTACCATTCTACCAAACATTCCAATAAAATGAGCACTTATTAATAAAGATCCAAACCAGAACAGAACCGCACCAGTGATTAACATAATGGCAAACAAAGCAATAGAATGAGCACTGATTAATAAAAATCCAAACCAGACCAGAACCGCTGCAGTGATTACCATACTACCAATCATGACAATAAAATGAGCACCGATTATTACAGATCCGAACCAGACCAGAACCGTTCCAGTGATTACCATACTACCAAACATGCCAAAAAAATGAGCAGTGACTAATAAAGTTCCAAACCAGACCAGAACTGTACCAGTGATTACCATACTAACAAACATGCCAATATAATGAGCACTGATTAATAACAATCCGAACCAGAACTGAACCGTGCCTGTGATTACCATACTACCAAACATGCCAATAAAATGAGCACTGATTAATAAAGATCTGCACCAGACCAGAACCGTACCTGTGATTACCATACTATGAAACATGGCAATAAAATGAGCACTGATTTATAAAGATCTGCACCAGACCAGAACCGCAGCAGTGATTACCATACTACCAATCATGACAATAAAATGAGCACCGATTATTAAAGATCCAAAACAGACCAGAACCGTACCAGTGATTACCATACTACCAAACATGCCAATAAAATGAACACTGATTAATAAAGATCTGAACCAGACCAGAGCCGCACCAGAGATTACCATACTACCAAACATGTCAATAAAATTAGCACTGATTAATAAAGATCCGAACCAGACCAGAACCGTACCAGTGATTACCATACCACTAAACATGGCAATAAAATGAGCACTGATTAATGCATATAAAAACCAGACCAAAACCGTGCCAGTGATTACCATACTACCAAACATGGCAATAAAATTTGCAGTGATTTATAAAGCTCCAGACCAGACCAGACCAGAACCACACCAGTGATTACCATACAACCAAACTTGCCAACAAAATGAGCACTGATTAATAACGATCCAAGCCAGACCAGAACCGTACCAGTGATTACCATACTACCAAACATGCCAATAAAATTAGCAGTGATTAATAAAGATCCAAACCAGACCAGAACCGTACCAGTGATGACCATTCTACCAAACATGCCAATAAAATGAGCACTGATTAATAAAGATCCGAACCAGACCAGAACCACACCAGTGATTACCATACAACCAAACTTGCCAACAAAATGAGCACTGATTAATAAAGATCCAAACCAGACCAGAACCATACTAGTGATGACCATTCTGCCAAACATGCCAATAAAATGAGTACTGATTAATAAAGATCCGAACCAGAATAGAACTGCACAAGTGATTACCATACTACCAAACATGGCAATAAAATTTGCAGTGATTTATAAAGCTCCAGACCAGAACCACACCAGTGATTAGCATACAACCAAACTTGCCAACAAAATGAGCACTGATTAATAAAGATCCGAACCAGACCAGAACCGTACCAGTGATGACCATTCCACCAAACATGCCAATAAAATGAGCAATGATTAATAAAGATCGGAACCAGAATAGAACTGCAGCAGTGATTACCATACTACCAAACATGACAATAAAATGAGCACTGATTAATAAAGATCCGAACCAGACCAGAACCACACCAGTGATTACCATATAACCAAACTTGCCAACAAAATGAGCACTGATTAATAAAGATCCAAACCAGACCAGAACCATACTAGTGATGACCATTCTGCCAAATATGCCAATAAAATGAGTACTGATTAATAAAGATCCGAACCAGAATAGAACTGCACAAGTGATTACCATACTACCAAACATGACAATAAAATGAGCACTGATTAATAAAGATCTGAACCAGACCAGAACCGCACCAGTGATTACCATACAACCAAACATGCCAACAAAATGAGCACTGATTAATAAAGATCCAAACCAGACCAGAACCGTACCAGTGATTACCATACTACCAAACATGCCAATAAAATTAGCAGTGATTAATAAAGATCCAAACCAGACCAGAACCACACCAGTGATTACCATACTACCAAACATGCCAATAAGATGAGCAGTGATTAATAAAGATCCAAACCAGACCAGAACCGTACCAGTGATGACCATTCCACCAAACATGCCAATAAAATGAGCACTGATTAATAAAGATCCAAACCAGACCAGAACCGTACCAGTGATTACCATACCACTAAACATGGCAATAAAATGAGCACTGATTAATGCATATAAAAACCAGACCAAAACCGTGCCAGTGATTACCATACTACCAAACATGGCAATAAAATTTGCAGTGATTTATAAAGCTCCAGACCAGACCAGACCAGAACCACACCAGTGATTACCATACAACCAAACTTGCCAACAAAATGAGCACTGATTAATAGCGATCCAAGCCAGACCAGAACCGTACCAGTGATTACCATACTACCAAACATGCCAATAAAATTAGCAGTGATTAATAAAGATCCAAACCAGACCAGAACCGTACCAGTGATGACCATTCTACCAAACATGCCAATAAAATGAGCACTGATTAATAAAGATCCGAACCAGACCAGAACCACACCAGTGATTACCATACAACCAAACTTGCCAACAAAATGAGCACTGATTAATAAAGATCCAAACCAGACCAGAACCATACTAGTGATGACCATTCTGCCAAACATGCCAATTAAATGAGTACTGATTAATAAAGATCCGAACCAGAATAGAACTGCACAAGTGATTACCATACTACCAAACATGACAATAAAATGAGCACTGATTAATAAAGCTCCGAACCAGACCAGAACCGCACCAGTGATTACCATACAACCAAACATGCCAACAAAATGAGCACTGATTAATAAAGATCCAAACCAGACCAGAACCGTACCAGTGATTACCATACTACCAAACATGCCAATAAAATTAGCAGTGATTAATAAAGATCCAAACCAGACCAGAACCACACCAGTGATTACCATACTACCAAACATGCCAATAAGATGAGCACTGATTAATAAAGATCCAAACCAGACCAGAACCGTACCAGTGATGACCATTCTACCAAACATGCCAATAAAATGAGCACTGATTAATAAAGATTCAAACCAGACCAGAACCGCACCAGTGATTACCATAAAACCAAACATACCAATAAAATGAGCGCTGATTAATAAAGATCTGAACCAGACCAGTACTGCAGCATTGATTACCATTCTATCAAACATGAAAATCAAATGAGCACTGTTTAAAAAAGATCCGAACCAGACCAGAACCATAGCAGTGATTACCATACTACCAAACACGCCAATAAAATGAGCACTGATTAATATAGTTCCAAACCAGACGAGAACCGCACCAGTGGTTAGCATACTACGAAACATGGCAATAAAATGAGCACTGATTAATAAAGATCCAAACCAGACCAGAACCACACCAGTGATTACCATACTACCAAACATGGCAATAAAATGAGCACTAATTAGTAAAGATCCGAACCAGACCAGAACCTACCAGTGACTGCCATTCTACCAAACATTCCAATACAATGAGCACTGATTAATAAAGATCCAAACCAGAACAGAACTGCACCAGTGATTAACATACTACCAAACATACCAATAGAATGAGCACTGATTAGTAAAGATCCGAACCAGACCAGAACTGCCGCAGTGATTACCATACTACCAATCATGACAATAAAATGAGCACTGATTAATACATTTCAAAACCAGACCAAAACCCTACCAGTGATTACCATACTACCAAACATGCCAATAAAATGAGCAGGGATTAATAAAGATTTGAACCATACCAGAACCGCACAAGAGATTACCATACTACCAAACATGTGAATAAAATGAGCACTGATTAATAAAGATCCGAACCAGCCCAGAACCGTACCTGTGATTACCATACTATCAAACATGCCAATAAAATGAGCACTGATTAATAAAGATCTGAACCATTCCAGTACATCACCAGTGATTACCATATTACCAAACAGGGCAATAACATGAGCACTGATTAATAAAGATCCAAACCAGACCAGAACTATACCAGTGATTACCATATTACCAAACATGCCAATAAAATGAGCACTGATTAATAAAGTTCCGCACCAGACAAGAACCGTACCTGTGATTACCATATTACCAAACATGCCAATAAAATGAGCACTAATTAATAAAGATCCGAACCCGACCAGAACCGCACCAGTGATTACGGCACTATCAAACATGCCAATAGAATGAGCACTGATTAATAAAGATCTGATCCAGACCAAACCGCAGCACTGATTACTATACTACCAAACATGACAATAAAAGGAGCACTGATTATTAAAGATCCGAACCAAACCAGAACCATACCAGTGAGTACCATACTACCAAACATGTCAATAAAATTACCACTAATTAATAAAGATCTGAACCAGACCAAAACCGTGCCAGTGATTACCATACTACCAAACATGGCAATAAAATGAGCACTGATCAATAAAGATCCGAACCAGACCAGAACCGCACCAGTGATTACCATACAACCAAACATGCCAACAAAATGAGCACTGATTAATAAAGATCCAAACCAGTCCAGAACCGTACCAGTGATTACCATACTACCAAACAAGCCAATAAAATTAGCAGTGATTAATACAGATCCAAACCAGAGCAGAACCACACCAGTAATTACCATACTACCAAACATGCCAATAACATGAGCACTGATTAATAAAGATCTGAACCAGACCAGAACCGTACCAGTGATGACCATTCTACCAAACATGCCAATAAAATGAGCACTGATTAATAAAGATCCAAACCAGACCAGAACCGCACCAGTGATTACCATAAAAACAAACATGCCAACAAAATGAGCACTGATTAATAAAGATCTGAACCAGACCAGTACTGCAGCATTGATTACCATTCTACCAAACATGAAAATCAAATGAGCACTGTTTAATAAAGATCCGAACCAGACCAGAACCATAGCAGTGATTACCATACTACCAAACACGCCAATAAAATGAGCACTGATTAATTAAGTTCCAAACCACACGAGAACCGCACCAGTGATTTGCATACTATGAAACATGGCAATAAAATTAGCACTGATTAATAAAGATCTGAACCAGACCAGAACCGCTGCAGTCATTACCATACTACCAATCATGACAATAAAATGATCACCGATTATTAAAGATCCAAACCAGACCAGAACCGTACCAGTGATTACCATACTACCAAACATGCCAATAAAATGAACACTGATTAATAAAGATCTGAACAAGACCAGAACCGCACCAGTGATTACCATACTACCAAACATGCCAATAAAATTAGCACTGATTAATAAAGATCCGAACCAGACCAGAACCGTACCAGTGATTACCATACCACTAAACATGGCAATAAAATGAGCACTGATTAATACATATAAAAACCAGACCAAAACCGTGCCAGTGATTACCATACTACCAAACATGGCAATAAAATTAGCAGTGATTAATAAAGCTGCAGACCAGACCAGAACCACACCAGTGATTACCATACAACCAAACTTGCCAACAAAATGAGCACTGATTAATAACGATCCAAACCAAACCAGAACCGTACCAGTGATTACCATACTACCAAACATGCCAATAAAATTAGCATTGATTAATAAAGATCCAAACCAGACCAGAACCGTACCAGTGTTGACCATTCTACCAAACATGTCAATAAAAAGAGCACTGATTAATAAAGATCCGAACCAGAATAGAACTGCAGCAGTGATTACCATACTACCAAACATGACAATAAAATGAGCACTGATTAATAAAGATCCGAACCAGACCAGAACCACACCAGTGATTACCATATAACCAAACTTGCCAACAAAATTAGCACTGATTAGTAAAGATCCAAACCAGACCAGAACCGTACTAGTGATGACCATTATACCAAACATGCCAATAAAATTAGCAGTGATTAATAAAGATCCAAACCAGACCAGAACCACACCAGTGATTACCATACTACCAAACATGCCAATAAGATGAGCACTGATTAATAAAGATCCAAACCAGACCAGAACCGTACCAGTGATGACCATTCTACCAAACATGGCAATAAAATGAGCACTGATTAATAAAGATCCAAACCAGACCAGAACCGCACCAGTGATTACCATAAAACCAAACATACCAACAAAATGAGCACTGATTAATAAAGATCTGAACCAGACCAGTACTGCAGCATTGATTACCATTCTATCAAACATGAAAATCAAATGAGCACTGTTTAATAAAGATCCGAACCAGACCAGAACCATAGCAGTGATTACCATACTACCAAACATGCCAATAAAATGAGCACTGATTAATAAAGTTCCAAACCAGACGAAAACCGCACTAGTGATTATCATACTACGAAACATGGCAATAAAATGAGAACTGATTAATAAAGATCCAAACCAGACCAGAACCACACCAGTGATTACCATACTACCAAACATGGCAATAAAATGAGCACTGATTAGTAAAGATCCAAACCAGACCAGAACCCTACCAGTGACTGCCATTCTACCAAACCTGCCAATAAAATGAGCACTGATTAATAAAGATCCAAACCAGAACAGAACTGCACCAGTGATTAACATACTACCAATCATGACAATAAAATGAGCACGGATTATTAAAGATCCAAACCAGACCAGAACCATACCAGTGATTACCATACTACCAAACATGCCAATAACATGAGCACTGATTAATAAAGATCCGAACCAGACCAGAACCGTACCAGTGATGACCATTCTACCAAACATGCCAATAAAATGAGCACTGATTAATAAAGATCCAAACCAGACCAGAACCGCACCAGTGATTACCATAAAAACAAACATGCCAACAAAATGAACACTGATTAATAAAGATTTGAACCAGACCAGTACTGCAGCATTGATTACCATTCTACCAAACATGAAAATCAAATGAGCACTGTTTAATAAAGATCCGAACTAGACCAGAACCATAGCAGTGATTACCATACTACCAAACACGCCAATAAAATTAGCACTGATTAATAAAGTTCCAAACCACACGAGAACCGCACCAGTGATTAGCATACTATGAAACATGGCAATAAAATTAGCACTGATTAATAAAGATCTGAACCAGACCAGAACCGCTGCAGTGATTACCATACTACCAATCATGACAATAAAATCAGCACCGATTATTAAAGATCCAAACCAGACCAGAACCGTACCAGTGATTACCATACTACCAAACATGCCAATAAAATGAACACTGATTAATAAAGATCTGAACCAGACCAGAACCGCACCAGTGATTACCATACTACCAAACATGGCAATAAAATTAGCACTGATTAATAAAGATCCGAACCAGACCAGAACCATACCAGTGTTTACCATACCACTAAACATGGCAATAAAATGAGCACTGATTAATACATATAAAAACCAGACCAAAACCGTGCCAGTGATTACCATACTACCAAACATGGCAATAAAATTAGCAGTGATTAATAAAGCTCCAGACCAGACCAGAACGACACCAGTGATTACCATACTACCAAACATGCCAATAAAATGAACACTGATTAATAAAGATCTGAACCAGACCAGAACCGCACCAGTGATTACCATACTACCAAACATGCCAATAAAATTAGCACTGATTAATAAAGATCCGAACCAGACCAGAACCATACCAGTGTTTACCATACCACTAAACATGGCAATAAAATGAGCACTGATTAATACATATAAAAACCAGACCAAAACCGTGCCAGTGATTACCATACTACCAAACATGGCAATAAAATTAGCAGTGATTAATAAAGCTCCAGACCAGACCAGAACGACACCAGTGATTACCATAAAACCAAACTTGCCAACAAAATGAGCACTGATTAATAACGATCCAAACCAGACCAGAACCGTACCAGTGTTGACCATTCTACCAAACATGTCAATAAAATGAGCACTGATTAAAAAAGATCCGAACCAGAATAGAACTGCAGCAGTGATTACCATACTACCAAACATGACAATAAAATGAGCACTGATTAATAAAGATCCGAACCAGACCAGAACCACACCAGTGATTACCACCAGTGATTACCATACAACCAAACTTGCCAACAAAATGAGCACTGATTAATAAAGATCCAAACCAGACCAGAACCGTACTAGTGATGACCATTCTACCAAACATGCCAATAAAATGAGTACTGATTAATAAAGATCCGAACCAGAATAGAACTGCAGCAGTGATTACCATACTACCAAACATGACAATAAAATGAGCACTGATTAATAAAGATCCGAACCAGAACAGAACCGCACCAGTGATTACCATACAACCAAACATGCCAACAAAATGAGCATTGATTAATAAAGATCCAAACCAGACCAGAACCGTACCAGTGATTACCATACTACCAAACATGGCAATAAAATTAGCAGTGATTAATAAAGATCCAAACCAGCCCAGAACCACACCAGTGATTACCATACTACCAAACATGCCAATAAGATGAGTACTGATTAATAAAGATCCAAACCAGACCAGAACCGTACCAGTGATGACCATTCTACCAAACATGCCAATTAAATGAGCACTGATTAATAAAGATCCAAACCAGACCAGAACCGCACCAGTGATTATCATAAAACCAAACATACCAACAAAATGAGCACTGATTAATAAAGATCTGAACCAGACCAGTACTGTAGCATTGATTACCATTCTATCAAACATGAAAATCAAAGGAGCACTGTTTAATAAAGATCCGAACCAGACCAGAACCATAGCAGTGATTACCATACTACCAAACACGCCAATAAAATGAGCACTGATTAATAAAGTTCCAAACCAGACGAGAACCGCACCAGTGATTTGCATACTATGAAACATGGCAATAAAATTAGCACTGATTAATAAAGATCTGAACCAGACCAGAACCGCTGCAGTGATTACCATACTACCAATCATGACAATAAAATGAGCACCGATTATTAAAGATCCAAACCAGAGCAGAACCACACCAGTGATTACCATACTACCAAACATGGCAATAAAATGAGCATTGATTAGTAAAGATCTGAACCAGACCAGAACCCTACCAGTGACTGTCATTCTACCAAACATGCCAATAAAATGAGCACTGATTAATAAAGATACAAACCAGAACAGAACTGCACCAGTGATTACCATACTACCAAACATGCCAATAAAATTAGCACTGATTAATAAAGATCCGAACCAGACCAGAACCGTACCAGTGATTACCATACCACTAAACATGGCAATAAAATGAGCACTGATTAATACATATAAAAACCAGACCAAAACCGTGCCAGTGATTACCATACTACCAAACATGGCAATAAAATTAGCAGTGATTAATAAAGCTCCAGACCAGACCAGAACCACACCAGTGATTACCATACAACCAAACTTGCCAACAAAATGAGCACTGATTAATAACGATCCAAACCAGACCAGAACCGTACCAGTGATTACCATACTACCAAACATGCCAATAAAATTAGCATTGATTAATAAAGATCCAAACCAGACCAGAACCGTACCAGTGTTGACCATTCTACCAAACATGCCAATAAAATGAGCACTGATTAATAAAGATCCGATCCAGAATAGAACTGCAGCAGTGATTACCATTCTACCAAACATGACAATAAAATGAGCACTGATTAATAAAGATCTGAACCAGACCAGAACTACACCAGTGATTACCATACTACCAAACATGACAATAAAATGAGCACTGATTAATAAAGATCCGAACCAGACCAGAACCGTACCAGTGATTACCATACTACCAAACATGGCAATAAAATTAGCAGTGATTAATAAAGATCCAAACCAGCCCAGAACCACACCAGTGATTACCATACTACCAAACATGCCAATAAGATGAGTACTGATTAATAAAGATCCAAACCAGACCAGAACCGTACCAGTGATGACCATTCTACCAAACATGCCAATTAAATGAGCACTGATTAATAAAGATCCAAACCAGACCAGAACCGCACCAGTGATTATCATAAAACCAAACATACCAACAAAATGAGCACTGATTAATAAAGATCTGAACCAGACCAGTACTGTAGCATTGATTACCATTCTATCAAACATGAAAATCAAAGGAGCACTGTTTAATAAAGATCCGAACCAGACCAGAACCATAGCAGTGATTACCATACTACCAAACACGCCAATAAAATGAGCACTGATTAATAAAGTTCCAAACCAGACGAGAACCGCACCAGTGATTTGCATACTATGAAACATGGCAATAAAATTAGCACTGATTAATAAAGATCTGAACCAGACCAGAACCGCTGCAGTGATTACCATACTACCAATCATGACAATAAAATGAGCACCGATTATTAAAGATCCAAACCAGAGCAGAACCACACCAGTGATTACCATACTACCAAACATGGCAATAAAATGAGCATTGATTAGTAAAGATCTGAACCAGACCAGAACCCTACCAGTGACTGTCATTCTACCAAACATGCCAATAAAATGAGCACTGATTAATAAAGATACAAACCAGAACAGAACTGCACCAGTGATTACCATACTACCAAACATGCCAATAAAATTAGCACTGATTAATAAAGATCCGAACCAGACCAGAACCGTACCAGTGATTACCATACCACTAAACATGGCAATAAAATGAGCACTGATTAATACATATAAAAACCAGACCAAAACCGTGCCAGTGATTACCATACTACCAAACATGGCAATAAAATTAGCAGTGATTAATAAAGCTCCAGACCAGACCAGAACCACACCAGTGATTACCATACAACCAAACTTGCCAACAAAATGAGCACTGATTAATAACGATCCAAACCAGACCAGAACCGTACCAGTGATTACCATACTACCAAACATGCCAATAAAATTAGCATTGATTAATAAAGATCCAAACCAGACCAGAACCGTACCAGTGTTGACCATTCTACCAAACATGCCAATAAAATGAGCACTGATTAATAAAGATCCGATCCAGAATAGAACTGCAGCAGTGATTACCATTCTACCAAACATGACAATAAAATGAGCACTGATTAATAAAGATCTGAACCAGACCAGAACTACACCAGTGATTACCATACTACCAAACATGACAATAAAATGAGCACTGATTAATAAAGATCCGAACCAGAACAGAACCGCACCAGTGATTACCATACAACCAAACATACCAACAAAATGAGCACTGATTAATAAAGATCCAAACCAGACCAGAACCGTACCAGTGATTACCATACTACCAAACATGCCAATAAAATTAGCAGTGATTAATAAAGATACAAACCAGACCAGAACCGTACCAGTGATTACCATACTACCAAACATGCCAATAAGATGAGCACTGATTAATAAAGATCCAAACCAGACCAGAACCGTACCAGTGATGACCATTCTATCAAACATGCCAATAAAATGAGCACTGATTAATAAAGATCCAAACCAGACCAGAACCGCACCAGTGATTACCATAAAACCAAACATACCAACAAAATGAGCACTGATTAATAAAGATCTGAACCAGACCAGTACTGCAGCATTGATTACCATTCTGTCAAACATGAAAATCAAATGAGCACTGTTTAATAAAGATCCGAACCAGACCAGAACCATAGCAGTGATTACCATACTACCAAACACGCCAATAAAATGAGCACTGATTAATAAAGTTCCAAACCAGACGAGAAACGCACCAGTGATTAGTATACTACGAAACATGGCAATAAAATGAGCACTGATTAATAAAGATCCAAACCAGACCAGAACCACACCAGTGATTACCATACTACCAAACATGGCAATAAAATGAGCACTGATTAGTAAAGATCCGAACCAGACAAGAACCCTACCAGTGACTGCCATTCTACCAAAAATGCCAATAAAATGAGCACTGATTAATAAAGATCCAAACCAGAACAGAACTGCACCAGTGATTAACATACTACAAACATACCAATAGAATGAGCACTGATTCATAAAGATCCAAAGCAGAGCAGAACCACACCAGTAATTACCATACTACCAAACATGCCAATAAGAAGAGCACTGATTAGTAAAGATCCGAACCAGACCAGAACTGATGCAGTGATTACCATACAACCAATCATGACAATAAAATGAGCACCGATTATTAAAGATCCAAACCAGACCAGAACCATACCAGTGATTACCATACTACCAAACATGCCAATAATATGAAAACTCATTAATAAAGCTCTGAACCAGAACTGCACCAGTGATTACCATACTACCAAACATGCCAATAAAATTAGCACTGATTCATAAAGATCCAAAGCAGACCAGAACCACACCAGTGATTACCATACTACCAAACATGCCAATAAGAAGAGCACTGATTAATAAAGATCTGAACCAGACCAGAACCGCACCAGTGATTACCATAAAAACAAACATGCCCACAAAATGAGCACTGATTAACAAAGATCCAAACCAGACCAGAACCGTACCAGTGATTAACATACTACCAAACATGCCAATAAAATTAGCACTGATTACTAAAGATCAGAACCAGACCAATACTGCAGCATTGATTACCATACTACCAAACATGACAATCAAATGAGCACTGTTTAATAAAGATCCGAACCAGACTAGAACCATAGCAGTGATTACCATACTACCAAGCACGCCAATAAAATGAGCACTGATTAATACATTTCCAAACCAGACAAGAACCACACCAGTGATTACCATACTACCAAACATGTCAATAAAATGACCACTGATTAATAAAGATCCGATCCAGACCAGAACCGCTCCAGTGATTACCATACTACCAAACATGCTAATAAAATACCTACTGATTAATAAAGATATGAACAAGACCAGAACCGCAGCAGTGATTACCATACTAACAAACATAGCAATAAAATCAACACTGATTAATAAAGATCCGAACCAGACCAGAACCGTACCAGTGATTACCATACGTCCAAACATGCCAGTAAAATGAGCACTGATTAATAAAGATCCAAACCAGAATAGAACTGCAGCAGTGATTACCATACTACCAAACATGACAATAAAATTAGCACTGATTAACGAAGATCCGAACCAGACCTGAATGGTACCATTGATTACCATACTACCAAACATGCCAATAAAATGAACACTTATTAATAAAGATCTGAACCAGACCAGAAAAGCACCAGTGATTACCATACTACCAAACATGCCAATAAAATTAGCACTGATTATTAAAGATCCAAACCAGACCAGAACGGTACCAGTGATTAGAATACTACGAAACATGGCAATAAAATGAGCACTGATAAATATAGATCCGAACCAGACCAGAACCACACCAGTGATTACCATACTACCAAACACGCCAATAAAATTAGCACTGATTAATAAAGTTCCAAACCAGGCGAGAACCGCACCAGTGATTAGAATACTATGAAACATGGCAATAAAATGAGCACTGATTAGCAAAGATCCGAACCAGACCAGAACCCTACCAGTGACTACCATTCTTCCAAACATGCCAATAAAATGAGCACTGATTAATAAAGATCCAAACCAGAACAGAACCTCACCAGTGATTAACATAACAGCAAACATACCAATAGAATGAGCACTGATTATTAAAGATCCGAACTAGACCAGAACCGTTCCAGTGATTACCATACTACCAAACATGCCAACAAAATGAGCAGTGACTAATAATGATCCAAACCAGACCAGAACTGTACCAGTTATTACCATGCTAACAAACATGCCAATATAATGAGCACTGATTAATAATGATCCGAACCAGAACTGAACCGTACCTGTGATTACCAAACTACCAAACATGCCAATAAAATGAGACTGATTAATAAAGAGCCGCACCAGACCAGAACCGTACCTGTGATTACCATACTACTAAACATGCTAATAAAATGAGCACTGATTTATAAAGATCCGCACCAGACCAGAACCGCACCAGTGATTACCATACTACCAAACATAGCAATAAAATGAGCACAGATTAATAAAGATCCGAACCAGACCAGAACCGCACCAGTGATTACCTTACTATCAAACATACCAATAGAATGAGCACTGATTAATAAAGGTCTGAACCAGACCAGAACCGCAGCACTGATTACTATACTACCAAACATGCCAATACAATGAGCACTGATTAATAAAGATCCAAACCAGACCAGAACCGCACCAGTGATTACCATAAAACCAAACATACCAACAAAATGAGCACTGATTAATAAAGATCTGAACCAGACCAGTACTGCAGCATTGATTACCATTCTGTCAAACATGAAAATCAAATGAGCACTGTTTAATAAAGATCCGAACCAGACCAGAACCATAGCAGTGATTACCATACTACCAAACACACCAATAAAATGAGCACTGATTAATAAAGTTCCAAACCAGACGAGAACCGCACCAGTGATTAGCATACTACGAAACATGGCAATAAAATGAGCACTGATTAATAAAGATCCAAACCAGACCAGAACCACACCAGTGATTACCATACTACCAAACATGGCAATAAAATGAGCACTGATTAGTAAAGATCCGAACCAGACAAGAACCCTACCAGTGACTGCCATTCTACCAAACATGCCAATAAAATGAGCACTGATTAATAAAGATCCAAACCAGAACAGAACTGCACCAGTGATTAACATACTACCAAACATACCAATAGAATGAGCACTGATTAGTAAAGATCCGAACCAGACCAGAACTGCTGCAGTGATTACCATACAACCAATCATGACAATAAAATGAGCACCGATTATTAAAGATCCAAACCAGACCAGAACCATACCAGTGATTACCATACTACCAAACATGCCAATAATATGAAAACTCATTAATAAAGCTCTGAACCAGAACTGCACCAGTGATTACCATACTACCAAACATGCCAATAAAATTAGCACTGATTCATAAAGATCCAAAGCAGACCAGAACCACACCAGTGATTACCATACTACCAAACATGCCAATAAGAAGAGCACTGATTAATAAAGATCCGAACCAGACCAGAACCGCACCAGTGATTACCATAAAAACAAACATGCCAACAAAATGAGCACTGATTAACAAAGATCCAATCCAGACCAGAACCGCACCAGTGATTACCATAAAAACAAACATGCCAACAAAATGAGCACTGATTAACAAAGATCCAATCCAGACCAGAACCGTACCAGTGATTGACATACTACCAAACATGCCAATAAAATTAGCACTGATTACTAAAGATCAGAACCAGACCAAAACTGCAGCATTGATTACCGTACTACCAAACATGACAATCAAATGAGCACTGTTTATTAAAGATCCTAACCAGACTAGAACCATAGCAGTGATTACCATACTACCAAGCACGCCAATAAAATGAGCACTGATTAATACATTTCCAAACCAGACAAGAACCACACCAGTGATTACCATACTACCAAACATGTCAATAAAATGACCACTGATTAATAAAGATCCGATCCAGACCAGAACCGCTCCAGTGATTACCATACTACCAAACATGCTAATAAAATACCTACTGATTAATAAAGATATGAACAAGACCAGAACCGTAGCAGTGATTACCATACTAACAAACATAGCAATAAAATCAACACTGATTAATAAAGATCCGAACCAGACCAGAACCGTACCAGTGATAACCATACGTCCAAACATGCCAGTAAAATGAACACTGATTAATAAAGATCCAAACCAGAATAGAACTGCAGCAGTGATTACCATACTACCAAACATGACAATAAAATTAGCACTGATTAACGAAGATCCGAACCAGACCAGAACGGTACCATTGATTACCATACTACCAAACATGCCAATAAAATGAACACTTATTAATAAAGATCTGAACCAGACCAGAAAAGCACCAGTGATTACCATACTACCAAACATGCCAATAAAATTAGCACTGATTATTAAAGATCCGAACCAGACCAGAACGGTACCAGTGATTAGAATACTACGAAACATGGCAATAAAATGAGCACTGATAAATATAGATCCGAACCAGACCAGAACCACACCAGTGATTACCATACTACCAAACACGCCAATAAAATTAGCACTGATTAATAAAGTTCCAAACCAGACGAGAACCGCACCAGTGATTAGAATACTACGAAACATGGCAATAAAATGAGCACTGATTAGCAAAGATCCGAACCAGACCAGAACCCTACCAGTGACTACCATTCTTCCAAACATGCCAATAAAATGAGCACTGATTAATAAAGATCCAAACCAGAACAGAACCGCACCAGTGATTAACATAACAGCAAACATACCAATAGAATGAGCACTGATTATTAAAGATCCAAACCAGACCAGAACCGTTCCAGTGATTACCATACTACCAAACATGCCAACAAAATGAGCAGTGACTAATAATGATCCAAACCAGACCAGAACTGTACCAGTTATTACCATGCTAACAAACATGCCAATATAATGAGCACTGATTAATAATGATCCGAACCAGAACTGAACCGTACCTGTGATTACCATACTACCAAACATGCCAATAAAATGAGCACTGATTAATAAAGAGCCGCACCAGACCAGAACCGTACCTGTGATTACCATACTACTAAACATGCTAATAAAATGAGCACTGATTTATAAAGATCCGCACCAGACCAGAACCGCACCAGTGATTACCATACTACAAACATACCAATAGAATGAGCACTGATTCATAAAGATCCAAAGCAGAGCAGAACCACACCAGTAATTACCATACTACCAAACATGCCAATAAGAAGAGCACTGATTAGTAAAGATCCGAACCAGACCAGAACTGATGCAGTGATTACCATACAACCAATCATGACAATAAAATGAGCACCGATTATTAAAGATCCAAACCAGACCAGAACCATACCAGTGATTACCATACTACCAAACATGCCAATAATATGAAAACTCATTAATAAAGCTCTGAACCAGAACTGCACCAGTGATTACCATACTACCAAACATGCCAATAAAATTAGCACTGATTCATAAAGATCCAAAGCAGACCAGAACCACACCAGTGATTACCATACTACCAAACATGCCAATAAGAAGAGCACTGATTAATAAAGATCTGAACCAGACCAGAACCGCACCAGTGATTACCATAAAAACAAACATGCCCACAAAATGAGCACTGATTAACAAAGATCCAAACCAGACCAGAACCGTACCAGTGATTAACATACTACCAAACATGCCAATAAAATTAGCACTGATTACTAAAGATCAGAACCAGACCAATACTGCAGCATTGATTACCATACTACCAAACATGACAATCAAATGAGCACTGTTTAATAAAGATCCGAACCAGACTAGAACCATAGCAGTGATTACCATACTACCAAGCACGCCAATAAAATGAGCACTGATTAATACATTTCCAAACCAGACAAGAACCACACCAGTGATTACCATACTACCAAACATGTCAATAAAATGACCACTGATTAATAAAGATCCGATCCAGACCAGAACCGCTCCAGTGATTACCATACTACCAAACATGCTAATAAAATACCTACTGATTAATAAAGATATGAACAAGACCAGAACCGCAGCAGTGATTACCATACTAACAAACATAGCAATAAAATCAACACTGATTAATAAAGATCCGAACCAGACCAGAACCGTACCAGTGATTACCATACGTCCAAACATGCCAGTAAAATGAGCACTGATTAATAAAGATCCAAACCAGAATAGAACTGCAGCAGTGATTACCATACTACCAAACATGACAATAAAATTAGCACTGATTAACGAAGATCCGAACCAGACCTGAACGGTACCATTGATTACCATACTACCAAACATGCCAATAAAATGAACACTTATTAATAAAGATCTGAACCAGACCAGAAAAGCACCAGTGATTACCATACTACCAAACATGCCAATAAAATTAGCACTGATTATTAAAGATCCAAACCAGACCAGAACGGTACCAGTGATTAGAATACTACGAAACATGGCAATAAAATGAGCACTGATAAATATAGATCCGAACCAGACCAGAACCACACCAGTGATTACCATACTACCAAACACGCCAATAAAATTAGCACTGATTAATAAAGTTCCAAACCAGGCGAGAACCGCACCAGTGATTAGAATACTATGAAACATGGCAATAAAATGAGCATTGATTAGCAAAGATCCGAACCAGACCAGAACCCTACCAGTGACTACCATTCTTCCAAACATGCCAATAAAATGAGCACTGATTAATAAAGATCCAAACCAGAACAGAACCTCACCAGTGATTAACATAACAGCAAACATACCAATAGAATGAGCACTGATTATTAAAGATCCGAACTAGACCAGAACCGTTCCAGTGATTACCATACTACCAAACATGCCAACAAAATGAGCAGTGACTAATAATGATCCAAACCAGACCAGAACTGTACCAGTTATTACCATGCTAACAAACATGCCAATATAATGAGCACTGATTAATAATGATCCGAACCAGAACTGAACCGTACCTGTGATTACCAAACTACCAAACATGCCAATAAAATGAGACTGATTAATAAAGAGCCGCACCAGACCAGAACCGTACCTGTGATTACCATACTACTAAACATGCTAATAAAATGAGCACTGATTTATAAAGATCCGCACCAGACCAGAACCGCACCAGTGATTACCATACTACCAAACATAGCAATAAAATGAGCACAGATTAATAAAGATCCGAACCAGACCAGAACCGCACCAGTGATTACCTTACTATCAAACATACCAATAGAATGAGCACTGATTAATAAAGGTCTGAACCAGACCAGAACCGCAGCACTGATTACTATACTACCAAACATGCCAATACAATGAGCACTGATTAATAAAGATCCAAACCAGACCAGAACCGCACCAGTGATTACCATAAAACCAAACATACCAACAAAATGAGCACTGATTAATAAAGATCTGAACCAGACCAGTACTGCAGCATTGATTACCATTCTGTCAAACATGAAAATCAAATGAGCACTGTTTAATAAAGATCCGAACCAGACCAGAACCATAGCAGTGATTACCATACTACCAAACACACCAATAAAATGAGCACTGATTAATAAAGTTCCAAACCAGACGAGAACCGCACCAGTGATTAGCATACTACGAAACATGGCAATAAAATGAGCACTGATTAATAAAGATCCAAACCAGACCAGAACCACACTAGTGATTACCATACTACCAAACATGGCAATAAAATGAGCACTGATTAGTAAAGATCCGAACCAGACAAGAACCCTACCAGTGACTGCCATTCTACCAAACATGCCAATAAAATGAGCACTGATTAATAAAGATCCAAACCAGAACAGAACTGCACCAGTGATTAACATACTACCAAACATACCAATAGAATGAGCACTGATTAGTAAAGATCCGAACCAGACCAGAACTGCTGCAGTGATTACCATACAACCAATCATGACAATAAAATGAGCACCGATTATTAAAGATCCAAACCAGACCAGAACCATACCAGTGATTACCATACTACCAAACATGCCAATAATATGAAAACTCATTAATAAAGCTCTGAACCAGAACTGCACCAGTGATTACCATACTACCAAACATGCCAATAAAATTAGCACTGATTCATAAAGATCCAAAGCAGACCAGAACCACACCAGTGATTACCATACTACCAAACATGCCAATAAGAAGAGCACTGATTAATAAAGATCCGAACCAGACCAGAACCGCACCAGTGATTACCATAAAAACAAACATGCCAACAAAATGAGCACTGATTAACAAAGATCCAATCCAGACCAGAACCGTACCAGTGATTGACATACTACCAAACATGCCAATAAAATTAGCACTGATTACTAAAGATCAGAACCAGACCAAAACTGCAGCATTGATTACCGTACTACCAAACATGACAATCAAATGAGCACTGTTTATTAAAGATCCTAACCAGACTAGAACCATAGCAGTGATTACCATACTACCAAGCACGCCAATAAAATGAGCACTGATTAATACATTTCCAAACCAGACAAGAACCACACCAGTGATTACCATACTACCAAACATGTCAATAAAATGACCACTGATTAATAAAGATCCGATCCAGACCAGAACCGCTCCAGTGATTACCATACTACCAAACATGCTAATAAAATACCTACTGATTAATAAAGATATGAACAAGACCAGAACCGTAGCAGTGATTACCATACTAACAAACATAGCAATAAAATCAACACTGATTAATAAAGATCCGAACCAGACCAGAACCGTACCAGTGATAACCATACGTCCAAACATGCCAGTAAAATGAACACTGATTAATAAAGATCCAAACCAGAATAGAACTGCAGCAGTGATTACCATACTACCAAACATGACAATAAAATTAGCACTGATTAACGAAGATCCGAACCAGACCAGAACGGTACCATTGATTACCATACTACCAAACATGCCAATAAAATGAACACTTATTAATAAAGATCTGAACCAGACCAGAAAAGCACCAGTGATTACCATACTACCAAACATGCCAATAAAATTAGCACTGATTATTAAAGATCCGAACCAGACCAGAACGGTACCAGTGATTAGAATACTACGAAACATGGCAATAAAATGAGCACTGATAAATATAGATCCGAACCAGACCAGAACCACACCAGTGATTACCATACTACCAAACACGCCAATAAAATTAGCACTGATTAATAAAGTTCCAAACCAGACGAGAACCGCACCAGTGATTAGAATACTACGAAACATGGCAATAAAATGAGCACTGATTAGCAAAGATCCGAACCAGACCAGAACCCTACCAGTGACTACCATTCTTCCAAACATGCCAATAAAATGAGCACTGATTAATAAAGATCCAAACCAGAACAGAACCGCACCAGTGATTAACATAACAGCAAACATACCAATAGAATGAGCACTGATTATTAAAGATCCAAACCAGACCAGAACCGTTCCAGTGATTACCATACTACCAAACATGCCAACAAAATGAGCAGTGACTAATAATGATCCAAACCAGACCAGAACTGTACCAGTTATTACCATGCTAACAAACATGCCAATATAATGAGCACTGATTAATAATGATCCGAACCAGAACTGAACCGTACCTGTGATTACCATACTACCAAACATGCCAATAAAATGAGCACTGATTAATAAAGAGCCGCACCAGACCAGAACCGTACCTGTGATTACCATACTACTAAACATGCTAATAAAATGAGCACTGATTTATAAAGATCCGCACCAGACCAGAACCGCACCAGTGATTACCATACTACCAAACATAGCAATAAAATGAGCACAGATTAATAAAGATCCAAACCAGACCAGAACCGCACCAGTGATTACCTTACTATCAAACATACCAATAAAATGAGCACTGATCATTAAAGATCTGAACAAGACCAGAACCATACCAGCGATTACCATACTACCAAACATGTCAATAAAATGACCACTGATTAATAAAGATCCGAACCAGACCAGAACCGTACCAGTGATTACCATACTCCCAAACATGCCAGTAAAATGAGCACTGATTAATAAAGATCCGAACCAGAATAGAACTGCAGCAGTGATTACCATACTACCAAACATGACAATAACATTAGCACTGATTAATAAAGATCCGAACCAGACCAGAACGGTACCAGTGATTACCATACTACCAAACTTGCCAATAAAATAAACACTTATTAATAAAGATCTGAACCAGACCAGAACCGCACCAGTGATTACCATACTACCAAACATGCCAATAAAATTAGCACTGATTAATAAAGATCTGAACCAGACCAGAACCGTACCAGTGATTACCACACCACTAAACATGAAAATAAAATGAGCACTGCTTAATACATTTCAAAACCAGACCAAAACCGTACCAGTGATTACCATACTAACAAACATGCCAATAAAATGAGCAGTGATTAATAAAGATTTGAACCATACCAGAAACGCACAAGAGATTAGCGTACTACCAAACAGGTGAATAAAATGAGCACTGATTAATAAAGATCTGAACCATACCAGTACAGCACCAGTGATTACCATATTACCAAAAATGGCAATAATATGAGCGCTGATTAATAAAGATCCAAACCAGACCAGAACTATATCAGTGATTACCATACTACCAAACATGCCAATAAAATGAGCACTGATTAATAAAGTTCTGCACCAGACCAGAACCGTACCTGTGATTACCATACTACCAAACATGCCAATTAAATGAGCACTAATTAATAAAGATCCGAACCAGACCAGAACCGCACCAGTGATTACGGTACTATCAAACATACCAATAGAATGAACACTGATTAATAAAGATCTGAACCAGACCAGAACCGCAGCACTGATTACTATACTACCAAACATGACAATAAAATGAGCACTGATTATTAAAGATCCGACCCAGACCAGAACCATACCAGTGACTACCATTCTACCAAACATGTCAATAAAATGACCACTAATTAAGAAAGATCTGAACGAGACCAGAACCGTACCAGTGATTACCATACTACCAAACATGCCAATAAAATGACCACTGATTAATAAAGAAATGAACAAGACCAGAACTGCAGCAGTGATTACCATACTAGCAAACATATCAATAAAATAAACACTGATTAATAAAGATCTGAACCAGACCAGAACCGTAACAGTGATTGCCATACTACCAAACATGCCAGTAAAATGAGCACTGATTAATAAAGACCCGAATCAGAATAGAACTGCAGCAGTGATTACTATACTACCAAACATGACAATAAGATGAGCACTGATTAATAAAGATCCGAACCAGACCAGAACCGTACCAGTGATGACCATTCTACCAAGCATGCCAATAAAATGAGCACTGATTAATAAAGATCTGAACCAGACCAGAACCGCACCAGTGATTACCATAAAACCAAACATGCCAACAAAATGAGCACTGATTAATAAAGATATGAACCAGACCAGTACAGCAGCATTGATTACCATAAAACCAAACATGCCAACAAAATGAGCACTGATTAATAAAGATATGAACCAGACCAGTACAGCAGCATTGATTACCATTCTACCAAACATGACAATCAAATGAGCACTGTTTAATAAAGATAGGAACCAGACCAGAACCATAGCAGTGATTATCATACTACCAAACACGCCAATAAAATGAGCACTGATTAATAAAGTTCCAAACCAGACGAGAACCGCACCAGTGATTAGCATACTACGAAAAATGGCAATAAAATGAGCACTGATAAATAAAGATCCGAACCAGACCAGAACCACACCAGTGATTACCATACTACCAAACATACCAATAAAATGAGCACTGATTAGTAAAGATCCGAACCAGACCAGAACCCTACCAGTGACTACCATTCTACCAAACAGGCCAATAAAATGAACACTGATTAATAAAGATCCAAAACAGAACAGAACCACACCAGTGATTAACATACTACCAATCATGACAATAAAATGAGCACTGATTATTAAAGATCCGAACCAGACCAGAACCGCACCAGTGATTACCATACTACCAAACATGCCAGTAAAATGAGCACTGATTAAAAAAGATCCGAACCAGAATAGAACTGCAGCAGTGATTACCATTCTACCAAACATGACACTAAAATTAGCACTTATTAATAAAGATCCGAACCAGACCAGAATGGTACCAGTGATTACCATACTACCAAACATGCCAATAAAATGAGCACTGATAAATAATGATCCGAACCAGACCAGAACCGTACCAGTGATTACCATACTCCCAAACATGCCAGTAAAATGAGCACTGATTAATAAAGCTCCGAACCAGAATAGAACTGCAGCAGTGATTACCATACTACCAAACATGACAATAACATTAGCACTGATTAATAAAGATCCGAACCAGACCAGAACGGTACCAGTGATTACCATACTACCAAACTTGCCAATAAAATAAACACTTATTAATAAAGATCTGAACCAGACCAGAACCGCACCAGTGATTACCATACTACCAAACATGCCAATAAAATTAGCACTGATTAATAAAGATCTGAACCAGACCAGAACCGTACCAGTGATTACCACACCACTAAACATGAAAATAAAATGAGCACTGCTTAATACATTTCAAAACCAGACCAAAACCGTACCAGTGATTACCATACTAACAAACATGCCAATAAAATGAGCAGTGATTAATAAAGATTTGAACCATACCAGAACCGCACAAGAGATTAGCGTACTACCAAACAGGTGAATAAAATGAGCACTGATTAATAAAGATCCGAACCAGACCAGAACCATACCTGTGATTACCATACTACCAAACATGCCAATAAATTGAGCGCTGGTTAATAAAGATCTGAACCATACCAGTACAGCACCAGTGATTACCATATTACCAAAAATGGCAATAATATGAGCGCTGATTAATAAAGATCCAAACCAGACCAGAACTATATCAGTGATTACCATACTACCAAACATGCCAATAAAATGAGCACTGATTAATAAAGTTCTGCACCAGACCAGAACCGTACCTGTGATTACCATACTACCAAACATGCCAATTAAATGAGCACTAATTAATAAAGATCCGAACCAGACCAGAACCACACCAGTGATTACGGTACTATCAAACATACCAATAGAATGAACACTGATTAATAAAGATCTGAACCAGACCAGAACCGCAGCCCTGATTACTATACTACCAAACATGACAATAAAATGAGCACTGATTATTAAAGATCCGACCCAGACCAGAACCATACCAGTGACTACCATTCTACCAAACATGTCAATAAAATGACCACTAATTAAGAAAGATCTGAACGAGACCAGAACCGTACCAGTGATTACCATACTACCAAACATGCCAATAAAATGACCACTGATTAATAAAGAAATGAACAAGACCAGAACTGCAGCAGTGATTACCATACTAGCAAACATAGCAATAAAATCAACACTGATTAATAAAGATCTGAACCAGACCAGAACCGTAACAGTGATTGCCATACTACCAAACATGCCAGTAAAATGAGCACTGATTAATAAAGAGCCGAATCAGAATAGAACTGCAGCAGTGATTACTATACTACCAAACATGACAATAAGATGAGCACTGATTAATAAAGATCCGAACCAGACCAGAACCGTACCAGTGATGACCATTCTACCAAGCATGCCAATAAAATGAGCACTGATTAATAAAGATCTGAACCAGACCAGAACCGCACCAGTGATTACCATAAAACCAAACATGCCAACAAAATGAGCACTGATTAATAAAGATATGAACCAGACCAGTACAGCAGCATTGATTACCATAAAACCAAACATGCCAACAAAATGAGCACTGATTAATAAAGATATGAACCAGACCAGTACAGCAGCATTGATTACCATTCTACCAAACATGACAATCAAATGAGCACTGTTTAATAAAGATAGGAACCAGACCAGAACCATAGCAGTGATTATCATACTACCAAACACGCCAATAAAATGAGCACTGATTAATAAAGTTCCAAACCAGACGAGAACCGCACCAGTGATTAGCATACTACGAAAAATGGCAATAAAATGAGCACTGATAAATAAAGATCCGAACCAGACCAGAACCACACCAGTGATTACCATACTACCAAACATACCAATAAAATGAGCACTGATTAGTAAAGATCCGAACCAGACCAGAACCCTACCAGTGACTACCATTCTACCAAACAGGCCAATAAAATGAGCACTGATTAATAAAGATCCAAAACAGAACAGAACCACACCAGTGATTAACATACTACCAATCATGACAATAAAATGAGCACTGATTATTAAAGATCCGAACCAGACCAGAACCGCACCAGTGATTACCATACTACCAAACATGCCAGTAAAATGAGCACTGATTAAAAAAGATCCGAACCAGAATAGAACTGCAGCAGTGATTACCATTCTACCAAACATGACACTAAAATTAGCACTTATTAATAAAGATCCGAACCAGACCAGAATGGTACCAGTGATTACCATACTACCAAACATGCCAATAAAATGAACACTTATTAATAAAGATCTGAACCAGACCAGAACCGCACCAGTGATTACCATACTACCAAACATGCCAATAAAATTAGCACTGATTAATAAAGATCTGAACCAGACCAGTACTGCAGCATTGATTACCATTCTACCAAACATGAAAATCAAATGAGCACTGTTTAATAAAGATCCGAACCAGACCAGAACCATAGCAGTGATTACCATACTACCAAACACGCCAATAAAATGAGCACTGATTAATAAAATTCCAAACCACACGAGAACCGCATCAGTGGTTAGCATACTATGAAACATGTCAATAAAATTAGCACTGATTAATAAAGATCCGAACCAGAACAGAACCGCACCAGTGATTACCATACAACCAAACATGTCAACAAAATGAGCACTGATTAATAAAGATCCAAACCAGACCAGAACCGTACCAGTGATTACCATACTACCAAACATGCCAATAAAATTAGCAGTGATCAATAAAGATCCAAACCAGACCAGAACCACACCAGTGATTACCATACTACCAAACATGCCAATAAGATGAGCACTGATTAATAAAGATCCAAACCAGACCAGAACCGTACCAGTGATGACCATTCTACCAAACATGGCACTAAAATGAGCACTGATTAATAAAGATCCAAACCAGACCAGAACCGCACCAGTGATTACTATAAAACCAAACATACCAACAAAATGAGCACTGATTAATAAAGATCTGAACCAGACCAGTACCGCACCAGTGATTAGCATACTACGAAACATGGCAATAAAATGAGAACTGATTAATAAATATCCAAACCAGACCAGAACCACACCAGTGATTACCATACTACCAAACATGGCAATAAAATGAGCACTGATTAGTAAAGATCCAAACCAGACCAGAACCCTACCAGTGACTGCCATTCTACCAAACCTGCCAATAAAATGAGCACTGATTAATAAAGATCCAAACCAGAACAGAACTGCACCAGTGATTAACATACTACCAAACATACCAATAGAATGAGCACTGATTAGTAAAGATCCGAACCAGACCAGAACTGCTGGAGTGATTACCATACTACCAATCATGACAATAAAATGAGCACGGATTATTAAAGATCCAAACCAGACCAGAACCATACCAGTGATTACCATACTACCAAACAAGCCAATAACATGAGCACTGATTAATAAAGATCCGAACCAGACCAGAACCGTACCAGTGATGACCATTCTACCAAACATGCCAATAAAATGAGCACTGATTAATAAAGATCCAAACCAGACCAGAACCGCACCAGTGATTACCATAAAAACAAACATGCCAACAAAATGAACACTGATTAATAAAGATCTGAACCAGACCAGTACTGCAGCATTGATTACCATTCTACCAAACATGAAAATCAAATGAGCACTGTTTAATAAAGATCCGAACTAGACCAGAACCATAGCAGTGATTACCATACTACCAAACAAGCCAATAAAATTAGCACTGATTAATAAAGTTCCAAACCACACGAGAACCGCACCAGTGATTAGCATACTATGAAACATGGCAATAAAATTAGCACTGATTAATAAATATCTGAACCAGACCAGAACCGGTGCATGGATTACCATACTACCAATCATGACAATAAAATGAGCACCGATTATTAAAGATCCAAACCAGACCAGAACCGTACCAGTGATTACCATACTACCAAACATGCCAATAAAATGAACACTGATTAATAAAGATCTGAACCAGACCAGAACCGCACCAGTGATTACCATACTACCAAACATGCCAATAAAATTAGCACTGATTAATAAAGATCCGAACCAGACCAGAACCGTACCAGTGATTACCATACCATTAAACATGGCAATAAAATGAGCACTGATTAATACATATAAAAACCAGACCAAAACCGTGCCAGTGATTACCATACTACCAAACATGGCAATAAAATTAGCAGTGATTAATAAAGCTCCAGACCAGACCAGAACGACACCAGTGATTACCATAAAACCAAACTTGCCAACAAAATGAGCACTGATTAATAACGATCCAAACCAGACCAGAACCGTACCAGTGTTGACCATTCTACCAAACATGTCAATAAAATGAGCACTGATTAAAAAAGATCCGAACCAGAATAGAACTGCAGCAGTGATTACCATACTACCAAACTTGCCAATAAAATAAACACTTATTAATAAAGATCTGAACCAGACCAGAACCGCACCAGTGATTACCATACTACCAAACATGCCAATAAAATTAGCACTGATTAATAAAGATCTGAACCAGACCAGAACCGTACCAGTGATTACCACACCACTAAACATGAAAATAAAATGAGCACTGCTTAATACATTTCAAAACCAGACCAAAACCGTACCAGTGATTACCATACTAACAAACATGCCAATAAAATGAGCAGTGATTAATAAAGATTTGAACCATACCAGAACCGCACAAGAGATTAGCGTACTACCAAACAGGTGAATAAAATGAGCACTGATTAATAAAGATCCGAACCAGACCAGAACCATACCTGTGATTACCATACTACCAAACATGCCAATAAATTGAGCGCTGGTTAATAAAGATCTGAACCATACCAGTACAGCACCAGTGATTACCATATTACCAAAAATGGCAATAATATGAGCGCTGATTAATAAAGATCCAAACCAGACCAGAACTATATCAGTGATTACCATACTACCAAACATGCCAATAAAATGAGCACTGATTAATAAAGTTCTGCACCAGACCAGAACCGTACCTGTGATTACCATACTACCAAACATGCCAATTAAATGAGCACTAATTAATAAAGATCCGAACCAGACCAGAACCGCACCAGTGATTACGGTACTATCAAACATACCAATAGAATGAACACTGATTAATAAAGATCTGAACCAGACCAGAACCGCAGCCCTGATTACTATACTACCAAACATGACAATAAAATGAGCACTGATTATTAAAGATCCGACCCAGACCAGAACCATACCAGTGACTACCATTCTACCAAACATGTCAATAAAATGACCACTAATTAAGAAAGATCTGAACGAGACCAGAACCGTACCAGTGATTACCATACTACCAAACATGCCAATAAAATGACCACTGATTAATAAAGAAATGAACAAGACCAGAACTGCAGCAGTGATTACCATACTAGCAAACATAGCAATAAAATCAACACTGATTAATAAAGATCTGAACCAGACCAGAACCGTAACAGTGATTGCCATACTACCAAACATGCCAGTAAAATGAGCACTGATTAATAAAGAGCCGAATCAGAATAGAACTGCAGCAGTGATTACTATACTACCAAACATGACAATAAGATGAGCACTGATTAATAAAGATCCGAACCAGACCAGAACCGTACCAGTGATGACCATTCTACCAAGCATGCCAATAAAATGAGCACTGATTAATAAAGATCTGAACCAGACCAGAACCGCACCAGTGATTACCATAAAACCAAACATGCCAACAAAATGAGCACTGATTAATAAAGATATGAACCAGACCAGTACAGCAGCATTGATTACCATAAAACCAAACATGCCAACAAAATGAGCACTGATTAATAAAGATATGAACCAGACCAGTACAGCAGCATTGATTACCATTCTACCAAACATGACAATCAAATGAGCACTGTTTAATAAAGATAGGAACCAGACCAGAACCATAGCAGTGATTATCATACTACCAAACACGCCAATAAAATGAGCACTGATTAATAAAGTTCCAAACCAGACGAGAACCGCACCAGTGATTAGCATACTACGAAAAATGGCAATAAAATGAGCACTGATAAATAAAGATCCGAACCAGACCAGAACCACACCAGTGATTACCATACTACCAAACATACCAATAAAATGAGCACTGATTAGTAAAGATCCGAACCAGACCAGAACCCTACCAGTGACTACCATTCTACCAAACAGGCCAATAAAATGAGCACTGATTAATAAAGATCCAAAACAGAACAGAACCACACCAGTGATTAACATACTACCAATCATGACAATAAAATGAGCACTGATTATTAAAGATCCGAACCAGACCAGAACCGCACCAGTGATTACCATACTACCAAACATGCCAGTAAAATGAGCACTGATTAAAAAAGATCCGAACCAGAATAGAACTGCAGCAGTGATTACCATTCTACCAAACATGACACTAAAATTAGCACTTATTAATAAAGATCCGAACCAGACCAGAATGGTACCAGTGATTACCATACTACCAAACATGCCAATAAAATGAACACTTATTAATAAAGATCTGAACCAGACCAGAACCGCACCAGTGATTACCATACTACCAAACATGCCAATAAAATTAGCACTGATTAATAAAGATCTGAACCAGACCAGTACTGCAGCATTGATTACCATTCTACCAAACATGAAAATCAAATGAGCACTGTTTAATAAAGATCCGAACCAGACCAGAACCATAGCAGTGATTACCATACTACCAAACACGCCAATAAAATGAGCACTGATTAATAAAATTCCAAACCACACGAGAACCGCATCAGTGGTTAGCATACTATGAAACATGTCAATAAAATTAGCACTGATTAATAAAGATCCGAACCAGAACAGAACCGCACCAGTGATTACCATACAACCAAACATGTCAACAAAATGAGCACTGATTAATAAAGATCCAAACCAGACCAGAACCGTACCAGTGATTACCATACTACCAAACATGCCAATAAAATTAGCAGTGATCAATAAAGATCCAAACCAGACCAGAACCACACCAGTGATTACCATACTACCAAACATGCCAATAAGATGAGCACTGATTAATAAAGATCCAAACCAGACCAGAACCGTACCAGTGATGACCATTCTACCAAACATGGCACTAAAATGAGCACTGATTAATAAAGATCCAAACCAGACCAGAACCGCACCAGTGATTACTATAAAACCAAACATACCAACAAAATGAGCACTGATTAATAAAGATCTGAACCAGACCAGTACCGCACCAGTGATTAGCATACTACGAAACATGGCAATAAAATGAGAACTGATTAATAAATATCCAAACCAGACCAGAACCACACCAGTGATTACCATACTACCAAACATGGCAATAAAATGAGCACTGATTAGTAAAGATCCAAACCAGACCAGAACCCTACCAGTGACTGCCATTCTACCAAACCTGCCAATAAAATGAGCACTGATTAATAAAGATCCAAACCAGAACAGAACTGCACCAGTGATTAACATACTACCAAACATACCAATAGAATGAGCACTGATTAGTAAAGATCCGAACCAGACCAGAACTGCTGGAGTGATTACCATACTACCAATCATGACAATAAAATGAGCACGGATTATTAAAGATCCAAACCAGACCAGAACCATACCAGTGATTACCATACTACCAAACAAGCCAATAACATGAGCACTGATTAATAAAGATCCGAACCAGACCAGAACCGTACCAGTGATGACCATTCTACCAAACATGCCAATAAAATGAGCACTGATTAATAAAGATCCAAACCAGACCAGAACCGCACCAGTGATTACCATAAAAACAAACATGCCAACAAAATGAACACTGATTAATAAAGATCTGAACCAGACCAGTACTGCAGCATTGATTACCATTCTACCAAACATGAAAATCAAATGAGCACTGTTTAATAAAGATCCGAACTAGACCAGAACCATAGCAGTGATTACCATACTACCAAACAAGCCAATAAAATTAGCACTGATTAATAAAGTTCCAAACCACACGAGAACCGCACCAGTGATTAGCATACTATGAAACATGGCAATAAAATTAGCACTGATTAATAAATATCTGAACCAGACCAGAACCGGTGCATGGATTACCATACTACCAATCATGACAATAAAATGAGCACCGATTATTAAAGATCCAAACCAGACCAGAACCGTACCAGTGATTACCATACTACCAAACATGCCAATAAAATGAACACTGATTAATAAAGATCTGAACCAGACCAGAACCGCACCAGTGATTACCATACTACCAAACATGCCAATAAAATTAGCACTGATTAATAAAGATCCGAACCAGACCAGAACCGTACCAGTGATTACCATACCATTAAACATGGCAATAAAATGAGCACTGATTAATACATATAAAAACCAGACCAAAACCGTGCCAGTGATTACCATACTACCAAACATGGCAATAAAATTAGCAGTGATTAATAAAGCTCCAGACCAGACCAGAACGACACCAGTGATTACCATAAAACCAAACTTGCCAACAAAATGAGCACTGATTAATAACGATCCAAACCAGACCAGAACCGTACCAGTGTTGACCATTCTACCAAACATGTCAATAAAATGAGCACTGATTAAAAAAGATCCGAACCAGAATAGAACTGCAGCAGTGATTACCATACTACCAAACATGACAATAAAATGAGCACTGATTAATAAAGATCCGAACTAGACCAGAACCACACCAGTGATTACCACCAGTGATTGCCATACAACCAAACTTGGCAACAAAATGAGCACTGATTAATAAAGATCCGAACCAGAACAGAACCGCACCAGTGATTACCATACAACCAAACATGCCAACAAAATAAGCATTGATTAATAAAGATCCAAACCAGACCAGAACCGTACCAGTGATTACCATACTACCAAACATGCCAATAAAATGAGCACTGATTAATAAAGTTCTGCACCAGACCAGAACCGTACCTGTGATTACCATACTACCAAACATGCCAATAAAATGAGCACTAATTAATAAAGATCCGAACCAGACCAGAACCGCAGCACTGATTACTATACTACCAAACATGACAATAAAATGAGCACTGATTATTAAAAATCTGACCCAGACCAGAACCATACCAGTGACTACCATTCTACCAAACATGTCAATAAAATGACCACTAATTAAGAAAGATCTGAACCAGACCAGAACCGTACCAGTGATTACCATACTACCAAACATGCCAATAAAATGACCACTGATTAATAAAGAAATGAACAAGACCAGAACTGCAGCAGTGATTACCATACTAGCAAACATAGCAATAAAATCAACACTGATTAATAAAGATCTGAACCAGACCAGAGCCGTAACAGTGATTACCATACTACCAAACATGCCAGTAAAATGAGCACTGATTAATAAAGACCCGAATCAGAATAGAACTGCAGCAGTGATTACTATACTACCAAACATGACAATAAGATGAGCACTGATTAATAAAGATCCGAACCAGACCAGAACCGTACCAGTGATGACCATTCTACCAAACATGCCAATAAAATGAGCACTGATTAATAAAGATCTGAACCAGACCAGAACCGCACCAGTGATTACCATAAAACCAAACATGCCAACAAAATGAGCACTGATTAATAAAGATATGAACCAGACCAGTACAGCAGCATATATTACCATTCTACCAAACATGACAATCAAATGAGCACTGTTTAATAAAGATAGGAACCAGACCAGAACCATAGCAGTGATTATCATACTACCAAACACGCCAATAAAATGAGCACTGATTAATAAAGTTCCAAACCAGACGAGAACCGCACCAGTGATTAGCATACTACGAAAAATGGCAATAAAATGAGCACTGATAAATAAAGATCCGAACCAGACCAGAACCACACCAGTGATTACCATACTACCAAACATACCAATAAAATGAGCACTGATTAGTAAAGATCCGAACCAGACCAGAACCCTACCAGTGACTACTATTCTACCAAACAGGCCAATAAAATGAGCACTGATTAATAAAGATCCAAAACAGAACAGAACCACACCAGTGATTAACATACTACCAATCATGACAATAAAATGAGCACCGATTATTAAAGATCCGAACCAGACCAGAACCGCACCAGTGATTACCATACTACCAAACATGCCAGTAAAATGAGCACTGATTAAAAAAGATCCGAACCAGAATAGAACTGCAGCAGTGATTACCATACTACCAAACATGACAATAAAATTAGCACTTATTAATAAAGATCCGAACCAGACCAGAACGGTACCAGTGATTACCATACTACCAAACATGCCAATAAAATGAACACTTATTAATAAAGATATGAACCAGACCAGAACCGCACCAATGATTACCATACTACCAAACATGCCAATAAAATTAGCACTGATTAATAAAGATCTGAACCAGACCAGTACTGCAGCATTGATTACCATTCTACCAAACATGAAAATCAAATGAGCACTGTTTAATAAAGATCCGAACCAGACCAGAACCATAGCAGTGATTACCATACTACCAAACATGCCAATAAAATGAGCACTGATTAATAAAATTCCAAACCACACGAGAACCGTACCAGTGATTACCATACTCCCAAACATGCCAGTAAAATGAGCACTGATTAATAAAGATCCGAACCAGACCAGAACGGTACCAGTGATTACCATACTACCAAACTTGCCAATAAAATAAACACTTATTAATAAAGATCTGAACCAGACCAGAACCGCACCAGTGATTACCATACTACCAAACATGCCAATAAAATTAGCACTGATTAATAAAGATCCGAACCAGACCAGAACCGTACCAGTGATTACCACACCACTAAACATGAAAATAAAATGAGCACTGCTTAATACATTTCAAAACCAGACCAAAACCGTACCAGTGATTACCATACTAACAAACATGCCAATAAAATGAGCAGTGATTAATAAAGATTTGAACCATACCAGAAACGCACAAGAGATTAGCGTACTACCAAACAGGTGAATAAAATGAGCACTGATTAATAAAGATCCGAACCAGACCAGAACCATACCTGTGATTACCATACTACCAAACATGCCAATAAATTGAGCGCTGGTTAATAAAGATCTGAACCATACCAGTACAGCACCAGTGATTACCATATTACCAAAAATGGCAATAATATGAGCACTGATTAATAAAGATCCAAACCAGACCAGAACTATATCAGTGATTACCATACTACCAAACATGCCAATAAAATGAGCACTGATTAATAAAGTTCTGCACCAGACCAGAACCGTACCTGTGATTACCATACTACCAAACATGCCAATAAAATGAGCACTAATTAATAAAGATCCGAACCAGACCAGAACCGCACCAGTGATTACGGTACTATCAAACATACCAATAGAATGAGCACTGATTAATAAAGATCTGAACCAGACCAGAACCGCAGCACTGATTACTATACTACCAAACATGACAATAAAATGAGCACTGATTATTAAAGATCCGACCCAGACCAGAACCATACCAGTGACTACCATTCTACCAAACATGTCAATAAAATGACCACTAATTAGGAAAGATCTGAACCAGACCAGAACCGTACCAGTGATTACCATAATACCAAACATGCCAATAAAATGACCACTGATTAATAAAGAAATGAACAAGACCAGAACTGCAGCAGTGATTACCATACTAGCAAACATAGCAATAAAATCAACACTGATTAATAAAGATCTGAACCAGACCAGAACCGTAACAGTGATTACCATACTACCAAACATGCCAGTAAAATGAGCACTGATTAATAAAGACCCGAATCAGAATAGAACTGCAGCAGTGATTACTATACTACCAAACATGACAATAAGATGAGCACTGATTAATAAAGATCCGAACCAGACCAGAACCGCACCAGTGATGACCATTCTACCAAACATGCCAATAAAATGAGCACTGATTAATAAAGATCTGAACCAGACCAGAGCCGCACCAGTGATTACCATAAAACCAAACATGCCAACAAAATGAGCACTGATTAATAAAGATATGAACCAGACCAGTACAGCAGCATTGATTACCATTCTACCAAACATGACAATCAAATGAGCACTGTTTAATAATGATAGGAACCAGACCAGAACCATAGCAGTGATTATCATACTACCAAACACGCCAATAAAATGAGCACTGATTAATAAAGTTCCAAACCAGATGAGAACCGCACCAGTGATTAGCATACTACGAAAAATGGCAATAAAATGAGCACTGATAAATAAAGATCCGAACCAGACCAGAACCACACCAGTGATTACCATACTCCCAAACATACCAATAAAATGAGCACTGATTAGTAAAGATCCGAACCAGACCAGAACCCTACCAGTGACTACCATTCTACCAAACAGGCCAATAAAATGAGCACTGATTAATAAAGATCCAAAACAGAACAGAACCACACCAGTGATTAACATACTACCAATCATGACAATAAAATGAGCACCGATTATTAAAGATCCGAACCAGACCAGAACCGCACCAGTGATTACCATACTACCAAACATGCCAGTAAAATGAGCACTGATTAAAAAAGATCCGAACCAGAATAGAACTGCAGCAGTGATTACCATACTACCAAACATGACAATAAAATTAGCACTTATTAATAAAGATCCGAACCAGACCAGAATGGTACCAGTGATTACCATACTACCAAACATGCCAATAAAATGAACACTTATTAATAAAGATCTGAACCAGACCAGAACCGCACCAGTGATTACCATACTACCAAACATGCCAATAAAATTAGCACTGATTAATAAAGATCTGAACCAGACCAGTACTGCAGCATTGATTACCATTCTACCAAACATGAAAATCAAATGAGCACTGTTTAATAAAGATCCGAACCAGACCAGAACCATAGCAGTGATTACCATACTACCAAACATGCCAATAAAATGAGCACTGATTAATAAAATTCCAAACCACACGTGGACCGCATCAGTGGTTAGCATACTATGAAACATGGCAATAAAATTAGCACTGATTAATAAAGATCCGAACCAGAACAGAACCGCACCAGTGATTACCATACAACCAAACATGTAAACAAAATGAGCACTGATTAATAAAGATCCAAACCAGACCAGAACCGTACCAGTGATTACCATACTACCAAACATGCCAATAAAATAAGCAGTGATCAATAAAGATCCAAACCAGACCAGAACCACACCAGTGATTACCATACTACCAAACATGCCAATAAGATGAGCACTGATTAATAAAGATCCAAACCAGACCAGAACCGTACCAGTGATGATCATTCTACCAAACATGGCACTAAAATGAGCACTGATTAATAAAGATCCAAACCAGACCAGAACCGCACCAGTGATTACTATAAAACCAAACATACCAACAAAATGAGCACTGATTAATAAAGATCTGAACCAGACCAGTACTGCAGCATTGATTACCATTCTATCAAACATGAAAATCAAATGAGCACTGTTTAGTAAAGATCCGAACCAGACCAGAACCATAGCAGTGATTACCATACTACCAAACATGCCAATAAAATGAGCACTGATTAATAAAGTTCCAAACCAGACGAAAACCGCACCAGTGATTAGCATACTACGAAACATGGCAATAAAATGAGAACTGATTAATAAATATCCAAACCAGACCAGAACAACACCAGTGATTACCATACTACCAAACATGGCAATAAAATGAGCACTGATTAGTAAAGATCCAAACCAGACCAGAACCCTACCAGTGACTGCCATTCTACCAAACCTGCCAATAAAATGAGCACTGATTAATAAAGATCCAAACCAGAACAGAACTGCACCAGTGATTACCATACTACCAAACATACCAATAGAATGAGCACTGATTAGTAAAGATCCGAACCAGACCAGAACTGCTGCAGTGATTACCATACTACCAATCATGACAATAAAATGAGCACGGATTATTAAAGATCCAAACCAGACCAGAACCATACCAGTGATTACCATACTACCAAACATGCCAATAACATGAGCACTGATTAATAAAGATCCGAACCAGACCAGAACCGTACCAGTGATGGCCATTCTACCAAACATGCCAATAAAATGAGCACTGATTAATAAAGATCTGAACCAGACCAGAACCGCACCAGTGATTACCATAAAAACAAACATGCCAACAAAATGAACACTGATTAATAAAGATCTGAACCAGACCAGTACTGCAGCATTGATTACCATTCTACCAACCATGAAAATCAAATGAGCACTGTTTAATAAAGATCCGAACTAGACCAGAACCATAGCAGTGATTACCATACTACCAAACACGCCAATAAAATTAGCACTGATTAATAAAGTTCCAAACCACACGAGAACCGCACCAGTGATTAGCATACTATGAAACATGGCAATAAAATTAGCACTGAATAATAAATATCTGAACCAGACCAGAACCGCTGCAGTGATTACCATACTACCAATCATGACAATAAAATGAGCACCGATTATTAAAGATCCAAACCAGACCAGAACCGTACCAGTGATTACCATACTACCAAACATGCCAATAAAATGAACACTGATTAATAAAGATCTGAACCAGACCAGAACCGCACCAGTGATTACCATACTACCAAACATGCCAATAAAATTAGCACTGATTAATAAAGATCCGAACCAGACCAGAACCGTACCAGTGATTACCATACCACTAAACATGGCAATAAAATGAGCACTGATTAATACATATAAAAACCAGACCAAAACCGTGCCAGTGATTACCATACTACCAAACATGGCAATAAAATTAGCAGTGATTAATAAAGCTCCAGACCAGACCAGAACGACACCAGTGATTACCATAAAACCAAACTTGCCAACAAAATGAGCACTGATTAATAACGATCCAAACCAGACCAGAACCGTACCAGTGTTGACCATTCTACCAAACATGTCAATAAAATGAGCACTGATTAAAAAAGATCCGAACCAGAATAGAACTGCAGCAGTGATTACCATACTACCAAACATGACAATAAAATGAACACTGATTAATAAAGATCCGAACCAGACCAGAACCACACCAGTGATTACCACCAGTGATTACCATACAACCAAACTTGGCAACAAAATGAGCACTGATTAATAAAGATCCGAACCAGAACAGAACCGCACCAGTGATTACCATACAACCAAACATGCCAACAAAATGAGCATTGATTAATAAAGATCCAAACCAGACCAGAACCGTACCAGTGATTACCATACTACCAAACATGCCAATAAAATGAGCACTGATTAATAAAGTTCTGCACCAGACCAGAACCGTACCTGTGATTACCATACTACCAAACATGCCAATAAAATGAGCACTAATTAATAAAGATCCGAACCAGACCAGAACCGCACCAGTGATTACGGTACTATCAAACATACCAATAGAATGAGCACTGATTAATAAAGATCTGAACCAGACCAGAACCGCAGCACTGATTACTATACTACCAAACATGACAATAAAATGAGCACTGATTATTAAATATCCGACCCAGACCAGAACCATACCAGTGACTACCATTCTACCAAACATGTCAATAAAATGACCACTAATTAAGAAAGATCTGAACCAGACCAGAACCGTACCAGTGATTACCATACTACCAAACATGCCAATAAAATGACCACTGATTAATAAAGAAATGAACAAGACCAGAACTGCAGCAGTGATTACCATACTAGCAAACTTAGCAATAAAATCAACACTGATTAATAAAGATCTGAACCAGACCAGAGCCGTAACAGTGATTACCATACTACCAAACATGCCAGTAAAATGAGCACTGATTAATAAAGACCCGAATCAGAATAGAACTGCAGCAGTGATTACTATACTACCAAACATGACAATAAGATGAGCACTGATTAATAAAGATCCGAACCAGACCAGAACCGTACCAGTGATGACCATTCTACCAAACATGCCAATAAAATGAGCACTGATTAATAAAGATCTGAACCAGACCAGAACCGCACCAGTGATTACCATAAAACCAAACATGCCAACAAAATGAGCACTGATTAATAAAGATATGAACCAGACCAGTACAGCAGCATTGATTACCATTCTACCAAACATGACAATCAAATGAGCACTGTTTAATAAAGATCGGAACCAGACCAGAACCATAGCAGTGATTATCATACTACCAAACACGCCAATAAAATGAGCACTGATTAATAAAGTTCCAAACCAGACGAGAACCGCACCAGTGATTAGCATACTACGAAAAATGGCAATAAAATGAGCACTGATAAATAATGATCCGAACCAGACCAGAACCACACCAGTGATTACCATACTACCAAACATACCAATAAAATGAGCACTGATTAGTAAAGATCCGAACCAGACCAGAACCCTACCAGTGACTACCATTCTACCAAACAGGCCAATAAAATGAGCACTGATTAATAAAGATCCAAAACAGAACAGAACCACACCAGTGATTAACATACTACCAATCATGACAATAAAATGAGCACCGATTATTAAAGATCCGAACCAGACCAGAACCGCACCAGTGATTACCATACTACCAAACATGCCAGTAAAATGAGCACTGATTAAAAAAGATCCGAACCAGAATAGAACTGCAGCAGTGATTACCATACTACCAAACATGACAATAAAATTAGCACTTATTAATAAAGATCCGAACCAGACCAGAACGGTACCAGTGATTACCATACTACCAAACATGCCAATAAAATGAACACTTATTAATAAAGATCTGAACCAGACCAGAACCGCACCAGTGATTACCATACTACCAAACATGCCAATAAAATTAGCACTGATTAATAAAGATCTGAACCAGACCAGTACTGCAGCATTGATTACCATTCTACCAAACATGAAAATCAAATGAGCACTGTTTAATAAAGATCCGAACCAGACCAGAACCATAGCAGTGATTACCATACTACCAAACATGCCAATAAAATGAGCACTGATTAATAAAATTCCAAACCACACGATAACCGCATCAGTGATTAGCATACTATGAAACATGGCAATAAAATTAGCACTGATTAATAAAGATCCGAACCAGAACAGAACTGCACCAGTGATTACCATACAACCAAACATGTCAACAAAATGAGCACTGATTAATAAAGATCCAAACCAGACCAGAACCGTACCAGTGATTACCATACTACCAAACATGCCAATAAAATTAGCAGTGATCAATAAAGATCCAAACCAGACCAGAACCACACCAGTGATTACCATACTACCAAACATGCCAATAAGATGAGCACTGATTAATAAAGATCCAAACCAGACCAGAACCGTACCAGTGATGACCATTCTACCAAACATGGCACTAAAATGAGCACTGATTAATAAAGATCTGAACCAGACCAGAACCGCACCAGTGATTACTATAAAACCAAACATACCAACAAAATGAGCACTGATTAATAAAGATCTGAACCAGACCAGTACTGCAGCATTGATTACCATTCTATCAAACATGAAAATCAAATGAGCACTGTTTAATAAAGATCCGAACCAGACCAGAACCATAGCAGTGATTACCATACTACCAAACATGCCAATAAAATGAGCACTGATCAATAAAGTTCCAAACCAGACGAAAACCGCACCAGTGATTAGCATACTACGAAACATGGGAATAAAATGAGAACTGATTAATAAATATCCAAACCAGACCAGAACCACACCAGTGATTACCATACTACCAAACATGGCAATAAAATGAGCACTGATTAGTAAAGATCCAAACCAGACCAGAACCCTACCAGTGACTGCCATTCTACCAAACCTGCCAATAAAATGAGCAATGATTAATAAAGATCCAAACCAGAACAGAACTGCACCAGTGATTAACATACTACCAAACATACCAATAGAATGAGCACTGATTAGTAAAGATCCGAACCAGACCAGAACTGCTGCAGTGATTACAATACTACCAATCATGACAATAAAATGAGCACGGATTATTAAAGATCCAAACCAGACCAGAACCATACCAGTGATTACCATACTACCAAACATGAAAATAACATGAGCACTGATTAATAAAGATCCGAACCAGACCAGAACCGTACCAGTGATGGCCATTCTACCAAACATGCCAATAAAATAAGCAGTGATCAATAAAGATCCAAACCAGACCAGAACCACACCAGTGATTACCATACTACCAAACATGCCAATAAGATGAGCACTGATTAATAAAGATCCAAACCAGACCAGAACCGTACCAGTGATGACCATTCTACCAAACATGGCACTAAAATGAGCACTGATTAATAAAGATCCAAACCAGACCAGAACCGCACCAGTGATTACTATAAAACCAAACATACCAACAAAATGAGCACTGATTAATAAAGATCTGAACCAGACCAGTACTGCAGCATTGATTACCATTCTATCAAACATGAAAATCAAATGAGCACTGTTTAGTAAAGATCCGAACCAGACCAGAACCATAGCAGTGATTACCATACTACCAAACATGCCAATAAAATGAGCACTGATTAATAAAGTTCCAAACCAGACGAAAACCGCACCAGTGATTAGCATACTACGAAACATGGCAATAAAATGAGAACTGATTAATAAATATCCAAACCAGACCAGAACAACACCAGTGATTACCATACTACCAAACATGGCAATAAAATGAGCACTGATTAGTAAAGATCCAAACCAGACCAGAACCCTACCAGTGACTGCCATTCTACCAAACCTGCCAATAAAATGAGCACTGATTAATAAAGATCCAAACCAGAACAGAACTGCACCAGTGATTACCATACTACCAAACATACCAATAGAATGAGCACTGATTAGTAAAGATCCGAACCAGACCAGAACTGCTGCAGTGATTACCATACTACCAATCATGACAATAAAATGAGCACGGATTATTAAAGATCCAAACCAGACCAGAACCATACCAGTGATTACCATACTACCAAACATGCCAATAACATGAGCACTGATTAATAAAGATCCGAACCAGACCAGAACCGTACCAGTGATGGCCATTCTACCAAACATGCCAATAAAATGAGCACTGATTAATAAAGATCTGAACCAGACCAGAACCGCACCAGTGATTACCATAAAAACAAACATGCCAACAAAATGAACACTGATTAATAAAGATCTGAACCAGACCAGTACTGCAGCATTGATTACCATTCTACCAACCATGAAAATCAAATGAGCACTGTTTAATAAAGATCCGAACTAGACCAGAACCATAGCAGTGATTACCATACTACCAAACACGCCAATAAAATTAGCACTGATTAATAAAGTTCCAAACCACACGAGAACCGCACCAGTGATTAGCATACTATGAAACATGGCAATAAAATTAGCACTGAATAATAAATATCTGAACCAGACCAGAACCGCTGCAGTGATTACCATACTACCAATCATGACAATAAAATGAGCACCGATTATTAAAGATCCAAACCAGACCAGAACCGTACCAGTGATTACCATACTACCAAACATGCCAATAAAATGAACACTGATTAATAAAGATCTGAACCAGACCAGAACCGCACCAGTGATTACCATACTACCAAACATGCCAATAAAATTAGCACTGATTAATAAAGATCCGAACCAGACCAGAACCGTACCAGTGATTACCATACCACTAAACATGGCAATAAAATGAGCACTGATTAATACATATAAAAACCAGACCAAAACCGTGCCAGTGATTACCATACTACCAAACATGGCAATAAAATTAGCAGTGATTAATAAAGCTCCAGACCAGACCAGAACGACACCAGTGATTACCATAAAACCAAACTTGCCAACAAAATGAGCACTGATTAATAACGATCCAAACCAGACCAGAACCGTACCAGTGTTGACCATTCTACCAAACATGTCAATAAAATGAGCACTGATTAAAAAAGATCCGAACCAGAATAGAACTGCAGCAGTGATTACCATACTACCAAACATGACAATAAAATGAACACTGATTAATAAAGATCCGAACCAGACCAGAACCACACCAGTGATTACCACCAGTGATTACCATACAACCAAACTTGGCAACAAAATGAGCACTGATTAATAAAGATCCGAACCAGAACAGAACCGCACCAGTGATTACCATACAACCAAACATGCCAACAAAATGAGCATTGATTAATAAAGATCCAAACCAGACCAGAACCGTACCAGTGATTACCATACTACCAAACATGCCAATAAAATGAGCACTGATTAATAAAGTTCTGCACCAGACCAGAACCGTACCTGTGATTACCATACTACCAAACATGCCAATAAAATGAGCACTAATTAATAAAGATCCGAACCAGACCAGAACCGCACCAGTGATTACGGTACTATCAAACATACCAATAGAATGAGCACTGATTAATAAAGATCTGAACCAGACCAGAACCGCAGCACTGATTACTATACTACCAAACATGACAATAAAATGAGCACTGATTATTAAATATCCGACCCAGACCAGAACCATACCAGTGACTACCATTCTACCAAACATGTCAATAAAATGACCACTAATTAAGAAAGATCTGAACCAGACCAGAACCGTACCAGTGATTACCATACTACCAACATGCCTGACCACTGATTAATAAAGAAATGAACAAGACCAGAACTGCAGCAGTGATTACCATACTAGCAAACTTAGCAATAAAATCAACACTGATTAATAAAGATCTGAACCAGACCAGAGCCGTAACAGTGATTACCATACTACCAAACATGCCAGTAAAATGAGCACTGATTAATAAAGACCCGAATCAGAATAGAACTGCAGCAGTGATTACTATACTACCAAACATGACAATAAGATGAGCACTGATTAATAAAGATCCGAACCAGACCAGAACCGTACCAGTGATGACCATTCTACCAAACATGCCAATAAAATGAGCACTGATTAATAAAGATCTGAACCAGACCAGAACCGCACCAGTGATTACCATAAAACCAAACATGCCAACAAAATGAGCACTGATTAATAAAGATATGAACCAGACCAGTACAGCAGCATTGATTACCATTCTACCAAACATGACAATCAAATGAGCACTGTTTAATAAAGATAGGAACCAGACCAGAACCATAGCAGTGATTATCATACTACCAAACACGCCAATAAAATGAGCACTGATTAATAAAGTTCCAAACCAGACGAGAACCGCACCAGTGATTAGCATACTACGAAAAATGGCAATAAAATGAGCACTGATAAATAATGATCCGAACCAGACCAGAACCACACCAGTGATTACCATACTACCAAACATACCAATAAAATGAGCACTGATTAGTAAAGATCCGAACCAGACCAGAACCCTACCAGTGACTACCATTCTACCAAACAGGCCAATAAAATGAGCACTGATTAATAAAGATCCAAAACAGAACAGAACCACACCAGTGATTAACATACTACCAATCATGACAATAAAATGAGCACCGATTATTAAAGATCCGAACCAGACCAGAACCGCACCAGTGATTACCATACTACCAAACATGCCAGTAAAATGAGCACTGATTAAAAAAGATCCGAACCAGAATAGAACTGCAGCAGTGATTACCATACTACCAAACATGACAATAAAATTAGCACTTATTAATAAAGATCCGAACCAGACCAGAACGGTACCAGTGATTACCATACTACCAAACATGCCAATAAAATGAACACTTATTAATAAAGATCTGAACCAGACCAGAACCGCACCAGTGATTACCATACTACCAAACATGCCAATAAAATTAGCACTGATTAATAAAGATCTGAACCAGACCAGTACTGCAGCATTGATTACCATTCTACCAAACATGAAAATCAAATGAGCACTGTTTAATAAAGATCCGAACCAGACCAGAACCATAGCAGTGATTACCATACTACCAAACATGCCAATAAAATGAGCACTGATTAATAAAATTCCAAACCACACGATAACCGCATCAGTGATTAGCATACTATGAAACATGGCAATAAAATTAGCACTGATTAATAAAGATCCGAACCAGAACAGAACTGCACCAGTGATTACCATACAACCAAACATGTCAACAAAATGAGCACTGATTAATAAAGATCCAAACCAGACCAGAACCGTACCAGTGATTACCATACTACCAAACATGCCAATAAAATTAGCAGTGATCAATAAAGATCCAAACCAGACCAGAACCACACCAGTGATTACCATACTACCAAACATGCCAATAAGATGAGCACTGATTAATAAAGATCCAAACCAGACCAGAACCGTACCAGTGATGACCATTCTACCAAACATGGCACTAAAATGAGCACTGATTAATAAAGATCTGAACCAGACCAGAACCGCACCAGTGATTACTATAAAACCAAACATACCAACAAAATGAGCACTGATTAATAAAGATCTGAACCAGACCAGTACTGCAGCATTGATTACCATTCTATCAAACATGAAAATCAAATGAGCACTGTTTAATAAAGATCCGAACCAGACCAGAACCATAGCAGTGATTACCATACTACCAAACATGCCAATAAAATGAGCACTGATCAATAAAGTTCCAAACCAGACGAAAACCGCACCAGTGATTAGCATACTACGAAACATGGGAATAAAATGAGAACTGATTAATAAATATCCAAACCAGACCAGAACCACACCAGTGATTACCATACTACCAAACATGGCAATAAAATGAGCACTGATTAGTAAAGATCCAAACCAGACCAGAACCCTACCAGTGACTGCCATTCTACCAAACCTGCCAATAAAATGAGCAATGATTAATAAAGATCCAAACCAGAACAGAACTGCACCAGTGATTAACATACTACCAAACATACCAATAGAATGAGCACTGATTAGTAAAGATCCGAACCAGACCAGAACTGCTGCAGTGATTACAATACTACCAATCATGACAATAAAATGAGCACGGATTATTAAAGATCCAAACCAGACCAGAACCATACCAGTGATTACCATACTACCAAACATGAAAATCAAATGAGCACTGTTTAATAAAGATCCGAACCAGACCAGAACCATAGCAGTGATTACCATACTACCAAACATGCCAATAAAATGAGCACTGATCAATAAAGTTCCAAACCAGACGAAAACCGCACCAGTGATTAGCATACTACGAAACATGGGAATAAAATGAGAACTGATTAATAAATATCCAAACCAGACCAGAACCACACCAGTGATTACCATACTACCAAACATGGCAATAAAATGAGCACTGATTAGTAAAGATCCAAACCAGACCAGAACCCTACCAGTGACTGCCATTCTACCAAACCTGCCAATAAAATGAGCAATGATTAATAAAGATCCAAACCAGAACAGAACTGCACCAGTGATTAACATACTACCAAACATACCAATAGAATGAGCACTGATTAGTAAAGATCCGAACCAGACCAGAACTGCTGCAGTGATTACAATACTACCAATCATGACAATAAAATGAGCACGGATTATTAAAGATCCAAACCAGACCAGAACCATACCAGTGATTACCATACTACCAAACATGAAAATCAAATGAGCACTGTTTAATAAAGATCCGAACCAGACCAGAACCATAGCAGTGATTACCATACTACCAAACATGCCAATAAAATGAGCACTGATTAATAAAGATCCAAACCCGACCAGAACCGCACCAGTGATTACCATAAAAACAAACATGCCAACAAAATGAACACTGATTAATAAAGATCTGAACCAGACCAGTACTGCAGCATTGATTACCATTCTACCAAACATGAAAATCAAATGAGCACTGTTTAATAAAGATCCGAACTAGACCAGAACCATCGCAGTGATAACCATACTACCAAACACGCCAATAAAATTCGCACTGATTAATAAAGTTCCAAACTACACGAGAACCGCACCAGTGATTAGCATACTATGAAACATGGCAATAAAATTAGTACTGATTAATAAATATCTGAACCAGACCAGAACCGCTGCAGTGATTACCATACTACCAATCATGACAATAAAATGAGCACCGATTATTAAAGATCCAAACCAGACCAGAACCGTACCAGTGATTACCATACTACCAAACATGCCGATAAAATGAACACTGATTAATAAAGATCTGAACCAGACCAGAACCGCACCAGTGATTACCATACTACCAAACATGCCAATAAAATTAGCACTGATTAATAAAGATCCGAACCAGACCAGAACTGTACCAGTGATTACCATACTACCAAACATGGCAATAAAATTAGCAGTGATTAATAAAGCTCCAGACCAGACCAGAACGACACCAGTGATTACCATAAAACCAAACTTGCCAACAAAATGAGCACTGATTAATAACGATCCAAACCAGACCAGAACCGTACCAGTGTTGACCATTCTACCAAACATGTCAATAAAATGAGCACTGATTAAAAAAGATCCGAACCAGAATAGAACTGCAGCAGTGATTACCATACTACCAAACATGACAATAAAATGAGCACTGATTAATAAAGATCCGAACCAGACCAGAACCGCACCAGTGATTACCATACTACCAAACATGCCAGTAAAATGAGCACTGATTAATAAAGACCCGAATCAGAATAGAACTGCAGCAGTGATTACTATACTACCAAACATGACAATAAGATGAGCACTGATTAATAAAGATCCGAACCAGACCAGAACCGCACCAGTGATGACCATTCTACCAAACATGCCAATAAAATGAGCACTGATTAATAAAGATCTGAACCAGACCAGAGCCGCACCAGTGATTACCATAAAACCAAACATGCCAACAAAATGAGCACTGATTAATAAAGATATGAACCAGACCAGTACAGCAGCATTGATTACCATTCTACCAAACATGACAATCAAATGAGCACTGTTTAATAAAGATAGGAACCAGACCAGAACCATAGCAGTGATTATCATACTACCAAACACGCCAATAAAATGAGCACTGATTAATAAAGTTCCAAACCAGATGAGAACCGCACCAGTGATTAGCATACTACGAAAAATGGCAATAAAATGAGCACTGATAAATAAAGATCCGAACCAGACCAGAACCACACCAGTGATTACCATACTCCCAAACATACCAATAAAATGAGCACTGATTAGTAAAGATCCGAACCAGACCAGAACCCTACCAGTGACTACCATTCTACCAAACAGGCCAATAAAATGAGCACTGATTAATAAAGATCCAAAACAGAACAGAACCACACCAGTGATTAACATACTACCAATCATGACAATAAAATGAGCACCGATTATTAAAGATCCGAACCAGACCAGAACCGCACCAGTGATTACCATACTACCAAACATGCCAGTAAAATGAGCACTGATTAAAAAAGATCCGAACCAGAATAGAACTGCAGCAGTGATTACCATACTACCAAACATGACAATAAAATTAGCACTTATTAATAAAGATCCGAACCAGACCAGAATGGTACCAGTGATTACCATACTACCAAACATGCCAATAAAATGAACACTTATTAATAAAGATCTGAACCAGACCAGAACCGCACCAGTGATTACCATACTACCAAACATGCCAATAAAATTAGCACTGATTAATAAAGATCTGAACCAGACCAGTACTGCAGCATTGATTACCATTCTACCAAACATGAAAATCAAATGAGCACTGTTTAATAAAGATCCGAACCAGACCAGAACCATAGCAGTGATTACCATACTACCAAACATGCCAATAAAATGAGCACTGATTAATACAATTCCAAACCACACGAGAACCGCATCAGTGGTTAGCATACTATGAAACATGGCAATAAAATTAGCACTGATTAATAAAGATCCGAACCAGAACAGAACCGCACCAGTGATTACCATACAACCAAACATGTCAACAAAATGAGCACTGATTAATAAAGATCCAAACCAGACCAGAACCGTACCAGTGATTACCATACTACCAAACATGCCAATAAAATAAGCAGTGATCAATAAAGATCCAAACCAGACCAGAACCACACCAGTGATTACCATACTACCAAACATGCCAATAAGATGAGCACTGATTAATAAAGATCCAAACCAGACCAGAACCGTACCAGTGATGACCATTCTACCAAACATGGCACTAAAATGAGCACTGATTAATAAAGATCCAAACCAGACCAGAACCGCACCAGTGATTACTATAAAACCAAACATACCAACAAAATGAGCACTGATTAATAAAGATCTGAACCAGACCAGTACTGCAGCATTGATTACCATTCTATCAAACATGAAAATCAAATGAGCACTGTTTAGTAAATATCCGAACCAGACCAGAACCATAGCAGTGATTACCATACTACCAAACATGCCAATAAAATGAGCACTGATTAATAAAGTTCCAAACCAGACGAAAACCGCACCAGTGATTAGCATACTACGAAACATGGCAATAAAATGAGAACTGATTAATAAATATCCAAACCAGACCAGAACAACACCAGTGATTACCATACTACCAAACATGGCAATAAAATGAGCACTGATTAGTAAAGATCCAAACCAGACCAGAACCCTACCAGTGACTGCCATTCTACCAAACCTGCCAATAAAATGAGCACTGATTAATAAAGATCCAAACCAGAACAGAACTGCACCAGTGATTACCATACTACCAAACATACCAATAGAATGAGCACTGATTAGTAAAGATCCGAACCAGACCAGAACTGCTGCAGTGATTACCATACTACCAATCATGACAATAAAATGAGCACGGATTATTAAAGATCCAAACCAGACCAGAACCATACCAGTGATTACCATACTACCAAACATGCCAATAACATGAGCACTGATTAATAAAGATCCGAACCAGACCAGAACCGTACCAGTGATGGCCATTCTACCAAACATGCCAATAAAATGAGCACTGATTAATAAAGATCTGAACCAGACCAGAACCGCACCAGTGATTACCATAAAAACAAACATGCCAACAAAATGAACACTGATTAATAAAGATCTGAACCAGACCAGTACTGCAGCATTGATTACCATTCTACCAAACATGAAAATCAAATGAGCACTGTTTAATAAAGATCCGAACTAGACCAGAACCATAGCAGTGATTACCATACTACCAAACACGCCAATAAAATTAGCACTGATTAATAAAGTTCCAAACCACACGAGAACCGCACCAGTGATTAGCATACTATGAAACATGGCAATAAAATTAGCACTGAATAATAAATATCTGAACCAGACCAGAACCGCTGCAGTGATTACCATACTACCAATCATGACAATAAAATGAGCACCGATTATTAAAGATCCAAACCAGACCAGAACCGTACCAGTGATTACCATACTAACAAACATGCCAATAAAATGAACACTGATTAATAAAGATCTGAACCAGACCAGAACCGCACCAGTGATTACCATACTACCAAACATGCCAATAAAATTAGCACTGATTAATAAAGATCCGAACCAGACCAGAACCGTACCAGTGATTACCATACCACTAAACATGGCAATAAAATGAGCACTGATTAATACATATAAAAACCAGACCAAAACCGTGCCAGTGATTACCATACTACCAAACATGGCAATAAAATTAGCAGTGATTAATAAAGCTCCAGACCAGACCAGAACGACACCAGTGATTACCATAAAACCAAACTTGCCAACAAAATGAGCACTGATTAATAACGATCCAAACCAGACCAGAACCGTACCAGTGTTGACCATTCTACCAAACATGTCAATAAAATGAGCACTGATTAAAAAAGATCCGAACCAGAATAGAACTGCAGCAGTGATTACCATACTACCAAACATGACAATAAAATGAAAACTGATTAATAAAGATCCGAACCAGACCAGAACCACACCAGTGATTACCACCAGTGATTACCATACAACCAAACTTGGCAACAAAATGAGCACTGATTAATAAAGATCCGAACCAGAACAGAACCGCACCAGTGATTACCATACAACCAAACATGCCAACAAAATGAGCATTGATTAATAAAGATCCAAACCAGACCAGAACCGTACCAGTGATTACCATACTACCAAACATGCCAATAAAATGAGCACTGATTAATAAAGTTCTGCACCAGACCAGAACCGTACCTGTGATTACCATACTACCAAACATGCCAATAAAATGAGCACTAATTAATAAAGATCCGAACCAGACCAGAACCGCACCAGTGATTACGGTACTATCAAACATACCAATAGAATGAGCACTGATTAATAAAGATCTGAACCAGACCAGAACCGCAGCACTGATTACTATACTACCAAACATGACAATAAAATGAGCACTGATTATTAAAGATCCGACCCAGACCAGAACCATACCAGTGACTACCATTCTACCAAACATGTCAATAAAATGACCACTAATTAAGAAAGATCTGAACCAGACCAGAACCGTACCAGTGATTACCATACTACCAAACATGCCAATAAAATGACCACTGATTAATAAAGAAATGAACAAGACCAGAACTGCAGCAGTGATTACCATACTAGCAAACTTAGCAATAAAATCAACACTGATTAATAAAGATCTGAACCAGACCAGAGCCGTAACAGTGATTACCATACTACCAAACATGCCAGTAAAATGAGCACTGATTAATAAAGACCCGAATCAGAATAGAACTGCAGCAGTGATTACTATACTACCAAACATGACAATAAGATGAGCACTGATTAATAAAGATCCGAACCAGACCAGAACCGTACCAGTGATGACCATTCTACCAAACATGCCAATAAAATGAGCACTGATTAATAAAGATCTGAACCAGACCAGAACCGCACCAGTGATTACCATAAAACCAAACATGCCAACAAAATGAGCACTGATTAATAAAGATATGAACCAGACCAGTACAGCAGCATTGATTACCATTCTACCAAACATGACAATCAAATGAGCACTGTTTAATAAAGATAGGAACCAGACCAGAACCATAGCAGTGATTATCATACTACCAAACACGCCAATAAAATGAGCACTGATTAATAAAGTTCCAAACCAGACGAGAACCGCACCAGTGATTAGCATACTACGAAAAATGGCAATAAAATGAGCACTGATAAATAATGATCCGAACCAGACCAGAACCACACCAGTGATTACCATACTACCAAACATACCAATAAAATGAGCACTGATTAGTAAAGATCCGAACCAGACCAGAACCCTACCAGTGACTACCATTCTACCAAACAGGCCAATAAAATGAGCACTGATTAATAAAGATCCAAAACAGAACAGAACCACACCAGTGATTAACATACTACCAATCATGACAATAAAATGAGCACCGATTATTAAAGATCCGAACCAGACCAGAACCGCACCAGTGATTACCATACTACCAAACATGCCAGTAAAATGAGCACTGATTAAAAAAGATCCGAACCAGAATAGAACTGCAGCAGTGATTACCATACTACCAAACATGACAATAAAATTAGCACTTATTAATAAAGATCCGAACCAGACCAGAACGGTACCAGTGATTACCATACTACCAAACATGCCAATAAAATGAACACTTATTAATAAAGATCTGAACCAGACCAGAACCGCACCAGTGATTACCATACTACCAAACATGCCAATAAAATTAATACTGATTAATAAAGATCTGAACCAGACCAGTACTGCAGCATTGATTACCATTCTACCAAACATGAAAATCAAATGAGCACTGTTTAATAAAGATCCGAACCAGACCAGAACCATAGCAGTGATTACCATACTACCAAACATGCCAATAAAATGAGCACTGATTAATAAAATTCCAAACCACACGATAACCGCATCAGTGATTAGCATACTATGAAACATGGCAATAAAATTAGCACTGATTAATAAAGATCCGAACCAGAACAGAACTGCACCAGTGATTACCATACAACCAAACATGTCAACAAAATGAGCACTGATTAATAAAGATCCAAACCAGACCAGAACCGTACCAGTGATTACCATACTACCAAACATGCCAATAAAATTAGCAGTGATCAATAAAGATCCAAACCAGACCAGAACCACACCAGTGATTACCATACTACCAAACATGCCAATAAGATGAGCACTGATTAATAAAGATCCAAACCAGACCAGAACCGTACCAGTGATGACCATTCTACCAAACATGGCACTAAAATGAGCACTGATTAATAAAGATCTGAACCAGACCAGAACCGCACCAGTGATTACTATAAAACCAAACATACCAACAAAATGAGCACTGATTAATAAAGATCTGAACCAGACCAGTACTGCAGCATTGATTACCATTCTATCAAACATGAAAATCAAATGAGCACTGTTTAATAAAGATCCGAACCAGACCAGAACCATAGCAGTGATTACCATACTACCAAACATGCCAATAAAATGAGCACTGATCAATAAAGTTCCAAACCAGACGAAAACCGCACCAGTGATTAGCATACTACGAAACATGGGAATAAAATGAGAACTGATTAATAAATATCCAAACCAGACCAGAACCACACCAGTGATTACCATACTACCAAACATGGCAATAAAATGAGCACTGATTAGTAAAGATCCAAACCAGACCAGAACCCTACCAGTGACTGCCATTCTACCAAACCTGCCAATAAAATGAGCACTGATTAATAAAGATCCAAACCAGAACAGAACTGCACCAGTGATTAACATACTACCAAACATACCAATAGAATGAGCACTGATTAGTAAAGATCCGAACCAGACCAGAACTGCTGCAGTGATTACAATACTACCAATCATGACAATAAAATGAGCACGGATTATTAAAGATCCAAACCAGACCAGAACCATACCAGTGATTACCATACTTCCAAACATGCCAATAACATGAGCACTGATTAATAAAGATCCGAACTAGACCAGAACCGTACCAGTGATGACCATTCTACCAAACATGCCAATAAAATGAGCACTGATTAATAAAGATCCAAACCAGACCAGAACCGCACCAGTGATTACCATAAAAACAAACATGCCAACAAAATGAACACTGATTAATAAAGATCTGAACCAGACCAGTACTGCAGCATTGATTACCATTCTACCAAACATGAAAATCAAATGAGCACTGTTTAATAAAGATCCGAACTAGACCAGAACCATCGCAGTGATAACCATACTACCAAACACGCCAATAAAATTCGCACTGATTAATAAAGTTCCAAACCACACGAGAACCGCACCAGTGATTAGCATACTATGAAACATGGCAATAAAATTAGCACTGATTAATAAATATCTGAACCAGACCAGAACCGCTGCAGTGATTACCATACTACCAATCATGACAATAAAATGAGCACCGATTATTAAAGATCCAAACCAGACCAGAACCGTACCAGTGATTACCATACTACCAAACATGCCAATAAAATGAACACTGATTAATAAAGATCTGAACCAGACCAGAACCGCACCAGTGATTAGCATACTACGAAACATGGGAATAAAATGAGAACTGATTAATAAATATCCAAACCAGACCAGAACCACACCAGTGATTACCATACTACCAAACATGGCAATAAAATGAGCACTGATTAGTAAAGATCCAAACCAGACCAGAACCCTACCAGTGACTGCCATTCTACCAAACCTGCCAATAAAATGAGCACTGATTAATAAAGATCCAAACCAGAACAGAACTGCACCAGTGATTAACATACTACCAAACATACCAATAGAATGAGCACTGATTAGTAAAGATCCGAACCAGACCAGAACTGCTGCAGTGATTACAATACTACCAATCATGACAATAAAATGAGCACGGATTATTAAAGATCCAAACCAGACCAGAACCATACCAGTGATTACCATACTACCAAACATGCCAATAACATGAGCACTGATTAATAAAGATCCGAACTAGACCAGAACCGTACCAGTGATGACCATTCTACCAAACATGCCAATAAAATGAGCACTGATTAATAAAGATCCAAACCAGACCAGAACCGCACCAGTGATTACCATAAAAACAAACATGCCAACAAAATGAACACTGATTAATAAAGATCTGAACCAGACCAGTACTGCAGCATTGATTACCATTCTACCAAACATGAAAATCAAATGAGCACTGTTTAATAAAGATCCGAACTAGACCAGAACCATCGCAGTGATAACCATACTACCAAACACGCCAATAAAATTCGCACTGATTAATAAAGTTCCAAACCACACGAGAACCGCACCAGTGATTAGCATACTATGAAACATGGCAATAAAATTAGTACTGATTAATAAATATCTGAACCAGACCAGAACCGCTGCAGTGATTACCATACTACCAATCATGACAATAAAATGAGCACCGATTATTAAAGATCCAAACCAGACCAGAACCGTACCAGTGATTACCATACTACCAAACATGCCAATAAAATGAACACTGATTAATAAAGATCTGAACCAGACCAGAACCGCACCAGTGATTACCATACTACCAAACATGCCAATAAAATTAGCACTGATTAATAAAGATCCGAACCAGACCAGAACCGTACCAGTGATTACCATACCACTAAACATGGCAATAAAATGAGCACTGATTAATACATATAAAAACCAGACCAAAACCGTGCCAGTGATTACCATACTACCAAACATGGCAATAAAATTAGCAGTGATTAATAAAGCTCCAGACCAGACCAGAACGACACCAGTGATTACCATAAAACCAAACTTGCCAACAAAATGAGCACTGATTAATAACGATCCAAACCAGACCAGAACCGTACCAGTGTTGACCATTCTACCAAACATGTCAATAAAATGAGCACTGATTAAAAAAGATCCGAACCAGAATAGAACTGCAGCAGTGATTACCATACTACCAAACATGACAATAAAATGAGCACTGATTAATAAAGATCCGAACCAGACCAGAACCGCACCAGTGATTACCATACTACCAAACATGTCAATAAAATTAGCACTGATTAATAAAGATCTGAACCAGACCAGTACTGCAGCATTGATTACCATTCTACCAAACATGAAAATCAAATGAGCACTGTTTAATAAAGATCCGAACCAGACCAGAACCATAGCAGTGATTACCATACTACCAAACATGCCAATAAAATGAGCACTGATTAATAAAATTCCAAACCACACGATAACCGCATCAGTGATTAGCATACTATGAAACATGGCAATAAAATTAGCACTGATTAATAAAGATCCGAACCAGAACAGAACCGCACCAGTGATTACCATACAACCAAACATGTCAACAAAATGAGCACTGATTAATAAAGATCCAAACCAGACCAGAACCGTACCAGTGATTACCATACTACCAAACATGCCAATAAAATTAGCAGTGATCAATAAAGATCCAAACCAGACCAGAACCACACCAGTGATTACCATACTACCAAACATGCCAATAAGATGAGCACTGATTAATAAAGATCCAAACCAGACCAGAACCGTACCAGTGATGACCATTCTACCAAACATGGCACTAAAATGAGCACTGATTAATAAAGATCTGAACCAGACCAGAACCGCACCAGTGATTACTATAAAACCAAACATACCAACAAAATGAGCACTGATTAATAAAGATCTGAACCAGACGAGTACTGCAGCATTGATTACCATTCTATCAAACATGAAAATCAAATGAGCACTGTTTAATAAAGATCCGAACCAGACCAGAACCATAGCAGTGATTACCATACTACCAAACATGCCAATAAAATGAGCACTGATCAATAAAGTTCCAAACCAGACGAAAACCGCACCAGTGATTAGCATACTACGAAACATGGCAATAAAATGAGAACTGATTAATAAATATCCAAACCAGACCAGAACCACACCAGTGATTACCATACTACCAAACATGGCAATAAAATGAGCACTGATTAGTAAAGATCCAAACCAGACCAGAACCCTACCAGTGACTGCCATTCTACCAAACCTGCCAATAAAATGAGCACTGATTAATAAAGATCCAAACCAGAACAGAACTGCACCAGTGATTAACATACTACCAAACATACCAATAGAATGAGCACTGATTAGTAAAGATCCGAACCAGACCAGAACTGCTGCAGTGATTACAATACTACCAATCATGACAATAAAATGAGCACGGATTATTAAAGATCCAAACCAGACCAGAACCATACCAGTGATTACCATACTACCAAACATGCCAATAACATGAGCACTGATTAATAAAGATCCGAACTAGACCAGAACCGTACCAGTGATGACCATTCTACCAAACATGCCAATAAAATGAGCACTGATTAATAAAGATCCAAACCAGACCAGAACCGCACCAGTGATTACCATAAAAACAAACATGCCAACAAAATGAACACTGATTAATAAAGATCTGAACCAGACCAGTACTGCAGCATTGATTACCATTCTACCAAACATGAAAATCAAATGAGCACTGTTTAATAAAGATCCGAACTAGACCAGAACCATCGCAGTGATTACCATACTACCAAACACGCCAATAAAATTCGCACTGATTAATAAAGTTCCAAACCACACGAGAACCGCACCAGTGATTAGCATACTATGAAACATGGCAATAAAATTAGCACTGATTAATAAATATCTGAACCAGACCAGAACCGCTGCAGTGATTACCATACTACCAATCATGACAATAAAATGAGCACCGATTATTAAAGATCCAAACCAGACCAGAACCGTACCAGTGATTACCATACTACCAAACATGCCAATAAAATGAACACTTATTAATAAAGATCTGAACCAGACCAGAACCGCACCAGTGATTACCATACTACCAAACATGCCAATAAAATTAGCACTGATTAATAAAGATCCGAACCAGACCAGAACCGTACCAGTGATTACCATACCACTAAACATGGCAATAAAATGAGCACTGATTAATACATATAAAAACCAGACCAAAACCGTGCCAGTGATTACCATACTACCAAACATGGCAATAAAATTACCAGTGATTAATAAAGCTCCAGACCAGACCAGAACGACACCAGTGATTACCATAAAACCAAACTTGCCAACAAAATGAGCACTGATTAATAACGATCCAAACCAGACCAGAACCGTACCAGTGTTGACCATTCTACCAAACATGTCAATAAAATGAGCACTGATTAAAAAAGATCCGAACCAGAATAGAACTGCAGCAGTGATTACCATACTACCAAACATGACAATAAAATGAGCACTGATTAATAAAGATCCGAACCAGACCAGAACCACACCAGTGATTACCACCAGTGATTACCATACAACCAAACTTGGCAACAAAATGAGCACTGATTAATAAAGATCCGAACCAGAACAGAACCGCACCAGTGATTACCATACAACCAAACATGCCAACAAAATGAGCATTGATTAATAAAGATCCAAACCAGACCAGAACCGTACCAGTGATTACCATACTACCAAACATGCCAATAAAATTAGCAGTGATTAATAAAGATCCAAACCAGCCCAGAACCACACCAGTGATTACCATACTACCAAACATGCCAATAAGATGAGCACTGATTAATAAAGATCCAAACCAGACCAGAACCGTACCCGTGATGACCATTCTACCAAACATGGCAATAAAATGAGCACTGATTAATAAAGATCCAAACCAGACCTGAACCGCACCAGCGATTATCATAAAACCAAACATACCAACAAAATGAGCACTGATTAATAAAGATCTGAACCAGACCAGTACTGTAGCATTGATTACCATTCTATCAAACATGAAAATCAAATGAGCACTGGTTAATAAAGATCCGAACCAGACCAGAACCATAGCAGTGATTACCATACTACCAAACACGCCAATAAAATGAGCACTGATTAATAAAGTTCCAAACCAGACGAGAACCGCACCAGTGATTTGCATACTATGAAACATGGCAATAAAATTAGCACTGATTAATAAAGATCTGAACCAGACCAGAACCGCTGCAGTCATTACCATACTACCAATCATGACAATAAAATGAGCACCGATTATTAAAGATCCAAACCAGACCAGAACCACACCAGTGATTACCATACTACCAAACATGGCAATAAAATGAGCATTGATTAGTAAAGATCTGAACCAGACCAGAACCATAGCAGTGATTACCATACTACCAAACATGGCAATAAAATGAGCACTGTTTAATAAAGATCCGAACCAGACCAGAACCATAGCAGTGATTACCATACTACCAAACATGCCAATAAAATGAGCACTGATTAATAAAATTCCAAACCACACGAGAACCGCATCAGTGATTAGCATACTATGAAACATGGCAATAAAATTAGCACTGATTAATAAAGATCCGAACCAGAACAGAACCGCACCAGTGATTGCCATACAACCAAACATGTCAACAAAATGAGCACTGATTAATAAAGATCCAAACCAGACCAGAACCGTACCAGTGATTACCATACTACCAAACATGCCAATAAAATTAGCAGTGATTAATAAAGATCCAAACCAGACTAGAACCACACCAGTGATTACCATACTACCAAACATGCCAATAAGATGAGCACTGATTAATAAAGATCCAGACCAGAACCGTACCAGTGATGACCATTCTACCAAACATGGCAATAAAATGAGCACTGATTAATAAAGATCCAAACCAGACCAGAACCGCACCAGTGATTACTATAAAACCAAACATACCAACAAAATGAGCACTGATTAATAAAGATCTGAACCAGACCAGTACTGCAGCATTGATTACCATTCTATCAAACATGAAAATCAAATGAGCACTGTTTAATAAAGATCCGAACCAGACCAGAACCATAGCAGTGATTACCATACTACCAAGCATGCCAATAAAATGAGCACTGATTAATAAAGTTCCAAACCAGATGAAAACCGCACCAGTGATTAGCATACTACGAAACATGGCAATAAAATGAGAACTTATTAATAAAGATCCAAACCAGACCAGAACCACACCAGTGATTACCATACTACCAAACATGGCAATAAAATGAGCACTGATTATTAAAGATCCAAACCAGACCAGAACCACACCAGTGATTACCATACTACCAAACATGGCAATAAAATGAGCATTGATTAATAAAGATCTGAACCAGACCAGAACCATAGCAGTGATTACCATACTACCAAACATGGCAATAAAATGAGCACTGTTTAATAAAGATCCGAACCAGACCAGAACCAAAGCAGTGATTACCATACTACCAAACATGTCAATAAAATGAGCACTGATTAGTAAAATTCCAAACCACACGAGAACCGCATCAGTGATTAGCATACTATGAAACATGGCAATAAAATTAGCACTGATTAATAAAGATCTGAACCAGAACAGAACCGCACCAGTGATTACCATACAACCAAACATGTCAACAAAATGAGCACTGATTAATAAAGATCCAAACCAGACCAGAACCGTACCAGTGATCACCATACTACCAAACATGCCAATAAAATTAGCAGTGATTAATAAAGATCCAGACCAGACCAGAACCACACCAGTGATTACCATACTACCAAACATGCCAATAAGATGAGCACTGATTAATAAAGATCCAAACCAGACCAGAACCGTACCAGTGATGACCATTCTACCAAACATGGCAATAAAATGAGCACTGATTAATAAAGATCCAAACCAGACCAGAACCGCACCAGTGATTACTATAAAACCAAACATACCAACAAAATGAGCACTGATTAATAAAGATCTGAACCAGACCAGTACTGCAGCATTGATTACCATTCTATCAAACATGAAAATCAAATGAGCACTGTTTAATAAAGATCCGAACCAGACCAGAACCATAGCAGTGATTACCATACTACCAAACATGCCAATAAAATGAGCACTGATTAATAAAGTTCCAAACCAGACGAAAACCGCACCAGTGATTAGCATACTACGAAACATGGCAATAAAATGAGAACTTATTAATAAAGATCCAAACCAGACCAGAACCACACCAGTGATTACCATACTACCAAACATGGCAATAAAATGAGCACTGATTATTAAAGATCCAAACCAGACCAGAACCACACCAGTGATTACCATACTACCAAACATGGCAATAAAATGAGCATTGATTAGTAAAGATCTGAACCAGACCAGAACCATAGCAGTGATTACCATACTACCAAACATGGCAATAAAATGAGCACTGTTTAATAAAGATCCAAACCAGACCAGAACCATACCAGTGATTACCATACTACCAAACATGCCAATAACATGAGCACTGATTAATAAAGATCCAAACCAGACCAGAACCGTACCAGTGATGACCATTCTACCAAACATGCCAATAAAATGAGCACTGATTAATAAAGATCCAAACCAGACCAGAACCGCACCAGTGATTACCATAAAAACAAACATGCCAACAAAATGAACACTGATTAATAAAGATCTGAACCAGACCAGTACTGCAGCATTGATTACCATTCTACCAAACATGAAAATCAAATGAGCACTGTTTAATAAAGATCCGAACTAGACCAGAACCATGGCAGTGATTACCATACTACCAAAACGCCAATAAAATTAGCACTGATTAATAAAGTTCCAAACCACACGAGAACCGTGCCAGTGATTACCATACTACCAAACATGGCAATAAAATTAGCAGTGATTAATAAAGCTCCAGACCAGACCAGAACGACACCAGTGATTACCATAAAACCAAACTTGCCAACAAAATGAGCACTGATTAATAACGATTCAAACCAGACCAGAACCGTACCAGTGTTGACCATTCTAACAAACATGTCAATAAAATGAGCACTGATTAAAAAAGATCCGAACCAGAATAGAACTGCAGCAGTGATTACCATACTACCAAACATGACAATAAAATGAGCACTGATTAATAAAGATCCGAACCAGACCAGAACCACACCAGTGATTACCACCAGTGATTACCATACAACCAAACTTGCCAACAAAATGAGCACTGATTAATAAAGATCCAAACCAGACCAGAACCGTACTAGTGATGACCATTCTACCAAACATGCCAATAAAATGAGTACTGATTAATAAAGATCCGAACCAGAATAGAACTGCAGCAGTGATTACCATACTACCAAACATGACAATAAAATGAGCACTGATTAATAAAGATCCGAACCAGAACAGAACCGCACCAGTGATTACCATACAACCAAACATGCCAACAAAATTAGCAGTGATTAATAAAGATCCAAACCAGCCCAGAACCACACCAGTGATTACCATACTACCAAACATGCCAATAAGATGAGCACTGATTAATAAAGATCCAAACCAGACCAGAACCGCACCAGTGATGACCATTCTACCAAACATGCCAATAAAATGAGCACTGATTAATAAAGATCCAAACCAGACCAGAACCGCACCAGTGATTATCATAAAACCAAACATACCAACAAAATGAGCACTGATTAATAAAGATCTGAACAAGACCAGTACTGTAGCATTGATTACCATTCTATCAAACATGAAAATCAAATGAGCACTGTTTAATAAAGATCCGAACCAGACCAGAACCATAGCAGTGATTACCATACTACCAAACATGCCAATAAAATGAGCACTGATTAATAAAGTTCCAAACCAGACGAGAACCGCACCAGTGATTTGCATACTATGAAACATGGCAATAAAATTAGCACTGATTATAAAAGATCTGAACCAGACCAGAACCGCTGCAGTGATTACCATACTACCAATCATGACAATAAAATGAGCACCGATTATTAAAGATCCAAACCAGACCAGAACCACACCAGTGATTACCATACAACCAAACATGGCAATTAAATGAGCATTGATTAGTAAAGATCTGAACCAGACCAGAACCCTACCAGTGACTGTCATTCTACCAAACATGCCAATAAAATGAGCACTGATTAATAAAGATACAAACCAGAACAGAACTGCACCAGTGATTACCATACTACCAACCATGCAAATAAAACTAGCACTGATTAATAAAGATCCGAACCAGACCAGAACTGTACCAGTGATTACCATACCACTAAACATGGCAATAAAATGAACACTGATTAATACATATGAAAACCAGACCAAAACCGTGCCAGTGATTACCATACTACCAAACATGGCAATAAAATTAGCAGTGATTAATAAAGCTCCAGACCAGACCAGAACCACACCAGTGATTACCATACAACCAAACTTGCCAACAAAATGAGCACTGATTAATAACGATCCAAACCAGACCAGAACCGTACCAGTGATTACCATACTACCAAACATGCCAATAAAATTAGCATTGAATAATAAAGATCCAAACCAGACCAGAACCATACCAGTGTTGACCATTCTACCAAACATGCCAATAAAATGAGCACTAATTAATAAAGATCCGAACCAGAATAGAACTGCAGCAGTGATTACCATTCTACCAAACATGACAATAAAATGAGCACTGATTAATAAAGATCTGAACCAGACCAGAACCACACCAGTGATTACCATACTACCAAACATGACAATAAAATGAGCACTGATTAATAAAGATCCGAACCAGAACAGAACCGCACCAGTGATTACCATACAACCAAACATACCAACAAAATGAGCACTGATTAATAAAGATCCAAACCAGACCAGAACCGTACCAGTGATTACCATACTACCAAACATGCCAATAAAATTAGCAGTGATTAATAAAGATCCAAACCAGACCAGAACCGTACCAGTGATTACCATACTACCAAACATGCCAATAAAATTAGCAGTGATTAATAAAGATCCAAACCAGACCAGAACCACACCAGTGATTACCATACTACCAAACATGCCAATAAAATTAGCACTGATTAATAAAGATCCGAACCAGACCAGAACCGCACCAGTGATTACCATAAAACCAAACATACCAACAAAATGAGCACTGATTAATAAAGATCTGAACCAGACCAGTACTGCAGCATTGATTACCATTCTGTCAAACATGAAAATCAAATGAGCGCTGTTTAATAAAGATCCGAACCAGACCAGAACCATAGCAGTGATTACCATACTACCAAACACGCCAATAAAATGAGCACTGATTAATAAAGTTCCAAACCAGACGAGAACCGCACCAGTGATTAGCATACTACGAAACATGGCAATAAAATGAGCACTGATTAATAAAGATCCAAACCAGACCAAAACCACACCAGTGATTACCATACTACCAAACATGGCAATAAAATGAGCACTGATTAGTAAAGATCCGAACCAGACAAGAACCCTACCAGTGACTGCCATTCTACCAAACATGCCAATAAAATGAGCACTGATTAATAAAGATCCAAACCAGAACAGAACTGCACCAGTGATTAACATACTACCAAACATACCAATAGAATGAGCACTGATTAGTAAAGATCCGAACCAGACCAGAACTGCTGCAGTGATTACCATACTACCAATCATGACAATAAAATGAGCACAGATTATTAAAGATCCAAACCAGACCAGAACCTTACCAGTGATTACCATACTACCAAACATGCCAATAATATGAAAACTCATTAATAAAGCTCTGAACCAGAACTGCACCAGTGATTACCATACTACCAAACATGCCAATAAAATTAGCACTGATTCATAAAGATCCAAAGCAGACCAGAACCACACCAGTGATTACCATACTACCAAACATGCCAATAAGAAGAGCACTGATTAATAAAGATCCGAACCAAACCAGAACCGCACCAGTGATTACCATAAAAACAAACATGCCAACAAAATGAGCACTGATTAATAAAGATCCAAACCAGACCAGAACCGTACCAGTGATTAACATACTACCAAACATGCCAATAAAATTAGCACTGATTACTAAATATCAGAACGAGACCAATACTGCAGCATTGATTACCATACTACCAAACATGACAATCAAATGAGCACTGTTTAATAAAGATCCGAACCAGACTAGAACCATAGCAGTGATTACCATACTACCAAGCACGCCAATAAAATGAGCACTGATTAATACATTTCCAAACCAGACAAGAACCACACCAGTGATTACCATACTACCAAACATGTCAATAAAATGACCACTGATTAATAAAGATCCGATCCAGACCAGAACCACTCCAGTGATTACCATACTACCAAACTTGCTAATAAAATACCTACTGATTAATAAAGATATGAACAAGACCAGAACCGCAGCAGTGATTACCATACTAACAAACATAGCAATAAAATCAACACTGATTAATAAAGATCCGAACCAGACCAGAACCGTACCAGTGATTACCATACGTCCAAACATGCCAGTAAAATGAGCACTGATTAATAAAGATCCAAACCAGAATAGAACTGCAGCAGTGATTACCATACTACCAAACATGACAATAAAATTAGCACTGATTAACGAAGATCCGAACCAGACCAGAACGGTACCATTGATTACCATACTACCAAACATGCCAATAAAATTAGCACTGATTATTAAAGATCCGAACCAGACCAGAACGGTACCAGTGATTAGAATACTACGAAACATGGCAATAAAATGAGCAGTGATAAATATAGATCCGAACCAGACCAGAACCACACCAGTGATTACCATACTACCAAACACGCCAATAAAATTAGCACTGATTAATAAAGTTCCAAACCAGGCGAGAACCGCACCAGTGATTAGAATACTACGAAACATGGCAATAAAATGAGCACTGATTAGCAAAGATCCGAACCAGAACAGAACCGCACCAGTGATTAACATAACAGCAAACATACCAATAGAATGAGCACTGATTATTAAAGATCCGAACCAGACCAGAACCGTTCCAGTGATTACCATACTACCAAACATGCCAACAAAATGAGCAGTGACTAATAATGATGCAAACCAGACCAGAACTGTACCAGTTATTACCATACTAACAAACATGCCAATATAATGAGCACTGATTAATAATGATCCGAACCAGAACTGAACCGTACCTGTGATTACCATACTACCAAACATGCCAATAAAATGAGCACTGATTAATAAAGAGCCGCACCAGACCAGAACCGTACCTGTGATTACCATACTACTAAACATGCTAATAAAATGAGCACTGATTTATAAAGATCCGCACCAGACCAGAACCGAACCAGTGATTACCATACTACCAAACATAGCAATAAAATGAGCACAGATTAATAAAGATCAGAACCAGACCAGAACCGCACCAGTGATTACCTTACTATCAAACATACCAATAGAATGAGCACTGATTAATAAAGGTCTGAACCAGACCAGAACCGCAGCACTGATTACTATACTACCAAACATGACAATAAAATGAGCACTGATCATTAAAGATCTGAACCAGACCAGAACCATACCAGCGATTACCATACTACCAAATATGTCAATAAAATGAGCACTGATTAATAAAGATCCGAACCAGACCAGAACCGTACCAGTGATTACCATACTCCCAAACATGCCAGTAAAATGAGCACTGATTAATAAAGATCCGAACCAGAATAGAACTGCAGCAGTGATTACCATACTACCAAACATGACAATAAAATTAGCACTGATTAATAAAGATCCGAACCAGACCAGAACGGTACCAGTGATTATCATACTACCAAACTTGCCAATAAAATAAACACTGATTAATAAAGATCCGAACCAAACCAGAACCGCACCAGTGATTACCATAAAAACAAACATGCCAACAAAATGAGCACTGATTAATAAAGATCCAAACCAGACCAGAACCGTACCAGTGATTAACATACTACCAAACATGCCAATAAAATTAGCACTGATTACTAAATATCAGAACGAGACCAATACTGCAGCATTGATTACCATACTACCAAACATGACAATCAAATGAGCACTGTTTAATAAAGATCCGAACCAGACTAGAACCATAGCAGTGATTACCATACTACCAAGCACGCCAATAAAATGAGCACTGATTAATACATTTCCAAACCAGACAAGAACCACACCAGTGATTACCATACTACCAAACATGTCAATAAAATGACCACTGATTAATAAAGATCCGATCCAGACCAGAACCGCTCCAGTGATTACCATACTACCAAACTTGCTAATAAAATACCTACTGATTAATAAAGATATGAACAAGACCAGAACCGCAGCAGTGATTACCATACTAACAAACATAGCAATAAAATCAACACTGATTAATAAAGATCCGAACCAGACCAGAACCGTACCAGTGATTACCATACGTCCAAACATGCCAGTAAAATGAGCACTGATTAATAAAGATCCAAACCAGAATAGAACTGCAGCAGTGATTACCATACTACCAAACATGACAATAAAATTAGCACTGATTAACGAAGATCCGAACCAGACCAGAACGGTACCATTGATTATCATACTACCAAACATGCCAATAAAATGAACACTTATTAATAAAGATCTGAACCAGACCAGAAAAGCACCAGTGATTACCATACTACCAAACATGCCAATAAAATTAGCACTGATTATTAAAGATCCGAACCAGACCAGAACGGTACCAGTGATTAGAATACTACGAAACATGGCAATAAAATGAGCAGTGATAAATATAGATCCGAACCAGACCAGAACCACACCAGTGATTACCATACTACCAAACACGCCAATAAAATTAGCACTGATTAATAAAGTTCCAAACCAGGCGAGAACCGCACCAGTGATTAGAATACTACGAAACATGGCAATAAAATGAGCACTGATTAGCAAAGATCCGAACCAGAACAGAACCGCACCAGTGATTAACATAACAGCAAACATACCAATAGAATGAGCACTGATTATTAAAGATCCGAACCAGACCAGAACCGTTCCAGTGATTACCATACTACCAAACATGCCAACAAAATGAGCAGTGACTAATAATGATCCAAACCAGACCAGAACTGTACCAGTTATTACCATACTAACAAACATGCCAATATAATGAGCACTGATTAATAATGATCCGAACCAGAACTGAACCGTACCTGTGATTACCATACTACCAAACATGCCAATAAAATGAGCACTGATTAATAAAGAGCCGCACCAGACCAGAACCGTACCTGTGATTACCATACTACTAAACATGCTAATAAAATGAGCACTGATTTATAAAGATCCGCACCAGACCAGAACCGAACCAGTGATTACCATACTACCAAACATAGCAATAAAATGAGCACAGATTAATAAAGATCAGAACCAGACCAGAACCGCACCAGTGATTACCTTACTATCAAACATACCAATAGAATGAGCACTGATTAATAAAGGTCTGAACCAGACCAGAACCGCAGCACTGATTACTATACTACCAAACATGACAATAAAATGAGCACTGATCATTAAAGATCTGAACCAGACCAGAACCATACCAGCGATTACCATACTACCAAACATGTCAATAAAATGAGCACTGATTAATAAAGATCCGAACCAGACCAGAACCGTATCAGTGATTACCATACTCCCAAACATGCCAGTAAAATGAGCACTGATTAATAAAGATCCGAACCAGAATAGAACTGCAGCAGTGATTACCATACTACCAAACATGACAATAAAATTAGCACTGATTAATAAAGATCCGAACCAGACCAGAACGGTACCAGTGATTACCATACTACCAAACTTGCCAATAAAATAAACACTGATTAATAAAGATCCGAACCAGACCAGAACCGTACCAGTGATTACCACACCACTAAACATGAAAATAAAATGAGCACTGATTAATACATTTCAAAACCAGACCAAAACCGTACCAGTGATTACCATACTAAAAAACATGCCAATAAAATGAGCAGTGATTAATAAAGATTTGAACCATACCAGAACCTCACAAGAGATTAGCGTACTACCAAACAGGTGAATAAAATGAGCACTGATTAATAAAGATCCGAACCAGACCAGAACCGTACCTGTGATTACCATACTACCAAACATGCCAATAAATTGAGCGCTGGTTAATAAAGATCTGAACCATACCAGTACAGCACCAGTGATTACCATATTACCAAAAATGGCAATAATATGAGCACTGATTAATAAAGATCCAAACCAGACCAGAACTATATCAGTGATTACCATACTACCAAACATGCCAATAAAATGAGCACTGATTAATGAATTTCTGCACCAGACCAGAACCGTACCTGTGATTACCATACTACCAAACATGCCAATAAAATGAGCACTAATTAATAAAGATCCGAACCAGACCAGAACCGCAGCACTGATTACTATACTACCAAACATGACAATAAAATGAGCACTGATCATTAAAGATCTGAACCAGACCAGAACCATACCAGCGATTACTATACTACCAAACATGTCAATAAAATGAGCACTGATTAATAAAGATCCGAACCAGACCAGAACCGTACCAGTGATTACCATACTCCCAAACATGCCAGTAAAATGAGCACTGATTAATAAAGATCCGAACCAGAATAGAACTGCAGCAGTGATTACCATACTACCAAACATGACAATAAAATTAGCACTGATTAATAAAGATCCGAACCAGACCAGAACGGTACCAGTGATTACCATACTACCAAACTTGCCAATAAAATAAACACTGATTAATAAAGATCCGAACCAGACCAGAACCGTACCAGTGATTACCACACCACTAAACATGAAAATAAAATGAGCACTGATTAATACATTTCAAAACCAGACCAAAACCGTACCAGTGATTACCATACTAAAAAACATGCCAATAAAATGAGCAGTGATTAATAAAGATTTGAACCATACCAGAACCTCACAAGAGATTAGCGTACTACCAAACAGGTGAATAAAATGAGCACTGATTAATAAAGATCCGAACCAGACCAGAACCGTACCTGTGATTACCATACTACCAAACATGCCAATAAATTGAGCGCTGGTTAATAAAGATCTGAACCATACCAGTACAGCACCAGTGATTACCATATTACCAAAAATGGCAATAATATGAGCACTGATTAATAAAGATCCAAACCAGACCAGAACTATATCAGTGATTACCATACTACCAAACATGCCAATAAAATGAGCACTGATTAATGAATTTCTGCACCAGACCAGAACCGTACCTGTGATTACCATACTACCAAACATGCCAATAAAATGAGCACTAATTAATAAAGATCCGAACCAGACCAGAACCACACCAGTGATTACGGTACTATCAAACATACCAATAGAATGAGCACCGATTAATAAAGATCTGAACCAGACCAGAACCGCAGCACTGATTACTATACTACCAAACATGACAATAAGATGAGCACTGATTAATAAAGATCCGAACCAGAACCGTACCAGTGATGACCATTCTACCAAACATGCCAATAAAATGAGCACTGGTTAATAAAGATCTGAACCAGACCAGAACCGCACCAGTGATTACCATAAAACCAAACATGCCAACAAAATGAGCACTGATTATTAAAGATCCGAACCAGACCAGAACCATACCAGTGACTACCATTCTACCAAACATGTCAATAAAATGACCACTAATTAATAAAGATCTGAACCAGACCAGAACCGCACCAGTGATTACCATACTACCAAACATGCCAATAAAATGACCACTGATTAATAAAGAAATGAACAAGACCAGAACTGCAGCAGTGATTACCATACTAGCAAACATAGCAATAAAATCAACACTGATTAATAAAGATCTGAACCACACCAGAACCGTAACAGTGATAACCATACTACCAAACATGCCAGTAAAATGAGCACTGATTAATAAAGATCCGAATCAGAATAGAACTGCAGCAGTGATTACTATACTACCAAACATGACAATAAGATGAGCACTGATTAATAAAGATCCGAACCAGACCAGAACCGTACCAGTGATGACCATTCTACCAAACATGCCAATAAAATGAGCACTGATTAATAAAGATCTGAACCAGACCAGAACTGCACCAGTGATTACCATAAAACCAAACATGCCAACAAAATGAACACTGATTAATAAAGATCTGAACCAGACCAGTACAGCAGCATTGATTACCATTCTACCAAACATGACAATCAAATGAGCACTGTTTAATAAAGATAGGAACCAGACCAGAACCATAGCAGTGATTATCATACTACCAAACACGCCAATAAAATGAGCACTGATTAATAAAGTTCCAAACCAGACGAGAACCGCACCAGTGATTAGCATACTACGAAAAATGGCAATAAAATGAGCACTGATAAATAAAGATCCGAACCAGACCAGAACCACACCAGTGATTACCATACTACCAAACATGACAATAAAATGAGCACTGATTATTAAAGATCCGAACCAGACCAGAACCGCACCAGTGATTACCATACTACCAAACATGCCATTAAAATGAGCACTGATTAAAAAAGATCCGAACCAGAATAGAACTGCAGCAGTGATTACCATACTACCAAACATGACAATAAAATTAGCACTTATTAATAAAGATCCGAACCAGACCAGAACGGTACCAGTGATTACCATACTACCAAACATGCCAATAAAATGAACACTTATTAATAAAGATCTGAACCAGACCAGAACCGCACCAGTGATTACCATACTACCAAACATGCCAATAAAATTACCAATGATTAATAAAGATCTGAACCAGACCAGTACTGCAGCATTGATTACCATTCTACCAAACATGAAAATCAAATGAGCACTGTTTAATAAAGATCCGAACCAGACCAGAACCACAGCAGTGATTACCATACTACCAAACATGCCAATAAAATGAGCACTGATTAATAAAATTCCAAACCACGCGAGAACCGCATCAGTGATTAGCATACTATGAAACATGGCAATAAAATTAGCACTGATTAATAAAGATCTGAACCAGACCAGAACCGCTGCAGTGATTACCATACTACCAATCATGACAATAAAATGAGCACTGATTATTAAAGATCCAAACCAGACCAGAACCGTACCAGTGATTACCATACTACCAAACATGCCAATAAAATGAACACTGATTAATAAAGATCTGAACCAGACCAGAACCGCACCAGTGATTACCATACTACCAAACATGCCAATAAAATGAGCACTGATTAATAAAGATCTGAACCAGACCAGAACCGTACCAGTGATTACCATACTACTAAACATGGCAATAAAATGAGCACTGATTAATACATATAAAAACCAGACCAAAACCGTGCCAGTGATTACATACTACCAATCATGACAATAAAATGAGCACTGATTATTAAAGATCCAAACCAGACCAGAACCGTACCAGTGATTACCATACAACCAAACTTGCCAACAAAATGAGCACTGATTAATAACGATCCAAACCAGACCAGAACCGTACCAGTGATTGCAATACTACCAAACATGCCAATAAAATTAGCATTGATTAATAAAGATCCAAACCAGACCAGAACCGTACCAGTGTTGACCATTCTACCAAACATGCCAATAAAATGAGCACTGATTAATAAAGATCCGAACCAGAATAGAACTGCAGCATTGATTACCATACTACCAAACATGACAATAAAATGAGCACTGATTAATAAAGATCCGAAGCAGACCAGAACCACACCAGTGACAACCATACAACCAAACTTGCCAACAAAATGAGCACAGATTAATAAAGATCCCAACCAGACCAGAACCGTACTAGTGATGACCATTCTACCAAACATGCCAATAAAATGAATACTGATTAATAAAGATCTGAACCACAATAGAACTGCAGCAGTGATTACCATACTACCAAACATGACAATAAAATGAGCACTGATTAATAAAGATCCGAACCAGAACAGAACCGCACCAGTGATTACCATACAACCAAACATGCCAACAAAATGAGCACTGATTAATAAAGATCCAAACCAGACCAGAACGGTACCAGTGATTTCCATACTACCAAACATGCCAATAAAATTAGCAGTGATTTATAAAGATCCAAACCAGACCAGAACCACACCAGTGATTACCATACTACCAAACATGCCAATAAGATGAGCACTGATTAATAAAGATCTGAACCAGACCAGTACTGCAGCATTGATTACCATTCTATCAAACATGAAAATCAAATGAGCACTGTTTAATAAAGATCCGAACCAGACCAGAACCATAGCAGTGATTACCATACTACCAAACACGCCAATAAAATGAGCACTGATTAGTAAACATCCGAACCAGACCAGAACCCAACCAGTGACTGCCATTCTACCAAACATGCCAATAAAATGAGCACTGATTAATAAAGATCCAAACCAGAACAGAACTGCACCAGTGATTAACATACTACCAAACATACCAATAGAATGAGCACTGATTAGTAAAGATCCGAACCAGACCAGAACTGCTGCAGTGATTACCATACTACCAATCATGACAATAAAATGAGCACCGATTATTAAAGATCCAAACCAGACCAGGACCATACCAGTGATTACCATACTACCAAACATGCCAATAATATGAAAACTCATTAATAAAGCTCTGAACCAGAACTGCACCAGTGATTACCATACTACCAAACATGCCAATAAAATGAGCACTGATTCATAAAGATCCAAAGCAGACCAGAACCACACCAGTGATTACCATACTACCAAACATGCCAATAAGAAGAGCACTGATTAATAAAGATCCGAACCAGACCAGAACGGCACCAGTGATTACCATAAAAACAAACATGCCAACAAAATGAGCACTGATTAATAAAGATCCAAACCAGACCAGAACCGTACCAGTGATTAACATACTACCAAACATGCCAAAAAAATGAGAACTGATTAATAAAGATCTGAACCAGATCGGAACTGCAGCAGTGATTACCATACTACCAAACTTGCCAACAAAATGAGCACAGATTAATAAAGATCCCAACCAGACCAGAACCGTACTAGTGATGACCATTCTACCAAACATGCCAATAAAATGAATACTGATTAATAAAGATCTGAACCACAATAGAACTGCAGCAGTGATTACCATACTACCAAACATGACAATAAAATGAGCACTGATTAATAAAGATCCGAACCAGAACAGAACCGCACCAGTGATTACCATACAACCAAACATGCCAACAAAATGAGCACTGATTAATAAAGATCCAAACCAGACCAGAACGGTACCAGTGATTTCCATACTACCAAACATGCCAATAAAATTAGCAGTGATTAATAAAGATCCAAACCAGACCAGAACCACACCAGTGATTACCATACTACCAAACATGCCAATAAGATGAGCACTGATTAATAAAGATCTGAACCAGACCAGTACTGCAGCATTGATTACAATTCTATCAAACATGAAAATCAAATGAGCACTGTTTAATAAAGATCCGAACCAGACCAGAACCATAGCAGTGATTACCATACTACCAAACACGCCAATAAAATGAGCACTGATTAGTAAACATCCGAACCAGACCAGAACCCAACCAGTGACTGCCATTCTACCAAACATGCCAATAAAATGAGCACTGATTAATAAAGATCCAAACCAGAACAGAACTGCACCAGTGATTAACATACTACCAAACATACCAATAGAATGAGCACTGATTAGTAAAGATCCGAACCAGACCAGAACTGCTGCAGTGATTACCATACTACCAATCATGACAATAAAATGAGCACCGATTATTAAAGATCCAAACCAGACCAGGACCATACCAGTGATTACCATACTACCAAACATGCCAATAATATGAAAACTCATTAATAAAGCTCTGAACCAGAACTGCACCAGTGATTACCATACTACCAAACATGCCAATAAAATGAGCACTGATTCATAAAGATCCAAAGCAGACCAGAACCACACCAGTGATTACCATACTACCAAACATGCCAATAAGAAGAGCACTGATTAATAAAGATCCGAACCAGACCAGAACGGCACCAGTGATTACCATAAAAACAAACATGCCAACAAAATGAGCACTGATTAATAAAGATCCAAACCAGACCAGAACCGTACCAGTGATTAACATACTACCAAACATGCCAAAAAAATGAGAACTGATTAATAAAGATCTGAACCAGATCGGAACTGCAGCAGTGATTACCATACTACCAAACATGACAATAAAATGAGCACTGATTAATAAAGATCCATACCAGACCAGAACCATACCAGTGATTACCATACTACAAAACATGCCAATAAAATTAGCACTGATTACTAAAGATCAGAACCAGACCAATACTGCAGCATTGATTACCATACTACCAAACATGGCAATCAAATGAGCACTGTTTAATAAAGATCCGAATCAGACTAGAACCATAGCAGTGATTACCATACTACCAAGCACGCCAATAAAATGAGCACTGATTAATAAAGTTCCAAACCAGACAAGAACCACACCAGTGATTAGCATACTACGAAACATGGCAATAAAATGAGCACTGATTAATAAAGATCCGAACCAGACCAGAACCACACCGGTGATTACCATATTACCAAACATGTCAATAAAATGACCACTGATTAATAAAGATCCGATCCAGACCAGAACCGCTCCAGTGATTACCATACTACCAAACATGCTAATAAAATACCTACTGATTAATAAAGATATGAACAAGACCAGAACCGCAGCAGTGATTACCATACAAACAAACATAGCAATAAAATCAACACTGATTAATAAAGATCCGAACCAGACCAGAACCGTACCAGTGATTACCATACTACCAAACATGCCAGTAAAATGAGCACTGATTAATAAAGATCCAAACCAGAATAGAACTGCAGCAGTGATTACCATACTACCAAACATGACAATAAAATTAGCACTGATTAATGAAGGTCCGAACCAGACCAGAACGGTACCATTGATTACCATACTACCAAACATGCCAATAAAATGAACACTTATTAATAAAGATCTGAACCAGACCAGAACCGCACCAGTGATTACCATACTACCAAACATGCCAATAAAATTAGCACTGATTAATAAAGATCCGAACCAGACCAGAATGGTACCAGTGATTAGAATACTACGAAACATGGCAATAAAATGAGCACTGATAAATATAGATCCGAACCAGACCAGAACCACACCAGTGATTACCATACTACCAAACATGCCAATAAAATGAGCACTGATTAGCAAAGATCCGAACCAGACCAGAACCCTACCAGTGACTACCATTCTTCCAAACATGCCAATAAAATGAGCACTGATTAATAAAGATCCAAACCAGAACAGAACCGCACCAGTGATTAACATAACAGCAAACATGCCAATAGAATGAGCACTGATTAATAAAAATCCGAACCAGACCAGAACCGCTGCAGTGATTACCATACTACCAATCATGCCAATAAAATGAGCACTGATTAATAAAGAGCCGCACCAGACCAGAACCGTACCTGTGATTACCATACTACTAAACATGCTAATAAAATGAGCCCTGATTTATAAAGATCCGCACCAGACCAGAACCGCACCAGTGATTACCATAAAACCAAACATAGCAATAAAATGAGTACTGATTAATAAAGATCCGAACCAGAACGGTACCTGTGATTACCATACTACCAAACATGCCAATAAATTGAGCGCTGGTTAATAAAGATCTGAACCATACCAGTACAGCACCAGTGATTACCATATCACCAAAAATGGCAATAATATGAGCACTGATTAATAAAGATCCAAACCAGACCAGAACCGCACCAGTGATTACCATACTACCAAACATGCCAATAAAATGACCACTGATTAATAAAGAAATGAACAAGACCAGAACTGCAACAGTGATTACCATACTAGCAAACATAGCAATAAAATCAACACTGATTAATAAAGATCTGAACCAGACCAGAACCGTAACAGTGATTACCATACTACCAAACATGCCAGTAAAATGAGCACTGATTAATAAAGATCCGAATCAGAATAGAACTGCAGCAGTGATTACTATACTACCAAACATGACAATAAGATGAGCACTGATTAATAAAGATCCGAACCAGACCAGAACCGTACCAGTGATGACCATTCTACCAAACATGCCAATAAAATGAGCACTGATTAATAAAGATCCAAACCAGAACAGAACCGCACCAGTGATTAACATAACAGCAAACATGCCAATAGAATGAGCACTGATTAATAAAAATCCGAACCAGACCAGAACCGCTGCAGTGATTACCATACTACCAATCATGCCAATAAAATGAGCACTGATTAATAAAGAGCCGCACCAGACCAGAACCGTACCTGTGATTACCATACTACTAAACATGCTAATAAAATGAGCCCTGATTTATAAAGATCCGCACCAGACCAGAACCGCACCAGTGATTACCATAAAACCAAACATAGCAATAAAATGAGTACTGATTAATAAAGATCCGAACCAGAACGGTACCTGTGATTACCATACTACCAAACATGCCAATAAATTGAGCGCTGGTTAATAAAGATCTGAACCATACCAGTACAGCACCAGTGATTACCATATCACCAAAAATGGCAATAATATGAGCACTGATTAATAAAGATCCAAACCAGACCAGAACCGCACCAGTGATTACCATACTACCAAACATGCCAATAAAATGACCACTGATTAATAAAGAAATGAACAAGACCAGAACTGCAACAGTGATTACCATACTAGCAAAAATAGCAATAAAATCAACACTGATTAATAAAGATCTGAACCAGACCAGAACCGTAACAGTGATTACCATACTACCAAACATGCCAGTAAAATGAGCACTGATTAATAAAGATCCGAATCAGAATAGAACTGCAGCAGTGATTACTATACTACCAAACATGACAATAAGATGAGCACTGATTAATAAAGATCCGAACCAGACCAGAACCGTACCAGTGATGACCATTCTACCAAACATGCCAATAAAATGAGCACTGATTAATAAAGATCTGAACCAGACCAGAACCGCACCAGTGATTACCATAAAACCAAACATGCCAACAAAATGAGCACTGATTATTAAAGATCCGAACCAGACCAGAACCATACCAGTGACTACCATTCTACCAAACATGTCAATAAAATGACCACTAATTAATAAAGATCTGAACCAGACCAGAACCGCACCAGTGATTACCATACTACCAAACATGCCAATAAAATGACCACTGATTAATAAAGAAATGAACAAGACCAGAACTGCAGCAGTGATTACCATACTAGCAAACATAGCAATAAAATCAACACTGATTAATAAAGATCTGAACCACACCAGAACCGTAACAGTGATTACCATACTACCAAACATGCCAGTAAAATGAGCACTGATTAATAAAGATCCGAATCAGAATAGAACTGCAGCAGTGATTACTATACTACCAAACATGACAATAAGATGAGCACTGATTAATAAAGATCCGAACCAGACCAGAACCGTACCAGTGATGACCATTCTACCAAACATGCCAATAAAATGAGCACTGATTAATAAAGATCTGAACCAGACCAGAACTGCACCAGTGATTACCATAAAACCAAACATGCCAACAAAATGAACACTGATTAATAAAGATCTGAACCAGACCAGTACAGCAGCATTGATTACCATTCTACCAAACATGACAATCAAATGAGCACTGTTTAATAAAGATAGGAACCAGACCAGAACCATAGCAGTGATTATCATACTACCAAACACGCCAATAAAATGAGCACTGATTAATAAAGTTCCAAACCAGACGAGAATCGCACCAGTGATTAGCATACTACGAAAAATGGCAATAAAATGAGCACTGATAAATAAAGATCCGAACCAGACCAGAACCACACCAGTGATTACCATACTACCAAACATGACAATAAAATGAGCACTGATTATTAAAGATCCGAACCAGACCAGAACCGCACCAGTGATTACCATACTACCAAACATGCCAGTAAAATGAGCACTGATTAAAAAAGATCCGAACCAGAATAGAACTGCAGCAGTGATTACCATACTACCAAACATGACAATAAAATTAGCACTTATTAATAAAGATCCGAACCAGACCAGAACGGTACCAGTGATTACCATACTACCAAACATGCCAATAAAATGAACACTTATTAATAAAGATCTGAACCAGACCAGAACCGCACCAGTGATTACCATACTACCAAACATGCCAATAAAATTACCACTGATTAATAAAGATCTGAACCAGACCAGTACTGCAGCATTGATTACCATTCTACCAAACATGAAAATCAAATGAGCACTGTTTAATAAAGATCCGAACCAGACCAGAACCACAGCAGTGATTACCATACTACCAAACATGCCAATAAAATGAGCACTGATTAATAAAATTCCAAACCACGCGAGAACCGCATCAGTGATTAGCATACTATGAAACATGGCAATAAAATTAGCACTGATTAATAAAGATCTGAACCAGACCAGAACCGTACCAGTGATTACCATACTACCAAACATGCCAATAAAATGAACACTGATTAATAAAGATCTGAACCAGACCAGAACCGCACCAGTGATTACCATACTACCAAACATGCCAATAAAATGAGCACTGATTAATAAAGATCTGAACCAGACCAGAACCGTACCAGTGATTACCATACCACTAAACATGGCAATAAAATGAGCACTGATTAATACATATAAAAACCAGACCAAAACCGTGCCAGTGATTACATACTACCAATCATGACAATAAAATGAGCACTGATTATTAAAGATCCAAACCAGACCAGAACCGTACCAGTGATTACCATACAACCAAACTTGCCAACAAAATGAGCACTGATTAATAACGATCCAAACCAGACCAGAACCGTACCAGTGATTGCAATACTACCAAACATGCCAATAAAATTAGCATTGATTAATAAAGATCCAAACCAGACCAGAACCGTACCAGTGTTGACCATTCTACCAAACATGCCAATAAAATGAGCACTGATTAATAAAGATCAGAACCAGAATAGAACTGCAGCAGTGATTACCATACTACCAAACATGACAATAAAATGAGCACTGATTAATAAAGATCCGAAGCAGACCAGAACCACACCAGTGATAACCATACAACCAAACTTGCCAACAAAATGAGCACAGATTAATAAAGATCCCAACCAGACCAGAACCGTACTAGTGATGACCATTCTACCAAACATGCCAATAAAATGAATACTGATTAATAAAGATCTGAACCACAATAGAACTGCAGCAGTGATTACCATACTACCAAACATGACAATAAAATGAGCACTGATTAATAAAGATCCGAACCAGAACAGAACCGCACCAGTGATTACCATACAACCAAACATGCCAACAAAATGAGCACTGATTAATAAAGATCCAAACCAGACCAGAACGGTACCAGTGATTTCCATACTACCAAACATGCCAATAAAATTAGCAGTGATTAATAAAGATCCAAACCAGACCAGAACCACACCAGTGATTACCATACTACCAAACATGCCAATAAGATGAGCACTGGTTAATAAAGATCTGAACCAGACCAGTACTGCAGCATTGATTACCATTCTATCAAACATGAAAATCAAATGAGCACTGTTTAATAAAGATCCGAACCAGACCAGAACCATAGCAGTGATTACCATACTACAAAACACGCCAATAAAATGAGCACTGATTAGTAAACATCCGAACCAGACCAGAACCCAACCAGTGACTGCCATTCTACCAAACATGCCAATAAAATGAGCACTGATTAATAAAGATCCAAACCAGAACAGAACTGCACCAGTGATTAACATACTACCAAACATACCAATAAAATGAGCACCGATTATTAAAGATCCAAACCAGACCAGGACCATACCAGTGATTACCATACTACCAAACATGCCAATAATATGAAAACTCATCAATAAAGCTCTGAACCAGAACTGCACCAGTGATTACCATACTACCAAACATGCCAATAAAATGAGCACTGATTCATAAAGATCCAAAGCAGACCAGAACCACACCAGTGATTACCATACTACCAAACATGCCAATAAGAAGAGCACTGATTAATAAAGATCCGAACCAGACCAGAACGGCACCAGTGATTACCATAAAAACAAACATGCCAACAAAATGAGCACTGATTAATAAAGATCCAAACCAGACCAGAACCGTACCAGTGATTAACATACTACCAAACATGCCAAAAAAATGAGAACTGATTAATAAAGATCTGAACCAGATCGGAACTGCAGCAGTGATTACCATACTACCAAACATGACAATAAAATGAGCACTGATTAATAAAGATCCATACCAGACCAGAACCATACCAGTGATTACCATACTACAAAACATGCCAATAAAATTAGCACTGATTACTAAAGATCAGAACCAGACCAATACTGCAGCATTGATTACCATACTACCAAACATGACAATCAAATGAGCACTGTTTAATAAAGATCCGAATCAGACTAGAACCATAGCAGTGATTACCATACTACCAAGCACGCCATTAAAATGAGCACTGATTAATAAAGTTCCAAACCAGACAAGAACCACACCAGTGATTAGCATACTACGAAACATGGCAATAAAATGAGCACTGATTAATAAAGATCCGAACCAGACCAGAACCACACCGGTGATTACCATATTACCAAACATGTCAATAAAATGACCACTGATTAATAAAGATCCGATCCAGACCAGAACCGCTCCAGTGATTACCATACTACCAAACATGCTAATAAAATACCTACTGATTAATAAAGATATGAACAAGACCAGAACCGCAGCAGTGATTACCATACAAACAAACATAGCAATAAAATCAACACTGATTAATAAAGATCCGAACCAGACCAGAACCGTACCAGTGATTACCATACTACCAAACATGCCAGTAAAATGAGCACTGATTAATAAAGATCCAAACCAGAATAGAACTGCAGCAGTGATTACCATACTACCAAACATGACAATAAAATTAGCACTGATTAATGAAGGTCCGAACCAGACCAGAACGGTACCATTGATTACCATACTACCAAACATGCCAATAAAATGAACACTTATTAATAAAGATCTGAACCAGACCAGAACCGCACCAGTGATTACCATACTACCAAACATGCCAATAAAATTAGCACTGATTAATAAAGATCCGAACCAGACCAGAATGGTACCAGTGATTAGAATACTACGAAGCATGGCAATAAAATGAGCACTGATAAATATAGATCCGAACCAGACCAGGACCACCCCAGTGATTACCATACTACCAAACATGCCAATAAAATGAGCACTGATTAATAAAGATCTGAACCAGACCAGAACCGTACCAGTGATTACCATACCACTAAACATGGCAATAAAATGAGCACTGATTAATACATATAAAAACCAGACCAAAACCGTGCCAGTGATTACATACTACCAATCATGACAATAAAATGAGCACTGATTATTAAAGATCCAAACCAGACCAGAACCGTACCAGTGATTACCATACAACCAAACTTGCCAACAAAATGAGCACTGATTAATAACAATCCAAACCAGACCAGAACCGTACCAGTGATTGCAATACTACCAAACATGCCAATAAAATTAGCATTGATTAATAAAGATCCAAACCAGACCAGAACCGTACCAGTGTTGACCATTCTACCAAACATGCCAATAAAATGAGCACTGATTAATAAAGATCCGAACCAGAATAGAACTGCAGCAGTGATTACCATACTACCAAACATGACAATAAAATGAGCACTGATTAATAAAGATCCGAAGCAGACCAGAACCACACCAGTGATAACCATACAACCAAACTTGCCAACAAAATGAGCACAGATTAATAAAGATCCCAACCAGACCAGAACCGTACTAGTGATGACCATTCTACCAAACATGCCAATAAAATGAATACTGATTAATAAAGATCTGAACCACAATAGAACTGCAGCAGTGATTACCATACTACCAAACATGACAATAAAATGAGCACTGATTAATAAAGATCCGAACCAGAACAGAACCGCACCAGTGATTACCATACAACCAAACATGCCAACAAAATGAGCACTGATTAATAAAGATCCAAACCAGACCAGAACGGTACCAGTGATTTCCATACTACCAAACATGCCAATAAAATTAGCAGTGATTAATAAAGATCCAAACCAGACCAGAACCACACCAGTGATTACCATACTACCAAACATGCCAATAAGATGAGCACTGATTAATAAAGATCTGAACCAGACCAGTACTGCAGCATTGATTACCATTCTATCAAACATGAAAATCAAATGAGCACTGTTTAATAAAGATCCGAACCAGACCAGAACCATAGCAGTGATTACCATACTACCAAACACGCCAATAAAATGAGCACTGATTAGTAAACATCCGAACCAGACCAGAACCCAACCAGTGACTGCCATTCTACCAAACATGCCAATAAAATGAGCACTGATTAATAAAGATCCAAACCAGAACAGAACTGCACCAGTGATTAACATACTACCAAACATACCAATAGAATGAGCACTGATTAGTAAAGATCCGAACCAGACCAGAACTGCTGCAGTGATTACCATACTACCAATCATGACAATAAAATGAGCACCGATTATTAAAGATCCAAACCAGACCAGGACCATACCAGTGATTACCATACTACCAAACATGCCAATAATATGAAAACTCATTAATAAAGCTCTGAACCAGAACTGCACCAGTGATTACCATACTACCAAACATGCCAATAAAATGAGCACTGATTCATAAAGATCCAAAGCAGACCAGAACCACACCAGTGATTACCATACTACCAAACATGCCAATAAGAAGAGCACTGATTAATAAAGATCCGAACCAGACCAGAACGGCACCAGTGATTACCATAAAAACAAACATGCCAACAAAATGAGCACTGATTAATAAAGATCCAAACCAGACCAGAACCGTACCAGTGATTAACATACTACCAAACATGCCAAAAAAATGAGAACTGATTAATAAAGATCTGAACCAGATCGGAACTGCAGCAGTGATTACCATACTACCAAACATGACAATAAAATGAGCACTGATTAATAAAGATCCATACCAGACCAGAACCATACCAGTGATTACCATACTACAAAACATGCCAATAAAATTAGCACTGATTACTAAAGATCAGAACCAGACCAATACTGCAGCATTGATTACCATACTACCAAACATGACAATCAAATGAGCACTGTTTAATAAAGATCCGAATCAGACTAGAACCATAGCAGTGATTACCATACTACCAAGCACGCCAATAAAATGAGCACTGATTAATAAAGTTCCAAACCAGACAAGAACCACACCAGTGATTAGCATACTACGAAACATGGCAATAAAATGAGCACTGATTAATAAAGATCCGAACCAGACCAGAACCACACCGGTGATTACCATATTACCAAACATGTCAATAAAATGACCACTGATTAATAAAGATCCGATCCAGACCAGAACCGCTCCAGTGATTACCATACTACCAAACATGCTAATAAAATACCTACTGATTAATAAAGATATGAACAAGACCAGAACCGCAGCAGTGATTACCATACAAACAAACATAGCAATAAAATCAACACTGATTAATAAAGATCCGAACCAGACCAGAACCGTACCAGTGATTACCATACTACCAAACATGCCAGTAAAATGAGCACTGATTAATAAAGATCCAAACCAGAATAGAACTGCAGCAGTGATTACCATACTACCAAACATGACAATAAAATTAGCACTGATTAATGAAGGTCCGAACCAGACCAGAACGGTACCATTGATTACCATACTACCAAACATGCCAATAAAATGAACACTTATTAATAAAGATCTGAACCAGACCAGAACCGCACCAGTGATTACCATACTACCAAACATGCCAATAAAATTAGCACTGATTAATAAAGATCCGAACCAGACCAGAATGGTACCAGTGATTAGAATACTACGAAGCATGGCAATAAAATGAGCACTGATAAATATAGATCCGAACCAGACCAGGACCACCCCAGTGATTACCATACTACCAAACACGCCAATAAAATTAGCACTGATTAATAAAGTTCCAAACCAGACGAGAACCGCACCAGTGATTAGAATACTACGAAACATGGCAATAAAATGAGCACTGATAAATATAGATCCGAACCAGACCAGAACCACACCAGTGATTACCATACTACCAAACATGCCAATAAAATGAGCACTGATTAGCAAAGATCCGAACCAGACCAGAACCCTACCAGTGACTACCATTCTTCCAAACATGCCAATAAAATGAGCACTGATTAATAAAGATCCAAACCAGAACAGAACCGCACCAGTGATTAACATAACAGCAAACATGCCAATAGAATGAGCACTGATTAATAAAAATCCGAACCAGACCAGAACCGCTGCAGTGATTACCATACTACCAATCATGCCAATAAAATGAGCACTGATTAATAAAGAGCCGCACCAGACCAGAACCGTACCTGTGATTACCATACTACTAAACATGCTAATAAAATGAGCCCTGATTTATAAAGATCCGCACCAGACCAGAACCGCACCAGTGATTACCATAAAACCAAACATAGCAATAAAATGAGTACTGATTAATAAAGATCCGAACCAGAACGGTACCTGTGATTACCATACTACCAAACATGCCAATAAATTGAGCGCTGGTTAATAAAGATCTGAACCATACCAGTACAGCACCAGTGATTACCATATCACCAAAAATGGCAATAATATGAGCACTGATTAATAAAGATCCAAACCAGACCAGAACCGCACCAGTGATTACCTTACTATCAAACATACCAATAGAATGAGCACGGATTAATAAAGGTCTGAAACAGACAGGAACCGCAGCACTCATTACTATACTACCAAACATGACAATAAAATGAGCACTGCTCATTAAATATCCGAACCAGACCAGAACCATACCAGCGATTACCATACTACCAAACATGTCAATAAAATGACCACTGATTAATAAAGATCCGAACCAGACCAGAACCGTACCAGTGATTACCATACTCCCAAACATGCCAGTAAAATGAGCACTGATTAATAAAGATCCGAACCAGAATAGAACTGCAGCAGTGATTACCATACTACCAAACATGACAATAAAATTAGCACTGATTAATAAAGATCCGAACCAGACCAGAACGGTACCAGTGATTACCATACTACCAAACATGCCAATAAAATAAACACTTATTAATAAAGATCTGAACAAGACCAGAACCGCACCATTGATTACCATGCTACCAAACATGCCAATAAAATTAGCACTGATTAATAAAGATCCGAACCAGACCAGAACCGTACCAGTGATTACCATACCACTAAACATGGCAACAAAATGAGCACTGATTAATACATTTCAAAACCAGACCAAAACCGTACCTGTGATTACCATACTAACAAACATGCCAATAAAGTGAGCAGTGATTAATAAAGATTTGAACCATGCCAGAACCGCACAAGAGATTGCCGTACTACCAAACAGGTGAATAAAATGAGCACTGATTAATAAAGATCCGAACCAGAACGGTACCTGTGATTACCATACTACCAAACATGCCAATAAATTGAGCGCTGGTTAATAAAGATCTGAACCATACCAGTACAGCACCAGTGATTACCATATCACCAACAATGGCAATAATATGAGCACTGATTAATAAAGATCCAAACCAGACCAGAACTCTACCAGTGATTACCATACTACCAAACATGCCAATGAAATGAGCACTGATTAATAATGTTCTGCACCAGACCAGAACCGTACCTGTGATTACAATACTACCAAACATGCCAGTAAAATGAGCACTGATTAATAAATATCCGAACCAGACCAGAACCGCACCAGTGATTACGGTACTATCAAACATACCAATAGAATGAGCACTGATTAATAAAGATCTGAACCAGACCAGAACAGCAGCACTGATTACTATACTACCAAACATGACAATAAAATGAACACTGATTATTAAAGATCCGAACCAGACCAGAACCATACCAGTGACTACCATACTACCAAACAGGTCAATAAAATGACCACTAATTAATAAAGATCCGAACCAGACCAGAACCGCACCAGTGATTACCATATTACCAAACATGCCAATAAAATGACCACTGATTAATAAAGAAAAACTGCAGCAGTGATTACCATACTAGCAAACATAGCAATAAAATCAACACTGATTAATAAAGATCTGAACCAGACCAGAACCGTGACAGCGATTACCATACTACCAAACATGCCAGTAAAATGAGCACTGATTAATAAAGATCCGAATCAGAATAGAACTGCAGCAGTAATTACTATACTACCAAACATGACAATAAGATGAGCACTGATTAATAAAGATCCGAACCAGACCAGAACGGTACCAGTGATTACCATACTACCAAACATGCCAATAAAATAAACACTTATTAATAATGATCTGAACCAGACCAGAACCGCACCAGTGATTACCATGCTACCAAACATGCCAATAAAATTAGCACTGATTAATAAAGATCCGAACCAGACCAGAACCGTGCCAGTGATTACCATACCACTAAACATGGAAATAAAATGAGCACTGATTAATACATTTCAAAACCAGACGAAAACCGTACCAGTGATTACCATACTAACAAACATGCCAATAAAATGAGCAGTGATTAATAAAGATTTGAACCATGCCAGAACCGCACAAGAGATTGCCGTACTACCAAACAGGTGAATAAAATGAGCACTGATTAATAAAGATCTGAACCAGAACGGTACCTGTGATTACCATACTACCAAACATGCCAATAAATTGAGCGCTGGTTAATAAATATCTGAACCATACCAGTACAGCACCAGTGATTACCATATCACCAAAAATGGCAATAATATGAGCACTGATTAATAAAGATCCAAACCAGACCAGAACTCTAATAGTGATTACCATACTACCAAACATGCCAATAAAATGAGCACTGATTAATAAAGTTCTGCACCAGACCAGAACCGTACCTGTGATTACAGTACTACCAAACATGCCAATAAAATGAGCACTGATTAATAAATATCCGAACCAGACCAGAACCGCACCAGTGATTACGGTACTATCAAACATACCAATAGAATGAGCACTGATTAATAACGATCTGAACCAGACCAGAACCGCAGCACTGATTACTATACTACCAAACATGACAATAAAATGAGCACTGATTATTAAAGATCCGAACCAGACCAGAACCATACCAGTGACTACCATACTACCAAACAGGTCAATAAAATGACCAGTAATTAATAAAGATCCGAACCAGACCAGAACCGCACCAGTGATTACCATACTACCAAACATGCCAATAAAATGACCACTGATTAATAAAGAAAAACTGCAGCAGTGATTACCATACTAGCAAACATAGCAATAAAATCAACACTGATTAATAAAGATCTGAACCAGACCAGAACCGTAACAGTGATTACCATACTACCAAACATGCCAGTAAAATGAGCACTGATTAATAAAGATCCGAATCAGAATAGAACTGCAGCAGTAATTACTATACTACCAAACATGACAATAAGATGAGCACTGATTAATAAAGATCCGAACCAGACCAGAACCGTACCAGTGATGACCATTCTACCAAACATGCTAATAAAATGAGCACTGATTAATAAAGATCTGAACCAGACCAGAACCGCACCAGTGATTACCATAAAACCAAACATGCCAACAAAATGAGCACTGATTAATAAAGATCTGAACCAGACCAGTACAGCAGCATTGATTACCATTCTACCAAACATGACAATCAAATGAGCACTGTTTAATAAAGATCCGAACCAGACCAGAACCATAGCAGTGATTATCATACTACCAAACACGCCAATAAAATGAGCACTGATAAATAAAGATCCGAACCAGACCAGAACCACACCAGTGATTACCATACTACCAAACATGCCAATAAAATGAGCACTGATTAGTAAAGATCCAAACCAGACCAGAACCCTACCAGTGACTACCATTCTACCAAACAGGCCAATAAAATGAGTACTGATTAATAAAGATCTAAAACAGAACAGAACCACACCAGTGATTAACATACTACCAATCATGACAGTAAAATGATCACCGATTATTAAAGATCCGAACCAGACCAGAACCGTTCCAGTGATTACCATACTACCAAACATGCCAAAAAAATGAGCAGTGACTAATAAAGATCCACACCAGACCAGAACTGTACGAGTGATTACCATACTAACAAACATGCCAATATAATGAGCACTGATTAATAACGATCCGAACCAGAACTGAACCGTACCTGTGATTACCATACTACCAAACATGACAATAAAATGAGCACTGATCATTAAAGATCCGAGCCAGACCAGAACCATACCAGTGATTACCATACTAACAAACATAGCAATAAAATCAACACTGATTAATAAACATCCGAACAAGACTAGAACCGCACCAGTGATTACCATACTACCAAACATGACAATCAAATGAGCACTGTTTAATAAAGATCCGAACCAGACTAGACCCATAGCAGTGATTACCATACTACCAAGAATGCCAATAAAATTAGCACTGATTAATAAAGTTCCAAACCAGACAAGAACCACACCAGTGATTAGCATACTACGAAACATGGCAATAAAATGAGCACTGATTAATAAAGATCCGAACCAGACCAGAACCACACCAGTGATTACCATACTACCAAACATGCCAATAAAATGAGAACAGATTAATATAGATCTGAACCAGACCAGAACTGCAGCAGTGATTACCATACTACCAAACATGACAATAAAATGAGCACTGATTAATAAAGATCTGAAACAGACCAGAACCGTACTAGTGATTACCATACTACTAAACATGCCAATAAAATTAGCACTAATTAATAAAGATCTGAACCAGACCAGTACTGCAACATTGATTACCATACTACCAATCATGACAATAAAATGAGCACCGATTATTAAAGATCCAAACCAGACCAGAACCATACCAATGATTACGATACTACCAAACATGCCAATGAAATGAACACTCATTAATAAAGATCTGAATCAGACCAGAACCGAACCAGTGATTACCATACTACCAAACATGCCAATAAAATTATCACTGATTAATAAAGATCCAAAGCAGACCAGAACCACACCAGTGATTACCATACTACCAAACATGCCAATAAGAAGAGCAGTGATTAATAAAGATCCGAACCAGACCAGAACTGTACCACTGATTACCATTCTACCAAACATGCCAATAAAATGAGCACTGATTAATAAAGATCCAGACCAGACCAGAACCACACCAGTGATTACCATACAACCAAACTTGCCAACAAAATGAGCACTGATTAATAACGATCCAAACCAGACCAGAACCGTACCAGTGATTACCATACTACCAAACATGCCAATAAAATTAGCAGTGATTAATAAAGATCCAAACCAGACCAGAACCGTACAAGTGATGACCATTCTACCAAACATGCCAATAAAATGAGCACTGATTAATAAAGATCCGAACCAGAATCGAACTGCAGCAGTGATTACCATACTACCAAACATGACAATAAAATGAGCACTGATTAATAAAGATCCGAACCAGACCAGAACCACACCAGTGATTACCATACAGCCAAACTTGCCAACAAAATGAGCACTGATTAATAAATATCCAAACCAGAACAGAACCACACCAGTGATTACCATACTACCAAACACGCCAATAAGATGAGCACTGATTAATAAAGATCCGAACCAGACCAGAACCGTACTATTGATGACCATTCTACCAAACATGCCAATAAAATGAGTACTGATTAATAAGGATCCGAACCAGAATAGAACTGCAGCAGTGATTACCATACTACCAAACATGACAATAAAATGAGCACTGATTAATAAACATCCGAACCAGAACAGAACTGCACCATTGATTACCATACTACCAAACATGCCAATAAAATTAGCAGTGATTAATAAAGATCGAAACCAGACCAGAACCACACCAGTGATTACCATATTACCAAACATGCCAATAAGATGAGCACTGATTAATAAAGATCCAAACCAGACCAGAACCGTACCAGTGATGACCATTCTACTAAACATGCCAATAAAATGAGCACTGATTAATAAAGATACAAACCAGACCAGAACCGCACCAGTGATTACCATAAAACCAAACATACCAACAAAATGAGCACTGATTAATAAAATTCTGAACCAGACCAGTACTGCAGCATTGATTACCATTCTATCAAACATGACAATAAAATGAGCACTGATTAGTAAAGATCCAAACCAGACCGGAACTGCAGCAGTGATTACCATACTACCAAACATGACAATAAAATGAGCACTGATTAAGAAAGATCCATACCAGACCAGAACCATACCAGTGATTACCATACTACTAAACATGCCAATAAAATTAGCACTGATTAATAAAGATCAGATCCAGACCAATACTACAGCATTGATTACCATACTACCAAACATGACAATCAAATGAGCACTGTTTAATAAAGATCCGAACCACACTAGAACCATAGCAGTGATTACCATACTACCAAGCACGCCAATAAAATGAGCACTGATTAATAAAGTTCCAAATCAGACAAGAACCACACCAGTGATTAGCATACTATGAAACATGGCAATAAAATGAGCACTGATTAATAAAGATCCGAACCAGACCAGTGATTACCATACTACCAAACATGCCAATAAAATGAGAACAGATTAGTAAAGATCCAAACCAGAACAAACCCGCACCAGTGATTACCATACTACCAATCATGACAATAAAATGAGCACTGATTATTAAAGATCCAAACGAGACCAGAACTGTACCAGTGATTACAATGCAACCAAACATGGCAATAAAAAGACCACTTATTAATAAAGATCCGAATCAAACCAGAACCGCACCAGTGATTACCCTGCTACCAAACATGCCAATAAAATTACCACTGATTAATAAAGATATGAACAAGACCAGAACGCACCAGTGATTACAACACTAGCAAATATGGCAATAAAATGACCACTGATCAATAAAGATCTGAACCAAACCAGAACCGTTCCAGTGATTACCATACTACCAAACATGCCAATAAAATTAACAGTGATTAATAAAATCCAAACCAGACCAGAACCACACCAGTGATTACCATACTACCAAACATGCTAATAAAATATTAACTGATTAATAAAGAACTGAACCAGACCAGAACTGCAGCAGTGATTACGATACTACCAAACATGACAATAAAATGAGCACTGATTAATAAAGATCCGAACCAGACCAGAACCGTACTAGTGATTACCATACTACTAAACATGCCAATAAAATTAGCACTGATTAATAAAGATCTGAACCAGACCAGTACTGCAGCTTTGATTACCATACTACCAATCATGACAATAAAATGAGCACCGATTATTAAAGATCCAAAGCAGACCAGAACCGAACCAATGATTACCATACTACCAAACATGCCAATAAAATGAACACTCATTAATAAAGATCCGAATCAGACCAGAACCGAACCAGTGATTACCATACTACCAAACATGGCAATAAAATGATCACTGATTAATAAAGATCCAAAGCAGACCAGAACCACACCAGTGTTTACCATACTACCAAACATGTCAATACGAAGAGCATTAATTAATAAAGATCCGAACCAGACCAGAACTGTACCAGTGATTACCATTCTACCAAACATGCCAATAAAATGAGCACTGATTAATAAAGATCCAGACCAGACCAGAACCACACCAGTGATTACCATACAACCAAACTTGCCAACAAAATGAGCACTGATTAATAACGATCCAAACCAGACCAGAACCATACCAGTGATTACCATACTACCAAACATGCCAATAAAATTAGCAGTGATTAATAAAGATCCAGACCAGACCAGAAGCGTACCAGTGATTACCATACTACCAAACATGCCAATAAAATGAACACTGATTAATAAAGATCCGAACCAGAATAGAACCACACCAGTGATTACCATACAACCAAACTTGCCAACAAAATGAGCACTGATTAATAAAGATCCAAACCAGACCAGAACCGCACCAGTGATTACCCTGCTACCAAACATGCCAATAAAATTACCACTGATTAATAAAGATATGAACAAGACCAGAACGCACCAGTGATTACAACACTAGCAAATATGGCAATAAAATGACCACTGATCAATAAAGATCTGAACCAAACCAGAACCGTTCCAGTGATTACCATACTACCAAACATGCCAATAAAATTAACAGTGATTAATAAAATCCAAACCAGACCAGAACCACACCAGTGATTACCATACTACCAAACATGCTAATAAAATATTAACTGATTAATAAAGAACTGAACCAGACCAGAACTGCAGCAGTGATTACGATACTACCAAACATGACAATAAAATGAGCACTGATTAATAAAGATCCGAACCAGACCAGAACCGTACTAGTGATTACCATACTACTAAACATGCCAATAAAATTAGCACTGATTAATAAAGATCTGAACCAGACCAGTACTGCAGCTTTGATTACCATACTACCAATCATGACAATAAAATGAGCACCGATTATTAAAGATCCAAAGCAGACCAGAACCGAACCAATGATTACCATACTACCAAACATGCCAATAAAATGAACACTCATTAATAAAGATCCGAATCAGACCAGAACCGAACCAGTGATTACCATACTACCAAACATGGCAATAAAATGATCACTGATTAATAAAGATCCAAAGCAGACCAGAACCACACCAGTGTTTACCATACTACCAAACATGTCAATACGAAGAGCATTAATTAATAAAGATCCGAACCAGACCAGAACTGTACCAGTGATTACCATTCTACCAAACATGCCAATAAAATGAGCACTGATTAATAAAGATCCAGACCAGACCAGAACCACACCAGTGATTACCATACAACCAAACTTGCCAACAAAATGAGCACTGATTAATAACGATCCAAACCAGACCAGAACCATACCAGTGATTACCATACTACCAAACATGCCAATAAAATTAGCAGTGATTAATAAAGATCCAGACCAGACCAGAAGCGTACCAGTGATTACCATACTACCAAACATGCCAATAAAATGAACACTGATTAATAAAGATCCGAACCAGAATAGAACCACACCAGTGATTACCATACAACCAAACTTGCCAACAAAATGAGCACTGATTAATAAAGATCCAAACCAGACCAGAACCGCACCAGTGATTACCATACAACCAAACATGCCAACAAAATGAGCACTGATTAATAAAGATCCAAACCAGACCAGAACTGTACCAGTGATTACCATACTACCAAACATGCCAATAAAATGAACACTGAATAATAAAGATCCGAACCAGAATAGAACCACACCAGTGATTACCATACAACCAAACTTGCCAACAAAATGAGCACTGATTAATAAAGATCCAAACCAGACCAGAACCACACCTGTGATTACCATACTACCAAACATGCCAATAAAATGAGCACTGATTAATAAAGATCCAAACCAGACCGGAACTGCACCAGTGATTACCATCAAACCAAACATGCCAACACAATGAGCACTGATTAATAAAGATCTGAACCAGACCAGTACTGCAGCATTGGTTACCATTCTACCAAAAATGACAATCAAATGAGCACTGTTTAATAAAGATCCGAACCAGACTAGAACCATAGCAGTGATTACCATACTACCAAGCAGGCCAATAAAATGAGCACTGATTAATAAAGTTCCAAACCAGACGAGAACCGCACCAGTGATTACCATACTACCAAACATCGCAATAAAATGAACACTGATTAGTAAAGATCCGAACCAGACCAGAACCCTACCAGTGACTGCCATTCTACCAAACATGCCAATAAAATGAGCACTGATTAATAAAGATCCAAACCAGAACAGAACTGCACCAGTGATTAACATCCTACCAAACATATCAATAGAATGAGCACTGAATAGTAAAGATCCGAACCAGACCAGAACTGCTGCACTGATTACCATACTACCAATCATGACAATAAAATGAGCACCGATTATTAAAGATCCAAACCAGACCAGAACCGTAACAGTGATTACCATACTACCAAACATGCCAGTAAAATGAGCACTGATTAATAAAGATCCGAATCAGAATAGAACTGCAGCAGTAATTACTATACTACCAAACATGACAATAAGATGAGCACTATTAATAAAGATCCGAACCAGACCAGAACCGTACCAGTGATGACCATTCTACCAAACATGCCAATAAAATGAGCACTGATTAATAAAGATCCGAACCAGACCAGAACCGTTCCAGTGATTACCATACTACCAAACATGCCAAAAAAATGAGCAGTGACTAATAAAGATCCAAACCAGACCAGAACTGTACGAGTGATTACCATACTAACAAACATGCCAATATAATGAGCACTGATTAATAACGATCCAAACCAGAACTGAACCGTACCTGTGATTACCATACTACCAAACATGACAATAAAATTAGCACTGATCATTAAAGACCCGAGCCAGACCAGAACCATACTAGTGATTACCATACTAACAAACATAGCAATAAAATCAACACTGATTAATAAACATCCGAACCAGACTAGAACCGCACCAGTGATTACCATACTACCAAACATGCTAGTAAAATGAGCACTGATTAAAAAAGATACGAACCAGAATAGAACTGCAGCAGTGATTACCATACTACCAAAAATGACAATAAAATGAGCAGTGATTAATAAAGATTTGAACCATACCAGAACCGCACAAGAGATTACCATACTACCAAACATGTGAATAAAATGAGCACTGATTAATAAAGATCCGAACCAGCCCAGAACCGTACCTGTGATTACCATACTATCAAACATGCCAATAAAATGAGCGCTGATTAATAAAGATCTGAACCATACCAGTACAGCACCAGTGATTACCATATTACCAAACAGGGAAATAATATGAGCACTGATTAATAAAGATCCAAACCAGACCAGAACTATACCAGTGATTACCATACTACCAAACATGCCAATAAAATTAGCACTGATTAATAAAGTTCCGCACCAGACCAGAACCGTACCTGTGATTACCATACTACCAAACATGCCAATAAAATGAGCACTAATTAATAAAGATCCGAACCAGACCAGAACCGCACCAGTGATTACGGTACTATCAAACATACCAATAGAATGAGCACAGATTAATAAAGATCTGATTCAGACCAGAACCGCAGCACTGATTACTATACTACCAAACATGACAATAAAATGAACACTGATTATTAAAGATCCGAACCAGACCAGAACCATATCAGTAACTACCATACTACCAAACATGTCAATAAAATTACCACTAATTAATAAAGATCCGAACCAGACCAGAACTGTACCAGTGATTACCATACTACCAAACATGCCAATAAAATGAACACTGATTAATAAAGATCTGAACCAGACCAGAACCGCACCAGTGATTACCATACTACCAAACATGGCAATAAAATGATCACTGATTAATACATATAAAAACCAGACCAAAACCGTGCCAGTGATTACCATACTACCAAACATGGCAATAAAATGAGCACTGATTAATAAAGATCCAGACCAGACCAGAACCACACCAGTGATTACCATACAACCAAACTTGCCAACAAAATGAGCACTGATTAATAACGATCCAAACCAGACCAGAACCGTACCAGTGATTACCATACTACCAAACATGCCAATAAAATTAGCAGTGATTAATAAAGATCCAAACCAGACCAGAACCATACCAGTGATGACCATTCTACCAAACATGCCAATAAAATGAGCACTGATTAATAAAGATCCGAACCAGAATAGAACTGCAGCAGTGATTACCATGCTACCAAACATACCAACAAAATGAGCACTGATTAATAAAGATCTGAACCAGACCAGTACTGCAGCATTGATTACCATTCTATCAAAGATGAAAATCAAATGAGCACTGTTTAATAAAGATCCGAACCAGACCAGAACCATAGCAGTGATTACAATACTACCAAACACGCCAATAAAATGAGCACTGATTAATAAAGTTCCAAACCAGACGAGAACCGCACCAGTGAGTAGCATACTACGAAACATGGCAAAAAAATGAGCACTGATTAATAAAGATCCAAACCAGAACAGAAACACACCAGTGATTACCATACTACCAAACATGGCAATACAATTAGCACTGATTAGTAAAGATCCGAACCAGACCAGAACCCTACCAGTGACTGCCATTCTACCAAACATGCCAATAAAATGAGCACTGATTAATAAAGATCCAAACCAGAACAGAACTGCACCAGTGATTAACATACTACCATACATACCAATAGAATGAGCACTGATTAGTAAAGATCCAAACAAGACCAGAACTGCTGCAGTGATTACCATACTACCTATCATGACAATAAAATGAGCACCGATTATTAAAGATCCAAACCAGACCAGAACCATACCAGTGATTACCATACTGCCAAACATGCCAATAATATGAAAACTGATTAATAAAGCTCTGAACCAGAACTGCACCAGTGATTACCATACTACCAAACATGCCAATAAAATTAGCACTGATTCATAAAGATCCAAAGCAGACCAGAACCATACCAGTGATTACCATACTACTAAACATGCCAATAAAATTGGCACTGATTAATAAAGATCAGAACCAGACCAGAACCACACCAGCGATTACCATACTACCAAACATGCCAATAAGAAGAGCACTGATTAATAAAGATCCGAACCAGACCAGAACCACACCAGTGATTACCATAAAAAAAAACATGCCAACAAAATGAGCACTTATTAATAAAGATCCAAACCAGACCAGAACCGTACCAGTGATTAACATACTACCAAACATGCCAAAAAAATGAGAACTGATTAATAAAGATCTGAACCAGACCGGAACTGCAGCAGTGATTACCAAACTACCAAACATGACAATAAAATGAGCACTGATTAATAAAGATCCATACCAGACCAGATCCATACCAGTGATTACCATACTACTAAACATGCCAATAAAATTAGCACTGATTAATAAAGATCAGAACCAGACCAATACTGCAGCATTGATTACCATACTACCAAACATGACAATCAAATGAGCACTGTTTAATAAAGATCCGAACCAGACTAGACCCATAGAAGTGATTACCATACTACCAAGAATGCCAATAAAATTAGCACTGATTAATAAAGTTCCAAACCAGACAAGAACCACACCAGTGATTAGCATACTACGAAACATGGCAATAAAATGAGCACTGATTAATAAAGATCTGAACCAGACCAGAACCACACCAGTGATTACCATACTACCAAACATGCCAATAAAATGAGAACAGATTAATATAGATCTGAACCAGACCAGAACTGCAGCAGTGATTACCATACTACCAAACATGACAATAAAATGAGCACTGATTAATAAAGATCTGAAACAGACCAGAACCGTACTAGTGATTACCATACTACTAAACATGCCAATAAAATTAGCACTAATTAATAAAGATCTGAACCAGACCAGTACTGCAACATTGATTACCATACTACCAATCATGACAATAAAATGAGCACCGATTATTAAAGATCCAAACCAGACCAGAACCATACCAATGATTACGATACTACCAAACATGCCAATGAAATGAACACTCATTAATAAAGATCTGAATCAGATCAGAACCGAACCAGTGATTACCATACTACCAAACATGCCAATAAAATTATCACTGATTAATAAAGATCCAAAGCAGACCAGAACCACACCAGTGATTACCATACTACCAAACATGCCAATAAGAAGAGCAGTGATTAATAAAGATCCGAACCAGACCAGAACTGTACCACTGATTACAATTCTACCAAACATGCCAATAAAATGAGCACTGATTAATAAAGATCCAGACCAGACCAGAACCACACCAGTGATTACCATACAACCAAACTTGCCAACAAAATGAGCACTGATTAATAACGATCCAAACCAGACCAGAACCATACCAGTGATTACCATACTACCAAACATGCCAATAAAATTAGCAGTGATTAATAAAGATCCAAACCAGACCAGAACCGTACAAGTGATGACCATTCTACCAAACATGCCAATAAAATGAGCACTGATTAATAAAGATCCGAACCAGAATCGAACTGCAGCAGTGATTACCATACTACCAAACATGACAATAAAATGAGCACTGATTAATAAAGATCCGAACCAGACCAGAACCACACCAGTGATTACCATACAGCCAAACTTGCCAACAAAATGAGCACTGATTAATAAATATCCAAACCAGAACAGAACCACACCAGTGATTACCATACTACCAAACATGCCAATAAGATGAGCACTGATTAATAAAGATCCGAACCAGACCAGAACCGTACTATTGATGACCATCTACCAAACATGCCAATAAAATGAGTACTGATTAATAAGGATCCGAACCAGAATAGAACTGCAGCAGTGATTACCATACTACCAAACATGACAATAAAATGAGCACTGATTAATAAACATCCGAACCAGAACAGAACTGCACCATTGATTACCATACTACCAAACATGCCAATAAAATTAGCAGTGATTAATAAAGATCGAAACCAGACCAGAACCACACCAGTGATTACCATATTACCAAACATGCCAATAAGATGAGCACTGATTAATAAAGATCCAAACCAGACCAGAACCGTACCAGTGATGACCATTCTACTAAACATGCCAATAAAATGAGCACTGATTAATAAAGATCCAAACCAGACCAGAACCGCACCAGTGATTACCATAAAACCAAACATACCAACAAAATGAGCACTGATTAATAAAATTCTGAACCAGACCAGTACTGCAGCATTGATTACCATTCTATCAAACATGACAATAAAATGAGCACTGATTAGTAAAGATCCAAACCAGACCGGAACTGCAGCAGTGATTACCATACTACCAAACATGACAATAAAATGAGCACTGATTAATAAAGATCCATACCAGACCAGAACCATACCAGTGATTACCATACTACTAAACATGCCAATAAAATTAGCACTGATTAATAAAGATCAGATCCAGACCAATACTACAGCATTGATTACCATACTACCAAACATGACAATCAAATGAGCACTGTTTAATAAAGATCCGAACCACACTAGAACCATAGCAGTGATTACCATACTACCAAGCACGCCAATAAAATGAGCACTGATTAATAAAGTTCCAAATCAGACAAGAACCACACCAGTGATTAGCATACTATGAAACATGGCAATAAAATGAGCACTGATTAATAAAGATCCGAACCAGACCAGAACCACACCAGTGATTACCATACTACCAAACATGCCAATAAAATGAGAACAGATTAGTAAAGATCCGAACCAGAACAAACCCGCACCAGTGATTACCATACTACCAATCATGACAATAAAATGAGCACTGATTATTAAAGATCCAAACAAGACCAGAACTGTACCAGTGATTACAATGCAACCAAACATGGCAATAAAAAGACCACTTATTAATAAAGATCCGAATCAAACCAGAACCGCACCAGTGATTACCCTGCTACCAAACATGCCAATAAAATTACCACTGATTAATAAAGATATGAACAAGACCAGAACGCACCAGTGATTACAACACTAGCAAATATGGCAATAAAATGACCACTGATCAATAAAGATCTGAACCAAACCAGAACCGTTCCAGTGATTACCATACTACCAAACATGCCAATAAAATTAACAGTGATTAATAAAATCCAAACCAGACCAGAACCACACCAGTGATTACCATACTACCAAACATGCCAATAAAATATTAACTGATTAATAAAGAACTGAACCAGACCAGAACTGCAGCAGTGATTACGATACTACCAAACATGACAATAAAATGAGCACTGATTAATAAAGATCCGAACCAGACCAGAACCGTACTAGTGATTACCATACTACTAAACATGCCAATAAAATGAGCACTGATTAATAAAGATCTGAACCAGACCAGTACTGCAGCTTTGATTACCATACTACCAATCATGACAATAAAATGAGCACCGATTATTAAAGATCCAAACCAGACCAGAACCGTACCAATGATTACCATACTACCAAACATGCCAATAAAATGAACACTCATTAATAAAGATCTGAATCAGACCAGAACCGAACCAGTGATTACCATACTACCAAACATGGCAATAAAATGATCACTGATTAATAAAGATCCAAAGCAGACCAGAACCACACCAGTGTTTACCATACTACCAAACATGCCAATATGAAGAGCATTAATTAATAAAGATCCGAACCAGACCAGAACTGTACCAGTGATTACCATTCTACCAAACATGCCAATAAAATGAGCACTGATTAATAAAGATCCAGACCAGACCAGAACCACACCAGTGATTACCATACAACCAAACTTGCCAACAAAATGAGCACTGATTAATAACGATCCAAACCAGACCAGAACCATACCAGTGATTACCATACTACCAAACATGCCAATAAAATTAGCAGTGATTAATAAAGATCCAAACCAGACCAGAAGCGTACCAGTGATTACCATACTACCAAACATGCCAATAAAATGAACACTGATTAATAAAGATCCGAACCAGAATAGAACCACACCAGTGATTACCATACAACCAAACTTGCCAACAAAATGAGCACTGATTAATAAAGATCCAAACCAGACCAGAACCGCACCAGTGATTACCATACAACCAAACATGCCAACAAAATGAGCACTGATTAATAAAGATCCAAACCAGACCAGAACTGTACCAGTGATTACCATACTACCAAACATGCCAATAAAATGAACACTGATTAATAAAGATCCGAACCAGAATAGAACCACACCAGTGATTACCATACAACCAAACTTGCCAACAAAATGAGCACTGATTAATAAAGATCCAAACCAGACCAGAACCACACCTGTGATTACCATACTACCAAACATGCCAATAAAATGAGCACTGATTAATAAAGATCCAAACCAGACCGGAACTGCACCAGTGATTACCATCAAACCAAACATGCCAACAAAATGAGCACTGATTAATAAAGATCCGAACCAGACCAGAACTGTACCAGTGATTACCATACTACCAAACATGCCAATAAAATGAACACTGATTAATAAAGATCTGAACCAGACCAGAACCGCACCAGTGATTACCATACTACCAAACATGGCAATAAAATGATCACTGATTAATACATATAAAAACCAGACCAAAACCGTGCCAGTGATTACCATACTACCAAACATGGCAATAAAATGAGCACTGATTAATAAAGATCCAGACCAGACCAGAACCACACCAGTGATTACCATACAACCAAACTTGCCAACAAAATGAGCACTGATTAATAACGATCCAAACCAGACCAGAACCGTACCAGTGATTACCATACTACCAAACATGCCAATAAAATGAACACTGATTAATAAAGATCCGAACCAGAATAGAACCACACCAGTGATTACCATACAACCAAACTTGCCAACAAAATGAGCACTGATTAATAAAGATCCAAACCAGACCAGAACCACACCTGTGATTACTATACTACCAAACATGACAATAAAATGAACACTGATTATTAAAGATCCGAACCAGACCAGAACCATATCAGTAACTACCATACTACCAAACATGTCAATAAAATTACCACTAATTAATAAAGATCCGAACCAGACCAGAACTGTACCAGTGATTACCATACTACCAAACATGCCAATAAAATGAACACTGATTAATAAAGATCTGAACCAGACCAGAACCGCACCAGTGATTACCATACTACCAAACATGGCAATAAAATGATCACTGATTAATACATATAAAAACCAGACCAAAACCGTGCCAGTGATTACCATACTACCAAACATGGCAATAAAATGAGCACTGATTAATAAAGATCCAGACCAGACCAGAACCACACCAGTGATTACCATACAACCAAACTTGCCAACAAAATGAGCACTGATTAATAACGATCCAAACCAGACCAGAACCGTACCAGTGATTACCATACTACCAAACATGCCAATAAAATTAGCAGTGATTAATAAAGATCCAAACCAGACCAGAACCATACCAGTGATGACCATTCTACCAAACATGCCAATAAAATGAGCACTGATTAATAAAGATCCGAACCAGAATAGAACTGCAGCAGTGATTACCATACTACCAAACATACCAACAAAATGAGCACTGATTAATAAAGATCTGAACCAGACCAGTACTGCAGCATTGGTTACCATTCTACCAAAAATGACAATCAAATGAGCACTGTTTAATAAAGATCCGAACCAGACTAGAACCATAGCAGTGATTACCATACTACCAAGCACGCCAATAAAATGAGCACTGATTAATAAAGTTCCAAACCAGACGAGAACCGCACCAGTGATTAGCATACTACGAAACATGGCAATAAAATGAGCACTGATTAATAAAGTTCCAAACCAGACCAGAACCACACCAGTGATTACCATACTACCAAACATGGCAATAAAATGAACACTGATTAGTAAAGATCCGAACCAGACCAGAACCCTACCAGTGACTGCCATTCTACCAAACATGCCAATAAAATGAGCACTGATTAATAAAGATCCAAACCAGAACAGAACTGCACCAGTGATTAACATCCTACCAAACATATCAATAGAATGAGCACTGAATAGTAAAGATCCGAACCAGACCAGAACTGCTGCAGTGATTACCATACTACCAATCATGACAATAAAATGAGCACCGATTATTAAAGATCCAAACCAGACCAGAACCGTAACAGTGATTACCATACTACCAAACATGCCAGTAAAATGAGCACTGATTAATAAAGATCCGAATCAGAATAGAACTGCAGCAGTAATTACTATACTACCAAACATGACAATAAGATGAGCACTATTAATAAAGATCCGAACCAGACCAGAACCGCACCAGTGATTACCATACTACCAAACATGGCAATAAAATGATCACTGATTAATACATATAAAAACCAGACCAAAACCGTGCCAGTGATTACCATACTACCAAACATGGCAATAAAATGAGCACTGATTAATAAAGATCCAGACCAGACCAGAACCACACCAGTGATTACCATACAACCAAACTTGCCAACAAAATGAGCACTGATTAATAACGATCCAAACCAGACCAGAACCGTACCAGTGATTACCATACTACCAAACATGCCAATAAAATTAGCAGTGATTAATAAAGATCCAAACCAGACCAGAACCATACCAGTGATGACCATTCTACCAAACATGCCAATAAAATGAGCACTGATTAATAAAGATCCGAACCAGAATAGAACTGCAGCAGTGATTACCATACTACCAAACATACCAACAAAATGAGCACTGATTAATAAAGATCTGAACCAGACCAGTACTGCAGCATTGGTTACCATTCTACCAAAAATGACAATCAAATGAGCACTGTTTAATAAAGATCCGAACCAGACTAGAACCATAGCAGTGATTACCATACTACCAAGCACGCCAATAAAATGAGCACTGATTAATAAAGTTCCAAACCAGACGAGAACCGCACCAGTGATTAGCATACTACGAAACATGGCAATAAAATGAGCACTGATTAATAAAGTTCCAAACCAGACCAGAACCACACCAGTGATTACCATACTACCAAACATGGCAATAAAATGAACACTGATTAGTAAAGATCCGAACCAGACCAGAACCCTACCAGTGACTGCCATTCTACCAAACATGCCAATAAAATGAGCACTGATTAATAAAGATCCAAACCAGAACAGAACTGCACCAGTGATTAACTTCCTACCAAACATATCAATAGAATGAGCACTGAATAGTAAAGATCCGAACCAGACCAGAACTGCTGCAGTGATTACCATACTACCAATCATGACAATAAAATGAGCACCGATTATTAAAGATCCAAACCAGACCAGAACCGTAACAGTGATTACCATACTACCAAACATGCCAGTAAAATGAGCACTGATTAATAAAGATCCGAATCAGAATAGAACTGCAGCAGTAATTACTATACTACCAAACATGACAATAAGATGAGCACTATTAATAAAGATCCGAACCAGACCAGAACCGTACCAGTGATGACCATTCTACCAAACATGCCAATAAAATGAGCACTGATTAATAAAGATCCGAACCAGACCAGAACCGTTCCAGTGATTACCATACTACCAAACATGCCAAAAAAATGAGCAGTGACTAATAAAGATCCAAACCAGACCAGAACTGTACGAGTGATTACCATACTAACAAACATGCCAATATAATGAGCACTGATTAATAACGATCCAAACCAGAACTGAACCGTACCTGTGATTACCATACTACCAAACATGACAATAAAATTAGCACTGATCATTAAAGATCCGAGCCAGACCAGAACCATACTAGTGATTACCATACTAACAAACATAGCAATAAAATCAACACTGATTAATAAACATCCGAACCAGACTAGAACCGCACCAGTGATTACCATACTACCAAACATGCTAGTAAAATTAGCACTGATTAATAAAGATCCGAACCAGACCAGAACGGTACCAGTGATTACCATACTACCAAACATGCCAATACAATGAACACTTATTAATAAAGATCTGAACCAGACCAGAACCGCACCAGTGATTACCATACTACCAAACATGCCAATAAAATTAGCACTGATTAATAAAGATCCGAACCAGACCAGAACCGTAACAGTGATTACCATACCACTAAACATGGCAATAAAATGAGCACTGATTAATACATTTCAAAACCAGACAAAACTGTACCAGTGATTACCATACTACCAAACATGCCAATAAAATGAGCAGTGATTAATAAAGATTTGAACCATACAAGAACCGCACAAGAGATTACCATACTACCAAACATGTGAATAAAATGAGCACTGATTAATAAAGATCCGAACCAGCCCAGAACCATACCTGTGATTACCATACTATCAAACATGCCAATAAAATGAGCGCTGATTAATAAAGATCTGAACCATACCAGTACAGCACCAGTGATTACCATATTACCAAACAGGGCAATAATATGAGCACTGATTAATAAAGATCCAAACCAGATCAGAACTATACCAGTGATTACCATACTACCAAACATGCCAATAAAATGAGCACTGATTAATAAAGATCCAAACCAGACCAGAACTGTACCAGTGATTACCATACTAACAAACATGCCAATATAATGAGCACTGATTAATAACGATCCGAACCAGAACTGAACCGTACCTGTGATTACCATACTACCAAACATGACAATAAAATGAGCACTGATCATTAAAGATCCGAGCCAGACCAGAACCATAACAGTGATTACCATACTAACAAACATAGCAATAAAATCAACACTGATTAATAAACATCCGAACCAGACTAGAACCGCACCAGTGATTACCATACTACCAAACATGCCAGTAAAATGAGCACTGATTAAAAAAGATCCGAACGAGAATAGAACTGCAGCAGTGATTACCATACTACCAAACATGCCAATAAAATGAACACTTATTAATAAAGATCAGAACCAGACCAGAAACGCACCAGTGATTACCATACTACCAAACATGTCAATAAAATTAGCACTGATTAATAAAGATCCGAACCAGACCAGAACCGTACCATTGATTACCATACCACTAAACATGGCAATAAAATGAGCACTGATTAATACATTTCAAAACCAGACCAAAACCGTACCAGTGATTACCATACTACCAAACATGCCAATAAAATGAGCAGTGATTAATAAAGATCCGAACCAGACCAGAACCACACCAGTGATTACCATAAAAACAAACATGCCAACAAAATGAGCACTTATTAATAAAGATCCAAACCAGACCAGAACCGTACCAGTGATTAACATACTACCAAACATGCCAAAAAAATGAGAACTGATTAATAAAGATCTGAACCAGACCGGAACTGCAGCAGTGATTACCAAACTACCAAACATGACAATAAAATGAGCACTGATTAATAAAGATCCATACCAGACCAGAACCATACCAGTGATTACCATACTACTAAACATGCCAATAAAATTAGCACTGATTAATAAAGATCAGAACCAGACCAATACTGCAGCATTGATTACCATACTACCAAACATGACAATCAAATGAGCACTGTTTAATAAAGATCCGAACCAGACTAGACCCATAGCAGTGATTACCATACTACCAAGAATGCCAATAAAATTAGCACTGATTAATAAAGTTCCAAACCAGACAAGAACCACACCAGTGATTAGCATACTACGGAAAATGGCAATAAAATGAGCACTGATTAATAAAGATCCGAACCAGACCAGAACCACACCAGTGATTACCATACTACCAAACATGCCAATAAAATGAGAACAGATTAGTAAAGATCCAAAGCAGAACAAACCCGCACCAGTGATTACCATACTACCAAACATGCCAATAAGATGAGCACTGATTAATAAAGATCCAAACCAGACCAGAACTGTACCATTGATAACCATACTACCAAACATGCCAATGAAATATTAACAGATTAATATAGATCTGAACCAGACCAGAACTGCAGCAGTGATTACCATACTACCAAACATGACAATAAAATGAGCACTGATTAATAAAGATCTGAACCAGACCAGAACCGTACTAGTGATTACCATACTACTAAACATGACAATAAAATTAGCACTAATTAATAAAGATCTGAACCAGACCAGTACTGCAACATTGATTACCATACTACCAAACATGACAATAAAATGAGCACTGATTAATAAAGATCTGAACCAGACCAGAACCGTACTAGTGATTACCATACTACTAAACATGCCAATAAAATTAGCACTAATTAATAAAGATCTGAACCAGACCAGTACTGCAACATTGATTACCATACTACCAATCATGACAATAAAATGAGCACCGATTATTAAAGATCCAAACCAGACCAGAACCATACCAATGATTACGATACTACCAAACATGCCAATGAAATGAACACTCATTAATAAAGATCTGAATCAGACCAGAACCGAACCAGTGATTACCATACTACCAAACATGCCAATAAAATTATCACTGATTAATAAAGATCCAGACCAGAACCATACCAATGATTACGATACTACCAAACATGCCAATGAAATGAACACTCATTAATAAAGATCTGAATCAGACCAGAACCGAACCAGTGATTACCATACTACCAAACATGCCAATAAAATGAGCACTGATTATTAAAGATCCAAACCAGACCAGAACCATACCAATGATTACGATACTACCAAACATGCCAATGAAATGAACACTCATTAATAAAGATCTGAATCAGACCAGAACCGTACCAGTGATTACCATACTACCAAACATGCCAATAAAATGAGCAGTGATTAATAAAGATTTGAACCATACAAGAACCGCACAAGAGATTACCATACTACCAAACATGTGAATAAAATGAGCACTGATTAATAAAGATCCGAACCAGCCCAGAACCATACCTGTGATTACCATACTATCAAACATGCCAATAAAATGAGCGCTGATTAATAAAGATCTGAACCATACCAGTACAGCACCAGTGATTACCATATTACCAAACAGGGCAATAATATGAGCACTGATTAATAAAGATCCAAACCAGATCAGAACTATACCAGTGATTACCATACTACCAAACATGCCAATAAAATGAGCACTGATTAATAAAGATCCAAACCAGACCAGAACTGTACCAGTGATTACCATACTAAGAAACATGCCAATATAATGAGCACTGATTAATAACGATCCGAACCAGAACTGAACCGTACCTGTGATTACCATACTACCAAACATGACAATAAAATGAGCACTGATCATTAAAGATCCGAGCCAGACCAGAACCATAACAGTGATTACCATACTAACAAACATAGCAATAAAATCAACACTGATTAATAAACATCCGAACCAGACTAGAACCGCACCAGTGATTACCATACTACCAAACATGCCAGTAAAATGAGCACTGATTAAAAAAGATCCGAACGAGAATAGAACTGCAGCAGTGATTACCATACTACCAAACATGCCAATAAAATGAACACTTATTAATAAAGATCAGAACCAGACCAGAAACGCACCAGTGATTACCATACTACCAAACATGCCAATAAAATTAGCACTGATTAATAAAGATCCGAACCAGACCAGAACCGTACCATTGATTACCATACCACTAAACATGGCAATAAAATGAGCACTGATTAATACATTTCAAAACCAGACCAAAACCGTACCAGTGATTACCATACTACCAAACATGCCAATAAAATGAGCAGTGATTAATAAAGATCCGAACCAGACCAGAACCACACCAGTGATTACCATAAAAACAAACATGCCAACAAAATGAGCACTTATCAATAAAGATCCAAACCAGACCAGAACCGTACCAGTGATTAACATACTACCAAACATGCCAAAAAAATGAGAACTGATTAATAAAGATCTGAACCAGACGGGAACTGCAGCAGTGATTACCAAACTACCAAACATGACAATAAAATGAGCACTGATTAATAAAGATCCATACCAGACCAGAACCATACCAGTGATTACCATACTACTAAACATGCCAATAAAATTAGCACTGATTAATAAAGATCAGAACCAGACCAATACTGCAGCATTGATTACCATACTACCAAACATGACAATCAAATGAGCACTGTTTAATAAAGATCCGAACCAGACTAGACCCATAGCAGTGATTACCATACTACCAAGAATGCCAATAAAATTAGCACTGATTAATAAAGTTCCAAACCAGACAAGAACCACACCAGTGATTAGCATACTACGGAAAATGGCAATAAAATGAGCACTGATTAATAAAGATCCGAACCAGACCAGAACCACACCAGTGATTACCATACTACCAAACATGCCAATAAAATGAGAACAGATTAGTAAAGATCCGAAGCAGAACAAACCCGCACCAGTGATTACCATACTACCAAACATGCCAATAAGATGAGCACTGATTAATAAAGATCCAAACCAGACCAGAACTGTACCATTGATAACCATACTACCAAACATGCCAATGAAATATTAACAGATTAATATAGATCTGAACCAGACCAGAACTGCAGCAGTGATTACCATACTACCAAACATGACAATAAAATGAGCACTGATTAATAAAGATCTGAACCAGACCAGAACCGTACTAGTGATTACCATACTACTAAACATGACAATAAAATTAGCACTAATTAATAAAGATCTGAACCAGACCAGTACTGCAACATTGATTACCATACTACCAAACATGACAATAAAATGAGCACTGATTAATAAAGATCTGAACCAGACCAGAACCGTACTAGTGATTACCATACTACTAAACATGCCAATAAAATTAGCACTAATTAATAAAGATCTGAACCAGACCAGTACTGCAACATTGATTACCATACTACCAATCATGACAATAAAATGAGCACCGATTATTAAAGATCCAAACCAGACCAGAACCATACCAATGATTACGATACTACCAAACATGCCAATGAAATGAACACTCATTAATAAAGATCTGAATCAGACCAGAACCGAACCAGTGATTACCATACTACCAAACATGCCAATAAAATTATCACTGATTAATAAAGATCCAGACCAGAACCATACCAATGATTACGATACTACCAAACATGCCAATGAAATGAACACTCATTAATAAAGATCTGAATCAGACCAGAACCGAACCAGTGATTACCATACTACCAAACATGCCAATAAAATGAGCACTGATTATTAAAGATCCAAACCAGACCAGAACCATACCAATGATTACGATACTACCAAACATGCCAATGAAATGAACACTCATTAATAAAGATCTGAATCAGACCAGAACCGTACCAGTGATTACCATACTACCAAACATGCCAATAAAATGAGCAGTGATTAATAAAGATTTGAACCATACAAGAACCGCACAAGAGATTACCATACTACCAAACATGTGAATAAAATGAGCACTGATTAATAAAGATCCGAACCAGCCCAGAACCATACCTGTGATTACCATACTATCAAACATGCCAATAAAATGAGCGCTGATTAATAAAGATCTGAACCATACCAGTACAGCACCAGTGATTACCATATTACCAAACAGGGCAATAATATGAGCACTGATTAATAAAGATCCAAACCAGATCAGAACTATACCAGTGATTACCATACTACCAAACATGCCAATAAAATGAGCACTGATTAATAAAGATCCAAACCAGACCAGAACTGTACCAGTGATTACCATACTAAGAAACATGCCAATATAATGAGCACTGATTAATAACGATCCGAACCAGAACTGAACCGTACCTGTGATTACCATACTACCAAACATGACAATAAAATGAGCACTGATCATTAAAGATCCGAGCCAGACCAGAACCATAACAGTGATTACCATACTAACAAACATAGCAATAAAATCAACACTGATTAATAAACATCCGAACCAGACTAGAACCGCACCAGTGATTACCATACTACCAAACATGCCAGTAAAATGAGCACTGATTAAAAAAGATCCGAACGAGAATAGAACTGCAGCAGTGATTACCATACTACCAAACATGCCAATAAAATGAACACTTATTAATAAAGATCAGAACCAGACCAGAAACGCACCAGTGATTACCATACTACCAAACATGCCAATAAAATTAGCACTGATTAATAAAGATCCGAACCAGACCAGAACCGTACCATTGATTACCATACCACTAAACATGGCAATAAAATGAGCACTGATTAATACATTTCAAAACCAGACCAAAACCGTACCAGTGATTACCATACTACCAAACATGCCAATAAAATGAGCAGTGATTAATAAAGATCCGAACCAGACCAGAACCACACCAGTGATTACCATAAAAACAAACATGCCAACAAAATGAGCACTTATCAATAAAGATCCAAACCAGACCAGAACCGTACCAGTGATTAACATACTACCAAACATGCCAAAAAAATGAGAACTGATTAATAAAGATCTGAACCAGACGGGAACTGCAGCAGTGATTACCAAACTACCAAACATGACAATAAAATGAGCACTGATTAATAAAGATCCATACCAGACCAGAACCATACCAGTGATTACCATACTACTAAACATGCCAATAAAATTAGCACTGATTAATAAAGATCAGAACCAGACCAATACTGCAGCATTGATTACCATACTACCAAACATGACAATCAAATGAGCACTGTTTAATAAAGATCCGAACCAGACTAGACCCATAGCAGTGATTACCATACTACCAAGAATGCCAATAAAATTAGCACTGATTAATAAAGTTCCAAACCAGACAAGAACCACACCAGTGATTAGCATACTACGGAAAATGGCAATAAAATGAGCACTGATTAATAAAGATCCGAACCAGACCAGAACCACACCAGTGATTACCATACTACCAAACATGCCAATAAAATGAGAACAGATTAGTAAAGATCCGAAGCAGAACAAACCCGCACCAGTGATTACCATACTACCAAACATGCCAATAAGATGAGCACTGATTAATAAAGATCCAAACCAGACCAGAACTGTACCATTGATAACCATACTACCAAACATGCCAATAAAATATTAACTGATTAATATAGATCTGAACCAGACCAGAACTGCAGCAGTGATTACCATACTACCAAACATGACAATAAAATGAGCACTGATTAATAAAGATCTGAACCAGACCAGAACCGTACTAGTGATTACCATACTACTAAACATGCCAATAAAATTAGCACTAATTAATAAAGATCTGAACCAGACCAGTACTGCAACATTGATTACCATACTACCAATCATGACAATAAAATGAGCACCGATTATTAAAGATCCAAACCAGACCAGAACCATACCAATGATTACGATACTACCAAACATGCCAATGAAATGAACACTCATTAATAAAGATCTGAATCAGACCAGAACCGAACCAGTGATTACCATACTACCAAACATGCCAATAAAATTATCACTGATTAATAAAGATCCGAACCAGAATCGAACTGCAGCAGTGATTACCATACTACCAAACATGACAATAAAATGAGCACTGATTAATAAAGATCCGAACCAGACCAGAACCACACCAGTGATTACCATACAACCAAACTTGCCAACAAAATGAGCACTGATTAATAAATATCCAAACCAGAACAGAACTGTACCAGTGATTACCATACTAACAAACATGCCAATATAATGAGCACTGATTAATAACGATCCGAACCAGAACTGAACCGTACCTGTGATTACCATACTACCAAACATGACAATAAAATGAGCACTGATCATTAAAGATCCGAGCCAGACCAGAACCATACCAGTGATTACCATACTAACAAACATAGCAATAAAATCAACACTGATTAATAAACATCCGAACCAGACTAGAACCGCACCAGTGATTACCATACTACCAAACATGCCAGTAAAATGAGCACTGATTAAAAAAGATCCGAACGAGAATAGAACTGCAGCAGTGATTACCATACTACCAAACATGCCAATAAAATGAACACTTATTAATAAAGATCAGAACCAGACCAGAACCGCACCAGTGATTACCATACTACCAAACATGCCAATAAAATTAGCACTGATTAATAAAGATCCGAACCAGACCAGAATCGTACCATTAATTACCATACCACTAAACATGGCAATAAAATGAGCACTGATTATTACATTTCAAAACCAGACCAAAACCGTACCAGTGATTACCATACTACCAAACATGCCAATAAAAGGAGCCGTGATTAATAAAGATCCGAACCAGACCAGAACCACACCAGTGATTACCATAAAAACAAACATGCCAACAAAATGAGCACTTATTAATAAAGATCCAAACCAGACCAGAACCGTACCAGTGATTAACATACTACCAAACATGCCAAAAAAATGAGAACTGATTAATAAAGATCTGAACCAGACCGGAACTGCAGCAGTGATTACCAAACTACCAAACATGACAATAAAATGAGCAGTGATTAATAAAGATCCATACCAGACCAGAACCATACCAGTGATTACCATACTACTAAACATGCCAATAAAATTAGCACTGATTAATAAAGATCAGAACCAGACCAATACTGCAGCATTTATTACCATACTACCAAACATGACAATCAAATGAGCACTGTTTAATAAAGATCCGAACCAGACTAGACCCATAGCAGTGATTACCATACTACCAAGAATGCCAATAAAATTAGCACTGATTAATAAAGTTCCAAACCAGACAAGAACCACACCAGTGATTAGCATACTACGAAACATGGCAATAAAATGAGCACTGATTAATAAAGATCCGAACCAGACCAGAACCACACCAGTGATTACCATACTACCAAACATGCCAATAAAATGAGAACAGATTAGTAAAGATCCGAAGCAGAACAAAACCGCACCAGTGATTACCATACTACCAAACATGCCAATAAGATGAGCACTGATTAATAAAGATCCAAACCAGACCAGAACTGTACCATTGATAACCATACTACCAAACATGCCAATAAAATATTAACTGATTAATATAGATCTGAACCAGACCAGAACTGCAGCAGTGATTACCATACTACCAAACATGACAATAAAATGAGCACTGATTAATAAAGATCTGAACCAGACCAGAACCGTACTAGTGATTACCATACTACTAAACATGCCAATAAAATTAGCACTAATTAATAAAGATCTGAACCAGACCAGTACTGCAACATTGATTACCATACTACCAATCATGACAATAAAATGAGCAACGATTATTAAAGATCCAAACCAGACCAGAACCATACCAATGATTACGATACTACCAAACATGCCAATGAAATGAACACTCATTAATAAAGATCCGAATCAGACCAGAACCGAACCAGTGATTACCATACTACCAAACATGCCAATAAAATTATCACTGATTAATAAAGATCCAAAGCAGACCAGAACCACACCAGTGATTACCATACTACCAAACATGCCAATAAGAAGAGCAGTGATTAATAAAGATCCGAACCAGACCAGAACCGTACCACTGATTACCATTCTACCAAACATGCCAATAAAATGAGCACTGATTAATAAAGATCCAGACCAGACCAGAACCACACCAGTGATTACCATACAACCAAACTTGCCAACAAAATGAGCACTGATTAATAACGATCCAAACCAGACCAGAACCGTACCAGTGATTACCATACTACCAAACATGCCAATAAAATTAGCAGTGATTAATAAAGATCCAAACCAGATCAGAACTGTACCAGTGATGACCATTCTACCAAACATGCCAATAAAATGAGCACTGATTAATAAAGATCCGAACCAGAATCGAACTGCAGCAGTGATTACCATACTACCAAACATGACAATAAAATGAGCACTGATTAATAAAGATCCGAACCAGACCAGAACCACACCAGTGATTACCATACAACCAAACTTGCCAACAAAATGAGCACTGATTAATAAATATCCAAACCAGAACAGAACCACACCAGTGATTACCATACTACCAAACATGCCAATAAGATGAGCACTGATTAATAAAGATCCGAACCAGACCAGAACCGTACTATTGATGACCATTCTACCAAACATGCCAATAAAATGAGTACTGATTAATAAAGATCCGAACCAGAATAGAACTGCAGCAGTGATTACCATACTACCAAACATGACAATAAAATGAGCACTGATTAATAAACATCCGAACCAGAACAGAACTGCACCAGTGATTACCATACTACCAAACATGCCAATAAAATTAGCAGTGATTAATAAAGATAGAAACCAGACCAGAACCACACCAGTGATTACCATACTACCAAACATGCCAATAAGATGAGCACTGATTAATAAAGATCCAAACCAGACCAGAACCGTACCAGTGATGACCATTCTACTAAACATGCCAATAAAATGAACACTGATTAATAAAGATCCAAACCAGACCAGAACCACACCAGTGATTACCATAAAACCAAACATACCAACAAAATGAGCACTGATTAATACAATTCTGAACCAGACCAGTACTGCAGCATTGATTACCATTCTATCAAACATGAAAATCAAATGAGCACTGTTTAATAAAGATACGAAACACACCAGCACCATAGCAGTGATCACCATACTACCAAACACGCCAATAAAATGAGCACTGATTAATAAAGTTCCAAACCAGACGAGAACCGCACCAGTGATCAGAATACTACGAAACATGGCAATAAAATGAGCACTGATTAATAAAGATCCAAACCAGACCAGAACCACACCAGTGATTACCATACTACCAAACATGGCAATAAAATGAGCACTGATTAGTAAAGATCCGAACCAGACCAGAACTCTACCAGTGACTGCCATTCTACCAAACATGCCAATAAAATGAGCACTGATTAATAAAGATCCAAACCAGAACAGAACTGTACCAGTGATTAACATACTACCAAACATACCAATAGAATGAGCACTGATTAGTAAAGATCCGAACCAGACCAGAACTGCTGCAGTGATTAGCATACTACTAATCATGACAATAAAATGAGCACCGGTTATTAAAGATCCAAACCAGACCAGAACCATACCAGTGATTACCATACTACCAAACATGCCAATAATATGAAAACTGATTAATAAAGCTCTGAACCAGAACTGCACCAGTGATTACCATACTACCAAACATGCCAATAAAATTAGCACTGATTCATAAAGATTCAAAGCAGACCAGAACCACACCAGTGATTACCATACTACCAAACATGCCAATAAGAAGAGCACTGATTAATAAAGATCCGAATTAGACCAGAACCGCACCAGTGATTACCATAAAAACAAACATGCCAACAAAATGAGCACTGATTAATAAAGATCCAAACCAGACCAGAACCGTACCAGTGATTAACATACTACTAAACATGCCAAAAAAATGAGAACTGATTAATAAAGATCTGAACCAGACCAGAACCGTACTAGTGATTACCATACTACTAAACATGCCAATAAAATTAGCACTAATTAATAAAGATCTGAACCAGACCAGTACTGCAACATTGATTACCATACTATCAATCATGACAATAAAATGAGCACCGATTATTAAAGATCCAAACCAGACCAGAACCATACCAATGATTACGATACTACCAAACATGCCAATGAAATGAACACTCATTAATAAAGATCTGAATCAGACCAGAACCGAACCAGTGATTACCATACTACCAAACATGCCAATAAAATTATCACTGATTAATAAAGATCCAAAGCAGACCAGAACCACACCAGTGATTACCATACTACCAAACATGCCAATAAGAAGAGCAGTGATTAATAAAGATCCGAACCAGACCAGAACCGTACCACTGATTACCATTCTACCAAACATGCCAATAAAATGAGCACTGATTAATAAAGATCCAGACCAGACCAGAACCACACCAGTGATTACCATACAACCAAACTTGCCAACAAAATGAGCACTGATTAATAACGATCCAAACCAGACCAGAACCGTACCAGTGATTACCATACTACCAAACATGCCAATAAAATTAGCAGTGATTAATAAAGATCCAAACCAGACCAGAACCGTACGAGTGATGACCATTCTACCAAACATGCCAATAAAATGAGCACTGATTAATAAAGATCCGAACCAGAATCGAACTGCAGCAGTGATTACCATACTACCAAACATGACAATAAAATGAGCACTGATTAATAAAGATCCGAATCAGACCAGAACCACACCAGTGATTACCATACAACCAAACTTGCCAACAAAATGAGCACTGATTAATAAATATCCAAACCAGAACAGAACTGTACCAGTGATTACCATACTAACAAACATGCCAATATAATGAGCACTGATTAATAACGATCCGAACCAGAACTGAACCGTTCCTGTGATTACCATACTACCAAACATGACAATAAAATGAGCACTGATCATTAAAGATCCGAGCCAGACCAGAACCATACCAGTGATTACCATACTAACAAACATAGCAATAAAATCAACACTGATTAATAAACATCCGAACCAGACTAGAACCGCACCAGTGATTACCATACTACCAAACATGCCAGTAAAATGAGCACTGATTAAAAAAGATCCGAACCAGAATAGAACTGCAGCAGTGATTACCATACTACCAAAAATGACAACAAAATTAGCACTGATTAATAAAGATCCGAACCAGACCAGAACGGTACCAGTGATTACCATACTACCAAACATGCCAATAAAATGAACACTTATTATTAAAGATCTGAACCAGACCAGAACCGCACCAGTGATTACCATACTACCAAACATGCCAATAAAATTAGCACTGATTAATAAAGATCCGAACCAGACCAGAACAGTAACAGTGATTACCATACCACTAAACATGGCAATAAAATGAGCACTGATTAATACATTTCAAAACCAGACAAAACTGTACCAGTGATTACCATACTACCAAACATGCCAATAAAATGAGCAGTGATTAATAAAGATTTGAACCATACAAGAACCGCACAAGAGATTACCATACTACCAAACATGTGAATAAAATGAGCACTGATTAATAAAGATCCGAACCAGCCCAGAACCGTACCTGTGATTACCATACTATCAAACATGCCAATAAAATGAGCGCTGATTAATAAAGATCTGAACCATACCAGTACAGCACCAGTGATTACCATATTACCAAACAGGGCAATAATAAGAGCACTGATTAATAAAAATCCAAACAGATCAGAACTATACCAGTGATTACCATACTACCAAACATGCCAATAAAATGAGCACTTATTAATAAAGATCCAAACCAGACCAGAACTGTACCAGTGATTACCATACTAACAAACATGCCAATATAATGAGCACTGATTAATAACGATCCGAACTAGAACTGAACCGTACCTGTGATTACCATACTACCAAACATGACAATAAAATGAGCACTGATCATTAAAGATCCGAGCCAGACCAGAACCATACCAGTGATTACCATACTAACAAACATAGCAATAAAATCAACACTGATTAATAAACATCCGAACCAGACTAGAACCGCACCAGTGATTACCATACTACCAAACATGCCAGTAAAATGAGCACTGATTAAAAAAGATCCGAACCAGAATAGAACTGCAGCAGTGATTACCATACTACCTAACATGCCAATAAAATGAACACTTATTAATAAAGATCAGAACCAGACCAAAACCGCACCAGTGATTACCATACTACCAAACATGCCAATAAAATTAGCACTGATTAATAAAGATCCGAACCAGACCAGAACCGTACCATTGATTACCATACCACTAAACATGGCAATAAAATGAGCACTGATTAATACATTTCAAAACCAGACCAAAACCGTACCAGTGATTACCATACTACCAAACATGCCAATAAAATGAGCAGTGATTAATAAAGATTTGAACCATACCAGAACCGCACAAGAGATTACCATACTACCAAACATGTGAATAAAATGAGCACTGATTAATAAAGATCCAAACCAGACCAGAACCACACCAGTGATTACCATACTACCAAACATGCCAATAAAATATTAACTGATTAATAAAGATCTGAACCAGACCAGAACTGCAGCAGTGATTACGATACTACCAAACATGACAATAAAATGAGCACTGATTAATAAAGATCCGAACCAGACAAGTACTGCAGCTTTGATTACCATACTACCAATCATGACAATAAAATGAGCACCGATTATTAAAGATCCAAACCAGACCAGAACCGTACCAATGATTACCATACTACCAAACATGCCAATAAAATGAACACTCATTAATAAACATCCGAATCAGACCAGAACCGAACCAGTGATTACCATACTACCAAACATGGCAATAAAATGATCACTGATTAATAAAGATCCAAAGCAGACCAGAACAACACCAGTGTTTACCATACTACCAAACATGCCAATACGAAGAGCATTAATAAAGATCCGAACCAGACCAGAACTGTACCAGTGATTACCATTCTACCAAACATGCCTATAAAATGAGCACTGATTAATAAAGATCCAGACCAGACCAGAACCACACCAGTGATTACCATACAACCAAACTTGCCAACAAAATGAGCACTGATTAATAACGATCCAAACCAGACCAGAACCATACCAGTGATTACCATACTACCAAACATGCCAATAAAATTAGCAGTGATTAATAAAGATCCAAACCAGACCAGAAGCGTACCAGTGATTACCATACAACCAAACATGCCAATAAAATGAACACTGATTAATAAAGATCCGAACCAGAATAGAACCACACCAGTGATTACCATACTACCAAACATGCCAACAAAATGAACACTGATTAATAAAGATCCGAACCAGAATAGAACCACACCAGTGATTACCATACAACCAAACTTGCCAACAAAATGAGCACTGATTAATAAAGATCTGAACCAGACCAGTACTGCAGCATTGATTACCATTCTACCAAAAATGACAATCAAATGAGCACTGTTTTATAAAGATCCGAACCAGACTAGAACCATAGCAGTGATTACCATACTACCAAGCACGCCAATAAAATGAGCACTGATTAATAAAGTTCCAAACCAGACGAGAACCGCACCAGTGATTAGCATACTACGAAACATGGCAATAAAATGAGCACTGATTAATAAAGTTCCAAACCAGACCAGAACCACACCAGTGATTACCATACTACCAAACATGGCAATAAAATGAACACTGATTAGTAAAGATCCGAACCAGACCAGAACCCTACCAGTGACTGCCATTCTACCAAACATGCCAATAAAATGAGCACTGATTAATAAAGATCCAAACCAGAACAGAACTGCACCAGTGATTAACATCCTACCAAACATATCAATAGAATGAGCACTAATTAGTAAAGATCCGAACCAGACCAGAACTGCTGCAGTGATTACCATACTACCAATCATGACAATAAAATGAGCACCGATTATTAAAGATCCAAACCAGACCAGAACCGTAACAGTGATTACCATACTACCAAACATGCCAGTAAAATGAGCACTGATTAATAAAGATCCGAATCAGAATAGAACTGCAGCAGTAATTACTATACTACCAAACATGACAATAAGATGAGCACTGATTAATAAAGATCCGAACCAGACCAGAACCGTACCAGTGATGACCATTCTACCAAACATGCCAATAAAATGAGCACTGATTAATAAAGGTCCGAACCAGACCAGAACCGTTCCAGTGATTACCATACTACCAAACATGCCAAAAAAATGAGCAGTGACTAATAAAGATCCAAACCAGACCAGAACTGTACGAGTGATTACCATACTAACAAACATGCCAATATAATGAGCACTGATTAATAACGATCCGAACCAGAACTGAACCGTACCTGTGATTACCATACTACCAAACATGACAATAAAATTAGCACTGATCATTAAAGATCCGAGCCAGACCAGAACCATACCAGTGATTACCATACTAACAAACATAGCAATAAAATCAACACTGATTAATAAACATCCGAACCAGACTAGAACCGCACCAGTGATTACCATACTACCAAACATGCCAGTAAAATGAACACTGATTAATAAAGATCCGAACCAGAATAGAACCACACCAGTGATTACCTTACAACCAAACTTGCCAACAAAATGAGCACTGATTAATAAAGATCTGAACCAGACCAGTACTGCAGCATTGATTACCATTCTACCAAAAATGACAATCAAATGAGCACTGTTTAATAAAGATCCGAACCAGTCTAGAACCATAGCAGTGATTACTATACTACCAAGCACGCCAATAAAATGAGCACTGATTAATAAAGTTCCAAACCAGACGAGAACCGCACCAGTGATTAGCATACTACGAAACATGGCAATAAAATGAGCACTGATTAATAAAGTTCCAAACCAGACCAGAACCACACCAGTGATTACCATACTACCAAACATGGCAATAAAATGAACACTGATTAGTAAAGATCCGAACCAGACCAGAACCCTACCAGTGACTGCCATTCTACCAAACATGCCAATAAAATGAGCACTGATTAATAAAGATCCAAACCAGAACAGAACTGCACCAGTGATTAACATCCTACCAAACATATCAATAGAATGAGCACTAATTAGTAAAGATCCGAACCAGACCAGAACTGCTGCAGTGATTACCATACTACCAATCATGACAATAAAATGAGCACTGATTATTAAAGATCCAAACCAGACCAGAACCGTAACAGTGATTACCATACTACCAAACATGCCAGTAAAATGAGCACTGATTAATAAAGATCTGAATCAGAATAGAACTGCAGCAGTAATTACTATACTACCAAACATGACAATAAGATGAGCACTGATTAATAAAGATCCGAACCAGACCAGAACCGTACCAGTGATGACCATTCTACCAAACATGCCAATAAAATGAGCACTGATTAATAAAGATCCGAACCAGACCAGAACCGTTCCAGTGATTACCATACTACCAAACATGCCAAAAAAATGAGCACTGATTAATAAAGATCCGAACCAGACCAGAACCACACCAGTGATTACCATACTACCAAACATGCCAATAAAATGAGAACAGATTAGTAAAGATCCGAACCAGAACAAACCTGCATCAGTGATTACCAAACTACCAATCATGACAATAAAATGAGCACTGATTATTAAAGATCCAAACGAGACCAGAACTGTACCAGTGATTACAATGCAACCAAACATGGCAATAAAAAGACCACTTATTAATAAAGATCCGAATCAAACCAGAACCGCACCAGTGATTACCCTGCTACCAAACATGCCAATAAAATTACCACTGATTAATAAAGATATGAACAAAACCAGAACGCACCAGTGATTACAACACTAGCAAATATGGCAATAAAATGACCACTGATCAATAAAGATCTGAACCAAACCAGAACCGTTCCAGTGATTACCATACTACCAAACATGCCAATAAAATTAACAGTGATTAATAAAGATCCAAACCAGACCAGAACCACACCAGTGATTACCATACTACCAAACATGCCAATAAAATATTAACTGATCAATAAAGATCTGAACCAGACCAGAACTGCAGCAGTGATTACCATACTACCAAACATGCCAAAAAAATGAGCAGTGACTAATAAAGATCCAAACCAGACCAGAACTGTACGAGTGATTACCATACTAACAAACATGCCAATATAATGAGCACTGATTAATAACGATCCGAACCAGAACTGAACCGTACCTGTGATTACCATACTACCAAACATGACAATAAAATTAGCACTGATCATTAAAGATCCGAGCCAGACCAGAACCATACCAGTGATTACCATACTAACAAACATAGCAATAAAATCAACACTGATTAATAAACATCCGAACCAGACTAGAACCGCACCAGTGATTACCATACTACCAAACATGCCAGTAAAATGAACACTGATTAATAAAGATCCGAACCAGAATAGAACCACACCAGTGATTACCTTACAACCAAACTTGCCAACAAAATGAGCACTGATTAATAAAGATCTGAACCAGACCAGTACTGCAGCATTGATTACCATTCTACCAAAAATGACAATCAAATGAGCACTGTTTAATAAAGATCCGAACCAGTCTAGAACCATAGCAGTGATTACTATACTACCAAGCACGCCAATAAAATGAGCACTGATTAATAAAGTTCCAAACCAGACGAGAACCGCACCTGTGATTAGCATACTACGAAACATGGCAATAAAATGAGCACTGATTAATAAAGTTCCAAACCAGACCAGAACCACACCAGTGATTACCATACTACCAAACATGGCAATAAAATGAACACTGATTAGTAAAGATCCGAACCAGACCAGAACCCTACCAGTGACTGCCATTCTACCAAACATGCCAATAAAATGAGCACTGATTAATAAAGATCCAAACCAGAACAGAACTGCACCAGTGATTAACATCCTACCAAACATATCAATAGAATGAGCACTAATTAGTAAAGATCCGAACCAGACCAGAACTGCTGCAGTGATTACCATACTACCAATCATGACAATAAAATGAGCACAGATTATTAAAGATCCAAACCAGACCAGAACCGTAACAGTGATTACCATACTACCAAACATGCCAGTAAAATGAGCACTGATTAATAAAGATCTGAATCAGAATAGAACTGCAGCAGTAATTACTATACTACCAAACATGACAATAAGATGAGCACTGATTAATAAAGATCCGAACCAGACCAGAACCGTACCAGTGATGACCATTCTACCAAACATGCCAATAAAATGAGCACTGATTAATAAAGATCCGAACCAGACCAGAACCGTTCCAGTGATTACCATACTACCAAACATGCCAAAAAAATGAGCAGTGACTAATAAAGATCCAAACCAGACCAGAACTGTACGAGTGATTACCATACTAACAAACATGCCAATATAATGAGCACTGATTAATAACGATCCGAACCAGAACTGAACCGTACCTGTGATTACCATACTACCAAACATGACAATAAAATTAGCACTGATCATTAAAGATCCGAGCCAGACCAGAACCATACCAGTGATTACCATACTAACAAACATAGCAATAAAATCAACACTGATTAATAAACATCCGAACCAGACTAGAACCGCACCAGTGATTACCATACTACCAAACATGCCAGTAAAATGAGCACTGATTAAAAAAGATCCGAACCAGAATAGAACTGCAGCAGTGATTACCATACTACCAAAAATGACAACAAAATTAGCACTGATTAATAAAGATCCGAACCAGACCAGAACGGTACCAGTGATTACCATACTACCAAACATGCCAATAAAATGAACACTTATTATTAAAGATCTGAACCAGACCAGAACCGCACCAGTGATTACCATACTACCAAACATGCCAATAAAATTAGCACTGATTAATAAAGATCCGAACCAGACCAGAACCGTAACAGTGATTACCATACCACTAAACATGGCAATAAAATGAGCACTGATTAATACATTTCAAAACCAGACAAAACTGTACCAGTGATTACCATACTACCAAACATGCCAATAAAATGAGCAGTGATTAATAAAGATTTGAACCATACAAGAACCGCACAAGAGATTACCATACTACCAAATATGTGAATAAAATGAGCACTGATTAATAAAGATCCGAACCAGCCCAGAACCGTACCTGTGATTACCATACTATCAAACATGCCAATAAAATGAGCGCTGATTAATAAAGATCTGAACCATACCAGTACAGCACCAGTGATTACCATATTACCAAACAGGGCAATAATAAGAGCACTGATTAATAAAAATCCAAACAGATCAGAACTATACCAGTGATTACCATACTACCAAACATGCCAATAAAATGAGCACTTATTAATAAAGATCCAAACCAGACCAGAACTGTACCAGTGATTACCATACTAACAAACATGCCAATATAATGAGCACTGATTAATAACGATCCGAACCAGAACTGAACCGTACCTGTGATAACCATACTACCAAACATGACAATAAAATGAGCACTGATCATTAAAGATCCGAGCCAGACCAGAACCATACCAGTGATTACCATACTAACAAACATAGCAATAAAATCAACACTGATTAATAAACATCCGAACCAGACTAGAACCGCACCAGTGATTACCATACTACCAAACATGCCAGTAAAATGAGCACTGATTAAAAAAGATCCGAACCAGAATAGAACTGCAGCAGTGATTACCATACTACCTAACATGCCAATAAAATGAACACTTATTAATAAAGATCAGAACCAGACCAAAACCGCACCAGTGATTACCATACTACCAAACATGCCAATAAAATTAGCACTGATTAATAAAGATCCGAACCAGACCAGAACCGTACCATTGATTACCATACCACTAAACATGGCAATAAAATGAGCACTGATTAATACATTTCAAAACCAGACCAAAACCGTACCAGTGATTACCATACTACCAAACATGCCAATAAAATGAGCAGTGATTAATAAAGATTTGAACCATACCAGAACCGCACAAGAGATTACCATACTACCAAACATGTGAATAAAATGAGCACTGATTAATAAAGATCCGAACCAGCCCAGAACCATACCTGTGATTACCATACTATCAAACATGCCAATAAAATGAGCGCTGATTAATAAAGATCTGAACCATACCAGTACAGCACCAGTGATTACCATATTACCAAACAGGGCAATAATATGAGCACTGATTAATAAAGATCCAAACCAGACCAGAACTATACCAGTGATTACCATACTACCAAACATGCCAATAAAATGAGCACTGATTAATAAAGTTCCGCACCAGACCAGAACCGTACCTGTGATTACCATACTACCAAACATGCCAATAAAATGAGCACTAATTAATAAAGATCCGAACCAGACCGGAACCGCACCAGTGATTACGTTACTGTCAAACATACCAATACAATGAGCACTGATTAATAAAGATCTGATTCAGACCAGAACCGCAGCACTGATTACTATACTACCAAACATGACATTAAAATGAACACTGATTATTAAAGACCCGAACCAGACCAGAACCATACCAGTGACTACCATACTACCAAACATGTCAATAAAATTACCACTAATTAATAAAGATCCGAACCAGACCAGAACGGTACCAGTGATTACCATACTACCAAACATGCCAATAAAATGAACACTGATTAATAAAGATCTGAACCAGACCAGAACCGCACCAGTGATTACCGTACTACCAAACATGGCAATAAAATGATCACTGATTAATACATATAAAAACCAGACCAAAACCATGCCAGTGATTACCATACTACCAAACATGGCAATAAAATGAGCACTGATTAATAAAGATCCAGACCAGAACCACACCAGTGATTACCATACAACCAAACTTGCCAACAAAATGAGCACTGATTAATAACGATCCAAACCAGACCAGAACCGTACCAGTGATTACCATACTACCAAACATGCCAATGAAATGAGCACTGATTAATAAAGATCCGAACCAGAATAGAACTGCAGCAGTGATTACCATACTACCAAACATACCAACAAAATGAGCACTGATTAATAAAGATCTGAACCAGACCAGTACTGCAGCATTGATTACCATTCTATCAAACATGAAAATCAAATGAGCACTGTTTTATAAAGATCCGAACAAGACCAGAACCATAGTAGTGATTACAATACTACCAAACACGCCAATAAAATGAGCACTGATTAATAAAGTTCCAAACCAGACGAGAACCACACCAGTTATTAGCATACTACGAAACATGGCAATACAATGAACACTGATTAATAAAGATCCAAACCAGACCAGAACCACACCAGTGATTACCATACTACCAAACATGGCAATAAAATGAGCACTGATTATTAAAGATCCGAACCAGACCAGAACCCTACCAGTGACTGCCATTCTACCAAACATGCCAATAAAATGAGCACTGATTAATAAAGATCCAAACCAGAACAGAACTGCACCAGTGATTAACATACTACCAAACATACCAATAGAATGAGCACTGATTAGTAAAGATCCAAACCAGACCAGAACTGCTGCAGTGATTACCATACTACCAATCATGACAATAAAATGAGCACCGATTATTAAAGATCCAAACCAGACCAGAACCATACCAGTGATTACCATACTACCAAACATGCCAATAATATGAAAACTGATTAATAAAGCTCTGAACCAGAACTGCACCAGTGATTACCATACTACCAAACATGCCAATAAAATTAGCACTGATTCATAAAGATCCAAAGCAGACCAGAACCACACCAGTGATTACCATACTACCAAACATGCCAATAAGAAGAGCACTTATTAATAAAGATCCAAACCAGACCAGAACCGTACCAGTGATTAATATACTACCAAACATGCCAAAAAAATGAGAACTGATTAATAAAGATCTGAACCAGACCGGAACTGCAGCAGTGATTACCATACTACCAAACATGACAATAAAATGAGCACTGATTAATAAAGATCCATACCAGACCAGAACCATACCAGTGATTACCATACTACTAAACATGCCAATAAAATTAGCACTGATTAATAAAGATCAGAACCAGACCAATACTGCAGCATTGATTACCATACTACCAAACATGACAATCAAATGAGCACTGTTTAATAAAGATCCGAACCAGACTAGAACCATAGCAGTGATTACCATACTACCAAGCATGCCAATAAAATTAGCACTGATTAATAAAGTTCCAAACCAGACAAGAACCACACCAGTGATTAGCATACTACGAAACATGGCAATAAAATGAGCACTAATTAATAAAGATCCAAACCAGACCAGAACCACACCAGTGATTACCATACTACCAAACATGCCAATAAAATGAGAACAGATTAGTAAAGATCCGAAGCAGAACAAACCCGCACCAGTGATTACCATACTACCAAACATGCCAATAAGATGAGCACTGATTAATAAAGATCCGATCGAGACCAGAACCGCACCAATGATTACCATAAAACCAAACATGCCAATAAAATGAGCACTGATTAAGAAAATTCCAACCCAGACCAGAACCGTACCAGTGATAACCATACTACCAAACATGCCAATAAAATATTAACTGATTAATATAGATCTGAACAAGACCAGAACTGCAGCAGTGATTACCATACTACCAAACATGACAATAAAATGAGCACTGATTAATAAAGATCCCAACCAGAACAGAACTGCACCAGTGATTACCATACTACCAAACATGCCAATAAAATTTGCAGTGATTAATAAAGATCGAAACCAGACCAGAACCACACCAGTGATTACCATACTACCAAACATGCCAATAAGATGAGCACTGATTAATAAAGATCCAAACCAGACCAGAACCTTACCAGTGATGACCATTCTACCAAACATGCCAATAAAATGAGCACTGATTAATAAAGATCCAAACCAGAACAGAACCACACCAGTGATTACCATACTACCAAACATGGCAATAAAATGAGCACTGATTAGTAAAGATCCGAACCAGACCAGAACTGCTGCAGTGATTACCATACTACCAATCATGACAATAAAATGAGCACCGATTATTAAAGATCCAAACCAAACCAGAACCATACCAGTGATTACCATACTACCAAACATGCCAATAATATGAAAACTGATTAATAAAGCTCTGAACCAGAACTGCACCAGTGATTACCATACTACCAAACATGCCAATAAAATTAGCACTGATTCATAAAGATCCAAAGCAGACCAGAACCACACCAGTGATTACCATACTACCAAACATGCCAATAAGAAGAGCACTGATTAATAAAGATCCAGACCAGAACCGCACCAGTGATTACCATAAAAACAAACATGCCAACAAAATGAGCACTGATTAATAAAGATCCAAACCAGACCAGGACCGTACCAGTGATTAACATACTACCAAAGATGCCAAAAAAATAAGAACTGATTAATAAAGATCTGAACCAGACCGGAACTGCAGCAGTGATTACCATACTAACAAACATGACAATAAAATGAGCACTGATTAATAAAGATCCATACCAGACCAGAACCATACCAGTGATTACCATACTACTAAACATGCCAATAAAATTAGCACTGATTAATAAAGATCAGAACCAGACCAATACTGCAGCATTGATTACCATACTACCAAACATGACAATCAAATGAGCACTGTTTAATAAAGATCCGAACCAGACTAGAACCATAGCAGTGATTACCATACTACCAAGCATGCCAATAAAATTAGCACTGATTAATAAAGTTCCAAACCAGACAAGAACCACACCAGTGATTAGCATACTACGAAACATGGCAATAAAATGAGCACTAATTAATAAAGATCCGAACCAGACCAGAACCACACCAGTGATTACCATACTACCAAACATGCCAATAAAATGAGAACAGATTAGTAAAGATCCGAAGCAGAACAAACCCGCACCAGTGATTACCATACTACCAAACATGCCAATAAGATGAGCACTGATTAATAAAGATCCGATCGAGACCAGAACCGCACCAATGATTACCATAAAACCAAACATGCCAATAAAATGAGCACTGATTAAGAAAATTCCAACCCAGACCAGAACCGTACCAGTGATAACCATACTACCAAACATGCCAATAAAATATTAACTGATTAATATAGATCTGAACAAGACCAGAACTGCAGCAGTGATTACCATACTACCAAACATGACAATAAAATGAGCACTGATTAATAAAGATCCCAACCAGAACAGAACTGCACCAGTGATTACCATACTACCAAACATGCCAATAAAATTTGCAGTGATTAATAAAGATCGAAACCAGACCAGAACCACACCAGTGATTACCATACTACCAAACATGCCAATAAGATGAGCACTGATTAATAAAGATCCAAACCAGACCAGAACCACACCAGTGATTACCATACTACCAAACATGCCAATAAGAAGAGCAATGATTAATAAAGATCCAAACCAGACCAGAACCGTAACTCTGATTACCATTCTACCAAACATGCCAATAAAATGAGCACTGATTAATAAAGATCCAGACCAGACCAGAACCACACCAGTGATTACCATACAACCAAACTTGCCAACAAAATGAGCACTGATTAATAACGATCCAAACCAGACCAGAACCGTACCAGTGATGACCATACTACCAAACATGCCAATAAAATTAGCAGTGATTAATAAAGATCCAAACCAGACCAGAACTGTACCAGTGATGACCATTCTACCAAACATGCCAATAAAATGAGCACTGATTAATAAAGATCCGCACCAGAATCGAACTGCAGCAGTGATTACCATACTACCAAACATGACAATAAAATGAGCACTGATCAATAAAGATCCGAACCAGACCAGAACCACACCAGTGATTACCATACAACCAAACTTGCCAACAAAATGAGCACTGATTAATAAATATCCAAACCAGAACAGAACCACACCAGTGATTACCATACTACCAAACATGCCAATAAGATGAGCACTGATTAATAAAGATCCGAACCAGACCAGAACCGTACTATTGATGACCATTCTACCAAACATGCCAATAAAATGAGTACTGATTAATAAAGATCCGAACCAGAATAGAACTGCAGCAGTGATTACCATACTACCAAACATGACAATAAAATGAGCACTGATTAATAAACATCCGAACCAGAACAGAACTGCACCAGTGATTACCATACTACCAAACATGCCAATAAAATTAGCAGTGATTAATAAAGATCGAAACCAGACCAGAACCACACCAGTGATTACCATACTACCAAACATGCCAATAAGATGAGCACTGATTAATAAAGATCATAACCATACCAGAACCGTACCAGTGATGACCATTCTACTAAACATGCCAATAAAATGAGCACGGATTAATAAAGATCCAAACCAGACCAGAACCACACCAGTGATTACCATAAAACCAAACATACCAACAAAATGAGCACTGATTAATAAAATTCTGAACCAGACCAGTACTGCAGCATTGATTACCATTCTATCAAACATGAAAATCAAATGAGCACTGTTTAATAAAGATCCGAAACACACCAGAACCATAGCAGTGATCACCATACTACCAAACACGCCAATAAAATGAGCACTGATTAATAAAGTTCCAAACCAGACGAGAACCGCACCAGTGATCAGAATACTACGAAACATGGCAATAAAATGAGCACTGATTAATAAAGATTCAAACCAGACCAGAACCACACCAGTGATTACCATACTACCAAACATGGCAATAAAATGAGCTCTGATTAGTAAAGATCCGAACCAGACCAGAACTCTACCAGTGACTGCCATTCTACCAAACATGCCAATAAAATGAGCACTGATTAATAAAGATCCAAACCAGAACAGAACTGCACCAGTGATTAACATACTACCAAACATACCAATAGAATGAGCACTGATTTGTAAAGATCCGAACCAGACCAGAACTGCTGCAGTGATTAGCATACTACCAATCATGACAATAAAATGAGCACCGGTTATTAAAGATCCAAACCAGACCAGAACCATACCAGTGATTACCATACTACCAAACATGCCAATAATATGAAAACTGTTTAATAAAGCTCTGAACCAGAACTGCACCAGTGATTACCATACTACCAAACATGCCAATAAGAAGAGCACTGATTAATAAAGATCCGAACCAGACCAGAACCGCACCAGTGATTACCATAAAAACAAACATGCCAACAAAATGAGCACTGATTAATAAAGATCCAAACCAGACCAGAACCGTACCAGTGATTAACATACTACTAAACATGCCAAAAAAATGAGAACTGATTAATAAAGATCTGAACCAGACTGGAACTGCAGCAATGAATACCATACTACCAAACATGACAATAAAATGAGCACTGATTAATAAAGATCCGAACCAGACCAGAACCACACCAGTGATTACCATACAACCAAACTTGCCAACAAAATGAGCACTGATTAATAAATATCCAAACCAGAACAGAAACACACCAGTGATTACCATACTACCAAACATGCCAATAAGATGAGCACTGATTAATAAAGATCTGAACCAGACCAGAACCGTGCTATTGATGACCATTCTACCAAACATGCCAATAAAATGAGTACTGATTAATAAAGATCCGAACCAGAATAGAACTGCAGCAGTGATTACCATACTACCAAACATGACAATAAAATGAGCACTGATTAATAAAGATCCGAACCAGAACAGAACTGCACCAGTGATTACCATACTACCAAACATGCCAATAAAATTAGCACTGATTCATGAAGATCCAAAGCAGACCAGAACCACACCAGTGATTACCATACTACCAAACATGCCAATAAGATGAGCACTGATTAATAAAGATCCGAACCAGACCAGAACCGCACCTGTGATTACCATAAAAACAAACATGCCAACAAAATGAGCACTGATTATTAAAGATCCAAACCAGACCATAACCGTACCAGTGATTAACATACTACCAAACATGCCAAAAAAATGAGAACTGATTAATAAAGATCTGAACCAGAACGGAACTGCAGCAGTGATTACCATACTACCAAACATGACAATAAAATGAGCACTGATTAATAAAGATCCATACCAGACCAGAACCATACCAGTGATTACCATACTACTAAACATGCCAATAAAATTAGCACTGATTAATAAAGATCAGATCCAGACCAATACTACAGCATTGATTACCATACTACCAAACATGACAATTAAATGAGCACTGTTTAATAAAGATCCGAACCACACTAGAACCATAGCAGTGATTACCATACTACCAAGCACGCCAATAAAATGAGCACTGATTAATAAAGTTCCAAATCAGACAAGAACCACACCAGTGATTAGCATACTATGAAACATGGCAATAAAATTAGCACTGATTAATAAAGATCCGAACCAGACCAGAACCACACCAGTGATTACCATACTACCAAACATGCCAATAAAATGAGAACAGATTAGTAAAGATCCGAACCAGAACAAACCTGCACCAGTGATTACCAAACTACCAATCATGACAATAAAATGAGCACTGATTATTAAAGATCCAAACGAGACCAGAACTGTACCAGTGATTACAATGCAACCAAACATGGCAATAAAAAGACCACTTATTAATAAAGATCCGAATCAAACCAGAACCGCACCAGTGATTACCCTGCTACCAAACATGCCAATAAAATTACCACTGATTAATAAAGATATGAACAAAACCAGAACGCACCAGTGATTACAACACTAGCAAATATGGCAATAAAATGACCACTGATCAATAAAGATCTGAACCAAACCAGAACCGTTCCAGTGATTACCATACTACCAAACATGCCAATAAAATTAACAGTGATTAATAAAGATCCAAACCAGACCAGAACCACACCAGTGATTACCATACTACCAAACATGCCAATAAAATATTAACTGATTAATAAAGATCTGAACCAGACCAGAACTGCAGCAGTGATTACGATACTACCAAACATGACAATAAAATGAGCACTGATTAATAAAGATCCGAACCAGACAAGTACTGCAGCTTTGATTACCATACTACCAATCATGACAATAAAATGAGCACCGATTATTAAAGATCCAAACCATACCAGAACCGTACCAATGATTACCATACTACCAAACATGCCAATAAAATGAACACTCATTAATAAAGATCTGAATCAGACCAGAACCGAACCAGTGATTACCATACTACCAAACATGGCAATAAAATGATCACTGATTAATAAAGATCCAAAGCAGACCAGAACCACACCAGTGTTTACCATACTACCAAACATGCCAATACGAAGAGCATTAATAAAGATCCGAACCAGACCAGAACTGTACCAGTGATTACCATTCTACCAAACATGCCTATAAAATGAGCACTGATTAATAAAGATCCAGACCAGACCAGAACCACACCAGTGATTACCATACAACCAAACTTGCCAACAAAATGAGCACTGATTAATAACGATCCAAACCAGACCAGAACCATACCAGTGATTACCATACTACCAAACATGCCAATAAAATTAGCAGTGATTAATAAAGATCCAAACCAGACCAGAAGCGTACCAGTGATTACCATACAACCAAACATGCCAATAAAATGAACACTGATTAATAAAGATCCGAACCAGAATAGAACCACACCAGTGATTACCATACTACCAAACATGCCAACAAAATGAACACTGATTAATAAAGATCCGAACCAGAATAGAACCACACCAGTGATTACCATACAACCAAACTTGCCAACAAAATGAGCACTGATTAATAAAGATCTGAACCAGACCAGTACTGCAGCATTGATTACCATTCTACCAAAAATGACAATCAAATGAGCACTGTTTTATAAAGATCCGAACCAGACTAGAACCATAGCAGTGATTACCATACTACCAAGCACGCCAATAAAATGAGCACTGATTAATAAAGTTCCAAACCAGACGAGAACCGCACCAGTGATTAGCATACTACGAAACATGGCAATAAAATGAGCACTGATTAATAAAGTTCCAAACCAGACCAGAACCACACCAGTGATTACCATACTACCAAACATGCCAATAAAATGAACACTGATTAGTAAAGATCCGAACCAGACCAGAACCCTCCAGTGACTGCCATTCTACCAAACATGCCAATAAAATGAGCACTGATTAATAAAGATCCATACCAGACCAGAACCATACCAGTGATTACCATACTACTAAACATGCCAATAAAATTAGCACTGATTAATAAAGATCAGATCCAGACCAATACTACAGCATTGATTACCATACTACCAAACATGACAATTAAATGAGCACTGTTTAATAAAGATCCGAACCACACTAGAACCATAGCAGTGATTACCATACTACCAAGCACGCCAATAAAATGAGCACTGATTAATAAAGTTCCAAATCAGACAAGAACCACACCAGTGATTAGCATACTATGAAACATGGCAATAAAATTAGCACTGATTAATAAAGATCCGAACCAGACCAGAACCACACCAGTGATTACCATACTACCAAACATGCCAATAAAATGAGAACAGATTAGTAAAGATCCGAACCAGAACAAACCTGCACCAGTGATTACCAAACTACCAATCATGACAATAAAATGAGCACTGATTATTAAAGATCCAAACGAGACCAGAACTGTACCAGTGATTACAATGCAACCAAACATGGCAATAAAAAGACCACTTATTAATAAAGATCCGAATCAAACCAGAACCGCACCAGTGATTACCCTGCTACCAAACATGCCAATAAAATTACCACTGATTAATAAAGATATGAACAAAACCAGAACGCACCAGTGATTACAACACTAGCAAATATGGCAATAAAATGACCACTGATCAATAAAGATCTGAACCAAACCAGAACCGTTCCAGTGATTACCATACTACCAAACATGCCAATAAAATTAACAGTGATTAATAAAGATCCAAACCAGACCAGAACCACACCAGTGATTACCATACTACCAAACATGCCAATAAAATATTAACTGATTAATAAAGATCTGAACCAGACCAGAACTGCAGCAGTGATTACGATACTACCAAACATGACAATAAAATGAGCACTGATTAATAAAGATCCGAACCAGACAAGTACTGCAGCTTTGATTACCATACTACCAATCATGACAATAAAATGAGCACCGATTATTAAAGATCCAAACCATACCAGAACCGTACCAATGATTACCATACTACCAAACATGCCAATAAAATGAACACTCATTAATAAAGATCCGAATCAGACCAGAACCGAACCAGTGATTACCATACTACCAAACATGGCAATAAAATGATCACTGATTAATAAAGATCCAAAGCAGACCAGAACCACACCAGTGTTTACCATACTACCAAACATGCCAATACGAAGAGCATTAATAAAGATCCGAACCAGACCAGAACTGTACCAGTGATTACCATTCTACCAAACATGCCTATAAAATGAGCACTGATTAATAAAGATCCAGACCAGACCAGAACCACACCAGTGATTACCATACAACCAAACTTGCCAACAAAATGAGCACTGATTAATAACGATCCAAACCAGACCAGAACCATACCAGTGATTACCATACTACCAAACATGCCAATAAAATTAGCAGTGATTAATAAAGATCCAAACCAGACCAGAAGCGTACCAGTGATTACCATACAACCAAACATGCCAATAAAATGAACACTGATTAATAAAGATCCGAACCAGAATAGAACCACACCAGTGATTACCATACTACCAAACATGCCAACAAAATGAACACTGATTAATAAAGATCCGAACCAGAATAGAACCACACCAGTGATTACCATACAACCAAACTTGCCAACAAAATGAGCACTGATTAATAAAGATCTGAACCAGACCAGTACTGCAGCATTGATTACCATTCTACCAAAAATGACAATCAAATGAGCACTGTTTTATAAAGATCCGAACCAGACTAGAACCATAGCAGTGATTACCATACTACCAAGCACGCCAATAAAATGAGCACTGATTAATAAAGTTCCAAACCAGACGAGAACCGCACCAGTGATTAGCATACTACGAAACATGGCAATAAAATCAGCACTGATTAATAAAGTTCCAAACCAGACCAGAACCACACCAGTGATTACCATACTACCAAACATGCCAATAAAATGAACACTGATTAGTAAAGATCCGAACCAGACCAGAACCCTACCAGTGACTGCCATTCTACCAAACATGCCAATAAAATGAGCACTGATTAATAAAGATCCAAACCAGAACAGAACTGCACCAGTGATTAACATCCTACCAAACATATCAATAGAATGAGCACTAATTAGTAAAGATCCGAACCAGACCAGAACTGCTGCAGTGATTACCATACTACCAATCATGACAATAAAATGAGCACCGATTATTAAAGATCCAAACCAGACCAGAACCGTAACAGTGATTACCATACTACCAAACATGCCAGTAAAATGAGCACTGATTAATAAAGATCTGAATCAGAATAGAACTGCAGCAGTAATTACTATACTACCAAACATGACAATAAGATGAGCACTGATTAATAAAGATCCGAACCAGACCAGAACCGTACCAGTGATGACCATTCTACCAAACATGCCAATAAAATGAGCACTGATTAATAAAGATCCGAACCAGACCAGAACCGTTCCAGTGATTACCATACTACCAAACATGCCAAAAAAATGAGCAGTGACTAATAAAGATCCAAACCAGACCAGAACTGTACGAGTGATTACCATACTAACAAACATGCCAATATAATGAGCACTGATTAATAACGATCCGAACCAGAACTGAACCGTACCTGTGATTACCATACTACCAAACATGACAATAAAATTAGCACTGATCATTAAAGATCCGAGCCAGACCAGAACCATACCAGTGATTACCATACTAACAAACATAGCAATAAAATCAACACTGATTAATAAACATCCGAACCAGACTAGAACCGCACCAGTGATTACCATACTACCAAACATGCCAGTAAAATGAACACTGATTAATAAAGATCCGAACCAGAATAGAACCACACCAGTGATTACCTTACAACCAAACTTGCCAACAAAATGAGCACTGATTAATAAAGATCTGAACCAGACCAGTACTGCAGCATTGATTACCATTCTACCAAAAATGACAATCAAATGAGCACTGTTTAATAAAGATCCGAACCAGTCTAGAACCATAGCAGTGATTACTATACTACCAAGCACGCCAATAAAATGAGCACTGATTAATAAAGTTCCAAACCAGACGAGAACCGCACCAGTGATTAGCATACTACGAAACATGGCAATAAAATGAGCACTGATTAATAAAGTTCCAAACCAGACCAGAACCACACCAGTGATTACCATACTACCAAACATGGCAATAAAATGAACACTGATTAGTAAAGATCCGAACCAGACCAGAACCCTACCAGTGACTGCCATTCTACCAAACATGCCAATAAAATGAGCACTGATTAATAAAGATCCAAACCAGAACAGAACTGCACCAGTGATTAACATCCTACCAAACATATCAATAGAATGAGCACTAATTAGTAAAGATCCGAACCAGACCAGAACTGCTGCAGTGATTACCATACTACCAATCATGACAATAAAAAAGAGCACCGATTATTAAAGATCCAAACCAGACCAGAACCGTAACAGTGATTACCATACTACCAAACATGCCAGTAAAATGAGCACTGATTAATAAAGATCTGAATCAGAATAGAACTGCAGCAGTAATTACTATACTACCAAACATGACAATAAGATGAGCACTGATTAATAAAGATCCGAACCAGACCAGAACCGTACCAGTGATGACCATTCTACCAAACATGCCAATAAAATGAGCACTGATTAATAAAGATCCGAACCAGACCAGAACCGTTCCAGTGATTACCATACTACCAAACATGCCAATAAAATTACCACTGATTAATAAAGATATGAACAAAACCAGAACGCACCAGTGATTACAACACTAGCAAATATGGCAATAAAATGACCACTGATCAATAAAGATCTGAACCAAACCAGAACCGTTCCAGTGATTACCATACTACCAAACATGCCAATAAAATTAACAGTGATTAATAAAGATCCAAACCAGACCAGAACCACACCAGTGATTACCATACTACCAAACATGCCAATAAAATATTAACTGATTAATAAAGATCTGAACCAGACCAGAACTGCAGCAGTGATTACGATACTACCAAACATGACAATAAAATGAGCACTGATTAATAAAGATCCGAACCAGACAAGTACTGCAGCTTTGATTACCATACTACCAATCATGACAATAAAATGAGCACCGATTATTAAAGATCCAAACCATACCAGAACCGTACCAATGATTACCATACTACCAAACATGCCAATAAAATGAACACTCATTAATAAAGATCCGAATCAGACCAGAACCGAACCAGTGATTACCATACTACCAAACATGGCAATAAAATGATCACTGATTAATAAAGATCCAAAGCAGACCAGAACCACACCAGTGTTTACCATACTACCAAACATGCCAATACGAAGAGCATTAATAAAGATCCGAACCAGACCAGAACTGTACCAGTGATTACCATTCTACCAAACATGCCTATAAAATGAGCACTGATTAATAAAGATCCAGACCAGACCAGAACCACACCAGTGATTACCATACAACCAAACTTGCCAACAAAATGAGCACTGATTAATAACGATCCAAACCAGACCAGAACCATACCAGTGATTACCATACTACCAAACATGCCAATAAAATTAGCAGTGATTAATAAAGATCCAAACCAGACCAGAAGCGTACCAGTGATTACCATACAACCAAACATGCCAATAAAATGAACACTGATTAATAAAGATCCGAACCAGAATAGAACCACACCAGTGATTACCATACTACCAAACATGCCAACAAAATGAACACTGATTAATAAAGATCCGAACCAGAATAGAACCACACCAGTGATTACCATACAACCAAACTTGCCAACAAAATGAGCACTGATTAATAAAGATCTGAACCAGACCAGTACTGCAGCATTGATTACCATTCTACCAAAAATGACAATCAAATGAGCACTGTTTTATAAAGATCCGAACCAGACTAGAACCATAGCAGTGATTACCATACTACCAAGCACGCCAATAAAATGAGCACTGATTAATAAAGTTCCAAACCAGACGAGAACCGCACCAGTGATTAGCATACTACGAAACATGGCAATAAAATGAGCACTGATTAATAAAGTTCCAAACCAGACCAGAACCACACCAGTGATTACCATACTACCAAACATGCCAATAAAATGAACACTGATTAGTAAAGATCCGAACCAGACCAGAACCCTACCAGTGACTGCCATTCTACCAAACATGCCAATAAAATGAGCACTGATTAATAAAGATCCATACCAGACCAGAACCATACCAGTGATTACCATACTACTAAACATGCCAATAAAATTAGCACTGATTAATAAAGATCAGATCCAGACCAATACTACAGCATTGATTACCATACTACCAAACATGACAATTAAATGAGCACTGTTTAATAAAGATCCGAACCACACTAGAACCATAGCAGTGATTACCATACTACCAAGCACGCCAATAAAATGAGCACTGATTAATAAAGTTCCAAATCAGACAAGAACCACACCAGTGATTAGCATACTATGAAACATGGCAATAAAATTAGCACTGATTAATAAAGATCCGAACCAGACCAGAACCACACCAGTGATTACCATACTACCAAACATGCCAATAAAATGAGAACAGATTAGTAAAGATCCGAACCAGAACAAACCTGCACCAGTGATTACCAAACTACCAATCATGACAATAAAATGAGCACTGATTATTAAAGATCCAAACGAGACCAGAACTGTACCAGTGATTACAATGCAACCAAACATGGCAATAAAAAGACCACTTATTAATAAAGATCCGAATCAAACCAGAACCGCACCAGTGATTACCCTGCTACCAAACATGCCAATAAAATTACCACTGATTAATAAAGATATGAACAAAACCAGAACGCACCAGTGATTACAACACTAGCAAATATGGCAATAAAATGACCACTGATCAATAAAGATCTGAACCAAACCAGAACCGTTCCAGTGATTACCATACTACCAAACATGCCAATAAAATTAACAGTGATTAATAAAGATCCAAACCAGACCAGAACCACACCAGTGATTACCATACTACCAAACATGCCAATAAAATATTAACTGATTAATAAAGATCTGAACCAGACCAGAACTGCAGCAGTGATTACGATACTACCAAACATGACAATAAAATGAGCACTGATTAATAAAGATCCGAACCAGACAAGTACTGCAGCTTTGATTACCATACTACCAATCATGACAATAAAATGAGCACCGATTATTAAAGATCCAAACCATACCAGAACCGTACCAATGATTACCATACTACCAAACATGCCAATAAAATGAACACTCATTAATAAAGATCCGAATCAGACCAGAACCGAACCAGTGATTACCATACTACCAAACATGGCAATAAAATGATCACTGATTAATAAAGATCCAAAGCAGACCAGAACCACACCAGTGTTTACCATACTACCAAACATGCCAATACGAAGAGCATTAATAAAGATCCGAACCAGACCAGAACTGTACCAGTGATTACCATTCTACCAAACATGCCTATAAAATGAGCACTGATTAATAAAGATCCAGACCAGACCAGAACCACACCAGTGATTACCATACAACCAAACTTGCCAACAAAATGAGCACTGATTAATAACGATCCAAACCAGACCAGAACCATACCAGTGATTACCATACTACCAAACATGCCAATAAAATTAGCAGTGATTAATAAAGATCCAAACCAGACCAGAAGCGTACCAGTGATTACCATACAACCAAACATGCCAATAAAATGAACACTGATTAATAAAGATCCGAACCAGAATAGAACCACACCAGTGATTACCATACTACCAAACATGCCAACAAAATGAACACTGATTAATAAAGATCCGAACCAGAATAGAACCACACCAGTGATTACCATACAACCAAACTTGCCAACAAAATGAGCACTGATTAATAAAGATCTGAACCAGACCAGTACTGCAGCATTGATTACCATTCTACAAAAAATGACAATCAAATGAGCACTGTTTTATAAAGATCCGAACCAGACTAGAACCATAGCAGTGATTACCATACTACCAAGCACGCCAATAAAATGAGCACTGATTAATAAAGTTCCAAACCAGACGAGAACCGCACCAGTGATTAGCATACTACGAAACATGGCAATAAAATGAGCACTGATTAATAAAGTTCCAAACCAGACCAGAACCACACCAGTGATTACCATACTACCAAACATGCCAATAAAATGAACACTGATTAGTAAAGATCCGAACCAGACCAGAACCCTACCAGTGACTGCCATTCTACCAAACATGCCAATAAAATGAGCACTGATTAATAAAGATCCAAACCAGAACAGAACTGCACCAGTGATTAACATTCTACCAAACATATCAATAGAATGAGCACTAATTAGTAAAGATCCGAACCAGACCAGAACTGCTGCAGTGATTACCATACTACCAATCATGACAATAAAATGAGCACCGATTATTAAAGATCCAAACCAGACCAGAACCGTAACAGTGATTACCATACTACCAAACATGCCAGTAAAATGAGCACTGATTAATAAAGATCCGAATCAGAATAGAACTGCAGCAGTAATTACTATACTACCAAACATGACAATAAGATGAGCACTGATTAATAAAGATCCGAACCAGACCAGAACCGTACCAGTGATGACCATTCTACCAAACATGCCAATAAAATGAGCACTGATTAATAAAGATCCGAACCAGACCAGAACCGTTCCAGTGATTACCATACTACCAAACATGCCAAAAAAATGAGCAGTGACTAATAAAGATCCAAACCAGACCAGAACTGTACGAGTGATTACCATACTAACAAACATGCCAATATAATGAGCACTGATTAATAACGATCCGAACCAGAACTGAACCGTACCTGTGATTACCATACTACCAAACATGACAATAAAATTAGCACTGATCATTAAAGATCCGAGCCAGACCAGAACCATACCAGTGATTACCATACTAACAAACATAGCAATAAAATCAACACTGATTAATAAACATCCGAACCAGACTAGAACCGCACCAGTGATTACCATACTACCAAACATGCCAGTAAAATGAACACTGATTAATAAAGATCCGAACCAGAATAGAACCACACCAGTGATTACCTTACAACCAAACTTGCCAACAAAATGAGCACTGATTAATAAAGATCTGAACCAGACCAGTACTGCAGCATTGATTACCATTCTACCAAAAATGACAATCAAATGAGCACTGTTTAATAAAGATCCGAACCAGTCTAGAACCATAGCAGTGATTACTATACTACCAAGCACGCCAATAAAATGAGCACTGATTAATAAAGTTCCAAACCAGACGAGAACCGCACCAGTGATTAGCATACTACGAAACATGGCAATAAAATGAGCACTGATTAATAAAGTTCCAAACCAGACCAGAACCACACCAGTGATTACCATACTACCAAACATGGCAATAAAATGAACACTGATTAGTAAAGATCCGAACCAGACCAGAACCCTACCAGTGACTGCCATTCTACCAAACATGCCAATAAAATGAGCACTGATTAATAAAGATCCAAACCAGAACAGAACTGCACCAGTGATTAACATCCTACCAAACATATCAATAGAATGAGCACTAATTAGTAAAGATCCGAACCAGACCAGAACTGCTGCAGTGATTACCATACTACCAATCATGACAATAAAATGAGCACCGATTATTAAAGATCCAAACCAGACCAGAACCGTAACAGTGATTACCATACTACCAAACATGCCAGTAAAATGAGCACTGATTAATAAAGATCTGAATCAGAATAGAACTGCAGCAGTAATTACTATACTACCAAACATGACAATAAGATGAGCACTGATTAATAAAGATCCGAACCAGACCAGAACCGTACCAGTGATGACCATTCTACCAAACATGCCAATAAAATGAGCACTGATTAATAAAGATCCGAACCAGACCAGAACCGTTCCAGTGATTACCATACTACCAAACATGCCAAAAAAATGAGCACTGATTAATAAAGATCCGAACCAGACCAGAACCACACCAGTGATTACCATACTACCAAACATGCCAATAAAATGAGAACAGATTAGTAAAGATCCGAACCAGAACAAACCTGCACCAGTGATTACCAAACTACCAATCATGACAATAAAATGAGCACTGATTATTAAAGATCCAAACGAGACCAGAACTGTACCAGTGATTACAATGCAACCAAACATGGCAATAAAAAGACCACTTATTAATAAAGATCCGAATCAAACCAGAACCGCACCAGTGATTACCCTGCTACCAAACATGCCAATAAAATTACCACTGATTAATAAAGATATGAACAAAACCAGAACGCACCAGTGATTACAACACTAGCAAATATGGCAATAAAATGACCACTGATCAATAAAGATCTGAACCAAACCAGAACCGTTCCAGTGATTACCATACTACCAAACATGCCAATAAAATTAACAGTGATTAATAAAGATCCAAACCAGACCAGAACCACACCAGTGATTACCATACTACCAAACATGCCAATAAAATATTAACTGATTAATAAAGATCTGAACCAGACCAGAACTGCAGCAGTGATTACCATACTACCAAACATGCCAAAAAAATGAGCAGTGACTAATAAAGATCCAAACCAGACCAGAACTGTACGAGTGATTACCATACTAACAAACATGCCAATATAATGAGCACTGATTAATAACGATCCGAACCAGAACTGAACCGTACCTGTGATTACCATACTACCAAACATGACAATAAAATTAGCACTGATCATTAAAGATCCGAGCCAGACCAGAACCATACCAGTGATTACCATACTAACAAACATAGCAATAAAATCAACACTGATTAATAAACATCCGAACCAGACTAGAACCGCACCAGTGATTACCATACTACCAAACATGCCAGTAAAATGAACACTGATTAATAAAGATCCGAACCAGAATAGAACCACACCAGTGATTACCTTACAATCAAACTTGCCAACAAAATGAGCACTGATTAATAAAGATCTGAACCAGACCAGTACTGCAGCATTGATTACCATTCGACCAAAAATGACAATCAAATGAGCACTGTTTAATAAAGATCCGAACCAGTCTAGAACCATAGCAGTGATTACTATACTACCAAGCACGCCAATAAAATGAGCACTGATTAATAAAGTTCCAAACCAGACGAGAACCGCACCAGTGATTAGCATACTACGAAACATGGCAATAAAATGAGCACTGATTAATAAAGTTCCAAACCAGACCAGAACCACACCAGTGATTACCATACTACCAAACATGGCAATAAAATGAACACTGATTAGTAAAGATCCGAACCAGACCAGAACCCTACCAGTGACTGCCATTCTACCAAACATGCCAATAAAATGAGCACTGATTAATAAAGATCCAAACCAGAACAGAACTGCACCAGTGATTAACATCCTACCAAACATATCAATAGAATGAGCACTAATTAGTAAAGATCCGAACCAGACCAGAACTGCTGCAGTGATTACCATACTACCAATCATGACAATAAAATGAGCACTGATTATTAAAGATCCAAACCAGACCAGAACCGTAACAGTGATTACCATACTACCAAACATGCCAGTAAAATGAGCACTGATTAATAAAGATCTGAATCAGAATAGAACTGCAGCAGTAATTACTATACTACCAAACATGACAATAAGATGAGCACTGATTAATAAAGATCCGAACCAGACCAGAACCGTACCAGTGATGACCATTCTACCAAACATGCCAATAAAATGAGCACTGATTAATAAAGATCCGAACCAGACCAGAACCGTTCCAGTGATTACCATACTACCAAACATGCCAAAAAAATGAGCAGTGACTAATAAAGATCCAAACCAGACCAGAACTGTACGAGTGATTACCATACTAACAAACATGCCAATATAATGAGCACTGATTAATAACGATCCGAACCAGAACTGAACCGTACCTGTGATTACCATACTACCAAACATGACAATAAAATTAGCACTGATCATTAAAGATCCGAGCCAGACCAGAACCATACCAGTGATTACCATACTAACAAACATAGCAATAAAATCAACACTGATTAATAAACATCCGAACCAGACTAGAACCGCACCAGTGATTACCATACTACCAAACATGCCAGTAAAATGAGCACTGATTAAAAAAGATCCGAACCAGAATAGAACTGCAGCAGTGATTACCATACTACCAAAAATGACAACAAAATTAGCACTGATTAATAAAGATCCGAACCAGACCAGAACGGTACCAGTGATTACCATACTACCAAACATGCCAATAAAATGAACACTTATTATTAAAGATCTGAACCAGACCAGAACCGCACCAGTGATTACCATACTACCAAACATGCCAATAAAATTAGCACTGATTAATAAAGATCCGAACCAGACCAGAACCGTAACAGTGATTACCATACCACTAAACATGGCAATAAAATGAGCACTGATTAATACATTTCAAAACCAGACAAAACTGTACCAGTGATTACCATACTACCAAACATGCCAATAAAATGAGCAGTGATTAATAAAGATTTGAACCATACAAGAACCGCACAAGAGATTACCATACTACCAAACATGTGAATAAAATGAGCACTGATTAATAAAGATCCGAACCAGCCCAGAACCGTACCTGTGATTACCATACTATCAAACATGCCAATAAAATGAGCGCTGATTAATAAAGATCTGAACCATACCAGTACAGCACCAGTGATTACCATATTACCAAACAGGGCAATAATAAGAGCACTGATTAATAAAAATCCAAACCAGATCAGAACTATACCAGTGATTACCATACTACCAAACATGCCAATAAAATGAGCACTTATTAATAAAGATCCAAACCAGACCAGAACTGTACCAGTGATTACCATACTAACAAACATGCCAATATAATGAGCACTGATTAATAACGATCCGAACCAGAACTGAACCGTACCTGTGATTACCATACTACCAAACATGACAATAAAATGAGCACTGATCATTAAAGATCCGAGCCAGACCAGAACCATACCAGTGATTACCATACTAACAAACATAGCAATAAAATCAACACTGATTAATAAACATCCGAACCAGACTAGAACCGCACCAGTGATTACCATACTACCAAACATGCCAGTAAAATGAGCACTGATTAAAAAAGATCCGAACCAGAATAGAACTGCAGCAGTGATTACCATACTACCTAACATGCCAATAAAATGAACACTTATTAATAAAGATCAGAACCAGACCAAAACCGCACCAGTGATTACCATACTACCAAACATGCCAATAAAATTAGCACTGATTAATAAAGATCCGAACCAGACCAGAACCGTACCATTGATTACCATACCACTAAACATGGCAATAAAATGAGCACTGATTAATACATTTCAAAACCAGACCAAAACCGTACCAGTGATTACCATACTACCAAACATGCCAATAAAATGAGCAGTGATTAATAAAGATTTGAACCATACCAGAACCGCACAAGAGATTACCATACTACCAAACATGTGAATAAAATGAGCACTGATTAATAAAGATCCGAACCAGCCCAGAACCATACCTGTGATTACCATACTATCAAACATGCCAATAAAATGAGCGCTGATTAATAAAGATCTGAACCATACCAGTACAGCACCAGTGATTACCATATTACCAAACAGGGCAATAATATGAGCACTGATTAATAAAGATCCAAACCAGACCAGAACTATACCAGTGATTACCATACTACCAAACATGCCAATAAAATGAGCACTGATTAATAAAGTTCCGCACCAGACCAGAACCGTACCTGTGATTACCATACTACCAAACATGCCAATAAAATGAGCACTAATTAATAAAGATCCGAACCAGACCGGAACCGCACCAGTGATTACGTTACTGTCAAACATACCAATACAATGAGCACTGATTAATAAAGATCTGATTCAGACCAGAACCGCAGCACTGATTACTATACTACCAAACATGACATTAAAATGAACACTGATTATTAAAGACCCGAACCAGACCAGAACCATACCAGTGACTACCATACTACCAAACATGTCAATAAAATTACCACTAATTAATAAAGATCCGAACCAGACCAGAACGGTACCAGTGATTACCATACTACCAAACATGCCAATAAAATGAACACTGATTAATAAAGATCTGAACCAGACCAGAACCGCACCAGTGATTACCGTACTACCAAACATGGCAATAAAATGATCACTGATTAATACATATAAAAACCAGACCAAAACCATGCCAGTGATTACCATACTACCAAACATGGCAATAAAATGAGCACTGATTAATAAAGATCCAGACCAGAACCACACCAGTGATTACCATACAACCAAACTTGCCAACAAAATGAGCACTGATTAATAACGATCCAAACCAGACCAGAACCGTACCAGTGATTACCATACTACCAAACATGCCAATGAAATGAGCACTGATTAATAAAGATCCGAACCAGAATAGAACTGCAGCAGTGATTACCATACTACCAAACATACCAACAAAATGAGCACTGATTAATAAAGATCTGAACCAGACCAGTACTGCAGCATTGATTACCATTCTATCAAACATGAAAATCAAATGAGCACTGTTTTATAAAGATCCGAACAAGACCAGAACCATAGTAGTGATTACAATACTACCAAACACGCCAATAAAATGAGCACTGATTAATAAAGTTCCAAACCAGACGAGAACCACACCAGTTATTAGCATACTACGAAACATGGCAATACAATGAACACTGATTAATAAAGATCCAAACCAGACCAGAACCACACCAGTGATTACCATACTACCAAACATGGCAATAAAATGAGCACTGATTATTAAAGATCCGAACCAGACCAGAACCCTACCAGTGACTGCCATTCTACCAAACATGCCAATAAAATGAGCACTGATTAATAAAGATCCAAACCAGAACAGAACTGCACCAGTGATTAACATACTACCAAACATACCAATAGAATGAGCACTGATTAGTAAAGATCCAAACCAGACCAGAACTGCTGCAGTGATTACCATACTACCAATCATGACAATAAAATGAGCACCGATTATTAAAGATCCAAACCAGACCAGAACCATACCAGTGATTACCATACTACCAAACATGCCAATAATATGAAAACTGATTAATAAAGCTCTGAACCAGAACTGCACCAGTGATTACCATACTACCAAACATGCCAATAAAATTAGCACTGATTCATAAAGATCCAAAGCAGACCAGAACCACACCAGTGATTACCATACTACCAAACATGCCAATAAGAAGAGCACTGATTAATAAAGATCCGAACCAGACCAGAACCGCATCAGTGATTACCATAAAAACAAACATGCCAACAAAATGAGCACTTATTAATAAAGATCCAAACCAGACCAGAACCGTACCAGTGATTAATATACTACCAAATATGCCAAAAAATGAGAACTGATTAATAAAGATCTGAACCAGACCGGAACTGCAGCAGTGATTACCATACTACCAAACATGACAATAAAATGAGCACGGATTAATAAAGATCCATACCAGACCAGAACCATACCAGTGATTACCATACTACTAAACATGCCAATAAAATTAGCACTGATTAATAAAGATCAGAACCAGACCAATACTGCAGCATTGATTACCATACTACCAAACATGACAATCAAATGAGCACTGTTTAATAAAGATCCGAACCAGACTAGAACCATAGCAGTGATTACCATACTACCAAGCATGCCAATAAAATTAGCACTGATTAATAAAGTTCCAAACCAGACAAGAACCACACCAGTGATTAGCATACTACGAAACATGGCAATAAAATGAGCACTAATTAATAAAGATCCGAACCAGACCAGAACCACACCAGTGATTACCATACTACCAAACATGCCAATAAAATGAGAACAGATTAGTAAAGATCCGAAGCAGAACAAACCCGCACCAGTGATTACCATACTACCAAACATGCCAATAAGATGAGCACTGATTAATAAAGATCCGATCGAGACCAGAACCGCACCAATGATTACCATAAAACCAAACATGCCAATAAAATGAGCACTGATTAAGAAAATTCCAACCCAGACCAGAACCGTACCAGTGATAACCATACTACCAAACATGCCAATAAAATATTAACTGATTAATATAGATCTGAACAAGACCAGAACTGCAGCAGTGATTACCATACTACCAAACATGACAATAAAATGAGCACTGATTAATAAAGATCCCAACCAGACCAGAACCGCAGCACTGATTACTATACTACCAAACATGACATTAAAATGAACACTGATTATTAAAGACCCGAACCAGACCAGAACCATACCAGTGACTACCATACTACCAAACATGTCAATAAAATTACCACTAATTAATAAAGATCCGAACCAGACCAGAACGGTACCAGTGATTACCATACTACCAAACATGCCAATAAAATGAACACTGATTAATAAAGATCTGAACCAGACCAGAACCGCACCAGTGATTACCGTACTACCAAACATGGCAATAAAATGATCACTGATTAATACATATAAAAACCAGACCAAAACCATGCCAGTGATTACCATACTACCAAACATGGCAATAAAATGAGCACTGATTAATAAAGATCCAGACCAGAACCACACCAGTGATTACCATACAACCAAACTTGCCAACAAAATGAGCACTGATTAATAACGATCCAAACCAGACCAGAACCGTACCAGTGATTACCATACTACCAAACATGCCAATGAAATGAGCACTGATTAATAAAGATCCGAACCAGAATAGAACTGCAGCAGTGATTACCATACTACCAAACATACCAACAAAATGAGCACTGATTAATAAAGATCTGAACCAGACCAGTACTGCAGCATTGATTACCATTCTATCAAACATGAAAATCAAATGAGCACTGTTTTATAAAGATCCGAACAAGACCAGAACCATAGTAGTGATTACAATACTACCAAACACGCCAATAAAATGAGCACTGATTAATAAAGTTCCAAACCAGACGAGAACCACACCAGTTATTAGCATACTACGAAACATGGCAATACAATGAACACTGATTAATAAAGATCCAAACCAGACCAGAACCACACCAGTGATTACCATACTACCAAACATGGCAATAAAATGAGCACTGATTATTAAAGATCCGAACCAGACCAGAACCCTACCAGTGACTGCCATTCTACCAAACATGCCAATAAAATGAGCACTGATTAATAAAGATCCAAACCAGAACAGAACTGCACCAGTGATTAACATACTACCAAACATACCAATAGAATGAGCACTGATTAGTAAAGATCCAAACCAGACCAGAACTGCTGCAGTGATTACCATACTACCAATCATGACAATAAAATGAGCACCGATTATTAAAGATCCAAACCAGACCAGAACCATACCAGTGATTACCATACTACCAAACATGCCAATAATATGAAAACTGATTAATAAAGCTCTGAACCAGAACTGCACCAGTGATTACCATACTACCAAACATGCCAATAAAATTAGCACTGATTCATAAAGATCCAAAGCAGACCAGAACCACACCAGTGATTACCATACTACCAAACATGCCAATAAGAAGAGCACTGATTAATAAAGATCCGAACCAGACCAGAACCGCATCAGTGATTACCATAAAAACAAACATGCCAACAAAATGAGCACTTATTAATAAAGATCCAAACCAGACCAGAACCGTACCAGTGATTAATATACTACCAAACATGCCAAAAAATGAGAACTGATTAATAAAGATCTGAACCAGACCGGAACTGCAGCAGTGATTACCATACTACCAAACATGACAATAAAATGAGCACGGATTAATAAAGATCCATACCAGACCAGAACCATACCAGTGATTACCATACTACTAAACATGCCAATAAAATTAGCACTGATTAATAAAGATCAGAACCAGACCAATACTGCAGCATTGATTACCATACTACCAAACATGACAATCAAATGAGCACTGTTTAATAAAGATCCGAACCAGACTAGAACCATAGCAGTGATTACCATACTACCAAGCATGCCAATAAAATTAGCACTGATTAATAAAGTTCCAAACCAGACAAGAACCACACCAGTGATTAGCATACTACGAAACATGGCAATAAAATGAGCACTAATTAATAAAGATCCGAACCAGACCAGAACCACACCAGTGATTACCATACTACCAAACATGCCAATAAAATGAGAACAGATTAGTAAAGATCCGAAGCAGAACAAACCCGCACCAGTGATTACCATACTACCAAACATGCCAATAAGATGAGCACTGATTAATAAAGATCCGATCGAGACCAGAACCGCACCAATGATTACCATAAAACCAAACATGCCAATAAAATGAGCACTGATTAAGAAAATTCCAACCCAGACCAGAACCGTACCAGTGATAACCATACTACCAAACATGCCAATAAAATATTAACTGATTAATATAGATCTGAACAAGACCAGAACTGCAGCAGTGATTACCATACTACCAAACATGACAATAAAATGAGCACTGATTAATAAAGATCCCAACCAGAACAGAACTGCACCAGTGATTACCATACTACCAAACATGCCAATAAAATTTGCAGTGATTAATAAAGATCGAAACCAGACCAGAACCACACCAGTGATTACCATACTACCAAACATGCCAATAAGATGAGCACTGATTAATAAAGATCCAAACCAGACCAGAACCTTACCAGTGATGACCATTCTACCAAACATGCCAATAAAATGAGCACTGATTAATAAAGATCCAAACCAGAACAGAACCACACCAGTGATTACCATACTACCAAACATGGCAATAAAATGAGCACTGATTAGTAAAGATCCGAACCAGACCAGAACTGCTGCAGTGATTACCATACTACCAATCATGACAATAAAATGAGCACCGATTATTAAAGATCCAAACCAAACCAGAACCATACCAGTGATTACCATACTACCAAACATGCCAATAATATGAAAACTGATTAATAAAGCTCTGAACCAGAACTGCACCAGTGATTACCATACTACCAAACATGCCAATAAAATTAGCACTGATTCATAAAGATCCAAAGCAGACCAGAACCACACCAGTGATTACCATACTACCAAACATGCCAATAAGAAGAGCACTGATTAATAAAGATCCAGACCAGAACCGCACCAGTGATTACCATAAAAACAAACATGCCAACAAAATGAGCACTGATTAATAAAGATCCAAACCAGACCAGGACCGTACCAGTGATTAACATACTACCAAAGATGCCAAAAAAATAAGAACTGATTAATAAAGATCTGAACCAGACCGGAACTGCAGCAGTGATTACCATACTAACAAACATGACAATAAAATGAGCTCTGATTAATAAAGATCCATACCAGACCAGAACCATACCAGTGATTACCATACTACTAAACATGCCAATAAAATTAGCACTGATTAATAAAGATCAGAACCAGACCAATACTGCAGCATTGATTACCATACTACCAAACATGACAATCAAATGAGCACTGTTTAATAAAGATCCGAACCAGACTAGAACCATAGCAGTGATTACCATACTACCAAGCATGCCAATAAAATTAGCACTGATTAATAAAGTTCCAAACCAGACAAGAACCACACCAGTGATTAGCATACTACGAAACATGGCAATAAAATGAGCACTAATTAATAAAGATCCGAACCAGACCAGAACCACACCAGTGATTACCATACTACCAAACATGCCAATAAAATGAGAACAGATTAGTAAAGATCCGAAGCAGAACAAACCCGCACCAGTGATTACCATACTACCAAACATGCCAATAAGATGAGCACTGATTAATAAAGATCCGATCGAGACCAGAACCGCACCAATGATTACCATAAAACCAAACATGCCAATAAAATGAGCACTGATTAAGAAAATTCCAACCCAGACCAGAACCGTACCAGTGATAACCATACTACCAAACATGCCAATAAAATATTAACTGATTAATATAGATCTGAACCAGACCAGAACTGCAGCAGTGATTACCATACTACCAAACATGACAATAAAATGAGCACTGATTAATAAAGATCCCAACCAGAACAGAACTGCACCAGTGATTACCATACTACCAAACATGCCAATAAAATTTGCAGTGATTAATAAAGATCGAAACCAGACCAGAACCACACCAGTGATTACCATACTACCAAACATGCCAATAAGATGAGCACTGATTAATAAAGATCCAAACCAGACCAGAACCTTACCAGTGATGACCATTCTACCAAACATGCCAATAAAATGAGCACTGATTAATAAAGATCCAAACCAGAACAGAACCACACCAGTGATTACCATACTACCAAACATGGCAATAAAATGAGCACTGATTAGTAAAGATCCGAACCAGACCAGAACTGCTGCAGTGATTACCATACTACCAATCATGACAATAAAATGAGCACCGATTATTAAAGATCCAAACCAAACCAGAACCATACCAGTGATTACCATACTACCAAACATGCCAATAATATGAAAACTGATTAATAAAGCTCTGAACCAGAACTGCACCAGTGATTACCATACTACCAAACATGCCAATAAAATTAGCACTGATTCATAAAGATCCAAAGCAGACCAGAACCACACCAGTGATTACCATACTACCAAACATGCCAATAAGAAGAGCACTGATTAATAAAGATCCAGACCAGAACCGCACCAGTGATTACCATAAAAACAAACATGCCAACAAAATGAGCACTGATTAATAAAGATCCAAACCAGACCAGGACCGTACCAGTGATTAACATACTACCAAAGATGCCAAAAAAATAAGAACTGATTAATAAAGATCTGAACCAGACCGGAACTGCAGCAGTGATTACCATACTACCAAACATGACAATAAAATGAGCACTGATTAATAAAGATCCATACCAGACCAGAACCATACCAGTGATTACCATACTACTAAACATGCCAATAAAATTAGCACTGATTAATAAAGATCAGAACCAGACCAATACTGCAGCATTGATTACCATACTACCAAACATGACAATCAAATGAGCACTGTTTAATAAAGATCCGAACCAGACTAGAACCATAGCAGTGATTACCATACTACCAAGCATGCCAATAAAATGAGCACTGATTAATAAAGATCCGAACCAGACCAGAACCCTACCAGTGACTGCCATTCTACCAAACATGCCAATAAAATGAGCACTGATTAATAAAGCTCTGAACCTGAACCGCACCAGTGATTACCATACTACCAAACATGCCAATAAAATTCGCACTGATTCATAAAGATCCAAAGCAGACCAGAACCACACCAGTGATTACCATACTACCAAACATGCCATTAAGAAGAGCACTGATTAATAAAGATCCGAACCAGAACCGCACCAGTGATTACCATAAAAACAAACATGCCAATAAAATAAGCACTGATTAATAAAGATCCAAACCAGACCAGAACCGTACCAGTGATTAACATACTACCAAACATGCCAAAAAAATGAGAACTGATTAATAAAGATCTGAACCAGACCGGAACTGCAGCAGTGATTACCATACTACCAAACATGACAATAAAATGAGCACTGATTAATAAAGATCTGAACCAGACCAAAACCATACCAGTGATTACCATACTACTAAACATGCCAATAAAAATAGCGCTGATTAATAAAGATCAGAACCAGACCAGTACTGCTGCATTGATTACCATACTACCAAACATGACAATCAAATGGACACTGTTTAATAAAGATCCGAACCAGACTAGAACCATAGCAGTGATTACCATACTACCAAGCACGCCAATAAAATGAGCACTGATTAATAAAGTTCCAAACCAGACGAGAACCGCACCAGTGATTAGCATACTACGAAACATGGCAATAAAATGAGCACTGATTAATAAAGATCCAAACCAGACCAGAACCACACCAGTAATTACCATACTACCAAACATGCCAATAAAATGAGCACTGATTATTAAAGATCCAAACGAGACCAGAACTATACCAGTGATTACGATGCAACCAAACATGGCAATAAAATGACCACTGATTAATAAAGATCTGAATCAAACCAGAACCGCACCAGTGATTACCCTGCTAGCAAACATGCCAATAAAATTATCACTGATTAATAAAGATATGAACAAGACCAGAACGCACCAGTGATTACAACACTACCAAACATGGCAATAAAATGACCACTAATTAATAAAGATCCGATCCAGACCAGAACCGCACCAATGATTACCATAAAACCAAACATGCCAATAAAATGAGCACTGATTAAGAAAGATCCAACCCAGACCAGAACCGTACCAGTGGTTAACATACTACCAAACATGGCAATAAAATATTAACTGATTAATAAAGATCTGAACCAGACCAGAACTGCAGCAGTGATTACCATACTACCAAACATGACAATAAAATGAGCACTGATTAATAAAGATCCGAACCAGACCATAACAGTACTAGTGATTACCATACTACTAAACATGCCAATCAAATGAGCACTGTTTAATAAAGATCCGAACCAGACTAGAACCATAGCAGTGATTACCATACTACCAAGCACGCCAATAAAATGAGCACTGATTAATAAAGTTCCAAACCAGATGAGAACCGCACCAGTGATTAGCATACTACGAAACATGGCAATAAAATGAGCACTGATTAATAAAGATTCGAAGCAGACCAGAACCACACCAGTGATTACCATACTACCAAACATGCCAATAAGAAGAGCACTGATTAATGAAGATCCGAACCAGACCAGAACTGTATCCGTGATTACCATTCTACCAAACATGCCAATAAAATGAGCACTGATTAATAAAGTTCCAAACCAGACCAGAACCGTAACTGTGATTACCATACTACTAAACATGCCAATAAAATGAGCACTGATTATAAAGATGCTCACCAGACCAGAACCGCACCAGTGATTACCATACTACCAAACATGTCAATAAAATGAGCACTGATTAAAAAAGATCGGAACCAGACCAAAACCGCACCAGTGATTGCCGTACTATCAAACATACCAATAGAATAAGCACTGATTAATAAAGATCTGAACCAGACCAGTACTGCAGCACTGATTACCATACTACCAATCATGACAATAAAATGAGCACCGATTATTAAAGATCCAAACCAGACCAGAACCGTACCAATGATTACCATACTACCAAACATGCCAATAAATGAACACTCATTAATAAAGATCCGAATCAGACCAGAACCGAACCAGTGATTACCATACTACCAAACATGCCAATAAAATGAGCACTGATTAATAAAGATCCCAACCAGACCAGAACTGCAGCAGTGATTACCATACTACCAAACATGCCAATAAAATGAGCACTGATTAATAAAGATCCAAACCAGACCAGAACCGCACCAGTGATTAACGTACTATCAAACGTAACAATAGAATGAGCACTGATTAATAAAGATTCAAACAGGACCAGAACCGCAGCAGCGATAACCATACTACCAAACATGACAATAAAATGAGCACTGATTATTAAAGTTTCCGAACCAGACCAGATCCATACCAGTGATTTCCATACTAGCAAACATGTCAATAAAATGACCACTAATTAATAAAGATATGAACCATACCAGAGCCGCACAAGTGATTACCATACTACCAAACATGCCAGTAAAATGAGCACTGATTAATAAAGATCCAAACAAGAATGGAACTGCAGCAGTGACTACCATACTAGCAAACATGACGATAAAATTAGCACTGATTAATAAAGATACGAACCAGACCAGAACGGTACCAGTGATCACCACACTACCAAACATGCCAATAAAATGAACACTGATTAAAAAAGATCTGAACCAGACCAGAACCGTACCTGTGTTTACCATATACCAAACATGCCAATAAAATGAGCGCTGATTAATAAAGATCCGAACCATACCAGTACCGCACCAGTGATTACCATATTACCAAACAGGTCAGTAAAATGAGCACTGTTTAATAAAGATCCGAACCAGAATAGAACTGCAGCAGTGATTACCATAAAACCAAACATGACAATAAAATTAGCACTGATTAATAAAAATCCGAACCAGACCAGAATGGTACTAGTGATTACCATACTACCAAACATGCCAATAACAATGAACACTTATTAATAAAGATCTGAACCAGACCAGTACTGCAGCACTGATTACCATACTACCAATCATGACAATAAAATGAGCACCGATTATTAAAGATCCAAACCAGACCAGAACCGTACCAATGATTACCATACTACCAAACATGCCAATAAATGAACACTCATTAATAAAGATCCGAATCAGACCAGAACCGAACCAGTGATTACCATACTACCAAACATGCCAATAAAATGAGCACTGATTAATAAAGATCCCAACCAGACCAGAACTGCAGCAGTGATTACCATACTACCAAACATGCCAATAAAATGAGCACTGATTAATAAAGATCCAAACCAGACCAGAACCGCACCAGTGATTAACGTACTATCAAACGTAACAATAGAATGAGCACTGATTAATAAAGATTCAAACAGGACCAGAACCGCAGCAGCGATAACCATACTACCAAACATGACAATAAAATGAGCACTGATTATTAAAGTTTCCGAACCAGACCAGATCCATACCAGTGATTTCCATACTAGCAAACATGTCAATAAAATGACCACTAATTAATAAAGATATGAACCATACCAGAGCCGCACAAGTGATTACCATACTACCAAACATGCCAGTAAAATGAGCACTGATTAATAAAGATCCAAACAAGAATGGAACTGCAGCAGTGACTACCATACTAGCAAACATGACGATAAAATTAGCACTGATTAATAAAGATACGAACCAGACCAGAACGGTACCAGTGATCACCACACTACCAAACATGCCAATAAAATGAACACTGATTAAAAAAGATCTGAACCAGACCAGAACCGTACCTGTGTTTACCATATACCAAACATGCCAATAAAATGAGCGCTGATTAATAAAGATCCGAACCATACCAGTACCGCACCAGTGATTACCATATTACCAAACAGGTCAGTAAAATGAGCACTGTTTAATAAAGATCCGAACCAGAATAGAACTGCAGCAGTGATTACCATAAAACCAAACATGACAATAAAATTAGCACTGATTAATAAAAATCCGAACCAGACCAGAATGGTACTAGTGATTACCATACTACCAAACATGCCAATAACAATGAACACTTATTAATAAAGATCTGAACTAGACCAGAACCGCACCAGTGATTACCAAACTACCAAACATGCCAATAAAATTAGCACTGATTAATAAAGATCCGAACCAGACCAGAACCGTACCAGTGATTACCATACCACTAAACATGGCAATAAAATGATCACTGATTAATACATTTCAAAACCAGACCAAATCCGTACCAGTGATTACCATACTACCAAACATGCCAATAAAATGAGCAGTGATTAATAAAGATTTGAACCATACCAGAACCGCACAAGAGATTACCATACTACCAAACATGTGAATAAAATGAGCACTGATTAATAAAGATCTGACCCAGACCAGAACCACACCAGTGATTACCATACAACCAAACTTGCCAACAAAATGAGCACTGATTAATAAAGATCCGAACCAGACCAGAACCGTACCAGTGATGACCATTCTACCAAACATGCCAATAAAATGAGCACTGATTAATAAAGATCCAAACCAGACCAAAACCGTACCAGTGATTACCATACTACCAAACATGCCAATAAAATTAGCAGTGATTAATAAAGATCCAAACCAGACCAGAACCACACCAGTGATTACCATACTACCAAACATGCCAATAAGATGAGCACTGATTAATAAAGATCCAAACCAGACCAGAACCGTACCAGTGATGACCATTCTACCAAACATGCCAATAAAATGAGCACTGATTAATAAAGATCCAAACCAGACCAGAACCGCACCATTGATTACCATAAAACCAAACATGCCAACAAAATGAGCACTGATTAATAAAGATCTGAACCAGACCAGTACTGTAGCATTGATTACCATTCTACCAAACATGAATATCAAATGAGCACTGTTTAATAAAGATCCGAACCAGACCAGAACCATAGCAGTACACGCCAATAAAATGACCACTGATTAATAAAGATCCAAACCAGACCAGAACCATAGCAGTGATTACCATACTACCAAACATGCCAGTAAAATGAGCACTGATTAATAAAGCTCTGAACCTGAACCGCACCAGTGATTACCATACTACGAAACATGCCAATAAAATTAGCTCTGATTCATAAAGATCCAAAGCAGACCAGAAACACACCAGTGATTACCATACTACCAAACATGCCATTAAGAAGATCCGAACCAGACCAGAACCGCACCAGTGATTACCATAAAAACAAACATGCCAACAAAATAAGCACTGATTAATAAAGATCCAAACCAGACCAGAACCGTACCAGTGATTAACATACTACCAAACATGCCAAAAAAATGAGAACTGATTAATAAAGATCTGAACCAGACCGGAACTGCAGCAGTGATTACCATACTACCAAACATGACAATAAAATGAGCACTGATTAATAAAGATCTGAACCAGACCAAAACCATACCAGTGATTACCATACTACTAAACATGCCAATAAAATTAGCGCTGATTAATAAAGATCAGAACCAGACCAGTACTGCTGCATTGATTACCATACTACCAAACATGACAATCAAATGAGCACTGTTTAATAAAGATCCGAACCAGACTAGAACCATAGCAGTGATTACCATACTATCAAGCACACCAATAAAATGAGCACTGATTAATAAAGATCCGAACCAGACCAGAACCACACCAGTGATTACCATACAACCAACCTTGCCAACAAAATTAGCACTGATTAATAAAGATCCAAACCAGACCAGAACCACACCAGTGATTACCATACTACCAAACATGCCAATAAGATGAGCACTGATTAATAAAGATCCGAACCAGACCAGAACCGTACCAGTGATTAGCATACTACGAAACATGGCAATAAAATGAGCACTGATTAATAAAGATCCGAACCAGACCAGAATCACACCAGTAATTACCATACTACCAAACATGCCAATAAAATGAGCACTGATTATTAAAGATCCAAACGAGACCAGAACTGTACCAGTGATTACGATGCAACCAAACATGGCAATAAAATGACCACTGATTAATAAAGATCCGAATCAAACCAGAACCGCACCAGTGATTACCCTGCTAGCAAACATGCCAATAAAATTACCACTGATTAATAAAGATCTGAACAAGACCAGAACGCACCAGTGTTTACAACACTACCAAACATGGCAATAAAATGACCACTGATCAATAAAGATCCGAACCAAACCAGAACCGTTCCAGTGATTACCATACTACCAAACATGCCAATAAAATTAACAGTGATTAATAAAGATCCAAACCAGACCAGAACCACACCAGTGATTACCATACTACCAAAGATGCCAATAAGATGAGCACTGATTAATAAAGATCCAAACCAGACCAGAACTGTACCAGTGATTACCATTCAACCAAACATGCCAATAAAATGAGCACTGATTGATAAAGTTCCGATCCAGATCAGAACCGCACCAATGATTACCATAAAACCAAACATGCCAATAAAATGAGCACTGATTAAGAAAGATCCATCCCAGACCAGAACCGTACCAGTGGTTACCATACTACCAAACATGCCAATAAAATATTCACTGATTAATAAAGATCTGAACCAGACCAGAACTGCAGCAGTGATTACCATACTACCAAACATGGCAATAAAATGAGCTCTGATTAATAAAGAGCCGAACCAGACCATAACCGTACTAGTCATTACCATACTACTAAACATGCCAAACAAATGAGCACTGTTTAATAAAGATCCGATCCAGACTAGAACCACATCAGTGATTACCATATTACCAAGCATGCCAATAAAATGAGCACTGATTAATAAAGTTCCAAACCAGACAAGAACCGCACCAGTGATTAGCATACTACGAAACATGCCAATAAAATTATCACTGATTAATAAAGATCCAAAGCAGACCAGAACCACACCCGTGATTACCATTCTACCAAACATGCCAATAAAATGAGCACTGAATAATAAAGATCCAAACCAGACCAGAACCGTAACTGTGATAACCATACTACTAAACATGCCAATAAAATGAGCACTGATTATAAAGATGCGCACCAGACCAGAACCGCACCAGTGATTACCATACTACCAAACATGTCAATAAAATGAGCACTGATTAAAAAAGATCCGAACCAGACCAGAACCGCACCAGTGATTACCGTACTCTCAAACATACCAATAGAATGAGCACTGATTAATAAAGATCTGAACCAGACCAGTACTGCAGCATTGATTACCATACTGCCAATCATGACAGTAAAATGAGCTCTGATTAATAAAGATCCGAACCAGACCAGAACCGCACCAGTGATTACCATAAAAACAAACATGCCAACAAAATAAGCACTGATTAATAAAGATCCAAACCAGACCAGAACCGTACCAGTGATTAACATACTACCAAACATGCCAAAAAAATGAGAACTGATTAATAAAGATCTGAACCAGACCGGAACTGCAGCAGTGATTACCATACTACCAAACATGACAATAAAATGAGCACTGATTAATAAAGATCTGAACCAGACCAAAACCATACCAGTGATTACCATACTACTAAACATGCCAATAAAATTAGCGCTGATTAATAAAGATCAGAACCAGACCAGTACTGCTGCATTGATTACCATACTACCAAACATGACAATCAAATGAGCACTGTTTAATAAAGATCCGAACCAGACTAGAACCATAGCAGTGATTACCATACTACCAAGCACACCAATAAAATGAGCACTGATTAATAAAGATCCGAACCAGACCAGAACCACACCAGTGATTACCATACAACCAACCTTGCCAACAAAATTAGCACTGATTAATAAAGATCCAAACCAGACCAGAACCACACCAGTGATTACCATACTACCAAACATGCCAATAAGATGAGCACTGATTAATAAAGATCCGAACCAGACCAGAACCGTACCAGTGATTAGCATACTACGAAACATGGCAATAAAATGAGCACTGATTAATAAAGATCCGAACCAGACCAGAATCACACCAGTAATTACCATACTACCAAACATGCCAATAAAATGAGCACTGATTATTAAAGATCCAAACGAGACCAGAACTGTACCAGTGATTACGATGCAACCAAACATGGCAATAAAATGACCACTGATTAATAAAGATCCGAATCAAACCAGAACCGCACCAGTGATTACCCTGCTAGCAAACATGCCAATAAAATTACCACTGATTAATAAAGATCTGAACAAGACCAGAACGCACCAGTGATTACAACACTACCAAACATGGCAATAAAATGACCACTGATCAATAAAGATCCGAACCAAACCAGAACCGTTCCAGTGATTACCATACTACCAAACATGCCAATAAAATTAACAGTGATTAATAAAGATCCAAACCAGACCAGAACCACACCAGTGATTACCATACTACCAAAGATGCCAATAAGATGAGCACTGATTAATAAAGATCCAAACCAGACCAGAACTGTACCAGTGATTACCATTCAACCAAACATGCCAATAAAATGAGCACTGATTAATAAAGATCCGATCCAGATCAGAACCGCACCAATGATTACCATAAAACCAAACATGCCAATAAAATGAGCACTGATTAAGAAAGATCCATCCCAGACCAGAACCGTACCAGTGGTTACCATACTACCAAACATGCCAATAAAATATTCACTGATTAATAAAGATCTGAACCAGACCAGAACTGCAGCAGTGATTACCATACTACCAAACATGGCAATAAAATGAGCTCTGATTAATAAAGAGCCGAACCAGACCATAACCGTACTAGTCATTACCATACTACTAAACATGCCAAACAAATGAGCACAGTTTAATAAAGATCCGAACCAGACTAGAACCACATCAGTGATTACCATATTACCAAGCATGCCAATAAAATGAGCACTGATTAATAAAGTTCCAAACCAGACAAGAACCGCACCAGTGATTAGCATACTACGAAACATGCCAATAAAATTATCACTGATTAATAAAGATCCAAAGCAGACCAGAACCACACCAGTGATTACCATTCTACCAAACATGCCAATAAAATGAGCACTGAATAATAAAGATCCAAACCAGACCAGAACCGTAACTGTGATTACCATACTACTAAACATGCCAATAAAATGAGCACTGATTATAAAGATGCGCACCAGACCAGAACCGCACCAGTGATTACCATACTACCAAACATGTCAATAAAATGAGCACTGATTAAAAAAGATCCGAACCAGACCAGAACCGCACCAGTGATTACCGTACTATCAAACATACCAATAGAATGAGCACTGATTAATAAAGATCTGAACTAGACCAGTACTGCAGCATTGATTACCATACTGCCAATCATGACAATAAAATGAGCACCGATTATTAAAGATCCAAACCAGACCAGAACCGTACCAATGATTACCATACTACCAAACATGCCAATAAAATGAACACTCATTAATAAAGATCCGAATCAGACCAGAACCGAACCAGTGATTACCATACTACCAAACATGCCAATAAAATCAGCACTGATTAATAAAGATCCAGACCAGACCAGAACCACACCAGTGATTACCATACAACCAAACTTGCCAATAAAATTAGCAGTGATTAATAAAGATCCAAACCAGACCAGAACCGTACCAGTGATGACCATTCTACCAAACATGCCAATAAAATGAGCACTGATTAATAAAGATCCAATCAAGAATAGAACTGCAGCAGTGATTACCATTCTACCAAACATGACAATAAAATGAGCACTGATTAATAAAGATCCGAACCAGACCAGAACCACACCAGTGATTACCATACAACCAACCTTGCCAACAAAATGAGCACTGATTAATAAAGATCCAGACCAGACCAGAACCACACCAGTGATTACCATACAACCAAACTTGCCAATAAAATTAGCAGTGATTAATAAAGATCCAAACCAGACCAGAACCATACCAGTGATGACCATTCTTCCAAACATGCCAATAAAATGAGCACTGATTAATAAAGATCTGAACCAGACCAGAACCGTACCAGTGATGACCATTCTACCAAACATGCCAATAAAATGAGCACTGATTAATAAAGATCCGAACCAGAATAGAACTGCAGCAGTGACAACCAAACATGACAATAAAATGAGCACTGATTATTAAAGATCCAAACGAAACCAGAACTGTACCAGTGATTACGATGCAACCAAACATGACAATAAAATGACCACTGATTAATAAAGATCAGAATCAAACCAGAACCGCACCAGTGATTACCCTACTAGCAAACATGCCAATAAAAATACCACTGATTAAAAAAGATGTGAACAAGACCAGAACGCACCAGTGATTACAACACTACCAAACATGGCAATAAAATGACCACTGATTAATAAAGATCCGATCCAGACCAGAACCGCACCAATGATTACCATAAAACCAAACAGGGCCAATAAAATGAGCACTGATTAAGAAAGATCCAACCCAGACCAGGACCGTACCAGTGGTTACCATACTACCAAACATGCCAATAAAATATTAACTGATTAATAAAGATCTGAACCAGACCAGAACTGCAGCAGTGATTACCATACTACCAAACATCACAATAAAATGAGCACTGATTAATAAAGATCCGAACCAGACCATAACCGTACTAGTGATTACCATACTACTAAACATGCCAATCAAATGAGCACTGTTTAGTAAAGATCCGAACCAGACTAGAACCATATCAGTGATTACCATACTACCAAGCACGCCAATAAAATGAGCACTGATTAATAAAGTTCCAAACCAGATGAGAACCACACCAGTGATTAGCATACTACGAAACATGGCAATAAAATGAGCTCTGATTAATAAAGATCCGAACCAGACCAGAACCACACCAGTGATTACCATACTACCAAACATGCCAATAAAATTATCACTGATTAATAAAGATCCAGACCAGACCAGAACCACACCAGTGATTACCATACAACCAAACTTGCCAATAAAATTAGCAGTGATTAATAAAGATCCAAACCAGACAGAACCGTACCAGTGATGACCATTCTACCAAACATGCCAATAAAATGAGCACTGATTAATAAAGATCCGAACCAGACCAGAACCGTACCAGTGATGACCATTCTACCAAACATGCCAATAAAATGAGCACTGATTAATAAAGATCCGAACCAGAATAGAACTGCAGCAGTGATTACCATACTACCAAGCACGCCAATAAAATGAGCACTGATTAATAAAGTTCCAAACCAGATGAGAACCGCACCAGTGATTAGCATACTACGAAACATGACAATAAAATGAGCACTGATTAATAAAGATCCGAACCAGACCAGAACCACACCAGTGATTACCATACAACCAACCTTGCCAACAAAATGAGCACTGATTAATAAAGATCCGAACCAGACCAGAACTGTACCAGTGATTACCATTCTACCAAACATGTCAATAAAATGAGCACTGATTAATAAAGATCCAGACCAGACCAGAACCACACCAGTGATTACCATACAATCAAACTTGCCAATAAAATTAGCAGTGATTAATAAAGATCCAAACCAGACCAGAACCGTACCAGTGATGACCATTTTACCAAACATGCCAATAAAATGAGCACTGATTAATAAAGATCCGAACCAGAATAGAACTGCAGCAGTGATTACCATACTACCAAACATGACAATAAAATGAGCACTGATTAATAAAGATCCGAACCAGACCAGAACCACACCAGTGATTACCATACAACCAACCTTGCCAACAAAATTAGCACTGGTTAATAAAGATCCAAACCAGACCAGAACCACACCAGTGATTACCATACTACCAAACATGCCAATAAGATGAGCACTGATTAATAAAGATCCGAACCAGACCAGAACCACACCAGTAATTACCATACTACCAAACATGCCAATAAAATGAGCACTGATTATTAAAGATCCAAACGAGACCAGAACTGTACCAGTGATTACGATGCAACCAAACATGGCAATAAAATGACCACTGATTAATAAAGATATGAACAAGACCAGAACGCACCAGTGATTACAACACTACAAAACATGGCAATAAAATGGCCACTGATTAATAAAGATCCGATCCAGACCAGAACCGCACCAATGATTACCATAAAACCAAACATGCCAATAAAATGAGCACTGATTAAGAAAGATCCAGCCCAGACCAGAACCGTACCAGTGGTTACCATACTACCAAACATGCCAATAAAATATTAACTGATTAATAAAGATCTGAACCAGACCAGAACTGCAGCAGTGATTACCATACTACCAAACATGACAATAAAATGAGCATTGATTAATAAAGATCCGAACCAGACCATAACCGTACTAGTGATTACCATACTACTAAACATGCCAATCAAATGAGCACTGTTTAATAAAGATCCGAACCAGACTAGAACCATTGCAGTGAATACCATACTACCAAGCACGCCAATAAAATGAGCACTGATTAATAAAGTTCCAAACCAGACGAGAACCGCACCAGTGATTAGCATACTATGAAACATGGCAATAAAATGAGCACTGATTAATAAAGATCCGAACCAGACCAGAACGGTACCAGTGATTACCACACTACCGAACATGCCAATAAAATGAACACTGATTAAAAAAGATCTGAACCAGACCAGAACCGTACCTGTGATTACCATATACCAAACATGTCAATAAAATGAGCACTGATTAATAAAGATCCAGACCAGACCAGAACCACACCAGTGATTACCATACAACCAAACTTGCCAATAAAATTAGCAGTGATTAATAAAGATCCAAACCAGACCAGAACTGTACCAGTGATGACCATTCTACCAAACATGCCAATAAAATGAGCACTGATTAATAAAGATCCGAACCAGACCAGAACCGTACCAGTGATGACCATTCTACCAAACATGCCAATAAAATGACCACTGATTAAAAAAGATCCAAACCAGAATAGAACTGCAGCAGTGATTACCATACTACCAAACATGACAATAAAATGAGCACTGATTAATAAAGATCCGAACCAGACCAGAACCACACCAGTGATTACCATACAACCAACCTTGATAACAAAATTAGCACTGATTAATAAAGATCCAAACCAGACCAGAACCAAACCAGTGATTACCATACTACCAAACATGCCAATAAGATGAGCACTGATTAATAAAGATCTGAACCAGACCAGAACCGTACCAGTGATGACCATTCTACCAAACATGCCAATAAAATGAGCACTGATTAATAAAGATCCGAACCAGACCAGAACCACACCAGTAATTACCATACTACCAAACATGCCAATAAAATGAGCACTGATTATTAAAGATCCAAACGAGACCAGAACTGTACCAGTGATTACGATGCAACCAAACATGGCAATAAAATGACCACTGATTAATAAAGATCCGAATCAAACCAGAACCGCACCAGTGATTACCCTACTAGCAAACATGCCAATAAAATTACCACTGATTGATAAAGATATGAACAAGACCAGAACGCACCAGTGATTACAACACTACCAAACATGGCAATAAAATGACCACTGATTAATAAAGATCCGATCCAGACCAGAACCACACCAATGATTACCATAAAACCAAACATGCCAATAAAATGAGCACTGATTAAGAAAGATCCAACCCAGACCAGAACCGTACCAGTGGTTACCATACTACCAAACATGCCAATAAAATATTAACTGATTAATAAACATCTGAACCAGACCAGAACTGCAGCAGTGATTACCATACTACCAAACATGACAATAAAATGAGCACTGATTAATAAAGATCCGAACCAGACCAGAACCACACCAGTGATTACCATACAACCAACCTTGCCAACAAAATGAGCACTGATTAATAAAGATCCGAACCAGACCAGAACTGTACCAGTGATTACCATTCTACCAAACATGTCAATAAAATGAGCACTGATTAATAAAGATCCAAACCAGACCAGAACCACACCAGTGATTACCATACAATCAAACTTGCCAATAAAATTAGCAGTGATTAATAAAGATCCAAACCAGACCAGAACCGTACCAGTGATGACCATTTTACCAAACATGCCAATAAAATGAGCACTGATTAATAAAGATCCGAACCAGAATAGAACTGCAGCAGTGATTACCATACTACCAAACATGACAATAAAATGAGCACTGATTAATAAAGATCCGAACCAGACCAGAACCACACCAGTGATTACCATACAACCAACCTTGCCAACAAAATTAGCACTGGTTAATAAAGATCCAAACCAGACCAGAACCACACCAGTGATTACCATACTACCAAACATGCCAATAAGATGAGCACTGATTAATAAAGATCCGAACCAGACCAGAACCGTACCAGTGATGACCATTATACCAAACATGCCAATACAATGAGCATTGATTAATAAAGATCCGAACCAGACCAGAACCACACCAGTAATTACCATACTACCAAACATGCCAATAAAATGAGCACTGATTATTAAAGATCCAAACGAGACCAGAACTGTACCAGTGATTACGATGCAACCAAACATGGCAATAAAATGACCACTGATTAATAAAGATATGAACAAGACCAGAACGCACCAGTGATTACAACACTACAAAACATGGCAATAAAATGGCCACTGATTAATAAAGATCCGATCCAGACCAGAACCGCACCAATGATTACCATAAAACCAAACATGCCAATAAAATGAGCACTGATTAAGAAAGATCCAGCCCAGACCAGAACCGTACCAGTGGTTACCATACTACCAAACATGCCAATAAAATATTAACTGATTAATAAAGATCTGAACCAGACCAGAACTGCAGCAGTGATTACCATACTACCAAACATGACAATAAAATGAGCATTGATTAATAAATATCCGAACCAGACCATAACCGTACTAGTGATTACCATACTACTAAACATGCCAATCAAATGAGCACTGTTTAATAAAGATCCGAACCAGACTAGAACCATTGCAGTGAATACCATACTACCAAGCACGCCAATGAAATGAGCACTGATTAATAAAGTTCCAAACCAGACGAGAACCGCACCAGTGATTAGCATACTATGAAACATGGCAATAAAATGAGCACTGATTAATAAAGATCCGAACCAGACCAGAACGGTACCAGTGATTACCACACTACCGAACATGCCAATAAAATGAACACTGATTAAAAAAGATCTGAACCAGACCAGAACCGTACCTGTGATTACCATATACCAAACATGTCAATAAAATGAGCACTGATTAATAAAGATCCAGACCAGACCAGAACCACACCAGTGATTACCATACAACCAAACTTGCCAATAAAATTAGCAGTGATTAATAAAGATCCAAACCAGACCAGAACTGTACCAGTGATGACCATTCTACCAAACATGCCAATAAAATGAGCACTGATTAATAAAGATCCGAACCAGACCAGAACCGTACCAGTGATGACCATTCTACCAAACATGCCAATAAAATGACCACTGATTAAAAAAGATCCAAACCAGAATAGAACTGCAGCAGTGATTACCATACTACCAAACATGACAATAAAATGAGCACTGATTAATAAAGATCCGATCCAGACCAGAACCACACCAGTGATTACCATACAACCAACCTTGATAACAAAATTAGCACTGATTAATAAAGATCCAAACCAGACCAGAACCAAACCAGTGATTACCATACTACCAAACATGCCAATAAGATGAGCACTGATTAATAAAGATCTGAACCAGACCAGAACCGTACCAGTGATGACCATTCTACCAAACATGCCAATAAAATGAGCACTGATTAATAAAGATCCGAACCAGACCAGAACCACACCAGTAATTACCATACTACCAAACATGCCAATAAAATGAGCACTGATTATTAAAGATCCAAACGAGACCAGAACTGTACCAGTGATTACGATGCAACCAAACATGGCAATAAAATGACCACTGATTAATAAAGATCCGAATCAAACCAGAACCGCACCAGTGATTACCCTACTAGCAAACATGCCAATAAAATTACCACTGATTGATAAAGAAATGAACAAGACCAGAACGCACCAGTGATTACAACACTACCAAACATGGCAATAAAATGACCACTGATTAATAAAGATCCGATCCAGACCAGAACCACACCAATGATTACCATAAAACCAAACATGCCAATAAAATGAGCACTGATTAAGAAAGATCCAACCCAGACCAGAACCGTACCAGTGGTTACCATACTACCAAACATGCCAATAAAATATTAACTGATTAATAAACATCTGAACCAGACCAGAACTGCAGCAGTGATTACCATACTACCAAACATGACAATAAAATGAGCACTGATTAATAAAGATCCGAACCAGACCATGACCGTACTAGTGATTACCATACTACTAAACATGCCAATCAAATGAGCATTGTTTAATAAAGATCCGAACCAGACTAGAACCATTGCAGTAATTACCATACTACCAAGCACGCCAATAAAATGAGCACTGATTAATAAAGTTCCAAACCAGATGAGAACCGCACCAGTGATTAGCATATTACGAAACATGGCAATAAAATGAGCACTGATTAATAAAGATCCGAACCAGACCAGAACCACACCAGTGATTACCATACTACCAAACATGCCAATAAAATGATCACTGATTAATAAAGATCCAAAGCAGACCAGGACCACAACAGTGATTACCATACCACCAAACATGCCAATAAGAAGAGCACTGATTAATAAAGATCCGAACCAGACCAGAACTGTATTCGTGATTACCATTCTACCAAACATGCCAATAAAATGAGCACTGATTAATAAAGATCCAAACCAGACCAGGACCGTAACCGTGATTACCATACTACTAAACATGCCAATAAAATGAGCATTGATTATAAAGAGGCGCACCAGACCAGAACCGCACCAATGATTACTATACTACCAAACATGTCAATAAAATGAGCACTGATTAAATAAGATCTGAACCAGACCAGAACCGTACCAATGATTACCATACTACCAAACATGCCAATAAATGAACACTCATTAATAAAGATCCGAATCAGACCAGAACCGAACCAGTGATTACCATACTACCAAACATGCCAATAAAATGAGCACTGATTATTAAAGATCCGAACCATACCAGAACCATAGCAGTGATTGCCGTACTACCAAACATGCCAATAAAATGACCACTGATTAATAAAGATCCCAACCAGACCAGAACTGCAGCAGTGATTACCATACTACCAAACATGCCAATAAAATGAGCATTGATTAATAAAGATCCAAACCAGACCAGAACCGCAACAGTGATTAACGTACTAACAAACGTAACAATAGAATGAGCACTGATTAATAAAGATATGAACCATACCAGAGCCGCACAAGTGATTACCATACTACCAAACATGCCAGTAAAATGAGCACTGATTAATAAAGATCCGAACCAGAATGGAACTGCAGCAGTGACTACCATACTACCAAACATGACGATAAAATTAGCACTGATTAATAAAGATCCGAACCAGACCAGAACGGTACCAGTGATTACCACACTAACAAACATGCCAATAAAATGAACACTGATTAAAAAAGATCTGAACCAGACCAGAACCGTACCTGTGATTACCATATACCAAACATGCCAATAAAATGAGCGCTGATTAATAAAGATCCGAATCATACCAGTACCGCACCAGTGATTACCATACAACCAAACATGCCAATAAAATATTAACTGATTAATAAAGATCTGAACCAGACCAGAACTGCAGCAGTGATTACCATACTACCAAACATGACAATAAAATGAGCACTGATTAATAAAGATCCGAACCAGACCATAACAGTACTAGTGATTACCATACTACTAAACATGCCAATCAAATGAGCACTGATTAATAAAGATCCGAACCAGAATAGAACTGCAGCAGGGATTACCATACTACCAAACATGACAATAAAATGAGCAGTGATTAATAAAGATCCAAACCAGACCAGAACCACACCAGTGATTACCATACAACCAAACATGCCGACAAAATCAGCACAGATTAATAAAGATCCAAACCAGACCAAAACCGTACCAGTGATTACCATACTACCAAACATGACAATAAAATGAGCAGTGATTAATAAAGATCCGAACCAGACCAGAACCAGACCAGTGATTACCATACAACCAAACATGCCGACAAAATCAGCACAGATTAATAAAGATCCAAACCAGACCAAAACAGTACCAGTGATTACCATACTACCAAACATGCCAATAAAATTAGCAGTGATTAATAAAGATCCAAACCAGACCAGAACCACACCAGTGATTACCATACTACCAAACATGCCAATATGATGAGCACTGATTAATAAGGATCCAAACCAGACCAGAACCGTACCAGTGATGACCATTCTACCAAACATGCCAATAAAATGAGCACTGATTAATAAAGATCCAAACCAGACCAGAACCGCACCATTGATTACCATAAAACCAAACATGCCAACAAAATGAGCACTGATTAATAAAGATCTGAACCAGACCAGTACTGTAGCATTGATTACCATTCTACCAAACATGAATATCAAATGAGCATTGTTTAATAAAGATCCGAACCAGACCAGAACCATAGCAGTACACGCCAATAAAATGAGTACTGATTAATAAAGTTCCAAACCAGACGAGACCCGCACCAGTGATTAGCATACTACGAAACAAGGCAATAAAATGAGCACTGATTAATAAAGATCCGAACCAGACCAGAACCATACTAGTGATTACCATACTACCAACATGTCAATAAAATGACCACTGATTAATAAAGAACCGAACCAGACCAGAACCATAGCAGTGATTACCATACTACCAAACACGCCAATAAAATTAGCACTGATTAATAAAGATCAGAACCAGACCTGTATTGCTGCATTGATTACCATACTACCAAACATGACAATCAAATGAGCACTGTTTAATAAAGATCCGAACCAGACTAGAACCATAGCAGTGATTACCATACTACCAAGCACGCCAATAAAATGAGCACTGATTAATAAAGATCCAGACCAGACCAGAACCACACCAGTGATTACCATACAACCAAACTTGCCAATAAAATTAGCAGTGATTAATAAAGATCCAAACCAGACCAGAACCGTACCAGTGATGACCATTCTACCAAACATGCCAATAAAATGAGCACTGATTAATAAAGATCCAATCAAGAATAGAACTGCAGCAGTGATTACCATTCTACCAAACATGACAATAAAATGAGCACTGATTAATAAAGATCCGAACCAGACCAGAACCACACCAGTGATTACCATACAACCAACCTTGCCAACAAAATGAGCACTGATTAATAAAGATCCAGACCAGACCAGAACCACACCAGTGATTACCATACAACCAAACTTGCCAATAAAATTAGCAGTGATTAATAAAGATCCAAACCAGACCAGAACCATACCAGTGATGACCATTCTTCCAAACATGCCAATAAAATGAGCACTGATTAATAAAGATCTGAACCAGACCAGAACCGTACCAGTGATGACCATTCTACCAAACATGCCAATAAAATGAGCACTGATTAATAAAGATTCGAACCAGAATAGAACTGCAGCAGTGACAACCAAACATGACAATAAAATGAGCACTGATTATTAAAGATCCAAACGAAACCAGAACTGTACCAGTGATTACGATGCAACCAAACATGACAATAAAATGACCACTGATTAATAAAGATCCGAATCAAACCAGAACCGCACCAGTGATTACCCTACTAGCAAACATGCCAATAAAAATACCACTGATTAAAAAAGATGTGAACAAGACCAGAACGCACCAGTGATTACAACACTACCAAACATGGCAATAAAATGACCACTGATTAATAAAGATCCGATCCAGACCAGAACCGCACCAATGATTACCATAAAACCAAACAGGGCCAATAAAATGAGCACTGATTAAGAAAGATCCAACCCAGACCAGGACCGTACCAGTGGTTACCATACTACCAAACATGCCAATAAAATATTAACTGATTAATAAAGATCTGAACCAGACCAGAACTGCAGCAGTGATTACCATACTACCAAACATCACAATAAAATGAGCACTGATTAATAAAGATCCGAACCAGACCATAACCGTACTAGTGATTACCATACTACTAAACATGCCAATCAAATGAGCACTGTTTAGTAAAGATCCGAACCAGACTAGAACCATATCAGTGATTACCATACTACCAAGCACGCCAATAAAATGAGCACTGATTAATAAAGTTCCAAACCAGATGAGAACCACACCAGTGATTAGCATACTACGAAACATGGCAATAAAATGAGCTCTGATTAATAAAGATCCGAACCAGACCAGAACCACACCAGTGATTACCATACTACCAAACATGCCAATAAAATTATCACTGATTAATAAAGATCCAGACCAGACCAGAACCACACCAGTGATTACCATACAACCAAACTTGCCAATAAAATTAGCAGTGATTAATAAAGATCCAAACCAGACAGAACCGTACCAGTGATGACCATTCTACCAAACATGCCAATAAAATGAGCACTGATTAATAAAAATCCGAACCAGACCAGAACCGTACCAGTGATGACCATTCTACCAAACATGCCAATAAAATGAGCACTGATTAATAAAGATCCGAACCAGAATAGAACTGCAGCAGTGATTACCATACTACCAAGCACGCCAATAAAATGAGCACTGATTAATAAAGTTCCAAACCAGATGAGAACCGCACCAGTGATTAGCATACTACGAAACATGACAATAAAATGAGCACTGATTAATAAAGATCCGAACCAGACCAGAACCACACCAGTGATTACCATACAACCAACCTTGCCAACAAAATGAGCACTGATTAATAAAGATCCGAACCAGACCAGAACTGTACCAGTGATTACCATTCTACCAAACATGTCAATAAAATGAGCACTGATTAATAAAGATCCAGACCAGACCAGAACCACACCAGTGATTACCATACAATCAAACTTGCCAATAAAATTAGCAGTGATTAATAAAGATCCAAACCAGACCAGAACCGTATCAGTGATGACCATTTTACCAAACATGCCAATAAAATGAGCACTGATTAATAAAGATCCGAACCAGAATAGAACTGCAGCAGTGATTACCATACTACCAAACATGACAATAAAATGAGCACTGATTAATAAAGATCCGAACCAGACCAGAACCACACCAGTGATTACCATACAACCAACCTTGCCAACAAAATTAGCACTGGTTAATAAAGATCCAAACCAGACCAGAACCACACCAGTGATTACCATACTACCAAACATGCCAATAAGATGAGCACTGATTAATAAAGATCCGAACCAGACCAGAACCGTACCAGTGATGACCATTATACCAAACATGCCAATAAAATGAGCACTGATTAATAAAGATCCGAACCAGACCAGAACCACACCAGTAATTACCATACTACCAAACATGCCAATAAAATGAGCACTGATTATTAAAGATCCAAACGAGACCAGAACTGTACCAGTGATTACGATGCAACCAAACATGGCAATAAAATGACCACTGATTAATAAAGATATGAACAAGACCAGAACGCACCAGTGATTACAACACTACAAAACATGGCAATAAAATGGCCACTGATTAATAAAGATCCGATCCAGACCAGAACCGCACCAATGATTACCATAAAACCAAACATGCCAATAAAATGAGCACTGATTAAGAAAGATCCAGCCCAGACCAGAACCGTACCAGTGGTTACCATACTACCAAACATGCCAATAAAATATTAACTGATTAATAAAGATCTGAACCAGACCAGAACTGCAGCAGTGATTACCATACTACCAAACATGACAATAAAATGAGCATTGATTAATAAAGATCCGAACCAGACCATAACCGTACTAGTGATTACCATACTACTAAACATGCCAATCAAATGAGCACTGTTTAATAAAGATCCGAACCAGACTAGAACCATTGCAGTGAATACCATACTACCAAGCACGCCAATAAAATGAGCACTGATTAATAAAGTTCCAAACCAGACGAGAACCGCACCAGTGATTAGCATACTATGAAACATGGCAATAAAATGAGCACTGATTAATAAAGATCCGAACCAGACCAGAACGGTACCAGTGATTACCACACTACCGAACATGCCAATAAAATGAACACTGATTAAAAAAGATCTGAACCAGACCAGAACCGTACCTGTGATTACCATATACCAAACATGTCAATAAAATGAGCACTGATTAATAAAGATCCAGACCAGACCAGAACCACACCAGTGATTACCATACAACCAAACTTGCCAATAAAATTAGCAGTGATTAATAAAGATCCAAACCAGACCAGAACTGTACCAGTGATGACCATTCTACCAAACATGCCAATAAAATGAGCACTGATTAATAAAGATCCGAACCAGACCAGAACCGTACCAGTGATGACCATTCTACCAAACATGCCAATAAAATGACCACTGATTAAAAAAGATCCAAACCAGAATAGAACTGCAGCAGTGATTACCATACTACCAAACATGACAATAAAATGAGCACTGATTAATAAAGATCCGAACCAGACCAGAACCACACCAGTGATTACCATACAACCAACCTTGATAACAAAATTAGCACTGATTAATAAAGATCCAAACCAGACCAGAACCAAACCAGTGATTACCATACTACCAAACATGCCAATAAGATGAGCACTGATTAATAAAGATCTGAACCAGACCAGAACCGTACCAGTGATGACCATTCTACCAAACATGCCAATAAAATGAGCACTGATTAATAAAGATCCGAACCAGACCAGAACCACACCAGTAATTACCATACTACCAAACATGCCAATAAAATGAGCACTGATTATTAAAGATCCAAACGAGACCAGAACTGTACCAGTGATTACGATGCAACCAAACATGGCAATAAAATGACCACTGATTAATAAAGATCCGAATCAAACCAGAACCGCACCAGTGATTACCCTACTAGCAAACATGCCAATAAAATTACCACTGATTGATAAAGATATGAACAAGACCAGAACGCACCAGTGATTACAACACTACCAAACATGGCAATAAAATGACCACTGATTAATAAAGATCCGATCCAGACCAGAACCACACCAATGATTACCATAAAACCAAACATGCCAATAAAATGAGCACTGATTAAGAAAGATCCAACCCAGACCAGAACCGTACCAGTGGTTACCATACTACCAAACATGCCAATAAAATATTAACTGATTAATAAACATCTGAACCAGACCAGAACTGCAGCAGTGATTACCATACTACCAAACATGACAATAAAATGAGCACTGATTAATAAAGATCCGAACCAGACCAGAACCACACCAGTGATTACCATACAACCAACCTTGCCAACAAAATGAGCACTGATTAATAAAGATCCGAACCAGACCAGAACTGTACCAGTGATTACCATTCTACCAAACATGTCAATAAAATGAGCACTGATTAATAAAGATCCAAACCAGACCAGAACCACACCAGTGATTACCATACAATCAAACTTGCCAATAAAATTAGCAGTGATTAATAAAGATCCAAACCAGACCAGAACCGTACCAGTGATGACCATTTTACCAAACATGCCAATAAAATGAGCACTGATTAATAAAGATCCGAACCAGAATAGAACTGCAGCAGTGATTACCATACTACCAAACATGACAATAAAATGAGCACTGATTAATAAAGATCCGAACCAGACCAGAACCACACCAGTGATTACCATACAACCAACCTTGCCAACAAAATTAGCACTGGTTAATAAAGATCCAAACCAGACCAGAACCACACCAGTGATTACCATACTACCAAACATGCCAATAAGATGAGCACTGATTAATAAAGATCCGAACCAGACCAGAACCGTACCAGTGATGACCATTATACCAAACATGCCAATACAATGAGCATTGATTAATAAAGATCCGAACCAGACCAGAACCACACCAGTAATTACCATACTACCAAACATGCCAATAAAATGAGCACTGATTATTAAAGATCCAAACGAGACCAGAACTGTACCAGTGATTACGATGCAACCAAACATGGCAATAAAATGACCACTGATTAATAAAGATATGAACAAGACCAGAACGCACCAGTGATTACAACACTACAAAACATGGCAATAAAATGGCCACTGATTAATAAAGATCCGATCCAGACCAGAACCGCACCAATGATTACCATAAAACCAAACATGCCAATAAAATGAGCACTGATTAAGAAAGATCCAGCCCAGACCAGAACCGTACCAGTGGTTACCATACTACCAAACATGCCAATAAAATATTAACTGATTAATAAAGATCTGAACCAGACCAGAACTGCAGCAGTGATTACCATACTACCAAACATGACAATAAAATGAGCATTGATTAATAAATATCCGAACCAGACCATAACCGTACTAGTGATTACCATACTACTAAACATGCCAATCAAATGAGCACTGTTTAATAAAGATCCGAACCAGACTAGAACCATTGCAGTGAATACCATACTACCAAGCACGCCAATGAAATGAGCACTGATTAATAAAGTTCCAAACCAGACGAGAACCGCACCAGTGATTAGCATACTATGAAACATGGCAATAAAATGAGCACTGATTAATAAAGATCCGAACCAGACCAGAACGGTACCAGTGATTACCACACTACCGAACATGCCAATAAAATGAACACTGATTAAAAAAGATCTGAACCAGACCAGAACCGTACCTGTGATTACCATATACCAAACATGTCAATAAAATGAGCACTGATTAATAAAGATCCAGACCAGACCAGAACCACACCAGTGATTACCATACAACCAAACTTGCCAATAAAATTAGCAGTGATTAATAAAGATCCAAACCAGACCAGAACTGTACCAGTGATGACCATTCTACCAAACATGCCAATAAAATGAGCACTGATTAATAAAGATCCGAACCAGACCAGAACCGTACCAGTGATGACCATTCTACCAAACATGCCAATAAAATGACCACTGATTAAAAAAGATCCAAACCAGAATAGAACTGCAGCAGTGATTACCATACTACCAAACATGACAATAAAATGAGCACTGATTAATAAAGATCCGAACCAGACCAGAACCACACCAGTGATTACCATACAACCAACCTTGATAACAAAATTAGCACTGATTAATAAAGATCCAAACCAGACCAGAACCAAACCAGTGATTACCATACTACCAAACATGCCAATAAGATGAGCACTGATTAATAAAGATCTGAACCAGACCAGAACCGTACCAGTGATGACCATTCTACCAAACATGCCAATAAAATGAGCACTGATTAATAAAGATCCGAACCAGACCAGAACCACACCAGTAATTACCATACTACCAAACATGCCAATAAAATGAGCACTGATTATTAAAGATCCAAACGAGACCAGAACTGTACCAGTGATTACGATGCAACCAAACATGGCAATAAAATGACCACTGATTAATAAAGATCCGAATCAAACCAGAACCGCACCAGTGATTACCCTACTAGCAAACATGCCAATAAAATTACCACTGATTGATAAAGAAATGAACAAGACCAGAACGCACCAGTGATTACAACACTACCAAACATGGCAATAAAATGACCACTGATTAATAAAGATCCGATCCAGACCAGAACCACACCAATGATTACCATAAAACCAAACATGCCAATAAAATGAGCACTGATTAAGAAAGATCCAACCCAGACCAGAACCGTACCAGTGGTTACCATACTACCAAACATGCCAATAAAATATTAACTGATTAATAAACATCTGAACCAGACCAGAACTGCAGCAGTGATTACCATACTACCAAACATGACAATAAAATGAGCACTGATTAATAAAGATCCGAACCAGACCATGACCGTACTAGTGATTACCATACTACTAAACATGCCAATCAAATGAGCATTGTTTAATAAAGATCCGAACCAGACTAGAACCATTGCAGTAATTACCATACTACCAAGCACGCCAATAAAATGAGCACTGATTAATAAAGTTCCAAACCAGATGAGAACCGCACCAGTGATTAGCATATTACGAAACATGGCAATAAAATGAGCACTGATTAATAAAAATCCGAACCAGACCAGAACCACACCAGTGATTACCATACTACCAAACATGCCAATAAAATGATCACTGATTAATAAAGATCCAAAGCAGACCAGGACCACAACAGTGATTACCATACCACCAAACATGCCAATAAGAAGAGCACTGATTAATAAAGATCCGAACCAGACCAGAACTGTATTCGTGATTACCATTCTACCAAACATGCCAATAAAATGAGCACTGATTAATAAAGATCCAAACCAGACCAGGACCGTAACCGTGATTACCATACTACTAAACATGCCAATAAAATGAGCATTGATTATAAAGATGCGCACCAGACCAGAACCGCACCAATGATTACTATACTACCAAACATGTCAATAAAATGAGCACTGATTAAATAAGATCTGAACCAGACCAGAACCGTACCAATGATTACCATACTACCAAACATGCCAATAAATGAACACTCATTAATAAAGATCCGAATCAGACCAGAACCGAACCAGTGATTACCATACTACCAAACATGCCAATAAAATGAGCACTGATTATTAAAGATCCGAACCATACCAGAACCATAGCAGTGATTGCCGTACTACCAAACATGCCAATAAAATGACCACTGATTAATAAAGATCCCAACCAGACCAGAACTGCAGCAGTGATTACCATACTACCAAACATGCCAATAAAATGAGCATTGATTAATAAAGATCCAAACCAGACCAGAACCGCAACAGTGATTAACGTACTAACAAACGTAACAATAGAATGAGCACTGATTAATAAAGATATGAACCATACCAGAGCCGCACAAGTGATTACCATACTACCAAACATGCCAGTAAAATGAGCACTGATTAATAAAGATCCGAACCAGAATGGAACTGCAGCAGTGACTACCATACTACCAAACATGACGATAAAATTAGCACTGATTAATAAAGATCCGAACCAGACCAGAACGGTACCAGTGATTACCACACTAACAAACATGCCAATAAAATGAACACTGATTAAAAAAGATCTGAACCAGACCAGAACCGTACCTGTGATTACCATATACCAAACATGCCAATAAAATGAGCGCTGATTAATAAAGATCCGAATCATACCAGTACCGCACCAGTGATTACCATACAACCAAACATGCCAATAAAATATTAACTGATTAATAAAGATCTGAACCAGACCAGAACTGCAGCAGTGATTACCATACTACCAAACATGACAATAAAATGAGCACTGATTAATAAAGATCCGAACCAGACCATAACAGTACTAGTGATTACCATACTACTAAACATGCCAATCAAATGAGCACTGATTAATAAAGATCCGAACCAGAATAGAACTGCAGCAGGGATTACCATACTACCAAACATGACAATAAAATGAGCAGTGATTAATAAAGATCCAAACCAGACCAGAACCACACCAGTGATTACCATACAACCAAACATGCCGACAAAATCAGCACAGATTAATAAAGATCCAAACCAGACCAAAACCGTACCAGTGATTACCATACTACCAAACATGACAATAAAATGAGCAGTGATTAATAAAGATCCGAACCAGACCAGAACCAGACCAGTGATTACCATACAACCAAACATGCCGACAAAATCAGCACAGATTAATAAAGATCCAAACCAGACCAAAACAGTACCAGTGATTACCATACTACCAAACATGCCAATAAAATTAGCAGTGATTAATAAAGATCCAAACCAGACCAGAACCACACCAGTGATTACCATACTACCAAACATGCCAATATGATGAGCACTGATTAATAAGGATCCAAACCAGACCAGAACCGTACCAGTGATGACCATTCTACCAAACATGCCAATAAAATGAGCACTGATTAATAAAGATCCAAACCAGACCAGAACCGCACCATTGATTACCATAAAACCAAACATGCCAACAAAATGAGCACTGATTAATAAAGATCTGAACCAGACCAGTACTGTAGCATTGATTACCATTCTACCAAACATGAATATCAAATGAGCATTGTTTAATAAAGATCCGAACCAGACCAGAACCATAGCAGTACACGCCAATAAAATGAGTACTGATTAATAAAGTTCCAAACCAGACGAGACCCGCACCAGTGATTAGCATACTACGAAACAAGGCAATAAAATGAGCACTGATTAATAAAGATCCGAACCAGACCAGAACCATACTAGTGATTACCATACTACCAACATGTCAATAAAATGACCACTGATTAATAAAGAACCGAACCAGACCAGAACCATAGCAGTGATTACCATACTACCAAACACGCCAATAAAATTAGCACTGATTAATAAAGATCAGAACCAGACCTGTATTGCTGCATTGATTACCATACTACCAAACATGACAATCAAATGAGCACTGTTTAATAAAGATCCGAACCAGACTAGAACCATAGCAGTGATTACCATACTACCAAGCACGCCAATAAAATGAGCACTGATTAATAAAGTTCCAAACCAGACGAGAACCGCACCAGTGATTAGCATACTACGAAACATGGCAATAAAATGAGCACTGATTAATAAAGATCCGAACCAGACCAGAACCACACCAGTAATTACCATACTACCAAACATGCCAATAAAATGAGCACTGATTATTAAAGATCCAAACGAGACCAGAACTGTACCAGTGATTACGATGCAACCAAACATGGCAATAAAATGACCACTGATTAATAAAGATCCAAATCAAACCAGAACCGCACCAGTGATTACCCTACTAGCAAACATGCCAATAAAATTACCACTGATTAATAAAGATATGAACAAGACCAGAACGCACCAGTGATTACAACACTACCAAACATGGCAATAAAATGACCACTGATTAATAAAGATCCGATCCAGACCAGAACCCCACCAATGATTACCATAAAACCAAACATGCCAATAAAATGAGCACTGATTAAGAAAGATCCAACCCAGACCAGAACTGCAGCAGTGATTACCATACTACCAAACATGACAATAAAATGAGCACTGATTAATAAAGATCCAAACCAGACCATAACCGTACTAGTGATTACCATACTACTAAACATGCCAATCAAATGAGCACTGTTTAATAAAGATCCGAACCAGACTAGAACCATTGCAGTGATTACCATACTACCAAGCACGCCAATAAAATGAGCACTGATTAATAAAGTTCCAAACCAGATGAGAACCGCACCAGTGATTAGCATACTACGAAACATGGCAATAAAATGAGCACTGATTAATAAAGATCCGAACCAGACCAGAACCACACCAATGATTACCATACTACCAAACATGCCAATAAAATGAACACTGATTAATAAAGATCCAAAGCAGACCAGGACCACACCAGTGATTACATACTACCAAACATGCCAATAAGAAGAGCACTGATTAATAAAGATCTGAACCAGTTCAGAACTGTATCCGTGATTACCATTCTACCAAACATGCCAATAAAATGAGCACTGATTAATAAAGATCCAAACTAGACCAGAACCGTAACCGTGATTACCATACTACTAAACATGCCAATAAAATGAGCACTGATTATAAAGATGCGCACCAGACCAGAACCGCACCAGTGATTACCATACTACCAAACATGTCAATAAAATGAGCACTGATTAAAAAAGATCCGAACCAGACCAGAACCGCACCAGTGATTGCCGTACTATCAAACATACCAATAGAATGAGGACTGATTAATAAAGATCTGAACCAGACCAGTACTGCAGCATTGATTACCATACTACCAATCATGACAATAAAATGAGCACCGATTATTAAAGGTCCAAACCAGACTAGAACCGTACCAATGATTACCATACTACCAAACATGCCAATAAATGAACACTCATTAATAAAGATCCGAATCAGACCAGAACCGAACCGGTAATTACCATACTACCAAACATGCCAATAAAATGAGCACTGATTAATAAAGATCCCAACCAGACCAGAACTGCAGCAGTGATTACCATACTACCAAACATGCCAATAAAATGAGCAATGATTAATAAAGATCCAAACCAGACCAGAACCGCACCAGTGATTAACGTACTATCAAACGTAACAATAGAATGAGCACTGATTAATAAATATATGAACCATACCAGAGCCGCACAAGTGATTACCATACTACCAAACATGCCGGTAAAATGAGCACTGATTAATAAAGATCCGAACCAGAATGGAACTGCAGCAGTGACTACCATACTACCAAACATGACGATAAAATTAGCACTGATTAACAAAGATCCAAACCAGACCAGAACCGCACCAGTGATTAACGTACTATCAAACGTAACAATAGAATGAGCACTGATTAATAAAGATATGAACCATACCAGAACCACACCAGTGATTACCATACTACCAAACATGCCAATAAGATGAGCACTGATTAATAAAGATCCGAACCAGATCAGAACCGTACCAGTGATGACCATTCTACCAAACATGCCAATAAAATGAGCACTGATTAATAAAGATCCGAACCAGAATAGAACTGCAGCAGTGATTACCATACTACCAAACATGACAATAAAATGAGCAGTAATTAATAAAGATCCGAACCAGACCAGAACCACACCAGTGATTACCATACAACCAAACATGCCGACAAAATCAGCACAGATTAATAAAGATCCAAACCAGACCAAAACCGTACCAGTGATTACCATACTACCAAACATGCCAATAAAATTAGCAGTGATTAATAAAGATCCAAACCAGACCAGAACCACACCAGTGATTACCATACTACCAAACATGCCAATAAGATGAGCACTGATTAATAAAGATCCAAACCAGACCAGAACCGTACCAGTGATGACCATTCTACCGAACATGCCAATAAAATGAGCACTGATTAATAAAGATCCAAACCAGACCAGAACCGCACCATTAATTACCATAAAACCAAACATGCCAACAAAATGAGCACTGATTAATAAAGATCTGAACCAGATCAGTACTGTATCATTGATTACCATTCTACCAAACATGAATATCAAATGAGCACTGTTTAATAAAGATCCGAACCAGACCAGAACCATAGCAGTACACGCCAATAAAATGAGCACTGATTAATAAAGTTCCAAACCAGACGAGACCCGCACCAGTGATTAGCATACTACGAAACAAGGCAATAAAATGAGCACTGATTAATAAAGATCCGAACCAGACCAGAACCATACTAGTGATTACCATACTACCAACATGTCAATAAAATGACCACTGATTAATAAAGATCCGAACCAGACCAGAACCATAGCAGTGATTACCATACTACCAAACACGCCAATACAATTAGCACTGATTAATAAAGTTCAAAACCAGACAAGAACCGCACCAGTGATTAGCATACTACGAAACATGGCAATAAAATGAGCACTGATTAATAAAGATCCAAACCAGACCAGCACCACACCAGTGATTACCATACTACCAAACATGCCAATAAAATGAGCACTGATTAATAAAATTCCGAACCAGACCAGAACCCTACCAGTGACTGCCATTCTACCAAACATGCCAATAAAATGAGCACTGATTAATAAAGCTCCGAACCTGAACCACACCAGTGATTACTATACTACCAAACATGCCAATAAAATTAGCACTGATTCATAAAGATCCAAAGCAGACCCGAACCACACCAGTGATTACCATAATACCAAACATGCCATTAAGAAGAGCACTGATTTATAAAGATCTTAACCAGACCAGAACCCCACCAGTGATTACCATAAAAACAAACATGCCAACAAAATAAGCACTGATTAATAAAGATCCAAACCAGACCAGAACCGTACCAGTGATTAACATACTACCAAACATGCCAAAAAAATGAGAACTGATTAATAAAGATCTGAACCAGACCGGAACTGCAGCAGTGATTACCATACTACCAAACATGACAATAAAATGAGCACTGATTAATAAAGATCTGAACCAGACCAAAACCATACCAGTGATTACCATACTACTAAACATGCCAATAAAATTAGCGCTGATTAATAAAGATCAGAACCAGACCAGTACTGCTGCATTGATTACCATACTACCAAACATGACAATCAAATGAGCACTGTTTAATAAAGATCCAAACCAGACTAGAACCATAGCAGTGATTACCATACTACCAAGCACGCCAATAAAATGAGCACTGATTAATAAAGTTCCAAACCAGACGAGAACCGCACCAGTGATTAGCATACTACGAAACATGGCAATAAAATGAGCACTGATTAATAAAGATCCGAACCAGACCAGAACCACACCAGTAATTACCATACTACCAAACATGCCAATAAAATGAGCACTGATTATTAAAGATCCAAACGAGACCAGAACTGTACCAGTGATTACGATGCAACCAAACATGGCAATAAAATGACCACTGATTAATAAAGATCCGAATCAAACCAGAACCGCACCAGTGATTACCCAACTAGCAAACATGTCAATAAAATTACCACTGATTAATAAAGATATGAACAAGACCAGAACGCACCAGTGATTACAACACTACCAAACATGGCAATAAAATGACCACTGATTAATAAAGATCCGATCCAGACCAGAACCCCACCAATGATTACCATAAAACCAAACATGCCAATAAAATGAGCACTGATTAAGAAAGATCCAACCCAGACCAGAACCGTACCAGTGGTTACCATACTACCAAACATGCCAATAAAATATTAACTGATTAATAAAGATCTGAACCAGACCAGAACTGCAGCAGTGATTACCATACTACCAAACATGACAATAAAATGAGCACTGATTAATAAAGATCTGAACCAGACCAAAACCATACCAGTGATTACCATACTACTAAACATGCCAATAAAATTAGCGCTGATTAATAAAGATCCGAACCAGACCAGAACCACACCAGTAATTACCATACTACCAAACATGCCAATAAAATGAGCACTGATTATTAAAGATCCAAACGAGACCAGAACTGTACCAGTGATTACGATGCAACCAAACATGGCAATAAAATGACCACTGATTAATAAAGATCCGAATCAAACCAGAACCGCACCAGTGATTACCCAACTAGCAAACATGCCAATAAAATTACCACTGATTAATAAAGATATGAACAAGACCAGAACGCACCAGTGATTACAACACTACCAAACATGGCAATAAAATGACCACTGATTAATAAAGATCCGATCCAGCCCAGAACCCCACCAATGATTACCATAAAACCAAACATGCCAATAAAATGAGCACTGATTAAGAAATATCCAACCCAGACCAGAACCGTACCAGTGGTTACCATACTACCAAACATGCCAATAAAATATTAACTGATTAATAAAGATCTGAACCAGACCAGAACTGCAGCAGTGATTACCATACTACCAAACATGACAATAAAATGAGCACTGATTAATAAAGATCCGAACCAGACCATAACCGTACTAGTGATTACCATACTACTAAACATGCCAATCAAATGAGCACTGTTTAATAAAGATCCGAACCAGACTAGAACCATTGCAGTGATTACCATACTACCAAGCACGCCAATAAAATGAGCACTGATTAATAAAGTTCCAAACCAGATGAGAACCGCACCAGTGATTAGCATACTACGAAACATGGCAATAAAATGAGCACTGATTAATAAAGATCCGAACCAGACCAGAACCACACCAGTGATTACCATACTACCAAACATGCCAATAAAATTATCACTGATTAATAAAGATCCAAAGCAGACCAGGACCACACCAGTGATTACCATACTAACAAACATGCCAATAAGAAGAGCACTGATTAATAAAGATCCGAACCAGACCAGAACTGTATCCGTGATTACCATTCTACCAAACATGCCAATAAAATGAGCACTGATTAATAAAGATCCAAACTAGACCAGAACCGTAACCGTGATTACCATACTACTAAACATGCCAATAAAATGAGCACTGATTATAAAGATGCGCACCAGACCAGAACCGCACCAGTGATTACCATACTACCAAACATGTCAATAAAATGAGCACTGATTAAAAAAGATCCGAACCAGACCAGAACCGCACCAGTGATTGCCGTACTATCAAACATACCAATAGAATGAGGACTGATTAATAAAGATCTGAACCAGACTAATACTGCAGCATTGATTACCATACTACCAATCATGACAATAAAATGAGCACCGATTATTAAAGATCCAAACCAGACCAGAACCGTACCAATGATTACCATACTACCAAACATGCCAATAAATGAACACTCATTAAAAAAGATCCGAATCAGACCAGAACCGAACCACTGATTACCATACTACCAAACATGCCAATAAAATGAGCACTGATTATTAAAGATCCGAACCATACCAGAACCATAGCAGTGATTGCCGTACTACCAAACATGCCAATAAAATGACCACTGATTAATAAAGATCCGAACCAGAATAGAACTGCAGCAGTGATTACCATACTACCAAACATGACAATAAAATGAGCAGTAATTAATAAAGATCCGAACCAGACCAGAACCACACCAGTGATTAGCATACAACCAAACATGCCGACAAAATCAGCACAGATTAATAAAGATCCAAACCAGACCAAAACCGTACCAGTGATTACCATACTACCAAACATGCCAATAAAATTAGCAGTGATTAATTAAGATCCAAACCAGACCAGAACCACACCAGTGATTACCATACTAGCAAACATGCCAATAAGATGAGCACTGATTAATAAAGATCCAAACCAGACCAGAACCGTACCAGTGATGACCATTCTACCAAACATGCCAATAAAATGAGCACTGATTATAAAGATCCAAACCAGACCAGAACCGCACCATTGATTACCATAAAACCAAACATGCCAACAAAATGAGCACTGATTAATAAAGATCTGAACCAGACCAGTACTGTAGCATTGATTACCATTCTACCAAACATGAATATCAAATGAGCACTGTTTAATAAAGATCCGAACCAGACAAGAACCATAGCAGTACACGCCAATAAAATGAGCACTGATTAATAAAGTTCCAAACCAGACGAGACCCGCACCAGTGATTAGCATACTACGAAACAAGGCAATAAAATGAGCACTGATTAATAAAGATCCGAACCAGACCAGAACCATACTAGTGATTACCATACTACCAACATGTCAATAAAATGACCACTGATTAATAAAGATCCGAACCAGACCAGAACCATAGCAGTGATTACCATACTACCAAACACGCCAATAAAATTAGCACTGATTAATAAAGTTCAAAACCAGACAAGAACCGCACCAGCGATTAGCATACTACGAAACATGGCAATAAAATGAGCACTGATTAATAAAGATCCAAACCAGACCAGCACCACACCAGTGATTACCATACTACCAAACATGCCAATAAAATGAGCACTGATTAATAAAGATCCGAACCAGACCAGAACCCTACAAGTGACTGCCATTCTACCAAACATGCCAATAAAATGAGCACTGATTAATAAAGCTCTGAACCTGAACCACACCAGTGATTACCATACTACCAAACATGCCAATAAAATTAGCACTGATTCATAAAGATCCAAAGCAGACCAGAACCACACCAGTGATTACCATACTATCAAACATGCCATTAAGAAGAGCACTGATTAATAAAGATCTGAACCAGACCAGAACCACACCGGTGATTACCATAAAAACAAACATGCCAACAAAATAAGCACTGATTAATAAAGATCCAGACCAGAACCGTACCAGTGATTAACATACTACCAAACATGCCAAAAAAATGAGAACTGATTAAAAAAGATCTGAACCAGACCGGAACTGCAGCAGTGATTACCATACTACCAAACATGACAATAAAATGAGCACTGATTAATAAAGATCTGAACCAGACCAAAACCATACCAGTGATTACCATACTACTAAACATGCCAATAAAATTAGCGCTGATTAATAAAGATCAGAACCAGACCAGTACTGCTGCATTGATTACCATATTACCAAACATGACAATCAAATGAGCACTGTTTAATAAAGATCCGAACCAGACTTGAACCATAGCAGTGATTACCATACTACCAAGCACGCCAATAAAATGAGCACTGATTAATAAAGTTCCAAACCAGACGAGAACCGCACCAGTGATTAGCATACTACGAAACATGGCAATAAAATGAGCACTGATTAATAAATATCCAAACCAGACCAGAACCACCCCAGTAATTACCATACTACCAAACATGCCAATAAAATGAGCACTGATTATTAAAGATCCAAACGAGACCAGAACTGTACCAGTGATTACGATGCAACCAAACATGGCAATAAAATGACCACTGATTAATAAAGATCCGAATCAAACCAGAACCGCACCAGTGATTACCCTACTAGCAAACATGCCAATAAAATTACCACTGATTAATAAAGATATGAACAAGACCAGAACGCACCAGTGATTACAACACTACCAAACATAGCAATAAAATGAAGTCTGATTAATAAAGATCCGATCCAGACCAGAACCCCACCAATGATTACCATAAAACCAAACATGCCAATAAAATGAGCACTGATTAAGAAAGATCCAACCCAGACCAGAACCGTACCAGTGGTTACCATACTACCAAACATGCCAATAAAATATTAACTGATTAATAAAGATCTGAACCAGACCAGAACTGCAGCAGTGATTACCATACTACCAAACATGACAATAAAATGAGCACTGATTAATAAAGATCTGAACCAGACCATAACCGTACTAGTGATTACCATACTACTAAACATGCTAATCAAATGAGCACTGTTTAATAAAGATCCGAACCAGACTAGAACCATTGCAGTGATTACCATACTACCAAGCACGCCAATAAAATGAGCACTGATTAATAAAGTTCCAAACCAGATGAGAACCGCACCAGTGATTAGCATACTACGAAACATGGCAATAAAATGAGCACTGATTAATAAAGATCCGAACCAGACCAGAACCACACCAGTGATTACCATACTACCAAACATGCCAATAAGAAGAGCACTGATTAATAAAGATCTGAACCAGACAGAACTGTATCCGTGATTACCATACTACCAAACATGCCAATAAAATGAGCACTGATTAATAAAAGTCTGAACCAGACCAGAACCCTACCAGTGACTGCCATTCTACCAAACATGCCAATAAAATGAGCACTGATTAATAAAGCTCCGAACCTGAACCACACCAGTGATTACCATACTACCAAACATGCCAATAAAATTAGCACTGATTCATAAAGATCCAAAGCAGACCAGAACCACACCAGTGATTACCATAATACCAAACATGCCATTAAGAAGAGCACTGATTTATAAAGATCTGAACCAGACCAGAACCGCACCAGTGATTACCATAAAAACAAACATGCCAACAAAATAAGCACTGATTAATAAAGATCCAAACCAGACCAGAACCGTACCAGTGATTAACATACTATCAAACATGCCAAAAAAATGAGAACTGATTAAAAAAGATCTGAACCAGACCGGAACTGCAGCAGTGATTACCATACTACCAAACATGACAATAAAATGAGCACTGATTAATAAAGATCTGAACCAGACCAAAACCATACCAGTGATTACCATACTACTAAACATGCCAATAAAATTAGCGCTGATTAATAAAGATCAGAACCAGACCAGTACTGCTGCATTGATTACCATATTACCAAACATGACAATCAAATGAGCACTATTTAATAAAGATCCGAACCAGACTAGAACCATAGCAGTGATTACCATACTACCAAGCACGCCAATAAAATGAGCACTGATTAATAAAGTTCCAAACCAGACGAGAACCGCACCAGTGATTAGCATACTACGAAACATGGCAATAAAATGAGCACTGATTAATAAAGATCCGAACCAGACCAGAACCACCCCAGTAATTACCATACTACCAAACATGCCAATAAAATGAGCACTGATTATTAAAGATCCAAACGAGACCAGAACTGTACCAGTGATTACGATGCAACCAAACATGTCAATAAAATGACCACTGATTAATAAAGATCCGAATCAAACCAGAACCGCACCAGTGATTACCCTACTAGCAAACATGGCAATAAAATTACCACTGATTAATAAAGATATGAACAAGACCAGAACGCACCAGTGATTACAACACTACCAAACATGGCAATAAAATGAAGTCTGATTAATAAAGATCCGATCCAGACCAGAACCCCACCAATGATTACCATAAAACCAAACATGCCAATAAAATGAGCACTGATTAAGAAAGATCCAACCCAGACCAGAACCGTACCAGTGGTTACCATACTACCAAACATGCCAATAAAATATTAACTGATTAATAAAGATCTGAACCAGACCAGAACTGCAGCAGTGATTACCATACTACCAAACATGACAATAAAATGAGCACTGATTAATAAAGATCTGAACCAGACCATAACCGTACTAGTGATTACCATACTACTAAACATGCCAATCAAATGAGCACTGTTTAATAAAGATCCGAACCAGACTAGAACCATTGCAGTGATTACCATACTACCAAGCACGCCAATAAAATGAGCACTGATTAATAAAGTTCCAAACCAGATGAGAACCGCACCAGTGATTAGCATACTACGAAACATGGCAATAAAATGAGCACTGATTAATAAAGATCCGAACCAGACCAGAACCACACCAGTGATTACCATACTACCAAACATGCCAATAAAATGATCACTGATTAATAAAGATCCAAAGCAGACCAGGACCACACCAGTGATTACCATACTACCAAACATGCCAATAAGAAGAGCACTGATTAATAAAGATCCGAACCAGACCAGAACTGTATCCGTGATTACCATTCTACCAAACATGCCAATAAAATGAGCACTGATTAATAAAGATCCAAACCAGACCAGAACCGTACCAGTGATTAACATACTACCAAACATGCCAAAAAAATGAGAACTGATTAATAAAGATCTGAACCAGAACGGAACTGCAGCAGTGATTACCATACTACCAAACATGACAATAAAATGAGCACTGATTAATAAAGATCTGAACCAGACCAAAACCATACCAGTGATTACCATACTACTAAACATGCCAATAAAATTAGCGCTGATTAATAAAGATCAGAACCAGACCAGTACTGCTGCATTGATTACCATACTACCAAACATGACAATCAAATGAGCACTGTTTAATAAAGATCCGAACCAGACTAGAACCATAGCAGTGATTACCATACTACCAAGCACGCCAATAAAATGAGCACTGATTAATAAAGTTCCAAACCAGACGAGAACCGCACCAGTGATTAGCATACTACGAAACATGGCAATAAAATGAGCACTGATTAATAAAGATCCGAACCAGACCAGAGCCACACCAGTAATTACCATACTACCAAACATGCCAATAAAATGAGCACTGATTATTAAAGATCCAAACGAGACCAGAACTGTACCAGTGATTACGATGCAACCAAACATGGCAATAAAATGACCACTGATTAATAAAGATCCGAATCAAACCAGAAACGCACCAGTGATTACCCAACTAGCAAACATGCCAATAAAATTACCACTGATTAATAAAGATATGAACAAGACCAGAACGCACCAGTGATTACAACACTACCAAACATGGCAATAAAATGACCACTGATTAATAAAAATCCGATCCAGACCAGAACCCCACCAATGATTACCATAAAACCAAACATGCCAATAAAATGAGCACTGATTAAGAAAGATCCAACCCAGACCAGAACCGTACCAGTGGTTACCATACTACCAAACATGCCAATAAAATATTAACTGATTAATAAAGATCTGAACCAGACCAGAACTGCAGCAGTGATTACCATACTACCAAACATGACAATAAAATGAGCACTGATTAATAAAGATCTGAACCAGACCAAAACCATACCAGTGATTACCATACTACTAAACATGCCAATAAAATTAGCGCTGATTAATAAAGATCCGAACCAGACCAGAACCACACCAGTAATTACCATACTACCAAACATGCCAATAAAATGAGCACTGATTATTAAAGATCCAAACGAGACCAGAACTGTACCAGTGATTACGATGCAACCAAACATGGCAATAAAATGACCACTGATTAATAAAGATCCGAATCAAACCAGAACCGCACCAGTGATTACCCAACTAGCAAACATGCCAATAAAATTACCACTGATTAATAAAGATATGAACAAGACCAGAACGCACCAGTGATTACAACACTACCAAATATGGTAATAAAATGACCACTGATTAATAAAGATCCGATCCAGACCAGAACCCCACCAATGATTACCATAAAACCAAACATGCCAATAAAATGAGCACTGATTAAGAAATATCCAACCCAGACCAGAACCGTACCAGTGGTTACCATACTACCAAACATGCCAATAAAATATTAACTGATTAATAAAGATCTGAACCAGACCAGAACTGCAGCAGTGATTACCATACTACCAAACATGACAATAAAATGAGCACTGATTAATGAAGATCCGAACCAGACCATAACCGTACTAGTGATTACCATACTACTAAACATGCCAATCAAATGAGCACTGTTTAATAAAGATCCGAACCAGACTAGAACCGTTGCAGTGATTACCATACTACCAAGCACGCCAATAAAATGAGCACTGATTAATAAAGATCCAAACCAGATGAGAACCGCACCAGTGATTAGCATACTACGAAACATGGCAATAAAATGAGCACTGATTAATAAAGATCTGAACCAGACCAAAACCATACCAGTGATTACCATACTACTAAACATGCCAATAAAATTAGCGCTGATTAATAAAGATCAGAACCAGACCAGTACTGCTGCATTGATTACCATACTACCAAACATGACAATCAAATGAGCACTGTTTAATAAAGATCCGAACCAGACTAGAACCATAGCAGTGATTACCATACTACCAAGCACGCCAATAAAATGAGCACTGATTATAAAGATGCGCACCAGACCAGAACCGCACCAGTGATTACCATACTACCAAACATGTCAATAAAATGAGCACTGATTAAAAAAGATCCGAACCAGACCAGAACCGCACCAGTGATTGCCGTACTATCAAACATACCAATAGAATGAGGACTGATTAATAAAGATCTGAACCAGACCAGTACTGCAGCATTGATTACCATAATACCAATCATGACAATAAAATGAGCACCGATTATTAAAGATCCAAACCAGACTAGAACCGTACCAATGATTACCATACTACCAAACATGCCAATAAATGAACACTCATTAATAAAGATCCGAATCAGACCAGAACCGAACCGGTAATTACCATACTACCAAACATGCCAATAAAATGAGCACTGATTATTAAAGATCCGAACCATACCAGAACCATAGCAGTGATTGCCGTACTACCAAACATGCCAATAAAATGACCACTGATTAATAAAGATCCCAACCAGACCAGAACTGCAGCAGTGATTACCATACTACCAAACATGCCAATAAAATGAGCAATGATTAATAAAGATCCAAACCAGACCAGAACCGCACCAGTGATTAACGTACTATCAAACGTAACAATAGAATGAGCACTGATTAATAAAGATATGAACCATACCAGAGCCGCACAAGTGATTACCATACTACCAAACATGCCGGTAAAATGAGCACTGATTAATAAAGATCCGAACCAGAATGGAACTGCAGCAGTGACTACCATACTACCAAACATGACGATAAAATTAGCACTGATTAATAAAGATCCAAACCAGACCAGAACGGTACCAGTGATTACCACACTACCAAACATGCCAATAAAATGAGCACTGATTAATAAAGATCCAAACCAGACCAGAACCACACCAGTGATTACCATACTACCAAACATGCCAACAAGATGAGCACTGATTAATAAAGATCCGAACCAGACCAGAACCGTACCAGTGATGACCATTCTACCAAACATGCCAATAAAATGAGCACTGATTAATAAAGATCCGAACCAGAATAGAACTGCAGCAGTGATTACCATACTACCAAACATGACAATAAAATGAGCAGTAATTAATAAAGATCCGAACCAGACCAGAACCACACCAGTGATTACCATACAACCAAACATGCCGACAAAATCAGCACAGATTAATAAAGATCCAAACCAGACCAAAACCGTACCAGTGATTACCATACTACCAAACATGCCAATAAAATTAGCAGTGATTAATAAAGATCCAAACCAGACCAGAACCACACCAGTGATTACCATACTACCAAACATGCCAATAAGATGAGCACTGATTAATAAAGATCCAAACCAGACCAGAACCGTACCAGTGATGACCATTCTACCGAACATGCCAATAAAATGAGCACTGATTAATAAAGATCCAAACCAGACCAGAACCGCACCATTAATTACCATAAAACCAAATATGCCAACAAAATGAGCACTGATTAATAAAGATCTGAACCAGACCAGTAATGTAGCATTGATTACCATTCTACCAAACATGAATATCAAATGAGCACTGTTTAATAAAGATCCGAACCAGACCAGAACCATAGCAGTACACGCCAATAAAATGAGCACTGATTAATAAAGTTCCAAACCAGACGAGACCCGCACCAGTGATTAGCATACTACGAAACAAGGCAATAAAATGAGCACTGATTAATAAAGATCCGAACCAGACCAGAACCATACTAGTGATTACCATACTACCAACATGTCAATAAAATGACCACTGATTAATAAAGATCCGAACCAGACCAGAACCATAGCAGTGATTACCATACTACCAAACACGCCAATAAAATTAGCACTGATTAATAAAGTTCAAAACCAGACAAGAACCGCACCAGTGATTAGCATACTACGAAACATGGCAATAAAATGAGCACTGATTAATAAAGATCCAAACCAGACCAGCACCACACCAGTGATTACCATACTACCAAACATGCCAATAAAATGAGCACTGATTAATAAAAGTCCGAACCAGACCAGAACCCTACCAGTGACTGCCATTCTACAAAACATGCCAATAAAATGAGCACTGATTAATAAAGCTCCGAACCTGAACCACACCAGTGATTACCATACTACCAAACATGCCAATAAAATTAGCACTGATTCATAAAGATCCAAAGCAGACCAGAACCACACCAGTGATTACCATAATACCAAACATGCCATTAAGAAGAGCACTGATTTATAAAGATCTGAACCAGACCAGAACCGCACCAGTGATTACCATAAAAACAAACATGCCAACAAAATAAGCACTGATTAATAAAGATCCAAACCAGACCAGAACCGTACCAGTGATTAACATACTACCAAACATGCCAAAAAAATGAGAACTGATTAATAAAGATCTGAACCAGACCGGAACTGCAGCAGTGATTACCATACTACCAATCATGACAATAAAATGAGCACTGATTAATAAAGATCTGAAAGAGACCAAAACCATACCAGTGATTACCATACTACTAAACATGCCAATAAAATTAGCGCTGATTAATAAAGATCAGAACCAGACCAGTACTGCTGCATTGATTACCATACTACCAAACATGACAATCAAATGAGCACTGTTTAATAAAGATCCGAACCAGACTAGAACCATAGCAGTGATTACCATACTACCAAGCACGCCAATAAAATGAGCACTGATTAATAAAGTTCCAAACCAGATGAGAACCGCACCAGTGATTAGCATACTACGAAACATGGCAATAAAATGAGCACTGATTAATAAAGATCCGAACCAGACCAGAACCACACCAGTAATTACCATACTACCAAACATGCCAATAAAATGAGCACTGATTATTAAAGATCCAAACGAGACCAGAACTGTACCAGTGATTACGATGCAACCAAACATGGCAATAAAATGACCACTGATTAATAAAGATCCGAATCAAACCAGAACCGCACCAGTGATTACCCAACTAGCAAACATGCCAATAAAATGACCACTGATTAATAAAGATATGAACAAGACCAGAACGCACCAGTGATTACAACACTACCAAACATGGCAATAAAATGACCACTGATTAATAAAGATCCGATCCAGACCAGAACCCCACCAATGATTACCATAAAACCAAACATGCCAATAAAATGAGCACTGATTAAGAAAGATCCAACCCAGACCAGAACCGTACCAGTGGTTACCATACTACCAAACATGCCAATAAAATATTAACTGATTAATAAAGATCTGAACCAGACCAGAACTGCAGCAGTGATTACCATACTACCAAACATGACAATAAAATGAGCACTGATTAATAAAGATCTGAACCAGACCAAAACCATACCAGTGATTACCATACTACTAAACATGCCAATAAAATTAGCGCTGATTAATAAAGATCCGAACCAGACCAGAACCACACCAGTAATTACCATACTACCAAACATGCCAATAAAATGAGCACTGATTATTAAAGATCCAAACAAGACCAGAACTGTACCAGTGATTACGATGCAACCAAACATGGCAATAAAATGACCACTGATTAATAAAGATCCGAATCAAACCAGAACCGCACCAGTGATTACCCAACTAGCAAACATGGCAATAAAATTACCACTGATTAATAAAGATCTGAACAAGACCAGAACGCACCAGTGATTACAACACTACCAAACATGGCAATAAAATGACCACTGATTAATAAAGATCCGATCCAGACCAAAACCCCACCAATGATTACCATAAAACCAAACATGCCAATAAAATGAGCACTGATTAAGAAATATCCAACCCAGACCAGAACCGTACCAGTGGTTACCATACTACCAAACATGCCAATAAAATATTAACTGATTAATAAAGATCTGAACCAGACCAGAACTGCAGCAGTGATTACCATACTACCAAACATGACAATAAAATGAGCACTGATTAATAAAGATCCGAACCAGACCATAACCGTACTAGTGATTACCATACTACTAAACATGCCAATCAAATGAGCACTGTTTAATAAAGATACGAACCAGACCAAAACCATACCAGTGATTACCATACTATTAAACATGCCAATAAAATTAGCGCTGATTAATAAAGATCAGAACCAGACCAGTACTGCTGCATTGATTACCATACTACCAAACATGACAATCAAATGAGCACTGTTTAATAAAGATCCGAACCAGACTAGAACCATAGCAGTGATTACCATACTACCAAGCACGCCAATAAAATGAGCACTGATTAATAAAGTTCCAAACCAGATGAGAACCGCACCAGTGATTAGCATACTACGAAACATGGCAATAAAATGAGCACTGATTAATAAAGATCCGAACCAGACCAGAACCACACCAGTAATTACCATACTACCAAACATGCCAATAAAATGAGCACTGATTATTAAAGATCCAAACGAGACCAGAACTGTACCAGTGATTACGATGCAACCAAACATGGCAATAAAATGACCACTGATTAATAAAGATCCGAATCAAACCAGAACCGCACCAGTGATTACCCAACTAGCAAACATGCCAATAAAATGACCACTGATTAATAAAGATATGAACAAGACCAGAACGCACCAGTGATTACAACACTACCAAACATGGCAATAAAATGACCACTGATTAATAAAGATCCGATCCAGACCAGAACCCCACCAATGATTACCATAAAACCAAACATGCCAATAAAATGAGCACTGATTAAGAAAGATCCAACCCAGACCAGAACCGTACCAGTGGTTACCATACTACCAAACATGCCAATAAAATATTAACTGATTAATAAAGATCTGAACCAGACCAGAACTGCAGCAGTGATTACCATACTACCAAACATGACAATAAAATGAGCACTGATTAATAAAGATCTGAACCAGACCAAAACCATACCAGTGATTACCATACTACTAAACATGCCAATAAAATTAGCGCTGATTAATAAAGATCCGAACCAGACCAGAACCACACCAGTAATTACCATACTACCAAACATGCCAATAAAATGAGCACTGATTATTAAAGATCCAAACGAGACCAGAACTGTACCAGTGATTACGATGCAACCAAAAATGGCAATAAAATGACCACTGATTAATAAAGATCCGAATCAAACCAGAACCGCACCAGTGATTACCCAACTAGCAAACATGGCAATAAAATTACCACTGATTAATAAAGATCTGAACAAGACCAGAACGCACCAGTGATTACAACACTACCAAACATGGCAATAAAATGACCACTGATTAATAAAGATCCGATCCAGACCAAAACCCCACCAATGATTACCATAAAACCAAACATGCCAATAAAATGAGCACTGATTAAGAAATATCCAACCCAGACCAGAACCGTACCAGTGGTTACCATACTACCAAACATGCCAATAAAATATTAACTGATTAATAAAGATCTGAACCAGACCAGAACTGCAGCAGTGATTACCATACTACCAAACATGACAATAAAATGAGCACTGATTAATAAAGATCCGAACCAGACCATAACCGTACTAGTGATTACCATACTACTAAACATGCCAATCAAATGAGCACTGTTTAATAAAGATACGAACCAGACTAGAACCATTGCAGTGATTACCATACTACCAAGCACGCCAATAAAATGAGCACTGATTAATAAAGATCCGAACCAGACCAGAACCACACCAGTGATTACCATACTACCAAACATGCCAATAAAATTATCACTGATTAATAAAGATCCAAAGCAGACCAGGACCACACCAGTGATTACCATACTACCAAACATGCCAATAAGAAGAGCACTGATTATAAAGATGCGCACCAGACCAGAACCGCACCAGTGATTACCATACTACCAAACATGTCAATAAAATGAGCACTGATTAAAAAAGATCCGAACCAGACCAGAACGGCACCAGTGATTGCCGTACTATCAAACATACCAATAGAATGAGGACTGATTAATAAAGATCTGAACCAGACTAATACTGCAGCATTGATTACCATACTACCAATCATGACAATAAAATGAGCACCGATTATTAAAGATCCAAACCAGACCAAAACCGTACCAATGATTACCATACTTCCAAACATGCCAATAAATGAACACTCATTAATAAAGATCCGAATCAGACCAGAACCGAACCACTGATTACCATACTACCAAACATGCCAATAAAATGAGCACTGATTATTAAAGATCCGAACCATACCAGAACCATAGCAGTGATTGCCGTACTACCAAACATGCCAATAAAATGACCACTGATTAATAAAGATCCGAACCAGAATAGAACTGCAGCAGTGATTACCATACTACCAAACATGACAATAAAATGAGCAGTAATTAATAAAGATCCGAACGAGACCAGAACCACACCAGTGATGACCATACAACCAAACATGCCGACAAAATCAGCACAGATTAATAAAGATCCAAACCAGACCAAAACCGTACCAGTGATTACCATACTACCAAACATGCCAATAAAATTAGCAGTGATTAATAAAGATCCAAACCAGACCAGAACCACACCAGTGATTACCATACTAGCAAACATGCCAATAAGATGAGCACTGATTAATAAAGATCCAAACCAGACCAGAACCGTACCAGTGATGACCATTCTACCAAACATGCCAATAAAATGAGCACTGATTAATAAAGATCCAAACCAGACCAGAACCGCACCATTGATTACCATAAAACCAAACATGCCAACAAAATGAGCACTGATTAATAAAGATCTGAACTAGACCAGTACTGTAGCATTGATTACCATTCTACCAAACATGAATATCAAATGAGCACTGTTTAATAAAGATCCGAACCAGACCAGAACCATAGCAGTACACGCCAATAAAATGAGCACTGATTAATAAAGTTCCAAACCAGACGAGACCCGCACCAGTGATTAGCATACTACGAAACAAGGCAATAAAATGAGCACTGATTAATAAAGATCCGAACCAGACCAGAACCATACTAGTGATTACCATACTACCAACATGTCAATAAAATGACCACTGATTAATAAAGATCCGAACCAGACCAGAACCATAGCAGTGATTACCATACTACCAAACACGCCAATAAAATTAGCACTGATTAATAAAGTTCAAAACCAGACAAGAACCGCACCAGTGATTAGCATACTACGAAACATGGCAATAAAATGAGCACTGATTAATAAAGATCCAAACCAGACCAGCACCACACCAGTGATTACCATACTACCAAACATGCCAATAAAATGAGCACTGATTAATAAAGATCCGAACCAGACCAGAACCCTACCAGTGACTGCCATTCTACCAAACATGCCAATAAAATGAGCACTGATTAATAAAGCTCTGAACCTGAACCACACCAGTGATTACCATACTACCAAACATGCCAATAAAATTAGCACTGATTCATAAAGATCCAAAGCAGACCAGAACCACACCAGTGATTACCATACTATCAAACATGCCATTAAGAAGAGCACTGATTAATAAAGATCTGAACCAGACCAGAACCGCACCAGTGATTACCATAAAAACAAACATGCCAACAAAATAAGCACTGATTAATAAAGATCCAAACCAGACCAGAACCGTACCAGTGATTAACATACTACCAAACATGCCAAAAAAATGAGAACTGATTAATAAAGATCTGAACCAGACCGGAACTGCAGCAGTGATTACCATACTACCAAACATGACAATAAAATGAGCACTGATTAATAAAGATCTGAACCAGACCAAAACCATACCAGTGATTACCATACTACTAAACATGCCAATAAAATTAGCGCTGATTAATAAAGATCAGAACCAGACCAGTACTGCTGCATTGATTACCATACTACCAAACATGACAATCAAATGAGCACTGTTTAATAAAGATCCGAACCAGACTAGAACCATAGCAGTGATTACCATACTACCAAGCACGCCAATAAAATGAGCACTGATTAATAAAGTTCCAAACCAGACGAGAACCGCACCAGTGATTAGCATACTACGAAACATGGCAATAAAATGAGCACTGATTAATAAAGATCCGAACCAGACCAGAACCACCCCAGTAATTACCATACTACCAAACATGCCAATAAAATGAGCACTGATTATTAAAGATCCAAACGAGACCAGAACTGTACCAGAGATTACGATGCAACCAAACATGGCAATAAAATGACCACTGATTAATAAAGATCCGAATCAAACCAGAACCGCACCAGTGATTACCCTACTAGCAAACATGCCAATAAAATTACCACTGATTAATAAAGATATGAACAAGACCAGAACGCACCAGTGATTACAACACTACCAAACATGGCAATAAAATGACCACTGATTAATAAAGATCCGATCCAGACCAGAACCCCACCAATGATTACCATAAAACCAAACATGCCAATAAAATGAGCACTGATTAAGAAAGATCCAACCCAGACCAGAACCGTACCAGTGGTTACCATACTACCAAACATGCCAATAAAATATTAACTGATTAATAAAGATCTGAACCAGACCAGAACTGCAGCAGTGATTACCATACTACCAAACATGACAATAAAATGAGCACTGATTAATAAAGATCCGAACCAGACCATAACCGTACTAGTGATTACCATACTACTAAACATGCCAATCAAATGAGCACTGTTTAATAAAGATCCGAACCAGACTAGAACCATTGCAGTGATTACCATACTACCAAGCACGCCAATAAAATGAGCACTGATTAATAAAGTTCCAAACCAGATGAGAACCGCACCAGTGATTAGCATTCTATGAAACATGGCAATAAAATGAGCACTGATTAATAAAGATCCAAACCAGACCAGAACCACACCAGTGATTACCATACTACCAAACATGCCAATAAAATTATCACTGATTAATAAAGATCCAAAGCAGACCAGGACCACACCAGTGATTACCATACTACCAAACATGCCAATAAGAAGAGCACTGATTAATAAAGATCCGAACCAGACCAGAACTGTATCCGTGATTACCATTCTACCAAACATGCCAATAAAATGAGCACTGATTAATAAAGATCCAAACCAGACCAGAACCGTAACTGTGATTACCATACTACTAAACATGCCAATAAAATGAGCACTGATTATAAAGAAGCGCACCAGACCAGAACCGCACCAGTGATTACCATACTACCAAACATGTCAATAAAATGAGCACTGATTAATAAAGATCTGAACCAGACCAAAACCATACCAGTGATTACCATACTACTAAACATGCCAATAAAATTAGCGCTGATTAATAAAGATCAGAACCAGACCAGTACTGCTGCATTGATTACCATACTACCAAACATGACAATCAAATGAGCACTGTTTAATAAAGATCCGAACCAGACTAGAACCATAGCAGTGATTACCATACTACCAAGCACGCCAATAAAATGAGCACTGATTAATAAAGTTCCAAACCAGACGAGAACCGCACCAGTGATTAGCATACTACGAAACATGGCAATAAAATGAGCACTGATTAATAAAGATCCGAACCAGACCAGAACCACACCAGTAATTACCATACTACCAAACATGCCAATAAAATGAGCACTGATTATTAAAGATCCAAACGAGACCAGAACTGTACCAGTGATTACGATGCAACCAAACATGGCAATAAAATGACCACTGATTAATAAAGATCCGAATCAAACCAGAACCGCACCAGTGATTACCCAATTAGCAAACATGCCAATAAAATTACCATTGATTAATAAAGATATGAACAAGACCAGAACGCACCAGTGATTACAACACTACCAAACATGGCAATAAAATGACCACTGATTAATAAAGATCCGATCCAGACCAGAACCCCACCAATGATTACCATAAAACCAAACATGCCAATAAAATGAGCACTGATTAAGAAAGATCCAACCCAGACCAGAACCGTACCAGTGGTTACCATACTACCAAACATGCCAATAAAATATTAACTGATTAATAAAGATCTGAACCAGACCAGAACTGCAGCAATGATTACCATACTACCAAACATGACAATAAAATGAGCACTGATTAATAAAGATCTGAACCAGACCAAAACCATACCAGTGATTACCATACTACTAAACATGCCAATAAAATTAGCGCTGATTAATAAAGATCCGAACCAGACCAGAACCACACCAGTAATTACCATACTACCAAACATGCCAATAAAATGAGCACTGATTATTAAAGATCCAAACGAGACCAGAACTGTACCAGTGATTACGATGCAACCAAACATGGCAATACAATGACCACTGATTAATAAAGATCCGAATCAAACCAGAACCGCACCAGTGATTACCCAACTAGCAAACATGCCAATAAAATTACCACTGATTAATAAAGATATGAACAAGACCAGAACGCACCAGTGATTACAACACTACCAAACATGGCAATAAAATGACCACTGATTAATAAAGATCCGATCCAGACCAGAACCCCACCAATGATTACCATAAAACCAAACATGCCAATAAAATGAGCACTGATTAAGAAATATCCAACCCAGACCAGAACCGTACCAGTGGTTACCATACTACCAAACATGCCAATAAAATATTAACTGATTAATAAAGATCTGAACCAGACCAGAACTGCAGCAGTGATTACCATACTACCAAACATGACAATAAAATGAGCACTGATTAATAAAGATCCGAACCAGACCATAACCGTACTAGTGATTACCATACTACTAAACATGCCAATCAAATGAGCACTGTTTAATAAAGATCCGAACCAGACTAGAACCGTTGCAGTGATTACCATACTACCAAGCACGCCAATAAAATGAGCACTGATTAATAAAGTTCCAAACCAGATGAGAACCGCACCAGTGATTAGCATACTACGAAACATGGCAATAAAATGAGCACTGATTAATAAAGATCTGAACCAGACCAAAACCATACCAGTGATTACCATACTACTAAACATGCCAATAAAATTAGCGCTGATTAATAAAGATCAGAACCAGACCAGTACTGCTGCATTGATTACCATACTACCAAACATGACAATCAAATGAGCACTGTTTAATAAAGATCCGAACCAGACTAGAACCATAGCAGTGATTACCATACTACCAAGCACGCCAATAAAATGAGCACTGATTAATAAAGTTCCAAACCAGACGAGAACCGCACCAGTGATTAGCATACTACGAAACATGGCAATAAAATGAGCACTGATTAATAAAGATCCGAACCAGACCAGAACCACACCAGTAATTACCATACTACCAAACATGCCAATAAAATGAGCACTGATTATTAAAGATCCAAACGAGACCAGAACTGTACCAGTGATTACGATGCAACCAAACATGGCAATAAAATGACCACTGATTAATAAAGATCCGAATCAAACCAGAACCGCACCAGTGATTACCCAACTAGCAAACATGCCAATAAAATTACCACTGATTAATAAAGATATGAACAAGACCAGAACGCACCAGTGATTACAACACTACCAAACATGACAATAAAATGAGCACTGATTAATAAAGATCTGAACCAGACCAAAACCATACCAGTGATTACCATACTACTAAACATGCCAATAAAATTAGCGCTGATTAATAAAGATCAGAACCAGACCAGTACTGCTGCATTGATTACCATACTACCAAACATGACAATCAAATGAGCACTGTTTAATAAAGATCCGAACCAGACTAGAACCATAGCAGTGATTACCATACTACCAAGCACGCCAATAAAATGAGCACTGATTAATAAAGTTCCAAACCAGACGAGAACCGCACCAGTGATTAGCATACTACGAAACATGGCAATAAAATGAGCACTGATTAATAAAGATCCGAACCAGACCAGAACCACCCCAGTAATTACCATACTACCAAACATGCCAATAAAATGAGCACTGATTATTAAAGATATGAACAAGACCAGAACTGTACCAGTGATTACGATGCAACCAAACATGGCAATAAAATGACCACTGATTAATAAAGATCCGAATCAAACCAGAACCGCACCAGTGATTACCCTACTAGCAAACATGCCAATAAAATGAGCACTGATTAAGAAAGATCCAACCCAGACCAGAACCGTACCAGTGGTTACCATACTACCAAACATGCCAATAAAATGAGCACTGATTAATAAAGATCTGAACCAGACCATAACCGTACTAGTGATTACCATACTACCAAACATGACAATAAAATGAGCATTAATTAAGAAAGATCCAACCCAGACCAGAACCGTACCAGTGGTTACCATACTACCAAACATGCCAATAAAATGAGCACTGATTAATAAAGATCTGAACCAGACCATAACCGTACTAGTGATTACCATACTACCAAACATGACAATAAAATGAGTACTGATTAATAAAGATCCGAACCAGACCATTACCGTACTAGTGATTACCATACTACTAAACATGCCAATCAAATGAGCACTGTTTAATAAAGATCCGAACCAGACTAGAACCATTGCAGTGATTACCATACTACCAAGCACGCCAATAAAATGAGCACTGATTAATAAAGTTCCAAACCAGATGAGAACCGCACCAGTGATTAGCATACTACGAAACATGGCAATAAAATGAGCACTGATTAATAAAGATCCGAACCAGACCAGAACCACACCAGTGATTACCATACTACCAAACATGCCAATAAAATTATCACTGATTAATAAAGATCCAAAGCAGACCAGGACCACACCAGTGATTACCATACTACCAAACATGCCAATAAGAAGAGCACTGATTAATAAAGATCCGAACCAGACCAGAACTGTATCCGTGATTACCATTCTACCAAACATGGCAATAAAATGAGCACTGATTAATAAAGATCCAAACCAGACCAGAACCGTAACTGTGATTACCATACTACTAAACATGCCAATAAAATGAGCACTGATTATAAAGATGCGCACCAGACCAGAACCGCACCAGTGATTACCATACTACCAAACATGTCAATAAAATGAGCACTGATTAATAAAGTTCCAAACCAGACGAGAACCGCACCAGTGATTAGCATACTACGAAACATGCCAATAAAATTAGCGCTGATTAATAAAGATCAGAACCAGACCAGTACTGCTGCATTGATTACCATACTACCAAACATGACAATCAAATGAGCACTGTTTAGTAAAGATCCGAACCAGACTAGAACCATAGCAGTGATTACCATACTACCAAGCACGCCAATAAAATGAGCACTGATTAATAAAGTTCCAAACCAGACGAGAACCGCACCAGTGATTAGCATACTACGAAACATGGCAATAAAATGAGCACTGATTAATAAAGATCCGAACCAGACCAGAACCACACCAGTAATTACCATACTACCAAACATGCCAATAAAATGAGCACCGATTATTAAAGATCCAAACGAGACCAGAACTGTACCAGTGATTACGATGCAACCAAACATGGCAATAAAATGACCACTGATTAATAAAGATCCGAATCAAACCAGAACCGCACCAGTGATTACCCTACTAGCAAACATGCCAATAAAATTACCACTGATTAATAAAGATATGAACAAGACCAGAACGCACCAGTGATTACAACACTACCAAACATGGCAATAAAATGACCACTGATTAATAAAGATCCGATCCAGACCAGAACCCCACCAATGATTACCATAAAACCAAACATGCCAATAAAATGAGCACTGATTAAGAAAGATCCAACCCAGACCAGAACCGTACCAGTGGTTACCATACTACCAAACATGCCAATAAAATGAGCACTGATTAATAAAGATCTGAACCAGACCATAACCGTACTAGTGATTACCATACTACCAAACATGACAATAAAATGAGCACTGATTAATAAAGATCCGAACCAGACCATAACCGTACTAGTGATTACCATACTACTAAACATGCCAATCAAATGAGCACTGTTTAATAAAGATCCGAACCAGACTAGAACCATTGCAGTGATTACCATACTACCAAGCACGCCAATAAAATGAGCACTGATTAATAAAGTTCCAAACCAGATGAGAACCGCACCAGTGATTAGCATACTACGAAACATGGCAATAAAATGAGCACTGATTAATAAAGATCCGAACCAGACCAGAACCACACCAGTGATTACCATACTACCAAACATGCCAATAAAATTATCACTGATTAATAAAGATCCAAAGCAGACCAGGACCACACCAGTGATTACCATACTACCAAACATGCCAATAAGAAGAGCACTGATTAATAAAGATCGGAACCAGACCAGAACTGTATCCGTGATTACCATTCTACCAAACATGTCAATAAAATGAGCACTGATTAATAAAGATCTGAACCAGACCAAAACCATACCAGTGATTACCATACTACTAAACATGCCAATAAAATTAGCGCTGATTAATAAAGATCCGAACCAGACCAGAACCACACCAGTAATTACCATACTACCAAACATGCCAATAAAATGAGCACTGATTATTAAAGATCCAAACGAGACCAGAACTGTACCAGTGATTACGATGCAACCAAACATGGCAATAAAATGACCACTGATTAATAAAGATCCGAATCAAACCAGAACCGCACCAGTGATTACCCAACTAGCAAACATGCCAAAAAAATTACCACTGATTAATAAAGATATGAACAAGACCATAACGCACCAGTGATTACATCACTACCAAACATGGCAATAAAATGACCACTGATTAATAAAGATCCGATCCAGACCAGAACCCCACCAATGATTACCATAAAACCAAACATGCCAATAAAATGAGCACTGATTAAGAAAGATCCAACCCAGACCAGAACCGTACCAGTGGTTACCATACTACCAAACATGCCAATAAAATATTAACTGATTAATAAAGATCTGAACCAGACCAGAACTGCAGCAGTGATTACCATACTACCAAACATGACAATAAAATGAGCACTGATTAATAAAGATCTGAACCAGACCAAAACCATACCAGTGATTACCATACTACTAAACATGCCAATAAAATTAGCGCTGATTGATAAAGATCCGAACCAGACCAGAACCACACCAGTAATTACCATACTACCAAACATGCCAATAAAATGAGCACTGATTATTAAAGATCCGAACGAGACCAGAACTGTACCAGTGATTACGATGCAACCAAACATGGCAATAAAATGACCACTGATTAATAAAGATCCGAATCAAACCAGAACCGCACCAGTGATTACCCAACTAGCAAACATGCCAATAAAATTACCACTGATTAATAAAGATATGAACAAGACCAGAACGCACCAGTGATTACAACACTACCAAACATGGCAATAAAATTACCACTGATTAATAAAGATCCGATCCAGACCAGAACCCCACCAATGATTACCATAAAACCAAACATGCCAATAAAATGAGCACTGATTAAGAAATATCCAACCCAGACCAGAACCGTACCAGTGGTTACCATACTACCAAACATGCCAATAAAATATTAACTGATTAATAAAGATCTGAACCAGACCAGAACTGCAGCAGTGATTACCATACTACCAAACATGACAATAAAATGAGCACTGATTAATAAAGATCTGAACCAGACCATAACCGTACTAGTGATTACCATACTACTAAACATGCCAATCAAATGAGCACTGTTTAATAAAGATCCGAACCAGACTAGAACCGTTGCAGTGATTACCATACTACCAAGCACGCCAATAAAATGAGCACTGATTAATAAAGTTCCAAACCAGATGAGAACCGCACCAGTGATTAGCATACTACGAAACATGGCAATAAAATGAGCACTGATTAATAAAGATCCGAACCAGACCAGAACCACACCAGTGATTACCATACTACCAAACATGCCAATAAAATTATCACTGATTAATAAAGATCCAAAGCAGACCAGGACCACACCAGTGATTACCATACTACCAAACATGCCAATAAGAAGAGCACTGATTAATAAAGATCTGAACCAGACCAGAACTGTATCCGTGATTACCATTCTACCAAACATGCCAATAAAATGAGCACTGATTAATAAAGATCCAAACTAGACCAGAACCGTAACCGTGATTACCATACTACTAAACATGCCAATAAAATGAGCACTGATTATAAAGATGCGCACCAGACCAGAACCGCACCAGTGATTACCATACTACCAAACATGTCAATAACATGAGCACTGATTAAAAAAGATCCGAACCAGACCAGAACCGCACCAGTGATTGCCGTACTATCAAACATACCAATAGAATGAGGACTGATTAATAAAGATCTGAACCAGACTAATACTGCAGCATTGATTACCATACTACCAATCATGACAATAAAATGAGCACCGATTATTAAAGATCCAAACCAGACCAGAACCGTACCAATGATTACCATACTACCAAACATGCCAATAAATGAACACTCATTAATAAAGATCCGAATCAGACCAGAACCGAACCACTGATTACCATACTACCAAACATGCCAATAAAATGAGCACTGATTATTAAAGATCCGAACCATACCAGAACCATAGCAGTGATTGCCGTACTACCAAACATGCCAATAAAATGACCACTGATTAATAAAGATCCGAACCAGAATAGAACTGCAGCATTGATTACCATACTACCAAACATGACAATAAAATGAGCAGTAATTAATAAAGATCCGAACCAGACCAGAACCACACCAGTGATTACCATACAACCAAACATGCCGACAAAATCAGCACAGATTAATAAAGATCCAAACCAGACCAAAACCGTACCAGTGATTACCATACTACCAAACATGCCAATAAAATTAGCAGTGATTAATAAAGTTCCAAACCAGACCAGAACCACACCAGTGATTACCATACTAGCAAACATGCCAATAAGATGAGCACTGATTAATAAAGATCCAAACCAGACCAGAACCGTACCAGTGATGACCATTCTACCAAACATGCCAATAAAATGAGCACTGATTAATAAAGATCCAAACCAGACCAGAACCGCACCATTGATTACCATAAAACCAAACATGCCAACAAAATGAGCACTGATTAATAAAGATCTGAACCAGACCAGTACTGTAGCATTGATTACCATTCTACCAAACATGAATATCAAATGAGCACTGTTTAATAAAGATCTGAACCAGACCAGAACCATAGCAGTACACGCCAATAAAATGAGCACTGATTAATAAAGTTCCAAACCAGACGAGACCCGCACCAGTGATTAGCATACTACGAAACAAGGCAATAAAATGAGCACTGATTAATAAAGATCCGAACCAGACCAGAACCATACTAGTGATTACCATACTACCAACATGTCAATAAAATGACCACTGATTAATAAAGATCCGAACCAGACCAGAACCATAGCAGTGATTACCATACTACCAAACACGCCAATAAAATTAGCACTGATTAATAAAGTTCAAAACCAGACAAGAACCGCACCAGTGATTAGCATACTACGAAACATGGCAATAAAATGAGCACTGATTAATAAAGATCCAAACCAGACCAGCACCACACCAGTGATTACCATACTACCAAACATGCCAATAAAATGAGCACTGATTAATAAAGATCCGAACCAGACCAGAACCCTACCAGTGACTGCCATTCTACCAAACATGCCAATAAAATGAGCACTGATTAATAAAGCTCTGAACCTGAACCACACCAGTGATTACCATACTACCAAGCACGCCAATAAAATGAGCACTGATTAATAAAGTTCCAAACCAGATGAGAACCGCACCAGTGATTAGCATACTACGAAACATGGCAATAAAATGAGCACAGATTAATAAAGATCCGAACCAGACCAGAACCACACCAGTGATTACCATACTACCAAACATGCCAATAAAATTATCACTGATTAATAAAGATCCAAAGCAGACCAGGACCACACCAGTGATTACCATACTACCAAACATGCCAATAAGAAGAGCACTGATTAATAAAGATCCGAACCAGACCAGAACTGTATCCGTGATTACCATTCTACCAAACATGCCAATAAAATGAGCACTGATTAATAAAGATCCAAACTAGACCAGAACCGTAACCGTGATTACCATACTACTAAACATGCCAATAAAATGAGCACTGATTATAAAGATGCGCACCAGACCAGAACCGCACCAGTGATTACCATACTACCAAACATGTCAATAAAATGAGCACTGATTAAAAAAGATCCGAACCAGACCAGAACCGCACCAGTGATTGCCGTACTATCAAACATACCAATAGAATGAGGACTGATTAATAAAGATCTGAACCAGACTAATACTGCAGCATTGATTACCATACTACCAATCATGACAATAAAATGAGCACCGATTATTAAAGATCCAAACCAGACCAAAACCATACCAGTGATTACCATACTACTAAACATGCCAATAAAATTAGCGCTGATTGATAAAGATCCGAACCAGACCAGAACCACACCAGTAATTACCATACTACCAAACATGCCAATAAAATGAGCACTGATTATTAAAGATCCGAACGAGACCAGAACTGTACCAGTGATTACGATGCAACCAAACATGGCAATAAAATGACCACTGATTAATAAAGATCCGAATCAAACCAGAACCGCACCAGTGATTACCCAACTAGCAAACATGCCAATAAAATTACCACTGATTAATAAAGATATGAACAAGACCAGAACGCACCAGTGATTACAACACTACCAAACATGGCAATAAAATTACCACTGATTAATAAAGATCCGATCCAGACCAGAACCCCACCAATGATTACCATAAAACCAAACATGCCAATAAAATGAGCACTGATTAAGAAATATCCAACCCAGACCAGAACCGTACCAGTGGTTACCATACTACCAAACATGCCAATAAAATATTAACTGATTAATAAAGATCTGAACCAGACCAGAACTGCAGCAGTGATTACCATACTACCAAACATGACAATAAAATGAGCACTGATTAATAAAGATCTGAACCAGACCATAACCGTACTAGTGATTACCATACTACTAAACATGCCAATCAAATGAGCACTGTTTAATAAAGATCCGAACCAGACTAGAACCGTTGCAGTGATTACCATACTACCAAGCACGCCAATAAAATGAGCACTGATTAATAAAGTTCCAAACCAGATGAGAACCGCACCAGTGATTAGCATACTACGAAACATGGCAATAAAATGAGCACTGATTAATAAAGATCCGAACCAGACCAGAACCACACCAGTGATTACCATACTACCAAACATGCCAATAAAATTATCACTGATTAATAAAGATCCAAAGCAGACCAGGACCACACCAGTGATTACCATACTACCAAACATGCCAATAAGAAGAGCACTGATTAATAAAGATCCAAACTAGACCAGAACCGTAACCGTGATTACCATACTACTAAACATGCCAATAAAATGAGCACTGATTATAAAGATGCGCACCAGACCAGAACCGCACCAGTGATTACCATACTACCAAACATGTCAATAACATGAGCACTGATTAAAAAAGATCCGAACCAGACCAGAACCGCACCAGTGATTGCCGTACTATCAAACATACCAATAGAATGAGGACTGATTAATAAAGATCTGAACCAGACTAATACTGCAGCATTGATTACCATACTACCAATCATGACAATAAAATGAGCACCGATTATTAAAGATCCAAACCAGACCAGAACCGTACCAATGATTACCATACTACCAAACATGCCAATAAATGAACACTCATTAATAAAGATCCGAATCAGACCAGAACCGAACCACTGATTACCATACTACCAAACATGCCAATAAAATGAGCACTGATTATTAAAGATCCGAACCATACCAGAACCATAGCAGTGATTGCCGTACTACCAAACATGCCAATAAAATGACCACTGATTAATAAAGATCCGAACCAGAATAGAACTGCAGCAGTGATTACCATACTACCAAACATGACAATAAAATGAGCAGTAATTAATAAAGATCCGAACCAGACCAGAACCACACCAGTGATTACCATACAACCAAACATGCCGACAAAATCAGCACAGATTAATAAAGATCCAAACCAGACCAAAACCGTACCAGTGATTACCATACTACCAAACATGCCAATAAAATTAGCAGTGATTAATAAAGTTCCAAACCAGACCAGAACCACACCAGTGATTACCATACTAGCAAACATGCCAATAAGATGAGCACTGATTAATAAAGATCCAAACCAGACCAGAACCGTACCAGTGATGACCATTCTACCAAACATGCCAATAAAATGAGCACTGATTAATAAAGATCCAAACCAGACCAGAACCGCACCATTGATTACCATAAAACCAAACATGCCAACAAAATGAGCACTGATTAATAAAGATCTGAACCAGACCAGTACTGTAGCATTGATTACCATTCTACCAAACATGAATATCAAATGAGCACTGTTTAATAAAGATCTGAACCAGACCAGAACCATAGCAGTACACGCCAATAAAATGAGCACTGATTAATAAAGTTCCAAACCAGACGAGACCCGCACCAGTGATTAGCATACTACGAAACAAGGCAATAAAATGAGCACTGATTAATAAAGATCCGAACCAGACCAGAACCATACTAGTGATTACCATACTACCAACATGTCAATAAAATGACCACTGATTAATAAAGATCCGAACCAGACCAGAACCATAGCAGTGATTACCATACTACCAAACACGCCAATAAAATTAGCACTGATTAATAAAGTTCAAAACCAGACAAGAACCGCACCAGTGATTAGCATACTACGAAACATGGCAATAAAATGAGCACTGATTAATAAAGATCCAAACCAGACCAGCACCACACCAGTGATTACCATACTACCAAACATGCCAATAAAATGAGCACTGATTAATAAAGATCCGAACCAGACCAGAACCCTACCAGTGACTGCCATTCTACCAAACATGCCAATAAAATGAGCACTGATTAATAAAGCTCTGAACCTGAACCACACCAGTGATTACCATACTACCAAGCACGCCAATAAAATGAGCACTGATTAATAAAGTTCCAAACCAGATGAGAACCGCACCAGTGATTAGCATACTACGAAACATGGCAATAAAATGAGCACAGATTAATAAAGATCCGAACCAGACCAGAACCACACCAGTGATTACCATACTACCAAACATGCCAATAAAATTATCACTGATTAATAAAGATCCAAAGCAGACCAGGACCACACCAGTGATTACCATACTACCAAACATGCCAATAAGAAGAGCACTGATTAATAAAGATCCGAACCAGACCAGAACTGTATCCGTGATTACCATTCTACCAAACATGCCAATAAAATGAGCACTGATTAATAAAGATCCAAACTAGACCAGAACCGTAACCGTGATTACCATACTACTAAACATGCCAATAAAATGAGCACTGATTATAAAGATGCGCACCAGACCAGAACCGCACCAGTGATTACCATACTACCAAACATGTCAATAAAATGAGCACTGATTAAAAAAGATCCGAACCAGACCAGAACCGCACCAGTGATTGCCGTACTATCAAACATACCAATAGAATGAGGACTGATTAATAAAGATCTGAACCAGACTAATACTGCAGCATTGATTACCATACTACCAATCATGACAATAAAATGAGCACCGATTATTAAAGATCCAAACCAGACCAGAACCGTACCAATGATTACCATACTACCAAACATGCCAATAAATGAACACTCATTAATAAAGATCCGAATCAGACCAGAACCGAACCACTGATTACCATACTACCAAACATGCCAATAAAATGAGCACTGATTATTAAAGATCCGAACCATACCAGAACCATAGCAGTGATTGCCGTACTACCAAACATGCCAATAAAATGACCACTGATTAATAAAGATCCGAACCAGAATAGAACTGCAGCAGTGATTACCATACTACCAAACATGACAATAAAATGAGCAGTAATTAATAAAGATCTGAACCAGACCAGAACCACACCAGTGATTACCATACAACCAAACATGCCGACAAAATCAGCACAGATTAATAAAGATCCAAACCAGACCAGAACCACACCAGTGATTACCATACTAGCAAACATGCCAATAAGATGAGCACTGATTAATAAAGATCCAAACCAGACCAGAACCGTACCAGTGATGACCATTCTACCAAACATGCCAATAAAATGAGCACTGATTAATAAAGATCCAAACCAGACCAGAACCGCACCATTGATTACCATAAAACCAAACATGCCAACAAAATGAGCACTGATTAATAAAGATCTGAACCAGACCAGTACTGTAGCATTGATTACCATTCTACCAAACATGAATATCAAATGAGCACTGTTTAATAAAGATCTGAACCAGACCAGAACCATAGCAGTACACGCCAATAAAATGAGCACTGATTAATAAAGTTCCAAACCAGACGAGACCCGCACCAGTGATTAGCATACTACGAAACAAGGCAATAAAATGAGCACTGATTAATAAAGATACGAACCAGACCAGAACCATACTAGTGATTACCATACTACCAACATGTCAATAAAATGACCACTGATTAATAAAGATCCGAACCAGACCAGAACCATAGCAGTGATTACCATACTACCAAACACGCCAATAAAATTAGCACTGATTAATAAAGTTCAAAACCAGACAAGAACCGCACCAGTGATTAGCATACTACGAAACATGGCAATAAAATGAGCACTGATTAATAAAGATCCAAACCAGACCAGCACCACACCAGTGATTACCATACTACCAAACATGCCAATAAAATGAGCACTGATTAATAAAGATCCGAACCAGACCAGAACCCTACCAGTGACTGCCATTCTACCAAACATGCCAATAAAATGAGCACTGATTAATAAAGCTCTGAACCTGAACCACACCAGTGATTACCATACTACCAACATGCCAATAAAATTAGCACTGATTCATAAAGATCCAAAGCAGACCAGAACCACACCAGTGATTACCATACTATCAAACATGCCATTAAGAAGAGCACTGATTAATAAAGATCTGAACCAGACCAGAACCGCACCAGTGATTACCATAAAAACAAACATGCCAACAAAATAAGCACTGATTAATAAAGATCCAAACCAGACCAGAACCGTACCAGTGATTAACATACTACCAAACATGCCAAAAAAATGAGAACTGATTAATAAAGATCTGAACCAGACCGGAACTGCAGCAGTGATTACCATACTACCAAGCACGCCAATAAAATGAGCACTGATTAATAAAGTTCCAAACCAGACGAGAACCGCACCAGTGATTAGCATACTACGAAACATGCCAATAAAATGAGCACTGATTAATAAAGATCCGAACCAGACCAGAACCACCCCAGTAATTACCATACTACCAAACATGCCAATAAAATGAGCACTGATTATTAAAGATCCAAACGAGACCAGAACTGTACCAGTGATTACGATGCAACCAAACATGGCAATAAAATGACCACTGATTAATAAAGATCCGAATCAAACCAGAACCGCACCAGTGATTACCCTACTAGCAAACATGCCAATAAAATTACCACTGATTAATAAAGATATGAACAAGAACAGAACGCACCAGTGATTACAACACTACCAAACATGGCAATAAAATGACCACTGATTAATAAAGATCCGATCCAGACCAGAACCCCACCAATGATTACCATAAAACCAAACATGCCAATAAAATGAGCACTGATTAAGAAAGATCCAAGCCAGACCAGAACCGTACCGGTGGTTACCATACTACCAAACATACCAATAAAATATTAACTGATTAATAAAGATCTGAACCAGACCAGAACTGCAGCAGTGATTACCATACTACCAAACATGACAATAAAATGAGCACTGATTAATAAAGATCCGAACCAGACCATAACCGTACTAGTGATTACCATACTACTAAACATGCCAATCAAATGAGCACTGTTTAATAAAGATCCGAACCAGACTAGAGCCATATCAGTGATTACCATATTACCAAGCACGCCAATAAAATGAGCACTGATTAATAAAGATCTGAACCAGACCAGAACTGCAGCAGTGATTACCATACTACCAAACATGGCAATAAAATGAGCACTGATTAATAAAGATCCGAACCAGACCATAACCGTACTAGTGATTACCATACTACTAAACATGCCAAACAAATGAGCACTGTTTAATAAAGATCCGAACCAGACTAGAACCACACCAGTGATTACCATACTACCAAACATGCCAATAAGAAGAGCACTGATTAATAAAGATCCGAACCAGACCAGAACTGTACCAGTGATTACCATTCTACCAAACATGCCAATAAAATGAGCACTGATTAATAAAGATCCAAACCAGACCAGAACCGTAACTGTAATTACCATACTACTAAACATGCCAATAAAATGAGCACTGATTATAAAGATGCGCACAAGACCAGAACCGCACCAGTGATTACCATACTACCAAACATGTCAATAAAATGAGCACTGATTAAAAAAGATCCGAACCAGACCAGAACCGCACCAGTGATTACCGTACTATCAAACATACCAATAGAATGAGCACTGATTAATAAAGATCTGAACCAGACCAGTACTGCAGCATTGATTACCATACTACCAATCATGACAATAAAATGAGCACCGATTATTAAAGATCCAAACCAGACCAGAACCGTACCAATGATTACCATACTACCAACCATGCCAATAAAATCAGCACTGATTAATAAAGATCCAGACCAGACCAGAACCACACCAGTGATTACCATACAAGCAAACTTGCCAATAAAATTAGCAGTGATTAATAAAGATCCAAACCAGACCAGAACCGTACCAGTGATGACCATTCTACCAAACATGCCAATAAAATGAGCACTTATTAATAAAGATCCAAACAAGAATAGAACTGCAGTAGTGATTACCATACTACCAAACATGACAATAAAATGAGCACTGATTAATAAAGATCCGAACCAGACCAGAACCACACCAGTGATTACAATACAACCAACCTTGCCAACAAAATGAGCACTGATTAATAAAGATCCGAACCAGACCAGAACTGTACCAGTGATTACCATTCTACCAAACATGGCAATAAAATGACCACTGATCAATGAAGATCCGAACCAAACCAGAACCGTTCCAGTGATTACCATACTACCAAACATGCCAATAAAATTAACAGTGATTAATAAAGATCCAAACCAGACCAGAACCACACCAGTGATTACCATACTACCAAACATGACAATAAAATGAGCACTTCCCGCCCACACCCCCCTCCCCTTCCTCTCCCCCTGCTTATATCCCACTCCCTCTGGGCAGCCCCCCTGCCCGGCAGCCCCCTAGGCCAAGGGCCCCTTTAGGCAAAGGGCGGCTCCTACGACTGCGGCTCCCTGTGTGTCTGCAGGTGTCCGCAGGGGACGCCAGGCGCCTGTTCCACCTGTTCTCCGCTCTCCGGCCCACCCCTCCTCACCTTGCACACCTCATCCGCATGTCGCCTCGCCCCCCCTATTCCAATTTATTGGTTAACTAGGGTGCTTTTCTCCCCTCGCAGGATTCTCAAACTTAGGTGGCCCTGACCTATTACGCATTACTGTTTGCTCTGCACTGTGTTAAACTAGGGTGCTTTTCTCCCCTCGCAGGATTCTCAAACTTAGGTGGCCCTGACCTATTACGCATTACTGTTTGCTCTGCATTGTGTTAAACTAGGGTGTTTTTTCTCCCCTCGCAGGATTCTCATACTTAGGTGGCCCTGACCTATTACGCATTACTGTTTGCTCTGCATTGTGTTAAACTAGGGTGCTTTTCTCCCCTCGCAGGATTCTCAAACTTAGGTGGCCCTGACCTATTACGCATTACTGTTTGCTCTGCATTGTGTTAAACTAGGGTGCTTTTCTCCCCTCGCAGGATTCTCAAACTTAGGTGGCCCTGACCTATTACGCATTACTGTTTGCTCTGCATTGTGTTAAACTAGGGTGCTTTTTCTCCCCTCGCAGGATTTTCATACTTAGGTGGCCCTGACCTATTACGCATTACTGTTTGCTCTGCATTGTGTTAAACTAGGGTGCTTTTCTCCCCTCGCAGGATTCTCAAACTTAGGTGGCCCTGACCTACTACGCATTACTGTTTGCCTGCATTGTGTTAAACTAGGGTGCTTTTTCTCCCCTCGCAGGATTCTCATACTTAGGTGGCCCTGACCTTCTACGCATTACTGTTTGCTCTGCATTGTGGTAAACTAGTGCCCTCCACTCTCTTCTTGTCTGCATACCCGTGTCGTCCGCCTCCCCTCCTACTCCATGGTGCTCTCTATCTCGCCTATCTACTCTAACTGCTTCTCCATTGACTATCCTGCTCTCCTCACTAAATCCGGTAGGAAAAAGTTTAAAAAGGACATCCTGGTCTCCAACCCAGGCCTCCCTATCGCTGACACCTACACGAGCGCCTGCTCCAAGGAAACTCTCACTGACATTCTCTTTTTCGTGCCTTCACCTGACCTATGGACCCTTCACATGGTCACTGTGCTCTCTCCTTTCTCCACCTCTCCCATTAATGGTGGCACCCGTTGGGATGTCCTCTTGGCCCCTTTCCACTCCTCCAAAGCCATCATTAATGTCTATGCTAACGGGACCGTCTTGGTCCAAGGCCCTCAGGCCAACCTTCACCTCTTTGATAGACGCTTCCCTTGCCTCATCAACTTCCTCTCCGCTCCCGCTGTCCCCCCTCCTCTGTCCTCGGCTACCTTGCCTCTCCCCTCCCTCCCTGCCCCTTCCCTTGCTCCCTCTTCAACTCCTTCTCTAACACCTCCGCAGGGCGTACCTCTGATCTGTACCCCTCCCCGGAAGTTTTTCAAGGGTGGCAACCTTCTCCACATTGCCACTCTAAACTCTCGCTCTGCCATCAAGCACTCCTCTGATATCTGTCGCCTTCTTGAGGAACTGGACCTCGACGTCCTCGGTCTCACTGAGACTTGGTTCACTGCCAGCTCTGCCACCAGCTTCGACACACTCCTACCTGACGGCTACAAGATCCTCTCCGTGCCCAGGCCCAACCGTTCAGGGGGTGGTGTTGCCCTTATCTTCCCTGAGTGGATTCATGCCACTGTCACTCCTACGCAGACCTACTCCTCTTTTGAATGTCTTGTCTGCCGACTTTCTCTCTCTCCTAGCCATTCCCTTACCGTGGCTACTATCTATCGGCCACCTGGTCAAATTTCCTCCTTCCTCTCTGAGTGGGCTGAACTCTCCTCCTCACTCCTGTCCTGAACCACCCAACTCCTCTTTCTCGGTGACTTCAACATCCACCTCGATGCCTCCTGTCCCCCCACTGGTCTCTTCCGCGAACTCTGCAACTCTCTCTCACTCTCTATTCTCCCGTCTGGGCCTACTCACTCTGCAGGGCACACTCTTGATGCTCTGATCTCTTCTGACCTTCCCCTCTCCCTCCCTCTCTCCACTCCTCTCTCTTGGAGCGATCACTTTCTCCTATCCTCCCACCTCTCCCTCCCTACCCCACAGGCAAAGCCACCCTCTTCACTGCCACCCACCTTCTCGGTCATCCGACCCATGAAGCGCGTGTCAGTTGAGGCTTTCGCTGCTACCTTCTCGCCCCCTTCTCCCCCCTTGGCTGACTCCCACCCTGACACAGCCCTCTCCATGCTCTATTCCTCTATATCTGATACTCTCGATATCCTTGCCCCCGTCATGAGAATCCGCCTGAAGCCCAAAGCCAAATGTAACTCCTGGTATGACTCGGATCTCGTCTCCCTAAAACGCAAGTGCAGGGTGGCAGAGAGGAAATGGCGTGCTTCATGCTCATCCTCTGACAAACTGGCCTGCCGCCTGCTCCAAAGGCAATACCGGCTCTCCGTTCTCACCAAGAAGAGAGCCCTTATCCAAGCCCGCATCTCTGAGGCATCAAACAACTCGGCCGAACTCTTTAAAATCTGCAAGGAGCTGGCCAACCCTGCTGCAGTCTCTACCTCTCCTGTCCCCTCCCAGGCCCTCTGCACTGCACTGGCCTCGCACTTCATCTCAAAAACTCAGGACATCCTGTCCTCGCTCTCCTCCTCTCTCCTCCCTCCCTCCCTTCCCGGCTCTTCCTCTTGCTCTCTTGCAGCCACCCCTCTGCCCTCCTTCTCTGCTTTTCCACCTTTTTCTGCTGATGAGGTTTCCAGACAAGTCCGATCTATGAAAGCCTCGTCTAAACAGGTTCACCCCTGTTCCTCCAAAACCATCAAGGACCACATCGACTCCCTGGCTCCTGCCCTAGCTGACTTTTGCAACCACTCTTTCGCCTCTGGAGTCTTCCCATCCCCCCTCAAGCACTCCCTTGTGCACCCCCTCCTCAAGAAACCCTCTTCCGACCCCTCCTGCCCGGCCAACTATCGCCCAATCTCCATTACTCCCTTCCTGGGCAAGCTCCTGGAGAAACTGGCCATCTCCCAGCTTAACCTCCATGCTGAATATGTTGGTAATCTTCATGACCATCAATCCGGCTTCAGAGCGGCCAGAAGCACGGAAACTGCTCTCCTGAACATCCGTGAGGACCTGCTCCTGAACCTCGATTCCAACACTCCCTGTGTTCTCATTCTGCTCGATCTCTCCTCTGCCTTTGACACTGTCAACCATGCCATCCTGCTCAACCGTCTCCGTGATAACCTGGGTATCACTGGTCAGGCTCTGGCATGGCTGACCTCTTTCCTTTCCGGTCGACCCTCCCAGGTCCAAATGGGCTCCTTCCTCTCTGACATCTTTTACTCCACCTGTGGTGTCCCCCAGGGATCCAACCTCTCTCCCTGGCTTTTCAACCAGTATCTGGCACTCCTTGCCCACCGCATCGCCGCTCTCTGCCCCCACTTTCAGTGCTATGCGGACGATACCCAGCTCATCTTCAGGCTACCCTCGGCCTCCTCCTCTCCTTCCCTCATCTCCGACTGTCTGTCTGCTATCCAGGAATGGTGTGCCGCCAACGACCTCTGCCTTAACGCCAGTAAGACTGAGATTCTACTCATCGGCACACCCACTCCCTCCTTTCCTGCAGCTCTCTGGCCGGCCTCCCTTGGCCCCCTTCCTGCCCCTACCTGCAAAGCTAAAAACCTCGGGGTCATCTTCGACTCCACACTCTCCTTCTCTCCTCATATATCTGACGTCTCTAAGAAGTCACACTACCAGCTGTCTGTCTTCCCCTTGTTTCCCTCCCTCCCTGCCTCGTCGCGCCTTGAAACACTTGTGTATAGGCGCGTTACAAATACCATATCATATCATATCATATCATATCACTGATTAATAAAGATCCGAACCAGACCATAACCGTACTAGTGATTACCATACTACTAAACATGCCAATCAAATGAGCACTGTTTAATAAAGATCCGAACCAGACTAGAACCATTGCAGTGATTACCATACTACCAAGCACGCCAATAAAATGAGCACTGATTAATAAAGTTCCAAACCAGATGAGAACCGCACCAGTGATTAGCATACTACGAAACATGGCAATAAAATGAGCACTGATTAATAAAGATCCGAACCAGACCAGAACCACACCAGTGATTACCATACTACCAAACATGCCAATAAAATTATCACTGATTAATAAAGATCCAAAGCAGACCAGGACCACACCAGTGATTACCATACTACCAAACATGCCAATAAGAAGAGCACTGATTAATAAAGATCCGAACCAGACCAGAACTGTATCCGTGATTACCATTCTACCAAACATGCCAATAAAATGAGCACTGATTAATAAAGATCCAAACCAGACCAGAACCGTAACTGTGATTACCATACTACTAAACATGCCAATAAAATGAGCACTGATTATAAAGATGCGCACCAGACCAGAACCGCACCAGTGATTACCATACTACCAAACATGTCAATAAAATGAGCACTGATTAAAAAAGATCCGAACCAGACCAGAACCGCACCAGTGATTGCCGTACTATCAAACATACCAATAGAATGAGGACTGATTAATAAAGATCTGAACCAGACCAGTACTGCAGCATTGATTACCATACTACCAATCATGACAATAAAATGAGCACCGATTATTAAAGATCCAAACCAGACCAGAACCGTACCAATGATTACCATACTACCAAACATGGCAATAAATGAACACTCATTAATAAAGATCCGAATCAGACCAGAACCGAACCAGTGATTACCATACTACCAAACATGCCAATAAAATGAGCACTGATTATTAAAGATCCGAACCATACCAGAACCATAGCAGTGATTGCCGTACTACCAAACATGCCAATAAAATGACCACTGATTGATAAAGATCCCAACCAGACCAGAACTGCAGCAGTGATTACCATACTACCAAACATGCCAATAAAATGAGCATTGATTAATAAAGATCCAAACCAGACCAGAACTGCACCAGTGATTAACGTACTATCAAACGTAACAATAGAATGAGCACTGATTAATAAAGATATGAACTATACCAGAGCCCCACAAGTGATTACCATACTACCAAACATGCCGGTAAAATGAGCACTGTTTAATAAAGATCCGAACCAGAATGGAACTGCAGCAGTGACTACCATACTACCAAACATGACGATAAAATTAGCACTGATTAATAAAGATCCAAACCAGACCAGAACGGTACCAGTGATTACCACACTACCAAACATGCCAATAAAATGAGCACTGATTAATAAAGATCCAAACCAGACCAGAACCACACCAGTGATTACCATACTACCAAACATGCCAATAAGATGAGCACTGATTAATAAAGATCCGAACCAGACCAGAACCGTACCAGTGATGACCATTCTACCAAACATGCCAATAAAATGAGCACTGATTAATAAAGATCCGAACCAGAATAGAACTGCAGCAGTGATTACCATACTACCAAACATGACAATAAAATGAGCAGTAATTAATAAAGATCCAAACCAGACCAGAACCACACCAGTGATTACCATACAACCAAACATGCCGACAAAATCAGCACTGATTAATAAAGATCCAAACCAGACCAAAACTGTACCAGTGATTACCATACTACCAAACATGCCAATAAAATTAGCAGTGATTAATAAAGATCCAAACCAGACCAGAACCACACCAGTGATTACCATACTACCAAACATGCCAATAAGATGAGCACTGATTAATAAAGATCCAAACCAGACCAGAACCGTACCAGTGATGACCATTCTACCAAACATGCCAATAAAATGAGCACTGATTAATAAAGATCCAAACCAGACCAGAACCGCACCATTGATTACCATAAAACCAAACATGCCAACAAAATGAGCACTGATTAATAAAGATCTGAACCAGACCAGTACTGTAGCATTGATTACCATTCTACCAAACATGAATATCAAATGAGCACTGTTTAATAAAGATCCGAACCAGACCAGAACCATAGCAGTACACGCCAATAAAATGAGCACTGATTAATAAAGTTCCAAACCAGACGAGACCTGCACCAGTGATTAGCATACTACGAAACAAGGCAATAAAATGAGCACTGATTAATAAAGATCCGAACCAGACCAGAACCATACTAGTGATTACCATACTACCAACATGTCAATAAAATGACCACTGATTAATAAAGATCCGAACCAGACCAGAACCATAGCAGTGATTACCATACTACCAAACACGCCAATAAAATTAGCACTGATTATTAAAGTTCAAAACCAGACAAGAACCGCACCACTGATTAGCATACTACGAAACATGGCAATAACATGAGCACTGATTAATAAAGATCCGAACCAGACCAGAACCCTACCAGTGACTGCCATTCTACCAAACATGCCAATAAAATGAGTACTGATTAATAAAGCTCTGAACCTGAACCACACCAGTGATTACCATACTACCAAACATGCCAATAAAATTAGCACTGATTCATAAAGATCCAAAGAAGACCAGAACCACACCAGTGATTACCAATAAAATTAACAGTGATTAATAAAGATCCAAACCAGACCAGAACCACACCAGTGATTACCATACTACCAAAGATGCCAATAAGATGAGCACTGATTAATAAAGATCCAAACCAGACCAGAACTGTACCAGTGATTACCATTCAAACAAACATGCCAATAAAATGAGCACTGATTAAGAAAGATCCATCCCAGAACAGAACCGTACCAGTGGTTACCATACTACCGAACATGCCAATAAAATATTCACTGATTAATAAAGATCTGAACCAGACCAGAACTGCAGCAGTGATTACCATACTACCAAACATGACAATAAAATGAGCACTGATTAATAAAGATCCGAACCAGACCAGAACCACACCAGTGATTACCATACTACCAAACATGCCAATAAAATTATCACTGATTAATAAAGATCCAAAGCAGACCAGAACCACACCAGTGATTACCATACTACCAAACATGCCAATAAGAAGAGCACTGATTAATAAAGATCCGAACCAGACCAGAACTGTACCAGTCATTACCATTCTACCAAACATGCCAATAAAATGAGCACTGATTTATAAAGATCCAAACCAGACCAGAACCGTGTAGTTACCATACTACTAAACATGCCAATAAAATGAGCACTGATTATAAAGATGCGCACAAGACCAGAACCACACCAGTGATTACCATACTACCAAACATGTCAATAAAATGAGCACTGATTAAAAAAGATCCGAACCAGACCAGAACCGCACCAGTGATTACCGTACTATCAAACATACCAATAGAATGAGCACTGATTAATAAAGATCTTAACCAGACCAGTACTGCAGCATTGATTACCATACTACCAATCATGACAATAAAATGAGCACCGATTATTAAAGATCCAAACCAGACCAGAACCGTACCAATGATTACTATACTACCAAACATGCCAATAAAATGAACACTCATTAATAAAGATCCGAATCAGACCAGAACCGAACCAGTGATTACCATACTACCAAACGTGCCAATAAAATCAGCACTGATTAATAAAGATCCAGACCAGACCAGAACCACACCAGTGATTACCATACAACCAAACTTGCCAATAAAATTAGCAGTGATTAATAAAGATCCAAACCAGACCAGAACCGTACCAGTGATGACCATTCTACCAAATATGCCAATAAAATGAGCACTGATTAATAAAGATCCAAACAAGAATAGAACTGCAGTAGTGATTACCATACTACCAAACATGACAATAAAATGAGCACTGATTAATAAAGATCCGAACCAGACCAGAACCACACCAGTGATTACCATACAACCAACCTTGCCAACAAAATGAGCACTGATTAATAAAGATCCGAACCAGACCAGAACTGTACCAGTGATTACCATTCTACCAAACATGTCAATAAAATGAGCACTGATTAATAAAGATCCAGACCAGACCAGAACCACACCAGTGATTACCATACTACCAAACATGCCAATAAGATGAGCACTGATTAATAACGATCCGAACCAGACCAGAACCGTACCAGTGATGATCATTCTACCAAACATGCCAATAAAATGAGCACTGATTAATAAAGATCCGAACCAGACCAGAACCACACCAGTAATTACGATACTACCAAACATGCCAATAAAATGAGCACTGATTATTAAAGATCCAAACGAGACCAGAACTGTACCAGTGATTACGATGCAACCAAACATGGCAATAAAATGACCACTGATTAATAAAGATCCGAATCAAACCAGAACCGCAACAGTGATTACCCTACTAGCAAACACGCCAATAAAATTACCACTGATTAATAAAGATATGAACAAGACCAGAACGCACCAGTGATTACAACACTACCAAACATGGCAATAAAATGACCACTGATCAATAAAGATCCGAACCAAACCAGAACCGTTCCAGTGATTACCATACTACCAAACATGCCAATAAGATGAGCACTGATTAATAAAGATCCAAACCAGACCAGAACTGTACCAGTGATTACCATTCAACCAAACATGCCAATAAAATGAGCACTGATTAATAAAGATCCGATCCATACCAGATCCGCACCAATGATTACCATAAAACCAAACATGCCAATAAAATGAGCACTGATTAAGAAAGATCCAACCCAGACCAGAACCGTACCTGTGGTTACCATACTACCAAACATGCCAATAAAATATTCACTAATTAATAAAGATCTGAGCCAGACCAGAACTGCAGCAGTGATTACCATACTACCAAACATGGCAATAAAATGAGCATTGATTAATAAAGATCCGAACCAGACCACAACCACACCAGTGATTACCATACTACCAAACATGCCAATAAGAAGAGCACTGATTAATAAAGATCCGAACCAGACCAGAACTGTATCCGTGATTACCATTCTACCAAACATGCCAATAAAATGAGCACTGATTAATAAAGATCCAAACCAGACCAGAACCGTAACCGTGATTACCATACTACTAAACATGCCAATAAAATGAGCACTGATTATAAAGATGCGCACCAGACCAGAACCGCACCAGTGATTACCATACTACCAAACATGTCAATAAAGTGAGCACTGATTAAAAAAGATCTGAACCAGACCAGAACCGCACCAGTGATTGCCGTACTATCAAACATACCAATAAAGATCTGAACCAGACCAGTACTGCAGCATTGATTACCATACTACCAATCATGACAATAAAATGAGCACCGATTATTAAAGATCCAAACCAGACCAGAACCGTACCAATGATTACCATACTACCAAACATGCCAATAAATGAACACTCATTAATAAAGATCGGAATCAGACCAGAACCGAACCAGTGATTACCATACTACCAAACATGCCAATAAAATGAGCACTGATTATTAAAGATCCGAACCATACCAGAACCATAGCAGTGATTGCCGTACTACCAAACATGCCAATACCTGTGATTACCATATACCAAACATGCTAATAAAATGAGCGCTGATTAATAAAGATCCGAATCATACCAGTACTGCACCAGTTATTACCATACAACTAAACTTGCCAACAAAATGAGCACTGATTAATAAAGATCCAAACCAGACCAGAACCACACCAGTGATTACCATACTACCAAACATGCCAATAAGATGAGCACTGATTAATAAAGATCCGAACCAGACCAGAACCGTACCAGTGATGACCATTCTACCAAACATGCCAATAAAATGAGCACTGATTAATAAAGATCCGAACCAGAATAGAACTGCAGCAGTGATTACCATACTACCAAACATGACAATAAAATGAGCAGTGATTAATAAAGATCCGAACCAGACCAGAACCACACCAGTGATTACCATACAACCAAACATGCCAACAAAATCAGCACAGATTAATAAAGATCCAAACCAGACCAAAACCGTACCAGTGATTACCATACTACCAAACATGCCAATAAAATTAGCAGTTATTAATAAAGATCCAAACCAGACCAGAACCTCACCAGTGATTACCATACTACCAAACATGCCAATAAGATGAGCACTGATTAATAAAGATCCAAACCAGACCAGAACCGCACCATTGATTACCATAAAACCAAACATGCCAACAAAATGAACACTGATTAATAAAGATCTGAACCAGACCAGTACTGTAGCATTGATTACCATTCTACCAAACATGAATATCAAATGAGCATTGTTTAATAAAGATCCGAACCAGACCAGAACCATAGCAGTACACGCCAATAAAATGAGCACTGATTAATAAAGTTCCAAACCAGACGAGACGCCCACAAGTGATTAGCATACTACGAAACAAGGCAATAAAATGAGCACTGATTAATAAAGATCTGAACCAGACCAGAACCATACTAGTGATTACCATACTACCAACATGTCAATAAAATGACCACTGATTAATAAAGATCCGAACCAGACCAGAACCATAGCAGTGATTACCATACTACCAAACATGCCAATAAAATTAGCACTTATTCATAAAGATCCAAAGCAGACCAGAAACACACCAGTGATTACCATACTACCAAACATGCCATTAAGAAGAGCACTGATTAATAAAGATCTGAACCAGACCAGAACCGGACCAGTGATTACCATAAAAACAAACATGCCAACAAAATAAGCACTGATTAATAAAGATCCAAACCAGACCAGAACCGTACCAGTGATTAACATACTACCAAACATGCCAAAAAAATGAGAACTGATTAATAAAGATCTGAACCAGACCGGAACTGCAGCAGTGATTACCATACTACTAAACATGACAATAAAATGAGCACTGATTAATAAAGATCTGAACCAGACCAAAACCATACCAGTGATTACCATACTACTAAACATGCCAATAAAATTAGCGCTGATTAATAAAGATCAGAACCAGACCAGTACTGCTGCATTGATTACCATACTACCAAACATGACAATCAAATGAGCACTGTTTAATAAAGATCCGAACCAGACTAGAACCATAGCAGTGATTACCATACTACCAAGCACGCCAATAAAATGAGCACTGATTAATAAAGTTCCAAACCAGACGAGAACCGCACCAGTGATTAGCATACTACGAAACATGGCAATAAAATGAGCACTGATTAATAAAGATCCAAACCAGACCAGAACCACACCAGTAATTACCATACTACCAAACATGCCAATAAAATGAGCACTGATTATTAAAGATCCAAACGAGACCAGAACTGTACCAGTGATTACGATGCAACCAAACATGGCAATAAAATGACCACTGATTAATAAAGATCAGAATCAAACCAGAACCGCACCAGTGATTACCCTGCTAGCAAACATGCCAATAAAATTACCACTGATTAATAAAGATATGAACAAGACCAGAACGCACCAGTGATTACAACACTACCAAACATGGCAATAAAATGACCACTGATCAATAAAGATCCGAACCAAACCAGAACCGTTCCAGTGATTACCATACTACCAAACATGCCAATAAAATTAACAGTGATTAATAAAGATCCAAACCAGACCAGAACCACACCAGTGATTACCATACTACCAAAGATGCCAATAAGATGAGCACTGATTAATAAAGATCCAAACCAGACCAGAACTGTACCAGTGATTACCATTCAAACAAACATGCCAATAAAATGAGCACTGATTAAGAAAGATCCATCCCAGACCAGAACCGTACCAGTGGTTACCATACTACCGAACATGCCAATAAAATATTCACTGATTAATAAAGATCTGAACCAGACCAGAACTGCAGCAGTGATTACCATACTACCAAACATGGCAATAAAATGAGCACTGATTAATAAAGATCCGAACCAGACCATAACCGTACTAGTGATTACCATACTACTAAACATGCCAAACAAATGAGCACTGTTTAGTAAAGATCCGAACCAGACTAGAACCATATCAGTGATTACCATATTACCAAGTACGCCAATAAAATGAGCACTGATTAATAAAGTTCCAAACCAGACAAGAACCGCACCAGTGATTAGCATACTACGAAACATGGCAATAAAATGAGCACTGATTAATAAAGATCCGAACCAGACCAGAACCACACCAGTGATTACCATACTACCAAACATGCCAATAAAATTATTACTGATTAATAAAGATCCAAAGCAGACCAGAACCACACCAGTGATTACCATACTACCAAACATGCCAATAAGAAGAGCACTGATTAATAAAGATCCGAACCAGACCAGAACTGTACCAGTGATTACCATTCTACCAAACATGCCAATAAAATGAGCACTGATTAATAAAGATCCAAACCAGAACCGTAACTGTAATTACCATACTACTAAACATGCCAATAAAATGAGCACTGATTATAAAGATGCGCACAAGACCAGAACCGCACCAGTGATTACCATACTACCAAACATGTCAATAAAATGAGCACTGATTAAAAAAGATCCGAACCAGACCAGAACCGCACCAGTGATTAACGTACTATCAAACATACCAATAGAATGAGCACTGATTAATAAAGATCTGAACCAGACCAGTACTGCAGCATTGATTACCATACTACCAATCATGACAATAAAATGAGCACCGATTATTAAAGATCCAAACCAGACCAGAACCGTACCAATGATTACCATACTACCAAACATGCCAATAAAATGAACACTCATTAATAAAGATCCGAATCAGACCAGAACCGAACCAGTGATTACCATACTACCAAACATGCCAATAAAATCAGCACTGATTAATAAAGATCCAGACCAGACCAGAACCACACCAGTGATTACCATACAACCAAACTTGCCAATAAAATTAGCAGTGATTAATAAAGATCCAAACCAGACCAGAACCGTACCAGTGATGACCATTCTACCAAATATGCCAATAAAATGAGCACTGATTAATAAAGATCCAAACAAGAATAGAACTGCAGTAGTGATTACCATACTACCAAACATGACAATAAAATGAGCACTGATTAATAAAGATCCGAACCAGACCAGAACCACACCAGTGATTACCATACAACCAACCTTGCCAACAAAATGAGCACTGATTAATAAAGATCCGAACCAGACCAGAACTGTACCAGTGATTACCATTCTACCAAACATGTCAATAAAATGAACACTGATTAATAAAGATCCAGACCAGACCAGAACCACACCAGTGATTACCATACAACCAAACTTGCCAATATGATTAGCAGTGATTAATAAAGATCCAAACCAGACCAGAACCGTACCAGTGATGACCATTCTACCAAACATGCCAATAAAACGAGCACTGATTAATAAAGATCCGAACCAGACCAGAACCGTACCAGTGATGACCATTCTACCAAACATGACAGTAAAATGAGCACTGATTAATAAGATCCGAACCAGACCAGAACCACGCCAGTGATTACCATACAACCAACCTTGCCAACAAAATTAGCACTGATTAATAAAGATCCAAACCAGACCAGAACCACACCAGTGATTACCATACTACCAAACATGCCAATAAGATGAGCACTGATTAATAAAGATCCGAACCAGACCAGAACCGTACCAGTGATGATCATTCTACCAAACATGCCAATAAAATGAGCACTGATTAATAAAGATCCGAACCAGACCAGAACCACACCAGTATTTACCATAGTACCAAACATGCCAATAAAATGAGCACTGATTATTAAAGATCCAAACGAGACCAGAACTGTACCAGTGATTACGATGCAACCAAACATGGCAATAAAATGACCACTGATTAATAAAGATCCGAATCAAACCAGAACCGCACCAGTGATTACCCTACTAGCAAACATGCCAATAAAATTACCACTGATTAATAAAGATATGAACAAGACCAGAATGCACCAGTGATTACAACACTACCAAACATGGCAATAAAATGACCACTGATCAATAAAGATCCGAACCAAACCAGAACCGTTCCAGTGATTACCATACTACCAAACATGCCAATAAGATGAGCACTGATTAATAAAGATCCAAACCAGACCAGAACTGTACCAGTGATTACCATTCAACCAAACATGCCAATAAAATTAGCACTGATTAATAAAGATCCGAACCAGAATAGAACTGCAGCAGTGATTACCATACTACCAAACATGACAATAAAATGAGCACTGATTAATAAAGATCCGAACCAGACCAGAACCACACCAGTGATTACCATACAACCAACCTTGCCAACAAAATTAGCACTGATTAATAAAGATCCAAACCAGACCAGAACCACACCAGTGATTACCATACTACCAAACATGCCAATAAGATGAGCACTGATTAATAAAGATCCGAACCAGACCAGAACCATACCAGTGATGATCATTCTACCAAACATGCCAATAAAATGAGCACTGATTAATAAAGATCCGAACCAGACCAGAACCACACCAGTAATTACCATACTACCAAACATGCCAATAAAATGAGCACTGATTATTAAAGATCCAAACGAGACCAGAACTGTACCAGTGATTACGATGCAACCAAACATAAAATGACCACTGATTAATAAAGATCAGAATCAAACCAGAACCGCACCAGTGATTACCCTGCTAGCAAACATGCCAATAAAATTACCACTGATTAATAAAGATATGAACAAGACCAGAACGCACCAGTGATTACAACACTACCAAACATGGCAATAAAATGACCACTGATCAATAAAGATCCGAACCAAACCAGAACCGTTCCAGTGATTACCATACTACCAAACATGCCAATAAAATTAACAGTGATTAATAAAGATCCAAACCAGACCAGAACCACACCAGTGATTACCATACTACCAAAGATGCCAATAAGATGAGCACTGATTAATAAAGATCCAAACCAGACCAGAACTGTACCAGTGATTACCATTCAACCAAACATGCCAATAAAATGAGCACTGATTAATAAAGTTCCAAATCAGACAAGAACCGCATCAGTGATTAGCATACTACGAAACATGGCAATAAAATGAGCACTGATTAATAAAGATCCGAACCAGACCAGAACCACACCAGTGATTACCATACTACCAAACATGCCAATAAAATTATCACTGATTAATAAAGATCCAAAGCAGACCAGAACCACACCAGTGATTACCATACTATCAAACATGCCAATAAGAAGAGCACTGATTAATAAAGATCCGAACCAGACCAGAACTGTACCAGTGATTACCATTCTACCAAACATGCCAATAAAATGAGCACTGATTAATAAAGATCCAAACCAGATCAGAACCATAACTGTAATTACCATACTACTAAACATGCCAATAAAATGAGCACTGATTATAAAGATGCGCACAAGACCAGAACCGCACCAGTGATTACCATACTACCAAACATGTCAATAAAATGTGCACTGATTAAAAAAGATCCGAACCAGACCAGAACCGCACCAGTGATTACCGTACTATCAAACATACCAATAGAATGAGCACTGATTAATAAAGATCTGAACCAGACCAGTACTGCAGCATTGATTACCATACTACCAATCATGACAATAAAATGAGCACCGATTATTAAAGATCCAAACCAGACCAGAACCGTACCAATGATTACCATACTAGCAAACATGCCAATAAAATGAACACTCATTAATAAAGATCCGAATCAGACCAGAACCGTACCAGTGATTACCATACTACCAAACATGCCAATAAAATCAGCACTGATTAATAAAGATCCAGACCAGACCAGAACCACACCAGTGATTACCATACAACCAAACTTGCCAATAAAATTAGCAGTGATTAATAAAGATCCAAACCAGACCAGAACCGTACCAGTGATGACCATTCTACTAAATATGCCAATAAAATGAGCACTGATTAATAAAGATCCAAACAAGAATAGAACTGCAGTAGTGATTACCATACTACCAAACATGACAATAAAATGAGCACTGATTAATAAAGATCCGAACCAGACCAGAACCACACCAGTGATTACCATACAACCAACCTTGCCAACAAAATGAGCACTGATTAATAAAGATCCGAACCAGACCAGAACTGTACCAGTGATTACCATTCTACCAAACATGTCAATAAAATGAGCACTGATTAATAAAGATCCAGACCAGACCAGAACCACACCAGTGATTACCATACTACCAAACATGCCAATAAGATGAGCACTGATTAATAAAGATCCGAACCAGACCAGAACCGTACCAGTGATGATCATTCTACCAAACATGCCAATAAAATGAGCACTGATTAATAAAGATCCGAACCAGAACAGAACCACACCAGTAATTACCATACTACCAAACATGCCAATAAAATGAGCACTGATTATTAAAGATCCAAATGAGACCAGAACTGTACCAGTGATTACGATGCAACCAAACATGGCAATAAAATGACCACTGATTAATAAAGATCCGAATCAAACCAGAACCGCAACAGTGATTACCCTACTAGCAAACATGCCAATAAAATTACCACTGATTAATAAAGATATGAACAAGACCAGAATGCACCAGTGATTACAACACTACCAAACATGGCAATAAAATGACCACTGATCAATAAAGATCCGAACCAAACCAGAACCGTTCCAGTGATTACCATACTACCAAACATGCCAATAAGATGAGCACTGATTAATAAAGATCCAAACCAGACCAGAACTGTACCAGTGATTACCATTCAACCAAACATGCCAATAAAATGAGCACTGATTAATAAAGATCCGATCCAGACCAGATCCGCACCAATGATTACCATAAAACCAAACATGCCAATAAAATGAGCACTGATTAAGAAAGATCCAACCCAGACCAGAACCGTACCAGTGGTTACCATACTACCAAACATGCCAATAAAATATTCACTAATTAATAAAGATCTGAACCAGACCAGAACTGCAGCAGTGATTACCATACTACCAAACATGGCAATAAAATGAGCACTGATTAGTAAAGATCCGAACCAGACCAGAACCACACCAGTGATTACCATACTACCAAACATGCCAATAAAATTATCACTGATTAATAAAGATCCAAAGCAGACCAGAACCACACCAGTGATTACCATACTACAAAACATGCCAATAAGAAGAGCACTGATTAATAAAGATCCGAACCAGACCAGAACTGTATCCGTGATTACCATTCTACCAAACATGCCAATAAAATGAGCACTGATTAATAAAGATCCAAACCAGACCAGAACCGTAACCGTGATTACCATACTACTAAACATGCCAATAAAATGAGCACTGATTATAAAGATGCGCACCAGACCAGAACCGCACCAGTGATTGCCGTACTATCAAACATACCAATAGAATGAGGACTGATTAATAAAGATCTGAACCAGACCAGTACTGCAGCATTGATTACCATACTACGAATCATGACAATAAAATGAGCACCGATTATTAAAGATCCAAACCAGACCAGAACCGTACCAATGATTACCATACTACCAAACATGCCAATAAATGAACACTCATTAATAAATATCGGAATCAGACCAGAACCGAACCAGTGATTACCATACTACCAAACATGCCAATAAAATGAGCACTGATTATTAAAGATCCGAACCATACCAGAACAATAGCAGTGATTGCCGTACTACCAAACATGCCAATAAAATGACCACTGATTAATAAAGATCCCAACCAGACCAGAACTGCAGCAGTGATTACCATACTACCAAACATGCCAATAAAATGAGCATTGATTAATAAAGATCCAAACCAGACCAGAACCGCACCAGTGATTAACGTACTATCAAACGTAACAATAGAATGAGCACTGATTAATAAAGATATGAACCATACCAGAGCCGCACAAGTGATTACCATACTACCAAACAAGCCAGTAAAATGAGCACTGATTAATAAAGATCCCAACCAGAATGGAACTGCAGCAGTGACTACCATACTACCAAACATGACGATAAAATTAGCACTGATTAATAAAGATCCGAACCAGACCAGAACGGTACCAGTGATTACCACACTACCAAACATGCCAATAAAATGAACACTGATTAAAAAAGATCTGAACCAGACCAGAACTGTACCTGTGATTACCATATACCAAACATGCCAATAAAATGAGCGCTGATTAATAAAGATCCGAATCATACCAGTACCGCACCAGTGATTACCATACAACCAAACTTGCCAACAAAATGAGCACTGATTAATAAAGATCCAAACCAGACCAGAACCACACCAGTGATTACCATACTACCAAACATGCCAATAAGATGAGCACTGATTAATAAAGATCCAAACCAGACCAGAACCGTACCAGTGATGGCCATTCTACCAAACATGCCAATAAAATGAGCACTGATTAATAAAGATCCGAACCAGAATAGAACTGCAGCAGTGATTACCATACTACCAAACATGACAATAAAATGAGCAGTGATTAATAAAGATCTGAACCAGACCAGAACCACACCAGTGATTACCATACAACCAAACATGCCGACAAAATCAGCACAGATTAATAAAGATCCAAACCAGACCAAAACCGTACCAGTGATTACCATACTACCAAACATGCCAATAAAATTAGCAGTGATTAATAAAGATCCAAACCAGACCAGAACCACACCAGTGATTACCATACTACCAAACATGCCAATAAGATGAGCACTGATTAATAAAGATCCAAACCAGACCAGAACCGTACCAGTGATGACCATTCTACCAAACATGCCAATAAAATGAGCACTGATTAATAAAGATCCAAACCAGACCAGAACCGCACCATTGATTACCATAAAACCAAACATGCCAACAAAATGAACACTGATTAATAAAGATCTGAACCAGACCAGTACTGTAGCATTGATTACCATTCTACCAAACATGAATATCAAATGAGCACTGTTTAATAAAGATCCGAACCAGACCAGAACCATAGCAGTACACGCCAATAAAATGAGCACTGATTAATAAAGTTCCAAACCAGACGAGACACGCACCAGTGATTAGCATACTACGAAACAAGGCAATAAAATGAGCACTGATTAATAAAGATCTGAACCAGACCAGAACCATACTAGTGATTACCATACTACCAACATGTCAATAAAATGACCACTGATTAATAAAGATCCGAACCAGACCAGAACCATAGCAGTGATTACCATACTACCAAACACGCCAATAAAATTAGCACTGATTAATAAAGTTCAAAACCAGACAAGAACCGCACCAGTGATTAGCATACTACGAAACATAGCAATAAAATGAGCACTGATTAATAAAGATCCAAACCAGACCAGCACCACACCAGTGATTACCATACTACCAAACATGCCAATAAAATGAGCACTGATTAATAAAGTTCCAAACCAGACAAGAACCGCACCAGTGATTAGCATACTACGAAACATGGCAATAAAATGAGCACTGATTAATAAAGATCCGAACCAGACCAGAACCACACCAGTGATTACCGAACTAACAAACATGCCAATAAAATTATCACTGATTAATAAAGATCCAAAGCAGACCAGAACCACACCAGTGATTACCATACTACCAAACATGCCAATAAGAAGAGCACTGATTAATAAAGATCTGAACCAGACCAGAACTGTACCAGTGATTACCATTCTACCAAACATGCCAATAAAATGAGCACTGATTAATAAAGATCCAAACCAGACCAGAACCAGAACTGTAATTACCATACTACTAAACATGCCAATAAAATGAGCACTGATCAATAAAGATCCGAACCAAACCAGAACCGTTCCAGTGATTACCATACTACCAAACATGCCAATAAAATTAACAGTGATTAATAAAGATCCAAACCAGACAAGAACCACACCAGTGATTACCATACTACCAAAGATGCCAATAAGATGAGCACTGATTAATAAAGATCCAAACCAGACCAGAACTGTACCAGTGATTACCATTCAAACAAACATGCCAATAAAATGAGCACTGATTAAGAAAGATCCATCCCAGACCAGAACCGTACCAGTGGTTACCATACTACCGAACATGCTAATAAAATATTCACTGATTAATAAAGATCTCAACCAGACCAGAACTGCAGCAGTGATTACCATACTACCAAACATGGCAATAAAATGAGCACTGATTAATAAAGATCCGAACCAGACCATAACCGTACTAGTGATTACCATACTACTAAACATGCCAAACAAATGAGCACTGTTTAATAAAGATCCGAACCAGACTAGAACCATATCAGTGATTACCATATTACCAAGTACGCCAATAAAATGAGCACTGATTAATAAAGTTCCAAACCAGAAAAGAACCACACCAGTGATTAGCATACTACGAAACATGGCAATAAAATGAGCACTGATTAATAAAGATCCGCACCAGACCAGAACCACACCAGTGATTACCGAACTACCAAACATGCCAATAAAATTATCACTGATTAATAAAGATCCAAAGCAGACCAGAACCACACCAGTGATTACCATACTACCAAACATGCCAATAAGAAGAGCACTGATTAATAAAGATCCGAACCAGACCAGAACTGTACCAGTGATTACCATTCTACCAAACATGCCAATAAAATGAGCACTGATTAATAAAGATCCAAACCAGACCAGAACCGTAACTGTAATTACCATACTACTAAACATGCCAATAAAATGAGCACTGATTATAAAGATGCGCACAAGACCAGAACCGCACCAGTGATTACCATACTACCAAACATGTCAATAAAATGAGCACTGATTAAAAAAGATCTGAACCAGACCAGAACCGCACCAGTGATTACCGTACTATCAAACATACCAATAGAATGAGCACTGATTAATAAAGATCTGAACCAGACCAGTACTGCAGCATTGATTACCATACTACCAATCATGACAATAAAATGAGCACCGATTATTAAAGATCCAAACCAGACCAGAACCGTACCAATGATTACCATACTACCAAACATGCCAATAAAATGAACACTCATTAATAAAGATCCGAATCAGACCAGAACCGAACCAGTGATTACCATACTACCAAACATGCCAATAAAATCAGCACTGATTAATAAAGATCCAGACCAGACCAGAACCACACCAGTGATTACCATACAACCAAACTTGCCAATAAAATTAGCAGTGATTAATAAAGATCCAAACCAGACCAGAACCGTACCAGTGATGACCATTCTACCAAATATGCCAATAAAATGAGCACTGATTAATAAAGATCCAAACAAGAATAGAACTGCAGTAGTGATTACCATACTACCAAACATGACAATAAAATGAGCACTGATTAATAAAGATCCGAACCAGACCAGAATCACACCAGTGATTACCATACAACCAACCTTGCCAACAAAATGAGCACTGATTAATAAAGATCCGAACCAGACCAGAACTGTACCAGTGATTACCATTCTACCAAACATGTCAATAAAATGAGCACTGATTAATAAAGATCCAGACCAGACCAGAACCACACCAGTGATTACCATACAACCAAACTTGCCAATATGATTAGCAGTGATTAATAAAGATCCAAACCAGACCAGAACCGTACCAGTGATGACCATTCTACCAAACATGCCAATAAAATGAGCACTGATTAATAAAGATCCGAACCAGACCAGAACCGTACCAGTGATGACCATTCTACCAAACATGCCAATAAAATGAGCACTGATTAATAAAGATCCGAACCAGAATAGAACTGCAGCAGTGATTACCATACTACCAAACATGACAATAAAATGAGCACTGATTAATAAAGATCCGAACCAGACCAGAACCACACCAGTGATTACCATACAACCAACCTTGCCAACAAAATTAGCACTGATTAATAAAGATCCAAACCAGACCAGAACCACACCAGTGATTACCATACTACCAAACATGCCAATAAGATGAGCACTGATTAATAAAGATCCGAACCAGACCAGAACCGTACCAGTGATGATCATTCTACCAAACATGCCAATAAAATGAGCACTGATTAATAAAGATCCGAACCAGACCAGAACCACACCAGTAATTACCATACTACCAAACATGCCAATAAAATGAGCACTGATTATTAAAGATCCAAACGAGACCAGAACTGTACCAGTGATTACAATGCAACCAAACATGGCAATAAAATGACCACTGATTAATAAAGATCCGAATCAAACCAGAACCGCACCAGTGATTACCCTACTAGCAAACATGCCAATAAAATTACCACTGATTATTAAAGATATGAACAAGACCAGAATGCACCAGTGATTACAACACTACCAAACATGGCAATAAAATGACCACTAATCAATAAAGATCCGAACCAAACCAGAACCGTTCCAGTGATTACCATACTACCAAACATGCCAATAAGTTGAGAACTGATTAATAAAGATCCAAACCAGACCAGAACTGTACCAGTGATTACCATTCAACCAAACATGCCAATAAAATGAGCACTGATTAATAAAGATCCGAACCAGAATAGAACTGCAGCAGTAATTACCATACTACCAAACATGACAATAAAATGAGCACTGATTAGTAAAGATCCGAACCAGACCAGAACCACACCAGTGATTACCATACAACCAACCTTGCCAACAAAATTACCACTGATTAATAAAGATATGAACAAGACCAGAACGCACCAGTGATTACAACACTACCAAACATGGCAATAAAATGACCACTGATCAATAAAGATCCGAACCAAACCAGAACCGTTCCAGTGATTACCATACTACCAAACATGCCAATAAAATTAACAGTGATTAATAAAGATCCAAACCAGACCAGAACCACACCAGTGATTAACATACTACCAAAGATGCCAATAAGATGAGCACTGATTAATAAAGATCCAAACCAGACCAGAACTGTACCAGTGATTACCATTCAACCAAACATGCCAATAAAATGAGCACTGATTAAGAAAGATCCATCCCAGACCAGAACCGTAATAGTGGTTACCATACTACCGAACATGCCAATAAAATATTCACTGATTAATAAAGATCTGAACCAGACCAGAACTGCAGCGGTGATTACCATACTACCAACCTTGCCAACAAAATGAGCACTGATTAATAAAGATCCGAACCAGACCAGAACTGTACCAGTGATTACCATTCTACCAAACATGTCAATAAAATGAGCACTGATTAATAAAGATCCAGACCAGACCAGAACCACACCAGTGATTACCATACAACCAAACTTGCCAATATGATTAGCAGTGATTAATAAAGATCCAAACCAGACCAGAACCGTACCAGTGATGACCATTCTACCAAACATGCCAATAAAATGAGCACTGATTAATAAAGATCCGAACCAGACCAGAACCGTACCAGTGATGACCATTCTACCAAACATGCCAATAAAATGAGCACTGAATAATAAAGATCCGAACCAGAATAGAACTGCAGCAGTGATTACCATACTACCAAACATGACAATAAAATGAGCACTGATTAATAAAGATCCGAACCAGACCAGAACCACACCAGTGATTACCATACAACCAACCTTGCCAACAAAATTAGCACTGATTAATAAAGATCCAAACCAGACCAGAACCACACCAGTGATTACCATACTACCAAACATGCCAATAAGATGAGCACTGATTAATAAAGATCCGAACCAGACCAGAACTGTACCAGTGATTACCATTCAACCAAACATGCCAATAAAATGAGCACTGATTAATAAAGATCCGATCCAGACCAGAACCGCACCAATGATTACCATAAAACCAAACATGCCAATAAAATGAGCACTGATTAAGAAAGATCCAACCCAGACCAGAACCGTACCAGTGGTTACCATACTACCAAACATGCCAATAAAATATTCACTTATTAAAAAAGATCTGAACCAGACCAGAACTGCAGCAGTGATTACCATACTACCAAACATGGCAATAAAATGAGCACTGATTAATAAAGATCCGAATCAAACCAGAACCGCACCAGTGATTACCCTGCTAGCAAACATGCCAATAAAATTACCACTGATTAATAAAGATATGAACAAGACCAGAACGCACCAGTGATTACAACACTACCAAACATGGCAATAAAATGACCACTGATCAATAAAGATCCGAACCAAACCAGAACCGTTCCAGTGATTACCATACTACCAAACATGCCAATAAAATTAACAGTGATTAATAAAGATCCAAACCAGACCAGAACCACACCAGTGATTACCATACTACCAAAGATGCCAATAAGATGAGCACTGATTAATAAAGATCCGAACCAGAATAGAACTGCAGCAGTGATTACCATTCTACCAAACATGCCAATAAAATGAGCACTGATTAATAAAGATCCGAACCAGACCAGAACCGTACCAGTGATGACCATTCTACCAAACATGCCAATAAAATGAGCACTGATTAATAAAGATCCGAACCAGAATAGAACTGCAGCAGTGATTACCATACTACCAAACATGACAATAAAATGAGCACTGATTAATAAAGATCCGAACCAGACCAGAACCACACCAGTGATTACCATACAACCAACCTTGCCAACAAAATTAGCACTGATTAATAAAGATCCAAACCAGACCAGAACCACACCAGTGATTACCATACTACCAAACATGCCAATAAGATGAGCACTGATTAATAAAGATCCGAACCAGACCAGAACTGTACCAGTGATTACCATTCAACCAAACATGCCAATAAAATGAGCACTGATTAATAAAGATCCGATCCAGACCAGAACCGCACCAATGATTACCATAAAACCAAACATGCCAATAAAATGAGCACTGATTAAGAAAGATCCAACCCAGACCAGAACCGTACCAGTGGTTACCATACTACCAAACATGCCAATAAAATATTCACTTATTAAAAAAGATCTGAACCAGACCAGAACTGCAGCAGTGATTACCATACTACCAAACATGGCAATAAAATGAGCACTGATTAATAAAGATCCGAATCAAACCAGAACCGCACCAGTGATTACCCTGCTAGCAAACATGCCAATAAAATTACCACTGATTAATAAAGATATGAACAAGACCAGAACGCACCAGTGATTACAACACTACCAAACATGGCAATAAAATGACCACTGATCAATAAAGATCTGAACCAAACCAGAACCGTTCCAGTGATTACCATACTACCAAACATGCCAATAAAATTAACAGTGATTAATAAAGATCCAAACCAGACCAGAACCACACCAGTGATTACCATACTACCAAAGATGCCAATAAGATGAGCACTGATTAATAAAGATCCGAACCAGAATAGAACTGCAGCAGTGATTACCATTCTACCAAACATGCCAATAAAATGAGCACTGATTAATAAAGATCCGAACCAGACCAGAACCGTACCAGTGATGACCATTCTACCAAACATGCCAATAAAATGAGCACTGATTAATAAAGATCCGAACCAGAATAGAACTGCAGCAGTGATTACCATACTACCAAACATGACAATAAAATGAGCACTGATTAATAAAGATCCGAACCAGACCAGAACCACACCAGTGATTACCATACAACCAACCTTGCCAACAAAATTAGCACTGATTAATAAAGATCCAAACCAGACCAGAACCACACCAGTGATTACCATACTACCAAACATGCCAATAAGATGAGCACTGATTAATAAAGATCCGAACCAGACCAGAACTGTACCAGTGATTACCATTCAACCAAACATGCCAATAAAATGAGCACTGATTAATAAAGATCCGATCCAGACCAGAACCGCACCAATGATTACCATAAAACCAAACATGCCAATAAAATGAGCACTGATTAAGAAAGATCCAACCCAGACCAGAACCGTACCAGTGGTTACCATACTACCAAACATGCCAATAAAATATTCACTTATTAAAAAAGATCTGAACCAGACCAGAACTGCAGCAGTGATTACCATACTACCAAACATGGCAATAAAATGAGCACTGATTAATAAAGATCCGAATCAAACCAGAACCGCACCAGTGATTACCCTGCTAGCAAACATGCCAATAAAATTACCACTGATTAATAAAGATATGAACAAGACCAAAACGCACCAGTGATTACAACACTACCAAACATGGCAATAAAATGACCACTGATCAATAAAGATCCGAACCAAACCAGAACCGTTCCAGTGATTACCATACTACCAAACATGCCAATAAAATTAACAGTGATTAGTAAAGATCCAAACCAGACCAGAACCACACCAGTGATTACCATACTACCAAAGATGCCAATAAGATGAGCACTGATTAATAAAGATCCGAACCAGAATAGAACTGCAGCAGTGATTACCATTCTACCAAACATGCCAATAAAATGAGCACTGATTAATAAAGATCCGAACCAGACCAGAACCGTACCAGTGATGACCATTCTACCAAACATGCCAATAAAATGAGCACTGATTAATAAAGATCCGAACCAGAATAGAACTGCAGCAGTGATTACCATACTACCAAACATGACAATAAAATGAGCACTGATTAATAAAGATCCGAACCAGACCAGAACCACACCAGTGATTACCATACAACCAACCTTGCCAACAAAATTAGCACTGATTAATAAAGATCCAAACCAGACCAGAACCACACCAGTGATTACCATACTACCAAACATGCCAATAAGATGAGCACTGATTAATAAAGATCCGAACCAGACCAGAACTGTACCAGTGATTACCATTCAACCAAACATGCCAATAAAATGAGCACTGATTAATAAAGATCCGATCCAGACCAGAACCGCACCAATGATTACCATAAAACCAAACATGCCAATAAAATGAGCACTGATTAAGAAAGATCCAACCCAGACCAGAACCATACCAGTGGTTACCATACTACCAAACATGCCAATAAAATATTCACTTATTAAAAAAGATCTGAACCAGACCAGAACTGCAGCAGTGATTACCATACTACCAAACATGGCAATAAAATGAGCACTGATTAATAAAGATCCGAATCAAACCAGAACCGCACCAGTGATTACCCTGCTAACAAACATGCCAATAAAATTACCACTGATTAATAAAGATATGAACAAGACCAGAACGCACCAGTGATTACAACACTACCAAACATGGCAATAAAATGACCACTGATCAATAAAGATCCGAACCAAACCAGAACCGTTCCAGTGATTACCATACTACCAAACATGCCAATAAAATTAACAGTGATTAATAAAGATCCAAACCAGACCAGAACTGTACCAGTGATTACCATTCAACCAAACATGCCAATAAAATGAGCACTGATTAAGAAAGATCCATCCCAGACTAGAACCGTAATAGTGGTTACCATACTACCGAACATGCCAATAAAATATTCACTGATTAATAAAGATCTGAACCAGACCAGAACTGCACCAGTGATTACAACACTACCAAACATGGCAATAAAATGACCACTGATCAATAAAGATCCGAACCAAACCAGAACCACACCAGTGATTACCATACTACCAAAGATGCCAATAAGATGAGCACTGATTAATAAAGATCCAAACCAGACCAGAACTGTACCAGTGATTACCATTCAACCAAACATGCCAATAAAATGAGCACTGATTAAGAAAGATCCATCCCAGACCAGAACTGCACCAGTGATTACCCTACTAGCAAACATGCCAATAAAATTACCACTGATTAATAAAGATATGAACAAGACCAGAACGCACCAGTGATTACAACACTACCAAACATGGCAATAAAATGACCACTGATCAATAAAGATCCGAACCAAACCAGAACCGTTCCAGTGATTACCATACTACCAAACATGCCAATAAGATGAGCACTGATTAATAAAGATCCAAACCAGACCAGAACTGTACCAGTGATTACCATTCAACCAAACATGCCAATAAAATGAGCACTGATTAATAAAGATCCGATCCAGACCAGAACCGCACCAATGATTACCATAAAACCAAACATGCCAATAAAATGAGCACTGATTAAGAAAGATCCAACCCAGACCAGAACCGTACCAGTGGTTACCATACTACCAAACATGCCAATAAAATATTCACTTATTAAAAAAGATCTGAACCAGACCAGAACTGCAGCAGTGATTACCAAACTACCAAACATGGCAATAAAATGAGCACTGATTAATAAAGATCCGAACCAGACCTTAACCGTACTAGTGATTACCATACTACTAAACATGCCAAACAAATGAGCACTGTTTAATAAAGATCCGAACCAGACTAGAATCATTTCAGTGATTACCATATTACCAAGCACGCCAATAAAATGAGCACTGATTAATAAAGTTCCAAACCAGACAAGAACCGCACCAGTCATACTACGAAACATGGCAATAAAATGAACACTGATTAATAAAGATCCGAACCAGACCAGAACCACACCAGTGATTACCATACTACGAAACATGGCAATAAAATTATCACTGATTAATAAAGATCCAAAGCAGACCAGAACCACACCAGTGATTACCATACTACCAAACATGCCAATAAGAAGAGCACTGATTAATAAAGATGCGAACCAGACCAGAACTGTACCAGTGATTACCATTCTACCAAACATGCCAATAAAATGAGCACTGATTAATAAAGATCCAAACCAGACCAGAACCGTAACTGTGATTACCATACTACTAAACATGCCAATAAAATGAGCACTGATTATAAAGATGCGCACCAGACCAGAACCGCACCAGTGATTACCATACTACCAAACATGTCAATAAAATGAGCACTGATTAAAAAAGATCCGAACCAGACCAGAACCGCACCAGTGATTACCATACTATCAAACATACCAATAGAATGAGCACTGATTAATAAAGATCTGAACCAGACCAGAACCGTACCAATGATTACCATACTACCAAACATGCCAATAAAATCAGCACTGCTTAATAAAGATCCAGACCAGACCAGAACCACACCAGTGATTACCATACAACCAAACTTGCCAATAAAATTAGCAGTGATTAATAAAGATCGAAACCAGACCAGAACCGTACCAGTGATGACCATTCTACCAAACATGCCAATAAAGTGAGCACTGATTAATAAAGATCCTAACAAGAATAGAACTGCAGCAGTGATTACCATACTACCAAACATGACAATAAAATGAGCACTGATTAATAAAGATCCGAACCAGACCAGAACCACACCAGTGATTACCATACAACCAACCTTGCCAACAAAATGATCACTGATTAATAAAGATCCGAACCAGACCAGAACCACACCAGTGATTACCATACAACCAAACTTGCCAATAAAATTAGCAGTGATTAATAAAGATCCAAACCAGACCAGAACCGTACCAGTGATGACCATACTACTAAACATGCCAATAAAATGAGCACTGATTATAAAGATGCGCACCAGACCAGAACCGCACCAGTGATTACCATACTACCAAACATGTCAATAAAATGAGCACTGATTAAAAAAGATCCGAACCAGACCAGAACCGCACCAGTGATTACCATACTATCAAACATACCAATAGAATGAGCACTGATTAATAAAGATCTGAACCAGACCAGTACTGCAGCATTGATTACGATACTACCAAACATGACAATCAAATGAGCACTGTTTAACAAAGATCCGAACCAGACTAGAACCATAACAGTGATTACCATACTACCAAGCACGCCAATAAAATGAGCACTGATTAATAAAGTTCCAAACCAGACGAGAACCGCACCAGTGATTAGCATACTACGAAACATGGCAATAAAATGAGCACTGATTAATAAAGATCCGAACCAGACCAGAACCACACCAGTAATTACCATACTACCAAACATGCCAATAAAATGAGCACTGATTATTAAAGATCCAAACGAGACCAGAACTGTACCAGTGATTACGATGCAACCAAACATGGCAATAAAATGACCACTGATTAATAAAGATCAGAATCAAACCAGAACCGCACCAGTGATTACCCTGCTAGCAAACATGCCAATAAAATTACCACTGATTAATAAAGATATGAACAAGACCAGAACGCACCAGTGATTACCATTCAACCAAACATGCCAATAAAATGAACACTGATTAAGAAAGATCCATCCCAGACCAGAACCGTACCAGTGGTTACCATACTACCAAACATGCCAATAAAATATTCACTGATTAATAAAGATCTGAACCAGACCAGAACTGCAGCAGTGATTAAAATACTACCAAACATGGCAATAAAATGAGCACTGATTAATAAAGATCCAAACCAGACCATAACCGTACTAGTGATTACCATACTACTAAACATGCCAAACAAATGAGCACTGTTTAATAAAGATCCGAACCAGACTAGAACCATATCAGTGATTACCATATTACCAAGCACGCCAATAAAATGAGCACTGATTAATAAAGTTCCAAACCAGACAAGAACCGCACCAGTGATTAGCATACTACAAAACATGGCAATAAAATGAGCACTGATTAATAAAGATCCGAACCAGACCAGAACCACACCAGTGATTACCATACTACCAAACATGCCAATAAAATTATCACTGATTAATAAAAATCCAAAGCAGACCAGAACCACACCAGTGATTACCATACTACCAAACATGCCAATAAGAAGAGCACTGATTAATAAAGATCCGAACCAGACCAGAACTGTACCAGTGATTACCATTCTACCAAACTTGCCAATAAAATGAGCACTGATTAATAAAGATCCAAACCAGACCACAACCGTAACTGTAATTACCATACTACTAAACATGCCAATAAAATGAGCACTGATTATAAAGATGCGCACAAGACCAGAACCGCACCAGCGATTACCATACTACCAAACATGTCAATAAAATGAGCACTGATTAAAAAAGATCCGAACCAGACCAGAACCACACCAGTGATTACCGTACTATCAAACATACCAATAGAATGAGCACTGATTAATAAAGATCTGAACCAGACCAGTACTGCAGCATTGATTACGATACTACCAAACATGACAATCAAATGAGCACTGTTTAACAAAGATCCGAACCAGACTAGAACCATAGCAGTGATTACCATACTACCAAGCACGCCAATAAAATGAGCACTGATTAATAAAGTTCCAAACCAGACGAGAACCGCACCAGTGATTAGCATACTACGAAACATGGCAATAAAATGAGCACTGATTAATAAAGATCCGAACCAGACCAGAACCACACCAGTAATTACCATACTACCAAACATGCCAATAAAATGAGCACTGATTATTAAAGATCCAAACGAGACCAGAACTGTACCAGTGATTACGATGCAACCAAACATGGCAATAAAATGACCACTGATTAATAAAGATCAGAATCAAACCAGAACCGCACCAGTGATTACCCTGCTAGCAAACATGCCAATAAAATTACCACTGATTAATAAAGATATGAACAAGACCAGAACGCACCAGTGATTACCATTCAACCAAACATGCCAATAAAATGAACACTCATTAAGAAAGATCCATCCCAGACCAGAACCATACCAGTGGTTACCATACTACCAAACATGCCAATAAAATATTCACTGATTAATAAAGATCTGAACCAGACCAGAACTGCAGCAGTGATTAAAATACTACCAAACATGGCAATAAAATGAGCACTGATTAATAAAGATCCGAACCAGACCATAACCGTACTAGTGATTACCATACTACTAAACATGCCAAACAAATGAGCACTGTTTAATAAAGATCCGAACCAGACTAGAACCATATCAGTGATTACCATATTACCAAGCACGCCAATAAAATGAGCACTGATTAATAAAGTTCCAAACCAGACAAGAACCGCACCAGTGATTAGCATACTACAAAACATGGCAATAAAATGAGCACTGATTAATAAAGATCCGAACCAGACCAGAACCACACCAGTGATTACCATACTACCAAACATGCCAATAAAATTATCACTGATTAATAAAAATCCAAAGCAGACCAGAACCACACCAGTGATTACCATACTACCAAACATGCCAATAAGAAGAGCACTGATTAATAAAGATCCGAACCAGACCAGAACTGTACCAGTGATTACCATTCTACCAAACTTGCCAATAAAATGAGCACTGATTAATAAAGATCCAAACCAGACCACAACCGTAACTGTAATTACCATACTACTAAACATGCCAATAAAATGAGCACTGATTATAAAGATGCGCACAAGACCAGAACCGCACCAGTGATTACCATACTACCAAACATGTCAATAAAATGAGCACTGATTAAAAAAGATCCGAACCAGACCAGAACCACACCAGTGATTACCGTACTATCAAACATACCAATAGAATGAGCACTGATTAATAAAGATCTGAACCAGACCAGTACTGCAGCATTGATTACCATACTACCAATCATGACAATAAAATGAGCACCGATTATTAAAGATCCAAACCAGACCAGAACCGTACCAATGATTACCATACTACCAAACATGCCAATAAAATCAACACTGATTAATAAAGATCCAGACCAGACCAGAACCACACCAGTGATTACCATAAAACCAAACTTGCCAATAAAATTAGCAGTGATTAATAAAGATCGAAACCAGACCAGAACCGTACCAGTGATGACCATTCTACCAAACATGCCAATAAAATGAGCACTTATTAATAAAGATCCAAACAAGAATAGAACTGCAGTAGTGATTACCATACTACCAAACATGACAATAAAATGAGCACTGATTAATAAAGATCCGAACCAGACCAGAACCACACCAGTGATTACCATACAACCAACCTTGCCAACAAAATGAGCACTGATTAATAAAGATCCGAACCAGACCAGAACTGTACCAGTGATTACCATTCTACCAAACATGGCAATAAAATGACCACTGATCAATAAAGATCCGAACCAAACCAGAACCGTTCCAGTGATTACCATACTACCAAACATGCCAATAAAATTAACAGTGATTAATAAAGATCCAAACCAGACCAGAACCACACCAGTGATTAACATACTACCAAAGATGCCAATAAGATGAGCACTGATTAATAAAGATCCAAACCAGACCAGAACTGTACCAGTGATTACCATTCAAACAAACATGCCAATAAAATGAGCACTGATTAAGAAAGATCCATCCCAGACCAGAACCGTACCAGTGGTTACCATACTACCGAACATGCCAATAAAATATTCACTGATTAATAAAGATCTGAACCAGACCAGAACTGCAGCAGTGATTACCATACTACCAAACATGGCAATAAAATGAGCACTGATTAATAAAGATCCAAACCAGACCATACCGTACTAGTGATTACCATACTACTAAACATGCCAAACAAATGAGCACTGTTTAATAAAGATCCGAACCAGACTAGAACCATATCAGTGATTACCATATTACCAAGTACGCCAATAAAATGAGCACTGATTAATAAAGTTCCGAACCAGACAAGAACCGCACCAGTGATTAGCATACTACTAAACATGGCAATAAAATGAGCACTGATTAATAAAGATCCGAACCAGACCAGAACCACACCAGTGATTACCATACTACCAAACATGCCAATAAAATTATCACTGATTAATAAAGATCCAAAGCAGACCAGAGCCACATCAGTGATTACCATACTACCAAACATGCCAATAAGAAGAGCACTGATTAATAAAGATCCAAACCAGACCAGAACCGTAACTGTAGTTACCATACTACTAAACATGCCAATAAAATGAGCACTGATTATAAAGATGCGCACAAGACCAGAACCGCACCAGTGATTACCATACTACCAAACATGTCAATAAAATGAGCACTGATTAAAAAAGATCCGAACCAGACCAGAACCGCACCAGTGATTACCGTACTATCAAACATACCAATAGAATGAGCACTGATTAATAAAGATCTGAACCAGACCAGTACTGCAGCATTGATTACCATACTACGAATCATGAAAATAAAATGAGCACCGATTATTAAAGATCCAAACCAGACCAGAACCGTACCAATGATTACCATACTACCAAACATGCCAATAAAATGAACACTCATTAATAAAGATCCGAATCAGACCAGAACCGAACCAGTGATTACCATACTACCAAACATGCCAATAAAATCAGCACTGATTAATAAAGATCCAGACCAGACCAGAACCACACCAGTGATTACCATACAACCAAACTTGCCAATAAAATTAGCAGTGATTAATAAAGATCCAAACCAGACCAGAACCGTACCAGTGATGACCATTCTACCAAATATGCCAATAAAATGAGCACTGATTAATAAAGATCCAAACAAGAATAGAACTGCAGTAGTGATTACCATACTACCAAACATGACAATAAAATGAGCACTGATTAATAAAGATCCGAACCAGACCAGAACCACACCAGTGATTACCATACAACCAACCTTGCCAACAAAATGAGCACTGATTAATAAAGATCCGAACCAGACCAGAACTGTACCAGTGATTACCATTCTACCAAACATGTCAATAAAATGAGCACTGATTAATAAAGATCCAGACCAGAACCACACCAGTGATTACCATACTACCAAACATGCCAATAAGATGAGCACTGATTAATAAAGATCCGAACCAGACCAGAACCGTACCAGTGATGATCATTCTACCAAACATGCCAATAAAATGAGCACTGATTAATAAAGATCCGAACCAGACCAGAACCACACCAGTAATTACCATACTACCAAACATGCCAACAAAATGAGCACTGATTAATAAAGATCCGAACCAGACCAGAACTGTACCAGTCATTACCATTCTACCAAACATGTCAATAAAATGAGCACTGATTAATAAAGATCCAGACCAGAACCACACCAGTGATTACCATACTACCAAACATGCCAATGAGATGAGCACTGATTAATAAAGATCCGAACCAGACCAGAACCGTACCAGTGATGATCATTCTACCAAACATGCCAATAAAATGAGCACTGAAGAATAAAGATCCGAATCAAACCAGAACCGCAACAGTGATTACCCTACTAGCAAACATGCCAATAAAATTACCACTGATTAATAAAGATATGAACAAGACCAGAACGCACCAGTGATTACAACACTACCAAAAATGGCAATAAAATGACCACTGATCAATAAAGATCCGAACCAAACCAGAACCGTTCCAGTGATTACCATACTACCAAACATGCCAATAAGATGAGCACTGATTAATAAAGATCCAAACCAGACCAGAACTGTACCAGTGATTACCATTCAACCAAACATGCCAATAAAATGAGCACTGATTAATAAAGATCCGATCCAGACCAGATACGCACCAATGATTACCATAAAACCAAACATGCCAATAAAATGAGCACTGATTAAGAAAGATCCAACCCAGACCAGAACCATACCAGTGGTTACCATACTACCAAACATGCCAATAAAATGAGCACTGATTAATAAAGATCCGAACCAGACCAGAACTGTACCAGTGATTACCATTCTACCAAACATGTCAATAAAATGAGCACTGATTAATAAAGATCCAGACCAGAACCACACCAGTGATTACCATACTACCAAACATGCCAATAAAATGAGCACTGATTAATAAAGATCCGAACCAGACCAGAACCGTACCAGTGATGATCATTCTACCAAACATGCCAATAAAATGAGCACTGATTAATAAAGATCCGAACCAGACCAGAACCACACCAGTAATTACCATACTACCAAACATGCCAACAAAATGAGCACTGATTAATAAAGATCCGAACCAGACCAGAACTGTACCAGTCATTACCATTCTACCAAACATGTCAATAAAATGAGCACTGATTAATAAAGATCCAGACCAGAACCACACCAGTGATTACCATACTACCAAACATGCCAATAAGATGAGCACTGATTAATAAAGATCCGAACCAGACCAGAACCGTACCAGTGATGATCATTCTACCAAACATGCCAATAAAATGAGCACTAATTAATAAAGATCCGAATCAAACCAGAACCGCAACAGTGATTACCCTACTAGCAAACATGCCAATAAAATTACCACTGATTAATAAAGATATGAACAAGACCAGAACGCACCAGTGATTACAACACTACCAAAAATGGCAATAAAATGACCACTGATCAATAATGATCCGAACCAAACCAGAACCGTTCCAGTGATTACCATACTACCAAACATGCCAATAAGATGAGCACTGATTAATAAAGATCCAAACCAGACCAGAACTGTACCAGTGATTACCATTCAACCAAACATGCCAATAAAATGAGCACTGTTTAATAAAGATCCGATCCAGACCAGATCCGCACCAATGATTACCATAAAACCAAACATGCCAATAAAATGAGCACTGATTAAGAAAGATCCAACCCAGACCAGAACCATACCATTGGTTACCATACTACCAAACATGCCAATAAAATATTCACTAATTAATAAAGATCTGAACCAGACCAGAACTGCAGCAGTGATTACCATACTACCAAACATGGCAATAAAATGAACACTGATTAATAAAGATCCGAACCAGACCAGAACCACACCAGTGATTACCATACTACCAAACATGCCAATAAAATTATCACTGATTAATAAAGATCCAAAGCAGACCAGAACCACACCAGTGATTACCATACTACAAAACATGCCAATAAGAAGAGCACTGATTAATAAAGATCCGAACCAGACCAGAACTTTATCCGTGATTACCATTCTACCAAACATGCCAATAAAATTATCACTGATTAATAAAGATCCAAAGCAGACCAGAACCACACCAGTGATTACCATACTACAAAACATGCCAATAAGAAGAGCACTGATTAATAAAGATCCGAACCAGACCAGAACTGTATCCGTGATTACCATACTACTAAACGTGCCAATAAAATGAGCACTGATTATAAAGATGCGCACCAGACCAGAACCGCACCAGTGATTACCATACTACCAAACATGTCAATAAAGTGAGCACTGATTAAAAAAGAACCGAACCAGACCAGAACCGCACCAGTGATTGCCGTACTATCAAACATACCAATAGAATGAGGACTGATTAATAAAGATCTGAACCAGACCAGTACTGCAGCATTGATTACCATACTACCAATCATGACAATAAAATGAGCACCGATTATTAAAGATCCAAACCAGACCAGAACCGTACCAATGATTACCATACTACCAAACATGCCAATAAATGAACACTCATTAATAAAGATCGGAATCAGACCAGAACCGAACCAGTGATTACCATACTACCAAACATGCCAATAAAATGAGCACTGATTATTAAAGATCCGAACCATACCAGAACCATAGCAGTGATTGCCGTACTACCAAACATGCCAATAAAATGACCACTGATTAATAAAGATCCCAACCAGACCAGAACTGCAGCAGTGATTACCATACTACCAAACATGCCAATAAAATGAGCATTGATTATTTAAAGATCCAAACCAGACCAGAACCGCACCAGTGATTAACGTACTATCAAACGTAACAATAGAATGAGCACTGATTAATAAAGATATGAACCATAAAAGAGCCGCACAAGTGATTACCATACTACCAAACATGCCAGTAAAATGAGCACTGATTAATAAAGATCCGAACCAGAATGGAACTGCAGCAGTGACTACCATACTATCAAACATGACGATAAAATTAGCACTGATTAATAAAGATCCGAACCAGACCAGAACGGTACCAGTGATTACCACACTACCAAACATGCCAATAAAATGAACATTGATTAAAAAAGATCTGAACCAGACCAGAACTGTACCTGTGATTACCATATACCAAACATGCCAATAAAATGAGCGCTGATTAATAAAGATCCGAATCATACCAGTACCGCACCAGTGATTACCATACAACCAAACTTGCCAACAAAATGAGCACTGATTAATAAAGATCCAAACCAGACCAGAACCAAACCAGTGATTACCATAATACCAAACATGCCAATAAGATGAGCACTGATTAATAAAGATCCGAACCAGACCAGAACCGTACCAGTGATGACCATTCTACCAAACATGCCAATAAAATGAGCACTGATTAATAAAAATCCAAACCAGACCAAAACCGTACCAGTGATTACCATACTACCAAACATGCCAATAAAATTAGCAGTGATTAATAAAGATCCAAACCAGACCAGAACCACACCAGTGATTACCATACTACCAAACATGCCAAAAAGATGAGCACTGATTAATAAAGATCCAAACCAGACCAGAACCGTACCAGTGATGACCATTCTACCAAACATGCCACTAAAATGAGCACTGATTAATAAAGATCCAAACCAGACCAGAACCGCACCATTGATTACCATAAAACCAAACATGCCAACAAAATGAACACTGATTAATAAAGATCTGAACCAGACCAGTACTGTAGCATTGATTACCATTCTACCAAACATGAATATCAAATGAGCACTGTTTAATAAAGATCCGAACCAGAACAGAACCATAGCAGTACACGCCAATAAAATGAGCACTGATTAATAAAGTTCCAAACCAGACGAGACGCGCACCAGTGATTAGCATACTACGAAACAAGGCAATAAAATGAGCACTGATTAATAAAGATCTGAACCAGACCAGAACCATACTAGTGATTACCATACTACCAACATGTCAATAAAATGACCACTGATTAATAGAGATCCGAACCAGACCAGAACCATAGCAGTGATTACCATACTACCAAACACGCCAATAAAATTAGCACTGATTAATAAAGTTCAAAACCAGGCAAGAACCGCACCAGTGATTAGCATACTACGAAACATAGCAATAAAATGAGCACTGATTAATAAAGATCCAAACCAGACCAGCACCACACCAGTGATTACCATACTACCAAACATGCCAATAAAATGAGCACTGATTAATACAGATCCGAACCAGACCAGAACCCTACCAGTGACTGCCATTCTACCAAACATGCCAATAAAATGAGCACTGATTAATAAAGCTCTGAACCTGAACCGCACCAGTGATTACCATACTACCAAACATGCCAATAAAATTAGCACTTATTCATAAAGATCCAAAGCAGACCAGAAACACACCAGTGATTACCATACTACCAAACATGCCATTAAGAAGAGCACTGATTAATAAAGATCTGAACCAGACCAGAACTGCACCAGTGATTACCATATAAACAAACATGCCAACAAAATAAGCACTGATTAATAAAGATCCAAACCAGACCAGAACCGTACCAGTGATTAACATACTACCAAACATGCCAAAAAAATGAGAACTGATTAATAAAGATCTGAACCAGACCGGAACTACAGCAGTGATTACCATACTACTAAACATGACAATAAAATGAGCACTGATTAATAAAGATCTGAACCAGACCAAAACCATACCAGTGATTACCATACTACTGAACATGCCAATAAAATTAGCGCTGATTAATAAAGATCAGAACCAGACCAGTACTGCTGCATTGATTACCATACTACCAAACATGACAATCAAATGAGCTCTGTTTAATAAAGATCCGAACCAGACTAGAACCATAGCAGTGATTACCATACTACCAAGCACGCCAATAAAATGAGCACTGATTAATAAAGTTCCAAACCAGACGAGAACCGCACCAGTGATTAGCATACTACGAAACATGGCAATAAAATGAGCACTGATTAATAAAGATCCAAACCAGACCAGAACCACACCAGTAATTAGCATACTACCAAACATGCCAATATAATGAGCACTGATTATTAAAGATCCAAACGAGACCAGAACTGTACGAGTGATTACGATGCAACCAAACATGGCAATAAAATGACCACTGATTAATAAAGATCAGAATCAAACCAGAACCGCACCAGTGATTACCGTGCTAGCAAACATGCCAATAAAATTACCACTGATTAATAAAGATATGAACAAGACCAGAACGCACCAGTGATTACAACACTACCAAACATGGCAATAAAGTGACCACTGATCAATAAAGATCCGAACCAAACCAGAACCGTTCCAGTGATTACCATACTACCAAACATGCCAATAAAATTAACAGTGATTAATAAAGATCCAAACCAGGCCAGAACCACACCAGTGATTACCATACTACCAAAGATGCCAATAAGATGAGCACTGATTATTAAAGATCCAAACCAGACCAGAACTGTACCAGTGATTACCATTCAAACAAACAAAACAATAAAATGAGCACTGATTAAGAAAGATCCATCCCAGACCAGAACCGTACCAGTGGTTACCATACTACCGAACATGCCAATAAAATATTCACTGATTAATAAAGATCTGAACCAGACCAGAACTGCAGCAGTGATTACCATACTACCAAACATGGCAATAAAATGAGCACTGATTAATAAAGATCCGAACCAGACCATAACCGTACTAGTGATTACCATACTACTAAACATGCCAAACAAATGAGCACTGTTTAATAAAGATCCGAACCAGACTAGAACCATATCAGTGATTACCATATTACCAAGTACGCCAATAAAATGAGCACTGATTAATAAAGTTCCAAACCAGACAAGAACCGCACCAGTGATTAGCATACTACGAAACATGGCAATAAAATGAGCACTGATTAATAAAGATCCGAACCAGACCAGAACCACACCAGTGATTACCATACTACCAAACATGCCAATAAAATTATCACTGATTAATAAAGATCCAAAGCAGACCAGAACCACACCAGTGATTACCATACTACCAAACATGCCAATAAGAAGAGCACTGATTAATAAAGATCCGAACCAGACCAGAACTGTACCAATGATTACCATTCTACCAAACATGCCAATAAAATGAGCACTGATTAATAAAGATCCAAACCAGACCAGAACCGTAACTGTAATTACCATACTACTAAACATGCCAATAAAATGAGCACTGATTATAAAGATGCGCACAAGACCAGAACCGCACCAGTGATTACCATACTACTAAACATGTCAATAAAATGAGCACTGATTAAAAAAGATCCGAACCAGACCAGAACCGCACCAGTGATTACCGTACTATCAAACATACCAATAGAATGAGCACTGATTAATAAAGATCTGAACCAGACCAGTACTGCAGCATTGATTACCATACTACCAATCATGACAATAAAATGAGCACCGATTATTAAAGATCCAAACCAGACAAGAACCGTACCAATGATTACCATACTACCAAACATGCCAATAAAATGAACACTCATTAATAAAGATCCGAATCAGACCAGAACCGAACCAGTGATTACCATACTACCAAACATGCCAATAAAATCAGCACTGATTAATAAAGATCCAGACCAGACCAGAACCACACCAGTGATTACCATACAACCAAACTTGCCAATAAAATTAGCAGTGATTAAATAAAGATCCAAACCAGACCAGAACCGTACCAGTGATGACCATTCTACCAAATATGCCAATAAAATGAGCACTGATTAATAAAGATCCAAACAAGAATAGAACTGCAGTAGTGATTACCATACTACCAAACATGACAATAAAATGAGCACTGATTAATAAAGATCCGAACCAGACCAGAACCACACCAGTGATTACCATACAACCAACCTACCCAACAAAATGAGCACTGATTAATAAAGATCCGAACCAGACCAGAACTGTACCAGTGATTACCATTCTACCAAACATGTCAATAAAATGAGCACTGATTAATAAAGATCCAGACCAGACCAGAACCACACCAGTGATTACCATACAACCAAACTTGCCAATATGATTAGCAGTGATTAATAAAGATCCAAACCAGACCAGAACCGTACCAGTGATGACCATTCTACCAAACATGCCAATAAAATGAGCACTGATTAATAAAGATCCGAACCAGACCAGAACCGTACCAGTGATGACCATTCTACCAAACATGCCAATAAAATGAGCACTGATTAATAAAGATCCGAACCAGAATAGAACTGCAGTAGTGATTACCATACTACCAAACATGACAATAAAATGAGCACTGATTAATAAAGATCCGAACCAGACCAGAACCACACCAGTGATTACCATACAACCAAATATGCCAATAAAATGAGCACTGATTAATAAAGATCCAAACAAGAATAGAACTGCAGTAGTGATTACCATACTACCAAACATGACAATAAAATGAGCACTGATTAATAAAGATCCGAACCAGACCAGAACCACACCAGTGATTACCATACAACCAACCTTGCCAACAAAATGAGCACTGATTAATAAAGATCCGAACCAGACCAGAACTGTACCAGTGATTACCATTCTACCAAACATGTCAATAAAATGAGCACTGATTAATAAAGATCCAGACCAGACCAGAACCACACCAGTGATTACCATACAACCAAACTTGCCAATATGATTAGCAGTGATTAATAAAGATCCAAACCAGACCAGAACCGTACCAGTTATGACCATTCTACCAAACATGCCAATAAAATGAGCACTGATTAATAAAGATCAGAACCAGACCAGAACCGTACCAGTGATGACCATTCTACCAAACATGCCAATAAAATGAGCACTGATTAATAAAGATCCGAACCAGAATAGAACTGCAGCAGTGTTTACCATACTACCAAACATGACAATAAAATGAGCACTGATTAAAAAAGATCCGAACCAGACCAGAACCACACCAGTGATTACCATACAACCAACCTTGCCAACAAAATTAGCACTGATTAATAAAGATCCAAACTAGACCAGAACCACACCAGTGATTACCATACTACCAAACATACCAATAAGATGAGCACTGATTAATAAAGATCCGAACCAGACCAGAACCGTACCAGTGATGATCTTTCTACCAAACATGCCAATAAAATGAGCACTGATTAATAAAGATCCGAACCAGACCAGAACCACACCAGTAATTACCATACTACCAAACATGCCAATATAATGAGCACTGATTATTAAAGATCCAAACGAGACCAGAACTGTACCAGTGATTACGATGCAACCAAACATGGCAATAAAATGACCACTGATTAATAAAGATCAGAATCAAACCAGAACCGCACCAGTGATTACCCTGCTAGCAAACATGCCAATAAAATTACCACTGATTAATAAAGATATGAACAAGACCAGAACTCACCAGTGATTACAACACTACCAAACATGGCAATAAAATGACCACTGATCAATAAAGATCCGAACCAAACCAGAACCGTTCCAGTGATTACCATACTACCAAACATGCCAATAAAATTAACAGTGATTAATAAAGATCCAAACCAGACCAGAACCACACCAGTGATTACCATACTACCAAAGATGCCAATAAGATGAGCACTGATTAATAAAGATCCAAACCAGACCAGAACTGTACCAGTGATTACCATTCAACCAAACATGCCAATAAAATGAGCACTGATTAAGAAAGATCCATCCCAGACCAGAACCGTACCAGTGGTTACCATACTACCGAACATGCCAATAAAATATTCACTGATTAATAAAGATCTGAACCAGACCAGAACTGCAGCAGTGATTACCATACTACCAAACATGGCAATAAAATGAGCACTGATTAATAAAGATCCGAACCAGACCATAACCGTACTAGTGATTACCATACTACTAAACATGCCAAACAAATGAGCACTGTTTAATAAAGATCTGAACCAGACTAGAACCATATCAGTGATTACCATATTACCAAAGATGCCAATAAGATGAGCACTGATTAATAAAGATCCAAACCAGACCAGAACCGTACCAGTGATGACCATTCTACTAAACATGCCAATAAAATGAGCACTGATTAATAAAGATACAAACCAGACCAGAACCGCACCATTGATTACCATAAAACCAAACATGCCAACAAAATGAACACTGATTAATAAAGATCTGAACCAGACCAGTACTGTAGCATTGATTACCATTCTACCAAACATGAATATCAAATGAGCACTGTTTAATAAAGATCCGAACCAGACCAGAACCATAGCAGTACACGCCAATAAAATGAGCACTGATTAATAAAGTTCCAAACCAGACGAGACGCGCACCAGTGATTAGCATACTACGAAACAAGGCAATAAAATGAGCACTGATTAATAAAGATCTGAACCAGACCAGAACCATACTAGTGATTACCATACTACCAACATGTCAATAAAATGACCACTGATTAATAAAGATCCGAACCAGACCAGAACCATAGCAGTGATTACCATACTACCAAACACGCCAATAAAATTAGCACTGATTAATAAAGTTCAAAACCAGACAAGAACCGCACCAGTGATTAGCATACTACGAAACATAGCAATAAAATGAGCACTGATTAATAAAGATCCAAACCAGACTAGCACCACACCAGTGATTACCATACTACCAAACATGCCAATAAAATGAGCACTGATTAATAAAGCTCTGAACCTGAACCGCACCAGTGATTACCATACTACCAAACATGCCAATAAAATTAGCACTTATGCATAAAGATCCAAAGCAGACCAGAAACACACCAGTGATTACCATACTATCAAACATGCCATTAAGAAGAGCACTGATTAATAAAGATCTGAACCAGACCAGAACTGCACCAGTGATTACCATAAAAACAAACATGCCAACAAAATAAGCACTGATTAATAAAGATCCAAACCAGACCAGAACCGTACCAGTGATTAACATACTACCAAACATGCCAAAAAAATGAGAACTGATTAATAAAGATCTGAACCAGACCGGAACTGCAGCAGTGATTACCATACTACTAAACATGACAATAAAATGAGCACTGATTAATAAAGATCTGAACCAGACCAAAACCATACCAGTGATTACCATACTACTAAACATGCCAATAAAATTAGCGCTGATTAATAAAGATCAGAACCAGACCAGTACTGCTGCATTGATTACCATACTACCAAACATGACAATCAAATGAGCACTGTTTAATAAAGATCCGAACCAGACTAGAACCATAGCAGTGATTACCATACTACCAAGCACGCCAATAAAATGAGCACTGATTAATAAAGTTCCAAACCAGACGAGAACCGCACCAGTGATTAGCATACTACGAAACATGGCAATAAAATGAGCACTGATTAATAAAGATCCAAACCAGACCAGAACCACACCAGTAATTACCATACTACCAAACATGGCAATAAAATGAGCACTGATTAATAAAGATCCAAACCAGACCATACCGTACTAGTGATTACCATACTACTAAACATGCCAAACAAATGAGCACTGTTTAATAAAGATCCGAACCAGACTAGAACCATATCAGTGATTACCATATTACCAAGTACGCCAATAAAATGAGCACTGATTAATAAAGTTCCGAACCAGACAAGAACCGCACCAGTGATTAGCATACTACTAAACATGGCAATAAAATGAGCACTGATTAATAAAGATCCGAACCAGACCAGAACCACACCAGTGATTACCATACTACCAAACATGCCAATAAAATTATCACTGATTAATAAAGATCCAAAGCAGACCAGAGCCACATCAGTGATTACCATACTACCAAACATGCCAATAAGAAGAGCACTGATTAATAAAGATCCAAACCAGACCAGAACCGTAACTGTAGTTACCATACTACTAAACATGCCAATAAAATGAGCACTGATTATAAAGATACGCACAAGACCAGAACCGCACCAGTGATTACCATACTACCAAACATGTCAATAAAATGAGCACTGATTAAAAAAGATCCGAACCAGACCAGAACCGCACCAGTGATTACCGTACTATCAAACATACCAATAGAATGAGCACTGATTAATAAAGATCTGAACCAGACCAGTACTGCAGCATTGATTACCATACTACGAATCATGAAAATAAAATGAGCACCGATTATTAAAGATCCAAACCAGACCAGAACCGTACCAATGATTACCATACTACCAAACATGCCAATAAAATGAACACTCATTAATAAAGATCCGAATCAGACCAGAACCGAACCAGTGATTACCATACTACCAAACATGCCAATAAAATCAGCACTGATTAATAAAGATCCAGACCAGACCAGAACCACACCAGTGATTACCATACAACCAAACTTGCCAATAAAATTAGCAGTGATTAATAAAGATCCAAACCAGACCAGAACCGTACCAGTGATGACCATTCTACCAAATATGCCAATAAAATGAGCACTGATTAATAAAGATCCAAACAAGAATAGAACTGCAGTAGTGATTACCATACTACCAAACATGACAATAAAATGAGCACTGATTAATAAAGATCCGAACCAGACCAGAACCACACCAGTGATTACCATACAACCAACCTTGCCAACAAAATGAGCACTGATTAATAAAGATCCGAACCAGACCAGAACTGTACCAGTGATTACCATTCTACCAAACATGTCAATAAAATGAGCACTGATTAATAAAGATCCAGACCAGAACCACACCAGTGATTACCATACTACCAAACATGCCAATAAGATGAGCACTGATTAATAAAGATCCGAACCAGACCAGAACCGTACCAGTGATGATCATTCTACCAAACATGCCAATAAAATGAGCACTGATTAATAAAGATCCGAACCAGACCAGAACTGTACCAGTCATTACCATTCTACCAAACATGTCAATAAAATGAGCACTGATTAATAAAGATCCAGACCAGAACCACACCAGTGATTACCATACTACCAAACATGCCAATGAAATGAGCACTGATTAATAAAGATCCGAACCAGACCAGAACCGTACCAGTGATGATCATTCTACCAAACATGCCAATAAAATGAGCACTGAAGAATAAAGATCCGAATCAAACCAGAACCGCAACAGTGATTACCCTACTAGCAAACATGCCAATAAAATTACCACTGATTAATAAAGATATGAACAAGACCAGAACGCACCAGTGATTACAACACTACCAAAAATGGCAATAAAATGACCACTGATCAATAAAGATCCGAACCAAACCAGAACCGTTCCAGTGATTACCATACTACCAAACATGCCAATAAGATGAGCACTGATTAATAAAGATCCAAACCAGACCAGAACTGTACCAGTGATTACCATTCAACCAAACATGCCAATAAAATGAGCACTGATTAATAAAGATCCGATCCAGACCAGATACGCACCAATGATTACCATAAAACCAAACATGCCAATAAAATGAGCACTGATTAAGAAAGATCCAACCCAGACCAGAACCATACCAGTGGTTACCATACTACCAAACATGCCAATAAAATGAGCACTGATTAATAAAGATCCGAACCAGACCAGAACTGTACCAGTGATTACCATTCTACCAAACATGTCAATAAAATGAGCACTGATTAATAAAGATCCAGACCAGAACCACACCAGTGATTACCATACTACCAAACATGCCAATAAAATGAGCACTGATTAATAAAGATCCGAACCAGACCAGAACCGTACCAGTGATGATCATTCTACCAAACATGCCAATAAAATGAGCACTGATTAATAAAGATCCGAACCAGACCAGAACCACACCAGTAATTACCATACTACCAAACATGCCAACAAAATGAGCACTGATTAATAAAGATCCGAACCAGACCAGAACTGTACCAGTCATTACCATTCTACCAAACATGTCAATAAAATGAGCACTGATTAATAAAGATCCAGACCAGAACCACACCAGTGATTACCATACTACCAAACATGCCAATAAGATGAGCACTGATTAATAAAGATCCGAACCAGACCAGAACCGTACCAGTGATGATCATTCTACCAAACATGCCAATAAAATGAGCACTGATTAATAAAGATCCGAATCAAACCAGAACCGCAACAGTGATTACCCTACTAGCAAACATGCCAATAAAATTACCACTGATTAATAAAGATATGAACAAGACCAGAACGCACCAGTGATTACAACACTACCAAAAATGGCAATAAAATGACCACTGATCAATAATGATCCGAACCAAACCAGAACCGTTCCAGTGATTACCATACTACCAAACATGCCAATAAGATGAGCACTGATTAATAAAGATCCAAACCAGACCAGAACTGTACCAGTGATTACCATTCAACCAAACATGCCAATAAAATGAGCACTGTTTAATAAAGATCCGATCCAGACCAGATCCGCACCAATGATTACCATAAAACCAAACATGCCAATAAAATGAGCACTGATTAAGAAAGATCCAACCCAGACCAGAACCATACCAGTGGTTACCATACTACCAAACATGCCAATAAAAAATTCACTAATTAATAAAGATCTGAACCAGACCAGAACTGCAGCAGTGATTACCATACTACCAAACATGGCAATAAAATGAACACTGATTAATAAAGATCCGAACCAGACCAGAACCACACCAGTGATTACCATACTACCAAACATGCCAATAAAATTATCACTGATTAATAAAGATCCAAAGCAGACCAGAACCACACCAGTGATTACCATACTACAAAACATGCCAATAAGAAGAGCACTGATTAATAAAGATCCGAACCAGACCAGAACTTTATCCGTGATTACCATTCTACCAAACATGCCAATAAAATTATCACTGATTAATAAAGATCCAAAGCAGACCAGAACCACACCAGTGATTACCATACTACAAAACATGCCAATAAGAAGAGCACTGATTAATAAAGATCCGAACCAGACCAGAACTGTATCCGTGATTACCATACTACTAAACGTGCCAATAAAATGAGCACTGATTATAAAGATGCGCACCAGACCAGAACCGCACCAGTGATTACCATACTACCAAACATGTCAATAAAGTGAGCACTGATTAAAAAAGATCCGAACCAGACCAGAACCGCACCAGTGATTGCCGTACTATCAAACATACCAATAGAATGAGGACTGATTAATAAAGATCTGAACCAGACCAGTACTGCAGCATTGATTACCATACTACCAATCATGGCAATAAAATGAGCACCGATTATTAAAGATCCAAACCAGACCAGAACCGTACCAATGATTACCATACTACCAAACATGCCAATAAATGAACACTCATTAATAAAGATCGGAATCAGACCAGAACCGAACCAGTGATTACCATACTACCAAACATGCCAATAAAATGAGCACTGATTATTAAAGATCCGAACCATACCAGAACCATAGCAGTGATTGCCGTACTACCAAACATGCCAATAAAATGACCACTGATTAATAAAGATCCCAACCAGACCAGAACTGCAGCAGTGATTACCATACTACCAAACATGCCAATAAAATGAGCATTGATTAATAAAGATCCAAACCAGACCAGAACCGCACCAGTGATTAACGTACTATCAAACGTAACAATAGAATGAGCACTGATTAATAAAGATATGAACCATACCAGAGCCGCACAAGTGATTACCATACTACCAAACATGCCAGTAAAATGAGCACTGATTAATAAAGATCCGAACCAGAATGGAACTGCAGCAGTGACTACCATACTATCAAACATGACGATAAAATTAGCACTGATTAATAAAGATCCGAACCAGACCAGAACGGTACCAGTGATTACCACACTACCAAACATGCCAATAAAATGAACATTGATTAAAAAAGATCTGAACCAGACCAGAACTGTACCTGTGATTACCATATACCAAACATGCCAATAAAATGAGCGCTGATTAATAAAGATCCGAATCATACCAGTACCGCACCAGTGATTACCATACAACCAAACTTGCCAACAAAATGAGCACTGATTAATAAAGATCCAAACCAGACCAGAACCAAACCAGTGATTACCATAATACCAAACATGCCAATAAGATGAGCACTGATTAATAAAGATCCGAACCAGACCAGAACCGTACCAGTGATGACCATTCTACCAAACATGCCAATAAAATGAGCACTGATTAATAAAAATCCAAACCAGACCAAAACCGTACCAGTGATTACCATACTACCAAACATGCCAATAAAATTAGCAGTGATTAATAAAGATCCAAACCAGCCCAGAACCACACCAGTGATTACCATACTACCAAACATGCCAAAAAGATGAGCACTGATTAATAAAGATCCAAACCAGACCAGAACCGTACCAGTGATGACCATTCTACCAAACATGCCAATAAAATGAGCACTGATTAATAAAGATCCAAACCAGACCAGAACCGCACCATTGATTACCATAAAACCAAACATGCCAACAAAATGAACACTGATTAATAAAGATCTGAACCAGACCAGTACTGTAGCATTGATTACCATTCTACCAAACATGAATATCAAATGAGCACTGTTTAATAAAGATCCGAACCAGAACAGAACCATAGCAGTACACGCCAATAAAATGAGCACTGATTAATAAAGTTCCAAACCAGACGAGACGCGCACCAGTGATTAGCATACTACGAAACAAGGCAATAAAATGAGCACTGATTAATAAAGATCTGAACCAGACCAGAACCATACTAGTGATTACCATACTACCAACATGTCAATAAAATGACCACTGATTAATAGAGATCCGAACCAGACCAGAACCATAGCAGTGATTACCATACTACCAAACACGCCAATAAAATTAGCACTGATTAATAAAGTTCAAAACCAGGCAAGAACCGCACCAGTGATTAGCATACTACGAAACATAGCAATAAAATGAGCACTGATTAATAAAGATCCAAACCAGACCAGCACCACACCAGTGATTACCATACTACCAAACATGCCAATAAAATGAGCACTGATTAATAAAGATCCGAACCAGACCAGAACCCTACCAGTGACTGCCATTCTACCAAACATGCCAATAAAATGAGCACTGATTAATAAAGCTCTGAACCTGAACCGCACCAGTGATTACCATACTACCAAACATGCCAATAAAATTAGCACTTATTCATAAAGATCCAAAGCAGACCAGAAACACACCAGTGATTACCATACTACCAAACATGCCATTAAGAAGAGCACTGATTAATAAAGATCTGAACCAGACCAGAACTGCACCAGTGATTACCATAAAAACAAACATGCCAACAAAATAAGCACTGATTAATAAAGATCCAAACCAGACCAGAACCGTACCAGTGATTAACATACTACCAAACATGCCAAAAAAATGAGAACTGATTAATAAAGATCTGAACCAGACCGGAACTACAGCAGTGATTACCATACTACTAAACATGACAATAAAATGAGCACTGATTAATAAAGATCTGAACCAGACCAAAACCATACCAGTGATTACCATACTACTGAACATGCCAATAAAATTAGCGCTGATTAATAAAGATCAGAACCAGACCAGTACTGCTGCATTGATTACCATACTACCAAACATGACAATCAAATGAGCTCTGTTTAATAAAGATCCGAACCAGACTAGAACCATAGCAGTGATTACCATACTACCAAGCACGCCAATAAAATGAGCACTGATTAATAAAGTTCCAAACCAGACGAGAACCGCACCAGTGATTAGCATACTACGAAACATGGCAATAAAATGAGCACTGATTAATAAAGATCCAAACCAGACCAGAACCACACCAGTAATTAGCATACTACCAAACATGCCAATATAATGAGCACTGATTATTAAAGATCCAAACGAGACCAGAACTGTACGAGTGATTACGATGCAACCAAACATGGCAATAAAATGACCACTGATTAATAAAGATCAGAATCAAACCAGAACCGCACCAGTGATTACCGTGCTAGCAAACATGCCAATAAAATTACCACTGATTAATAAAGATATGAACAAGACCAGAACGCACCAGTGATTACAACACTACCAAACATGGCAATAAAATGACCACTGATCAATAAAGATCCGAACCAAACCAGAACCGTTCCAGTGATTACCATACTACCAAACATGCCAATAAAATTAACAGTGATTAATAAAGATCCAAACCAGGCCAGAACCACACCAGTGATTACCATACTACCAAAGATGCCAATAAGATGAGCACTGATTATTAAAGATCCAAACCAGACCAGAACTGTACCAGTGATTACCATTCAAACAAACAAAACAATAAAATGAGCACTGATTAAGAAAGATCCATCCCAGACCAGAACCGTACCAGTGGTTACCATACTACCGAACATGCCAATAAAATATTCACTGATTAATAAAGATCTGAACCAGACCAGAACTGCAGCAGTGATTACCATACTACCAAACATGGCAATAAAATGAGCACTGATTAATAAAGATCCGAACCAGACCATAACCGTACTAGTGATTACCATACTACTAAACATGCCAAACAAATGAGCACTGTTTAATAAAGATCCGAACCAGACTAGAACCATATCAGTGATTACCATATTACCAAGTACGCCAATAAAATGAGCACTGATTAATACCAGACCAGACAAGAACCGCACCAGTGATTAGCATACTACGAAACATGGCAATAAAATGAGCACTGATTAATAAAGATCCGAACCAGACCAGAACCACACCAGTGATTACCATACTACCAAACATGCCAATAAAATTATCACTGATTAATAAAGATCCAAAGCAGACCAGAACCACACCAGTGATTACCATACTACCAAACATGCCAATAAGAAGAGCACTGATTAATAAAGATCCGAACCAGACCAGAACTGTACCAATGATTACCATTCTACCAAACATGCCAATAAAATGAGCACTGATTAATAAAGATCCAAACCAGACCAGAACCGTAACTGTAATTACCATACTACTAAACATGCCAATAAAATGAGCACTGATTATAAAGATGCGCACAAGACCAGAACCGCACCAGTGATTACCATACTACTAAACATGTCAATAAAATGAGCACTGATTAAAAAAGATCCGAACCAGACCAGAACCGCACCAGTGATTACCGTACTATCAAACATACCAATAGAATGAGCACTGATTAATAAAGATCTGAACCAGACCAGTACTGCAGCATTGATTACCATACTACCAATCATGACAATAAAATGAGCACCGATTATTAAAGATCCAAACCAGACAAGAACCGTACCAATGATTACCATACTACCAAACATGCCAATAAAATGAACACTCATTAATAAAGATCCGAATCAGACCAGAACCGAACCAGTGATTACCATACTACCAAACATGCCAATAAAATCAGCACTGATTAATAAAGATCCAGACCAGACCAGAACCACACCAGTGATTACCATACAACCAAACTTGCCAATAAAATTAGCAGTGATTAAATAAAGATCCAAACCAGACCAGAACCGTACCAGTGATGACCATTCTACCAAATATGCCAATAAAATGAGCACTGATTAATAAAGATCCAAACAAGAATAGAACTGCAGTAGTGATTACCATACTACCAAACATGACAATAAAATGAGCACTGATTAATAAAGATCCGAACCAGACCAGAACCACACCAGTGATTACCATACAACCAACCTACCCAACAAAATGAGCACTGATTAATAAAGATCCGAACCAGACCAGAACTGTACCAGTGATTACCATTCTACCAAACATGTCAATAAAATGAGCACTGATTAATAAAGATCCAGACCAGACCAGAACCACACCAGTGATTACCATACAACCAAACTTGCCAATATGATTAGCAGTGATTAATAAAGATCCAAACCAGACCAGAACCGTACCAGTGATGACCATTCTACCAAACATGCCAATAAAATGAGCACTGATTAATAAAGATCCGAACCAGACCAGAACCGTACCAGTGATGACCATTCTACCAAACATGCCAATAAAATGAGCACTGATTAATAAAGATCCGAACCAGAATAGAACTGCAGTAGTGATTACCATACTACCAAACATGACAATTAAATGAGCACTGATTAATAAAGATCCGAACCAGACCAGAACCACACCAGTGATTACCATACAACCAAATATGCCAATAAAATGAGCACTGATTAATAAAGATCCAAACAAGAATAGAACTGCAGTAGTGATTACCATACTACCAAACATGACAATAAAATGAGCACTGATTAATAAAGATCCAAACCAGACCAGAACCACACCAGTGATTACCATACAACCAACCCTGCCAACAAAATGAGCACTGATTAATAAAGATCCGAACCAGACCAGAACTGTACCAGTGATTACCATTCTACCAAACATGTCAATAAAATGAGCACTGATTAATAAAGATCCAGACCAGACCAGAACCACACCAGTGATTACCATACAACCAAACTTGCCAATATGATTAGCAGTGATTAATAAAGATCCAAACCAGACCAGAACCGTACCAGTTATGACCATTCTACCAAACATGCCAATAAAATGAGCACTGATTAATAAAGATCAGAACCAGACCAGAACCGTACCAGTGATGACCATTCTACCAAACATGCCAATAAAATGAGCACTGATTAATAAAGATCCGAACCAGAATAGAACTGCAGCAGTGTTTACCATACTACCAAACATGACAATAAAATGAGCACTGATTAAAAAAGATCCGAACCAGACCAGAACCACACCAGTGATTACCATACAACCAACCTTGCCAACAAAATTAGCACTGATTAATAAAGATCCAAACTAGACCAGAACCACACCAGTGATTACCATACTACCAAACATACCAATAAGATGAGCACTGATTAATAAAGATCCGAACCAGACCAGAACCGTACCAGTGATGATCATTCTACCAAACATGCCAATAAAATGAGCACTGATTAATAAAGATCCGAACCAGACCAGAACCACACCAGTAATTACCATACTACCAAACATGCCAATATAATGAGCACTGATTATTAAAGATCCAAACGAGACCAGAACTGTACCAGTGATTACGATGCAACCAAACATGGCAATAAAATGACCACTGATTAATAAAGATCAGAATCAAACCAGAACCGCACCAGTGATTACCCTGCTAGCAAACATGCCAATAAAATTACCACTGATTAATAAAGATATGAACAAGACCAGAACTCACCAGTGATTACAACACTACCAAACATGGCAATAAAATGACCACTGATCAATAAAGATCCGAACCAAACCAGAACCGTTCCAGTGATTACCATACTACCAAACATGCCAATAAAATTAACAGTGATTAATAAAGATCCAAACCAGACCAGAACCACACCAGTGATTACCATTCAACCAAACATGCCAATAAAATGAGCACTGATTAAGAAAGATCCATCCCAGACCAGAACCGTACCAGTGGTTACCATACTACCGAACATGCCAATAAAATATTCACTGATTAATAAAGATCTGAACCAGACCAGAACTGCAGCAGTGATTACCATACTACCAAACATGGCAATAAAATGAGCACTGATTAATAAAGATCCGAACCAGACCATAACCGTACTAGTGATTACCATACTACTAAACATGCCAAACAAATGAGCACTGTTTAATAAAGATCTGAACCAGACTAGAACCATATCAGTGATTACCATATTACCAAAGATGCCAATAAGATGAGCACTGATTAATAAAGATCCAAACCAGACCAGAACCGTACCAGTGATGACCATTCTACTAAACATGCCAATAAAATGAGCACTGATTAATAAAGATACAAACCAGACCAGAACCGCACCATTGATTACCATAAAACCAAACATGCCAACAAAATGAACACTGATTAATAAAGATCTGAACCAGACCAGTACTGTAGCATTGATTACCATTCTACCAAACATGAATATCAAATGAGCACTGTTTAATAAAGATCCGAACCAGACCAGAACCATAGCAGTACACGCCAATAAAATGAGCACTGATTAATAAAGTTCCAAACCAGACGAGACGCGCACCAGTGATTAGCATACTACGAAACAAGGCAATAAAATGAGCACTGATTAATAAAGATCTGAACCAGACCAGAACCATACTAGTGATTACCATACTACCAACATGTCAATAAAATGACCACTGATTAATAAAGATCCGAACCAGACCAGAACCATAGCAGTGATTACCATACTACCAAACACGCCAATAAAATTAGCACTGATTAATAAAGTTCAAAACCAGACAAGAACCGCACCAGTGATTAGCATACTACGAAACATAGCAATAAAATGAGCACTGATTAATAAAGATCCAAACCAGACTAGCACCACACCAGTGATTACCATACTACCAAACATGCCAATAAAATGAGCACTGATTAATAAAGCTCTGAACCTGAACCGCACCAGTGATTACCATACTACCAAACATGCCAATAAAATTAGCACTTATTCATAAAGATCCAAAGCAGACCAGAAACACACCAGTGATTACCATACTATCAAACATGCCATTAAGAAGAGCACTGATTAATAAAGATCTGAACCAGACCAGAACTGCACCAGTGATTACCATAAAAACAAACATGCCAACAAAATAAGCACTGATTAATAAAGATCCAAACCAGACCAGAACCGTACCAGTGATTAACATACTACCAAACATGCCAAAAAAATGAGAACTGATTAATAAAGATCTGAACCAGACCGGAACTGCAGCAGTGATTACCATACTACTAAACATGACAATAAAATGAGCACTGATTAATAAAGATCTGAACCAGACCAAAACCATACCAGTGATTACCATACTACTAAACATGCCAATAAAATTAGCGCTGATTAATAAAGATCAGAACCAGACCAGTACTGCTGCATTGATTACCATACTACCAAACATGACAATCAAATGAGCACTGTTTAATAAAGATCCGAACCAGACTAGAACCATAGCAGTGATTACCATACTACCAAGCACGCCAATAAAATGAGCACTGATTAATAAAGTTCCAAACCAGACGAGAACCGCACCAGTGATTAGCATACTACGAAACATGGCAATAAAATGAGCACTGATTAATAAAGATCCAAACCAGACCAGAACCACACCAGTAATTACCATACTACCAAACATGCCAATAAAATGAGCACTGATTATTAAAGATCCAAACAAGACCAGAACTGTACCAGTGATTACGATGCAACCAAACATGGCAATAAAATGACCACTGATTAATAAAGATCAGAATCAAACCAGAACCGCACCAGTGATTACACTGCTAGCAAACATGCCAATAAAATTACCACTGATTAATAAAGATATGAACAAGACCAGAACGCACCAGTGATTACAACACTACCAAACATGGCAATAAAATGACCACTGATCAATAAAGATCCAAACCAAACCAGAACCGTACCAGTGATGACCATTCTACCAAATATGCCAATAAAATGAGCACTGATTAATAAAGATCCAAACAAGAATAGAACTGCAGTAGTGATTACCATACTAAAAAACATGACAATAAAATGAGCACTGATTAATAAAGATCCGAACCAGACCAGAACCACACCAGTGATTACCATACAACCAACCTTGCCAACAAAATGAGCACTGATTAATAAAGATCCGAACCAGACCAGAACTGTACCAGTGATTACCATTCTACCAAACATGTCAATAAAATGAGCACTGATTAATAAAGATCCAGACCAGACCAGAACCACACCAGTGATTACCATACAACCAAACTTGCCAATATGATTAGCAGTGATTAATAAAGATCCAAACCAGACCAGAACCGTACCAGTGATGACCATTCTACCAAACATGCCAATAAAATGAGCACTGATTAATAAAGATCCGAACCAGACCAGAACCGTACCAGTGATGACCATTCTACCAAACATGCCAATAAAATGAGCACTGATTAATAAAGATCCGAACCAGAATAGAACTGCAGCAGTGATTACCATACTACCAAACATGACAATAAAATGATCACTGATTAATAAAGATCCGAACCAGACCAGAACCACACCAGTGATTACCATACAACCAAATATGCCAATAAAATGAGCACTGATTAATAAAGATCCAAACAAGAATAGAACTGCAGTAGTGATTACCATACTACCAAACATGACAATAAAATGAGCACTGATTAATAAAGATCCGAACCAGACCAGAACCACACCAGTGATTACCATACAACCAACCTTGCCAACAAAATGAGCACTGATTAATAAAGATCCGAACCAGACCAGAACTGTACCAGTGATTACCATTCTACCAAACATGTCAATAAAATGAGCACTGATTAATAAAGATCCAGACCAGACCAGAACCACACCAGTGATTACCATACAACCAAACTTGCCAATATGATTAGCAGTGATTAATAAAGATCCAAACCAGACCAGAACCGTACCAGTGATGACCATTCTACCAAACATGCCAATAAAATGAGCACTGATTAATAAAGATCTGAACCAGACCAGAACCGTACCAGTGATGACCATTCTACCAAACATGCCAATAAAATGAGCACTGATTAATAAAGATCCGAACCAGAATAGAACTGCAGCAGTGATTACCATACTACCAAACATGACAATAAAATGAGCACTGATTAATAAAGATCCGAACCAGACCAGAACCACACCAGTGATTACCATACTACCAAACATGTCAATAAAATGAGCACTGATTAATAAAGATCCAGACCAGACCAGAACCACACCAGTGATTACCATACAACCAAACTTGCCAATATGATTAGCAGTGATTAATAAAGATCCAGACCAGAACCGTACCAGTGATGACCATTCTACCAAACATGCCAATAAAATGAGCACTGATTAATAAAGATCTGAACTAGACCAGAACCGTACCAGTGATGACCATTCTACCAAACATGCCAATAAAATGAGCACTTATTAATAAAGATCCGAACCAGAATAGAACTGCAGCAGTGATTACCATACTACCAAACATGACAATAAAATGAGCACTGATTAATAAAGATCAGAACAAGACCAGAACCACACCAGTGATTACCATACTACCAAACATGCCAATAAGATGAGCACTGATTAATAAAGATCCGAACCAGACCAGAACCACACCAGTAATTACCATACTACCAAACATGCCAATAAAATGAGCACTGATTATTAAAGATCCAAACAAGACCAGAACTGTACCAGTGATTACGATGCAACCAAACATGGCAATAAAATGACCACGGATTAATAAAGATCCGAATCAAACCAGAACCGCACCAGTGATTACCCTACTAGCAAACATGCCAATAAAATTACCACTGATTAATAAAGATATGAACAAGACCAGAATGCACCAGTGATTACAACACTACCAAACATGGCAATAAAATGACCACTGATCAATAAAGATCCGAACCAAACCAGAACCGTTCCAGTGACTACCATACTACCAAACATGCCAATAAGATGAGCACTGATTAATAAAGATCCAAACCAGACAAGAACTGTACCAGTGATTACCATTCAACCAAACGTGCCAATAAAATGAGCACTGATTAATAAAGATCCGAACCAGAATAGAACTGCAGCAGTGATTACCATACTACCAAACATGACAATAAAATGAGCACTGATTAATAAAGATCCGAACCAGACCAGAACCACACCAGTGATTACCATACAACCAACCTTGCCAACAAAATTAGCACTGATTAATAAAGATCCAAACCAGACCAGAACCACACCAGTGATTACCATACTATCAAACATGCCAATAAGATGAGCACTGATTAATAAAGATCCGAACCAGACCAGAACCGTACTTGTCGGGGGGAAATTCTGCCGGGGTCGGCCGGGCCGTCCGCAGACCTCCGGGCAGGGAGGCCCCAACTCCTCCCGTATATCCCAGACGAGATTGAGTATGAGACACACACAAGGAGCAAGGTGACTCTGCTGTTTATTTAGACAAAACGGCAGGGATGGGTCAAGGAGCGTACGCGTTCGTCCTGACACACACACAATCGTGGGGCGCGCAGGCCCTTTTTACTGCATTATGACGCGCTACTTGCGTCACTTCAGAAAGTTAACAAAAAACCTATCGCCACTCTTAATTGGTTGCTCGAGTGGTAGGGTTAGTATAGTACACATATAGAGAATGATATTAGTGGACAAGGTGTAGTCAGGTGGTATATCTGGGTTGTCCCTACAATTAGATACATAAGAATTGTTACATGAAGACTCCTGAGGATTGGCTAGTATTACTGACGTCTGAGATAAGAGCCCCATGTTCTGATTGGTGCATCCGTGAGCTTCCCAGCCTGGGACCACCGTTGTTCCCAGCTCTCGGTGTACCTGTGTTTGCAACAATGTTTCAATATGGGTACGTGCAGACAATATGAGGATTTATTCATAGGTGGAAGGCTGACCGCTCCCACTGTAGCAGATGTCCATTGAGCCTTTCAAGTGTATCGGCCTGTGTCTCGTAGTGAGGGACCCAGACGCCTTTTCTCTCCTGGGTTTTGGCATCTCGTCAGGTTCGGCTTGGTCACGTGGGGAAGGACCGTGAAAGAGGCAGAATTCTGCACAATTAATATTGTTTTTTCTACTGCGCGTCTGGTTTAATTTGTCGGCGTGCCTTTATCGTTGAGGCGCGGAGTGCGAGGTTGCAACATCGTGCCTTTGATGATTTGTTCTTGGATGTGGGTTTGCAACATTGCGACCTTGGCTGGTTGCTCCACCGTGTTCTTTCTGCAGGATCAGCAACCTGACTTTTGCTTTGTTAATGTCCACGGGAGCTCTTGTTTGAGGCCTACTCGGGCCTGGTGCTTAAGTAGTCTGTTTAGTGCATAGGTGCTTTTAGGTTATAATAGCATATATTTCCATGACCAGTATCGTGTTTCCATTATACCTCTCATGGTGGTAACGGGTTTCAAGAGAAGCGTGAGCAAGCGTTATAGATGAGTTCATGATGCGTCTTGCGTTTCTGCGTTCTGAAAGCCTATGTAAAAATAATAAAGATGCACGTCCGTGAATATGCCTGTCGCCTACGTCAGAGCACTGAGTATGTTCTTCGTGTAGATTGGTGTGGAAATGTTAAGTGTGTATATTTGTACAGATGTGCTTCCCGTTGTCTAGGTCGTCATGGCATCTCTAACGACGTGTGGTTTTTAGTCTAGCTGATCCGAGCCGCAGGTGTCGGCATGGCCAGTGCGGGCTGCTGGGCAGGCAGGTGGACACATCCGTATGTTCCTGTACCAGGGTACCTGGTCGTCTGGTAAATGGACAAACTCTTCTCGCGGCGGGTGTCTGGGCCGTGACCCTCTAGGCCAAGCGCGAGAGGTGAAGGACGGGAGCCTGGTCTTCCATTCTCCCACTTCAGTCCCCCCTCTGGTCGACTTGTCGACCACAAACATATCCTTCTCGTTATCTCCTCTTACCCTCCATATCTTAGTTATCCCTCCGAGATGTCCATAATGGTTTACATGATCTTCAAATGACCAATACATGTATTCACATGTTCCTCCAGGAGTACAGTATACCCATCTTCCTATGTAGCTCCTGGGGTTCTTTGGGTTCTCGATCTTCACTGATGGTGGGTCTAGATGATTGGTGATGATTTGGGTGCGCAACTTCTCCCTTTCTTGTATTATCACACCTGTATGCTGGCCGTCATCTGCTGGCATTAAGGGGTGCATTCCCACCATTTCCAGCAACTCGTCAGTCGTGCGTGCCTTCCGGGCCTTCCAAAATCTAATTATGATCAGGGTAGCTCCAGCCAAAATAGTACACCCCACTATTATTTTCAGTCCATCTGACAGCCAAGATGGCATCCATGACCATAATAGTGAAAACCAGCTCTTATCCTTGTCTACACCGTTACTTTCGTCCATCATTTTGGAGTGCATCTGGGCCAATTGTGAAACTGCTTCTGTCAGTGTACCATTGTCAGCATCGTTGGCAGGTATGAACGTGCAGCAAGATTGTCCTATCTTTGCACAAACTCCTCCTTCCATTGCTGTGAGAAGGTCCAATACATATCTGTTCTGGAGTGCTACCATCCTTACAGCTCGCAGCTCCTCTTTAATTGCGTTGAACCCATTTACTGTTGAATTGATGGTCATCATTAGTTCCCATCTGGTTATTTGGAGCCATTTTGCGTTTGCTTATGCCTGCAGTCCCGGATGTATTATTGAGGAGAAGAACATTGCTGCTCTGCTGAATAGTCTGTGTTCTGGCGGTATTGATGTTAGTTCCGTTTCCGACCTTCCCCACAGGTAATTTCCTGTCAGTGGCTCTCCTTGTCTCTTTCTCCTATTTAGGACAGTATCATTGCTGTTGGTCCTGTTCTCTTGCTCCTTCTGAAGTGGTGCAGATCTCTTTCTTCTCCTATCCCCTTCATCCATTTTAGGAAATTTCGCCACATCGACATGCTTCTTAGGTACCACTAGTGATGGTACGTTGACGTGTACCATTGTGCACACACCATTCCACAGGGGAGGCAGTGTATGATATGCCTTTTCTCCGCAGGCCCAATAATGGTCCATTATTACTGCTGTTCCCGCTCCCCCCTCAGGTAACTCCATCACGCTTGCACAATTGGTGTTATATCCTACGTCCACCTCTCCTTTATGCTGGTAGCATACTTTGGGCGCAGTCAATGGTAGTATAGTTATTGGGTCTTCATCTTCTTCTACCCACGTGAGCATTGGTACATACTTGATCCACGTCGTCCAACATTGATGATTGTGTGTCTCGATAGTTGAGATAGTTTCTTTTGTTACCATGTTGCTGCCAATCACTCCTATCTCCCAGCTGTTGCCCAGATACACCTTTCCTGTTATCGTCAGTAGCGGCCTCTCCCAGCATCCTTGTTTACCCGGAACTTCAGTGGCGTACCAATCACATGGTAGATACTGCAGTGTTACCTTCTTTGTTTCTCCTTTTGCAGGGCCACTTGTTATGTAACTGAATGCTTCAGCATGTAAACTGGTCTTGTGATAACTCAAATAGGTCTTGAGGAAGTTGTTTTCATATGGGTATGAGTCTCGTGTTTTCCATGTCATGTGCACTACTGTTCCTTGAAATCTTCCTTTCGTTTGGAACAGGGCCAAATAGATTATGCACTGTGCTGTTTTTTCATCTATTTCTGTGGCAACAAATGTTCGTGAAGCGCTCATGGCGTATGGTATTAATGAGCAAACGTAACAGCTGTCCTCGGTTGTCTGCTTACCAATGCGGGTCATGTGCTGGTACCAAATGTTGTTTGCGACGTGTGCTGAATCTTGTACATAATTATCAATACCTTTATTGTCTGAGTATGTGCTGCGTTTAACTCTATTTTGCTTGGGTGCAAAATTACTATTACCACCTGACGTAACACCTGTTGCAGCAGGGAACGGGGGTATATTAGGTTTGGGTGCAGCAATAAAATCGATAGCATAGCTGTACTGCCAGACAGAGGCAGCCAAGAACCCGGTGATCATCAAAATCCCTATTATTTTTATTACATATGCTAATCTCACCGGCATTTTGCTCTTACCTTGCTGCAGTCCTGGCAGCGTATTCTTGCGACGTTAAAGTTGCCCGCCTAAAAATTCTCAAAAGTGCTCGTTATTAAATATTAGTTCTGTTTCCTTTAAGCTCTCCCTATCAAGTAGTCATTCAGTGCCCAGGCGAAGAGCTGCTCCCACGCTACTCTAAGTGATCGGTCTCTTAGGACCGGCAAGTATGGGCGGAGGTGGGGCATGTAATATTCTATGGCCAGGAGGAAGGCTGTGTAGTAGACACATACCCTTCTCTTTTTTAGGTATGTTGGTCTTTTTATTTCGTATACAAATTGGTGTGACAATTCTTCTGGGTAGTTATCGTCTGGCAGCACCATCTACGCCTGTACACTGAACTTGTTAATTAGCTTTTTCTTAACAATACAATATTACGCAGTTCCTGTATGTGCGAGAGAAAAAAGAGAACATTCACGTGTTTACATGTGTATTGGTGCAAGCAATGTCCTTCAGTTTTAGTTACAACTGTACTTAGCAGTCAATGGGGGGGGGTTTGCGCTCAGATGGCGGAAGTATTTTTACTCTTTGAGCGTGTGACCATGGGGTGGGCAGTATGGGGATCACCCCCTTCTTCGTCAGTTATTGTCTCCGAGGGAACAATTGGGTCGTTGTCTGTGGTGGAACTTTCTTCCGCTGTCGGGGATGTTGTTGCTGTTCTTCCAATGGACCTGTCGTTGGCGCTGGGGCGGGTCTGCAGTTTGTAGATCTTTACGTCATGTAGGTGGTTCCAGGCACGCTTATCCTTTAGTTTTACTGCTCTTGTTGATACGTCCTCTACCAGATGGGGGCCAGTGAACCTCTTCTCGTTCCACTTTCTATTGAAATTGCGAAGTAGCACGTGGTCACCTTTGGCAAGTTTGCACAAGTTCTCCTTTCCCGATTCTGTACTTGCGCCTTTTTCTTGATTGCTGGTAGACCCGCCCCGTGTGCGCTCGAGCTGTTGAGACACAAACACGACACTAGTAATCAAAGAAGACACATATTGATACATTTCATCACCTAACACACTCGCTGAACTTTCGTGGTCGGTGAATGCCCTTGACGTTGGGGTTAGGGGAAGGCGCATTTGACGTCCAGTAACCACTTCGTGAGGGGTGAGGTGGTGGTCGGACCCTGGCCTATTTCTAAGTTCAAATAAAGCTAACGGAAGGCAATACAACCAACTTTTCTTTGTTGTTTGTTGTATTTTTGCAATTGCCTCCTTCAATAAGCCATTCAGGCGTTCACATACGCCATTAGCCTGTGAGTGGTATGCACATGCAAATTTGTGTTTAATGTTCAGCAGGGATGTGATATGTTGGAACATTTCGTTTGCGAAATGTGGGCCGTTGTCTGATCTTAATACCTCGCACACTCCCCACCTGGGGAAGACCTCCCTTACTATGAATTTGGCTGCTCTAAACGCATCAGGGTGTGAACAGGGCCCTGCTTCAATCCACCTAGAAAATGGGCATACTACTACAATCATATACCTATTACCTTGACATATGTTGATCATATCAACATAGTCAATGTGAAGGTGCCGAAAAGGTCCTTCTGGCCGGGGTATGGTACCTCTTATCACTTTTAGAGTATGACCGGCCGTAAACTGTTGACATGTGAGGCAATTGCTGATAAAATTTGACACATGAGAGTTTAACTCAGGACAAAACCAATCTTCTCTAATTCGTGCTGCGATTATTTCCTTGCCTGTATGGGCAGGGTGATGTAATTGGCTCAGGGCGGTATTTAACAGTGCCAACGGTATTACAACTTTCCCCGTGCCACCCTGGCGCCATAGTGCGTCGGTTGGGGACATTGTACATCCTCTTTTTACCCATACTTCTTTTTCGGCCATTGGTGCAGCCGCTTGTAGTTCCATAATCTGTGTGGCTGGGAGATGGGTGTACCCTTCTTTTATTAACATCTCCCTAGCTATTCCCCTCCCTCTCCCTCTCTGTGAGTCTGTGGGGTTCCATATCTCACCAAAGTATGCAGCATATTTCGCATGTGCGTCTGCTGCTGCATTCCCTTTTGAGACGTAGTCTTCACCATTGGTGTGTGCGGTGCATTTGACTAGGGCTAGTTCTTGGGGGTCGTTTATTACTTCAATTAGTTCAGCCAACAAGAGGGCATGTTGTACTGGAGTGCCATCAGCTCTCCTAAACCCTCTTCTTCTCCATTTTGATAACCCTGAGTGGACAGTGGATGTAACATATGCACTGTCGGAATATATGGTTACTCTTTTATTAAAACTTTCCTTTAATGCCAATATTAGTGCAACCAGTTCCGCGGCTTGAGCAGAGTAGTGCTGTGGTAATTGTACACACTTCATAGCCACACACACCGGCGCCTCCATCATTTTTACTACTGCTGCCCCAGTCCTTCGTATCCCATCTCCTTGATCAATAGTTGATGACCCATCAATAAACAAAAGCTCACCTCCCTCTAGTGCGTTTTCTTCAACTTTTCTAGTACATGAGTACATTTTAGTTATTTGGGTGCAGTCGTGGGCGTAATCTCCCTCTTCAATTACTTCTGCTAGGAACCTTGCAGGGTTAACCGTGCTACATCTAACAATTGCTAGTTCAGCTTTAGACAAAATAATCTCATAACCTGATGCCCTCTGTGTCGTTAGTGTGGACTTAGGTTTATTCAATATCGCAAATAGTGCATGTTCCACAAACAGTGTAGTTGGACACCCCATAGTTATTGCTGATGCTTTTTCTACTGCAAAAGCAGCTGCAGCAAGACCTTGTTCACAAGGGAAGTGGCCTAACATCACAGGGTCTAAGTGTCCGCTGTAAAATGCTACTGGTTTATATCCCATGCTCGTTTTTTGTGCCAATACTGCTTTCATCACTGCTGAGTCGCAATGTGAAAATATAAAAAAGCGTTGCTCATAGTCTGGGGATGCCAGTACTGGAGCAGTTGATATCGCGTCTTTCAATTCGTCAAATGCCTCCCTCATTTCCATAGTCCATCCCAACTTTTTCTCCCCTTTATTTGCTTCCTTCAAACCCTCAAGCAGGGGTCCTATGTATGAGCTGTAATCAAATACCCATGCTCTACAGTAGTTGCACAGCCCCAGAAATTGCTGCAGTTCTCTCACAGTCTGTGGCACGGGAGTGCTTGAGATGGCCTGTGCTCTTTGTGGTGCAATCCTTCTTCCATGTTGGGATATCAGTTGGCCAATGTAAAGTACCTGTTCCTGACAGTATTGTATCATTTCCATGTCTACCTTGTACCCCTTTTCAGCCAATATTGTCAACATCTTTAAGGAGTCCTCTCTACATTTACTTTCGTTTGTACTGCAAATTATTATGTCATCCACATACTGTAACACTGTGCTTTCCACCTCAACGTTACCCAAATCCATCTGTATTACTCTATTGAAAATTGAGGGTGATTCACAATACCCCTGTGGTAATCTGGTATGTTTCCACTTTGTATTTCGGTAAGTGAAGCTTGTCAGATCTTGTGAGTCTGGGTGTAATGGTATTGAGAAAAACGCATTTTTAAGGTCAATCACTGTAAATCGTGATGCTTCTGCTGGAATGCCACACAATATTGTGGCCGGGTTTGCTGTTACTGGATACTCTGCTTCTACTATGTTGTTTAAGGGTCTGAGGTCCTGTATGAAGCGCCAAGACCCCCCTTTAGCCTTGCGCACCGGCTACACAGCTGTGTTACATGGTGATTCTGAGGGGACCAATATGCCATTGTTTATAAGGGCCGTTATGGTTTCATATATGCCTTCATCTGCCTCTTTTGACAATGGGTACTGTTTCACTCTTGGTAGTATGGCACCTTTTTTCAATTTTATCCTTACACCCCCTATGCTTTTTATGCATCCCACGTCATAAGGGCTAATAGTCCATAATGATTTGGGCACCTTTGACATATCCTCCTTAAAAAATGGGACTGGGGTGCCTGCGGGTGCCTCAAGTGCCATTGCAATTTTCTGTGCTACTTGTTTGTGAGCCACTCTTAGCCATATTTCTACACTCATCATGAACACCATTTCATCTTCTTCCTTTTCTTCTGAGAACAGCTCTTCATCTGACACCTGGGTCAGCCTACATCCTTCTGCTAGTGCTATCACCGCCCTCCATGCTCTCCCTTCTTTATCTTGGGCGTGCACAGCAACATAATCAGCTGTTGCAATAATGCTCTCAATGTCTATTACAAACACCTTCCCTTCCAGTTCATTAACTGGTGTTTCTGGTCGGAACAGATAGGCTGCTGGCCTCCTCCATATTTTCCCTTCTATCCCTGGCATCCATGCAAATGCCATGTCTGTGCCATACTGGAATAGCTCGCCATCTACTGGCTCCGCCCTAATCGCTGTCTGTCCACAGTATGCTTGCAAAATCTGTCGTGCTGCGAGCATGTTAATCCCTGGAGTAGAGCAAATTATGCCATCCTCTGTAAAGGAGATCGTCATATTCAACCTGTTCATTATGTCTCTCCCCAGTATATTTACTGGTGAGGCACTATAATACAAAAGTGGGACTGACAGATCATAATCTCCAATAGATAATTGAACGTTATCAGTAAATGGAACCAACCCCTTAGCCCCAGAAAATCCTTGGGTGTTCATGGCTTCACCTGACATTTTAAATTTACCTTCCCTTATGCAAGACCGGGTTGCCCCGGTGTCAACAAGAAATGATAATTTTTTGTCACCTATCGTTACCTCTATGCGTGGTTCCTCCGCACTATTAGGTGTTACTGACAGGATGGGACACACCAAGGCCGTCTGTGGGCTGGCCTATTGGGGGTACAATGATTGGCCATTCCCTGTGTAAGGGTTGTGTCCCAACACCGTCACCCTACCCAATTGCGTTTGTTGAGTGTGGGGTGGTGGTTGTATTAACGCTACTTGTTGTTGTGGCGGTGGCAGTTGTTGTGTTATTTGTTGTTGTGGCAGTGAATAGGTTTGTGGCTGTTGTGTTGTTTGTTGTTGTGGGTCACTCCCTTTTTGTGACATCTGCTGTTGTTGTATGCCCTGCTGTTCTTGTGAGGTCCTAGGTTGTGCTTGTTCATTCCATGCCGGTGTTCCTGGCCTGACCCTACATGTACGTGACATGTGTCCTAATAGTCCGCAGCTCCAACACACGGGTGGTTCCCTGCTTTGCCATGGGAAGCTCCCTGTGTTGTCCTGGTATACGGGTTGCCCTGTGGGGTAGTAATTTCTAAGTCCCCCAGCCTGTTGTTGGGTATTATATCCGTATCCTCTCCCCCTCATAAACCCTCCTCTCCCTCTGTTATAACTATAATACCCAGTTCCTTGCATGGGGTACCCTCCTCCCATGTTTGGTGCGTGTAATTGCAGAGGCGGCACTTGCTGTATTACACCTTGTGGAGGCGCTATTTGGGCGGGATCTTGTGCAGCCACTACTTGCGTTGGGCTTTGGGCCATTGGTGTGGGCGTAGTTATTAGTGCCCCTTCCATTGTGTATTTAGTAAGTTTTTTCTGTACTAGTTTGGCCTCTTCTGTTTTCCTATCCTCTTCCTTTTGTTTCATTTTTCCTTGCCATGTCCTGCAGTGATGTACTATAGTCAGTTGTATTTCTGGCCATGGTTTTGCTTCCATCCCCACTACTTTCTTTAGTTGTTTCTGAACCCCTTCTGGGAGCCCTTGTACTAGTATATGATAAAATATGGCTGGTGTTTTGTCCCATTGCTCTCTAGTTTCCATGCGCCACTTCTCTTGGATATCCTGGATATAATCAACAGGGTCCTCATTTTCACCCATCTTACGGGAAGTAATGGCTCCTATGTCTGATGTGTCTGGGTACTGCACTCTCAGTGCCTGCCATAGCGCATGTCTACAGTTTGCAAATGGTGCCCCATCATGCGATGTGTTCGTTATTGTTACCCCATGGAATCCCGCTCTTTTCCAAATGTCATCCGCTCTATCCCCTAATATTGATATTAACAGGCCCTTCACATCTCCTACTGCTAGTTTGTTTCCTGCGGTGTGTTTCTCCATTTCATATATCCACTTACCCGCACCTCCACTTAGTGATGGGAGCCTACATTTTATATTTTCTTTATCCGTATGTTTCCAAGGTACATACTGTGGTCTAACCCCTCCTCTCTCCAATAGTGGCATTAAATTCTGTCTTGTGTCACCCTTTACGCTCCATAATATTGAGTCTTCACACCCCTCCTCTTCCCCCGTTTCCTTTACTACTTCAAATTCTTCCTTACTACCTCTGCTCCTACCTCCCTCTTCTTCCTTTCCCCTTTTTTCGTCATTTCCTGTGTTCAATATGGGTATGTCTATTTGTCTGTCTTGCCTGCGACTAGGGAGGTCCCTAAGCCGACATGCATAAGGTGTAATTTCGTTCATGAAGGGCGCGAGCTTTATTCTGTGCAGTGAGCGTGCGGTGGTTGAACATGTATGGTGTGACGTGGGAGGGCGTGGTGGAGATGTTGGTGGCGTGGTTTCATGGGTTTGTGTTTCCCCTATTCTTTTCACTCCCTCCTTACTTCTCTCCAGCTCCTCCCATCTTCTACTCATCCAGGGCGAATCTATGTTTATTCTAGTGAGGTATAGCTTATATAAGCTTTCCCTTTCACTCTTTCTTCCATCCTTCTCCACTCCTTCTTCCTCCTCACTGCAAAAGTCATTCATAAATGGCACCCCCCACTCTGCCTTTTTTCCTTTTATTGTTACTGTTTTTAAGTCTATTAAGTCTCTTTCTCCCCTTTCGTTGTTACCAACTGTTCCCCCTAGTACTGATGTTGTTGCTACCTCTCTACTTTTATATACATCTCCCCATCTTTCACTCTCCCTACTCCCCCCTTCTCTTCCCCCTTCACTTCTCTCCTCCATTTCCCTACTATTTTCCTCCCTTTTTCTTTTCAATTCCTCCATTACTTCGTTGCTCATCTGTTCCAATATTCTTTCATCCTCTTTCTTCCTTTCCCATTTCACCCTTTCTCTTTCTACTATACTCTCTATTACCTTCCCCTCTTCATATTTCTTAGCTGTCTCTGATAGTACCCTCCTCCTCCATATTTCCATTTCCTTTTCCTTTTCTTCTTCTTCCTTCTTCTTCTCCCTCAGCACTACTCTTGATACCCTATCTGCTGCTGCTTTTACCCTTTCAGCTTCTCTCTTTTGCTCCTCATTTCGTTCCCTTAATTTTTCCAATTCGTTCTTACCTTCTTTCCTTTTCCTCACTCTCTCTCTTTCCTCCCTCTCAAGTTGTTTGATCAATTCATTCTGCTCATCCCTTAGTTTTGCTAATCTTTCCTCCAAAATCTCTTCCTTCTGCCATAGTAGCTCCTCTCCCCTCATTTCACTCTCTCTGGCACTATCCTCGTTTGTTCTCCTTACCGCCTCCCTTTCTTCTCCAGTTAGTGAGCCTCGTAATTTCAATAATATCTGTGCAGCTACCCACTCATCGTTTCCTATCTCTACAGTCTGCTCTTCTCCAATCCTTTCTTCCCCCACTGGTATCTTCCTATGAGCCACATATGGTGGAGGGCTGTATGTCGGGTTCGAGTATCCTTCAGCCGCCCTGAACTGTCCTTCTATTTCTCCTAATTCTCTTAAAGGGTACAACCCTCCTCCCTCTGTTTTCACTCCCGGTGTTATGGGTGTCTCATTGTTCCGTTCCTTTTTTATGTCGTTTGATTTATCAATCTTTTCTCCTCCCTGTCCTCCGTTCCCCGTATTCTTTGTGCTTTCGCACCCCTTTTCCTCATCCGTTCCTTCTTTCTTAATCTCCTTTTCTTCCGGTGTTTTCCCCATAGTGAACATTCCATTTGGTCCTGGTCGGGACCCCTGGAACATCCTCCATAAGTTAAACACCTCCACATGGTTTGCCAACTTCTTCCCCTTGTATGTATTGTGCAGATGGTTTAGTAGTGAATGTTGGGCATATGGATCGAAACTACCATTAGGCGGCCATGGTGTTAACATTTTGTTGTCCGTCCCCTGGGTCCACTCTATGCTGTACTTAATTAATTTCTCCCTATGTGGTGGCAGTGTGGTGCATATGTGTTGTAATGGGGTAGTGAGGGTGTTCCCCCACCCTCCCGACCCTCTCCCGTATGACATAGTGTCCCTCCCCTTGTTACCCTTCTCTTTACCAGCAGTTTACAATATACAACCTCGTATTGCTTACCTTGCCCCGTAAGTGTGGGGACTTACGACAATCCCTTGACAGATTATGCAATAATAATAAGTATGATGTTATATTATATTCCTTCCCCTACGGCCCCCTGCGGCCGAAGCGCACGCAGCCCCCTGCGGCTGCGTACCCCTTACGACGATCTTATACAGTCGTCCTGTTTCTCCGTTCTTCTCCCCCTTTTACACTTGCCGTGGCCGGCGTTCTCTGTGCGCAGCCACGCCCCTTTCCCCTTCTCCTCTTTCAATCCACTCGTTTATCGTTTATCTCCGTATCCGCTCCTTTATCATTTTTCTCTTCCCCACCACTCTCAACCCAAAGTTTCTTGTTCTTGCGATATCTTATTAAATCCCTACTGGTGACGTCACCGATTTCTTCGAGCTACTGGTATATTCTTGTTATGTTCTTTAAGTTCAAAATACACTTGCAATCTACCCCGTTAACCCTACAGCTG